>NC_084492.1:8184987-8822714 GCF_030035675.1 Rhineura floridana | reverse complement strand
TTGTTTATTTATTTATTTGATTTATATCCTGCCCTTCCTCCTGGCAGGAGCCCATGTTGATGCGCTGACACGCAAGGTGAAATGACCGGGTGTATTTAAGTGCCTGCCTGCTGTGTGTGTGTACATGCAGGGGTGGTATCAGCTGGGAGAGCAGAGCTCCTGCTCCGCAATCCGTGCCACCATCTGGTTGCAGCTGGCGACCCAATGCTAGTGGGGATCGCAGAGTGGGAGCTCCACCCTCCCAGTTTCATGCGCCTTGGCTAGTGGCAGGTGCCCTTAGCCAGCCAAGGCCCCTTGGCCAGTGCCCAGCCTGGCCACCTGCTAGTGCCGGGCCTGCTTCTGAGAAATGTCCACTCAGCTCTAATTTCTTCAGTTTGACAAACTTTAGCAAGCTTTAATTCCTATTCTAAGGGAAGAGGTAAAGCGGGGAGGGGGGATGCAAGAACATAACATTCCTCTTTCTTCATATTCCCACAGAAAGGTTTGCTTTTAGAATAATTAGAATGTATATAATGATTTTTGAGAAAGTACATTACTGATTCTTAACAACAGTGAAGGTAGGATTGTGTTATCACTATGTTGCAGAAGGAGAGCTAAAGCTAAAAGGGAGTCACCTGACAGGGAGTCAAGGTAGTCTACTTGATCATGGATAAAGTATGGTTTATGCCAGGGACTTCTTTACTCATAGCTCGTATTTTTATAAACTACTTTCTACCAGCTCTTGAGGGCTTTACCATGCCCTCTTCACCCCTTATTTCCTGTCTATGCAGAACAGGAGGTCTCAGATATCTTCAGATGATTCCACTGCACATTATTCTTCTTGCAGAGAAAAAGAAGGAAAGCATACTCTTGCTCGCATCCTCTCTTGAAATATAATTCCATTCCAGCTGGTCACTATAATTCTTACTATTAAACTAAGAATTGGTGTCTGCTTTTACCCCCTCTTCCCTCCCTGTCCCCTTTTCCTTTTGTGCTGTGCTTTTTAGATTGAAAGCCTGTAGGCAGGAACTGTCTTATCAGCCGCTCAGGGAACCTTTCTGGCTGAAGAGCAGGGTAGAGATGTTCTAAATAAATAAATCAGAAGGAAGGCTCTGCACAAGTAACCAGTGAAGTTTCATTTTCCTCTTGAAGCTCAGTTTCATCTTGGCATAAAAAAGTACATGGCTTACGGCTCAGGTATGCACAGATAAGAGAAATCGCTGCAAGCGTAGAATGGGGTAACCTGGAAGGCTGGTACTCTCCAGCTGTTGTTGGACTACAGCTCCCATTACCTCTATCTATTGACCATGCTGGCTGGGGCTGATGGGGGTTGGAGTGTAACCACATCTGGAAGGCACCTTATTGGTTACCCTTGGCATAGACCGACCCAAAAGCGGCCCAGAACCTTCATCCAATGTCAAGGGAAAAAATCACACTAACGGTTTCTGGGTTGTATTTTCTACCCAAATGCAATTTCCAATGTATGGTGAGCTGGTATCTTGACTCCAGAGGACATTTGTGTCCGGGGTGTCAGAAGATGCATGCTTGGCAATACCCAAACACCCAGAGCCAGAAAACACATTGAGAGGAGATTGAATGTTTCTGTGCATTTAGCTCCAGTGCTCTTTGTTAAACTGTCCCTGTTTTACTACCCCAATCCATTAGTACTGGCTGGGGTAGTAAATACATCCCAATGCATTTCTGGGACATTTTATTCCCCAGGTGTGTTTTTTTATTTCCAGAAGGAACTAAAAAAAAACTGGCTGAAATTTGGGGACTTTGTATGGTGACAATTTGTGACAATATCCTAGAAATGTGTAAACTGCACAACGAAAACAGCACTGGGGGTAGGTTTTTGCCTCTCAAAATTGTGACCATGCTGGAATACTGAAAGCAAACTTTCATTGTTAAACCATGTTCACAAAACTTGCTATGCAGAAGAACAGGCATTTCTAATGTCTGAATGGGGACTTCTACAGCTGCTTCCCAGTGTCCAACCAGATGCCTATGGGAAGCCCACAAGCAGAACAAACCTTTCCCACTGTCGTTCCCAAGCAGCTGGTATTCATAGGCGTATACTACCTGCAATACTGGAGGCAGTACACAGCCACTGTGACCATTAGCTATTAATGTTTATTTTCCATGAATACATCTAATTCTCTTTTCAAGCCATTCAAGTTGGTGACCATCACTGCCTCTTGTGGGAGTGAATTTCTTAGTTTAACTATGCGCGATGTGAGTGTGGCGTAGTGGTTAGAGTGTTGGACTACGACCTGGGAGACCAGGCTTCAAATCCCCACAGCCACGAAGCTCACTGGGTGACCTTGGGTCAGTCACTGCCTCTCAGCCTCAGAGGAAGGCAACGGTAAACCCCCTCTGAATACTGCTTACCATGAAAACCCTATTCATTGGGTCGCCATAAGTCAGAATCGACTTGAAGGCAGTCCATTTCCATTTTTCATGTGACGATTTACCTCCTTTTGTCTGTCCTGAATCTCCCAACATTTCAATTCACACAATGACCCTATTGGGTTATAACACAGAGAGGGAGAAAGACCTCTCTGTCCATTTTCTTCTGTTTACACTGCTCTTTAGCTGAAAAGGAGCCCAGCCCAGCATCAGTAGTAAGAAAGTCACTTCAGATTTACAATCTAAAAGGCATGACACAAAAGGAAAAAGGGCTGGGGAGGGAGGATGAAAAAAGGACACTCAGGCATTGCATATGTTCAATGGAAACCAGGCCATTTTGGACCAGCATTTTGTTGTTGGGGTGAGGAGCAGTAGAGTCTGGTGGAATTTGGGGGCTCAGATGCCGGAGCAC
This sequence comes from Rhineura floridana, assembly GCF_030035675.1. Taxonomy (NCBI): domain Eukaryota; kingdom Metazoa; phylum Chordata; class Lepidosauria; order Squamata; family Rhineuridae; genus Rhineura; species Rhineura floridana. The sequence goes on along the minus strand of NC_084492.1, from coordinate 8,819,914 downwards.
AACAGCTGATTGGTCAGGGAACAGAGAATAGCGGAACAGAGTACGGTGCCAGAAAACATAACGTTTAAACCCAAACACCCACAGGTTCCATTTAGCTCTCGGGGTGATGGGTAACAGACCTATGGCCCATGAATTTCTGCAAATCCTTTAAAAAATCCATCACTGGGCATTCATTTGGCATTGAATTCGTTGACTAATTATGCCTTCTGAGAAATGCTTCCTGCTGATCAGTTTCACTGGATGACCCCACTGGGTTCTAGTATTATGAGAGAGGGAGAAAAAGTGATCTCTCTCATTCTCTTCATACCACACATAATTTTATAAGCCTCAAAGCCTCTATCCTGTCCCATTTTAGGCTGCAGTCCAACATATGCTTATGCAGAAGTAAGCTCCATTGGATTCAATGGGACTTACTCTCAGACAAGTGTGTATTGGATTGCAGCCTTGGTCCCCTAAACAAGCAGGCAAGGAAATAAACAAACCCAATACCTTATTTAAAACATTTCTAGCCCACCTTTTCCCCCAGCAAGGTCTTCAGTACCAATAGTAGACATTGGCAACTCCTAGCAAAAAGATGCTCACTTCTCTCGGTTTTTAAAAAAGTTGTTGTATCTTGGCATGTTGTCATGCGAGCTTTTCTAAAAAGCAGAGTATAAATCCATAAAATGAAATTAAAAAAAGGACATACCTTGGCCCAGTTACTCAAGTTCTAATAACCCCCAGGTTAGACTACTGTAACGTGCTATATGTGGGGATGCCCTTGAAGCCTATTTGGAAACTGCAGCTAGTGCAGAATACAGCTGGTGGATTACTAACTGGGACTGGGCATTATAGTCATGTCACCCTTGTGGTATGCCAACTGCACTTGTAGGCTATTACCAGGCCCAATTCAAAGGGTTGTTTTGACTTCTAAAGCCCTTGTGGCTTTGGTCTAGGAGATCTGCAGGATCACCTGCTTCCTTATGCATCTACCCCTTCAGATTAAGGGATCTTCAACAGAGGACCTCCTGCCAGAGCCCCTGCCATTGGAAGCAAGAAAGATAGAACTTCTTGGTGGTGGTTCCCTTGCCCTGGAAGATGTCCTTTTGACTCCTTTAGTTATCAAAAGGCAAATCCTCTTTTTAAAAAAGTCTTTTTTAATTATTAAGGTGTTTATGATAAAAAGGAAAAAGGACAACAAACAACAATAAAGATCACAAACATAAGGTTTCAGTGTTACATTCCATTAAGGGGGGGGCAAGGTGGGAGCAAGGGGATACCAGTGTGCAGTCAAAGGGACTCCCACAAGGATCTTATCAGAGAAATCCTTTCCAAAACTGTCTCTGGGTTACAGGTAGTCTAGCGCTCTCAGCCAAACCATTCACAAATGTGAAGAAAGGGAACCATGTTTCTTCAAAGGACCCTGGTTTGGGATGGCCCGTAGCTTGTCGAACCAATGGTGTCAACTTCTCAGAAAGAGCCAGGGACCAGACGCAGGCATACCAGTTACTCAGCGTAAAGCCTGAGGATGTTTTCCAACCCCCCACAATCATCTGCTGCAGGGCAATAAGATCCATATGCATTAATTTGGGTCCCAACTGTACAGAGAGAAGCACCAAAGCCGGTGATTTGGAAACTGTCTGGTTAGTAATTTTTCAGATGTGATCAAACACCAAATCCCAAAAACCTGCTACATGGTGACACTACCACCACATATGGAAAAGGGATACCCTTAGCGCACAACCTCTCCAACAATTGGGAGACATGGTCTTTATCATGGACTCTACCCTGGCCCTCTTAATCACAGACCCCAAGCCATTTACACTGAATGGTATTACCTTAAGCGAGGTGCTAGCCATGGGTGTCCATAGTTAGGGTAGCCAGATGAAAAGCTCTACAAAAAGTTGAAAGCACTTGCCCATGTCTCTTCTTCCCTGTAATGTTATGAAACCTCCAGAGGAAAACAAACAAAGAAACATTAACCCATAAAACAAACAACTCTCATACAAAATCCTCCTGGGAGGGAAACCTGTGTCCTTGGGTTCCTGTGCCAAAAGGAAATACCCCAGGCACCCCAGGGGAGGAATAGAAGAGGAGCATGAATGTCTGTGCTAGTAAGTCCACCAACATCATTCCCCTCCCTGGAACCTTGGGTTAAGGCCATGGAGGCTAATATAATGTGGCAGAAACCAGCCAGAAAAGCTCTGTCCTTGTTTTTGAAGGATACAAAAGGGCTTATCAAGGTGCAACAGAGCACCCTATAGAAAACATAGACTGTCCCACAACTCATATGAAACTGACATGCATATAACAGGCTAAAGGAGACTGAAAAGCCTGCACCAAATAGTTCTTCACTTCTTTTCCTTCTGCTTTCCTGCACCTGACCCAGCTGATGGGTTCTGCTGCTCCTCCTCTCCCTCACTTTCCACTCTCTCTGATCCCAGTAAGGCTAACTTCAGCTTGGATAAGATCTCCGGTGCCTGAGCTTTTGAAGTTGCTGACCAAAGAAGGCCATCATGGCAGACGATCAATAGAAAGGGCATTCCCCGCCGATAGCACCTTGCAAAGTGCTTCAGTAACAGGTTGAAGTGCCTTTCGTCTCCTCATCGTTTCCTGACTCAAGTCCTGGAAGACTTGAATTGGTTGACCATGGCAATTGAGATTCTTCGACCCACTGAGTATTGTGTACAGTTTGTCCTTTAGAGGAAGGCGATAGAAGCGAACAATACCTTTGAGGAGGTTGCTGTCAGAAGGACCTGCTTCCTGGGCCCTGTGCGCCCTCTCGATGCCGTCTGCAGTCAGATTCAGCTCTGGGCATCACTCATTCAGCCAATTCACTAGAAAAGATACCATGTTTTGCTCCTCTAAGCCAGATTTCACCCCACAAAAGCGAATGTTCTGGCAACAGTCCCGATTCTCCTGATCCTCCACCTTAAGCGGCAAATCTCTGATTACCCCCGATCTTTTTTCTATCTGTCTTTGATGCTTCAGCCCTTGCTCATATGCACTATTCGCTGTCGTAGCTACATCTGAGACCTTGGCTATCGGATTATCAACTCGGTTTTCAAGAGGTTGCAGTAATTTTGCCCAGTCACTGTTCAGTTCTCTCCTCAATAATTGCAAAGGCTCACTGTTACAAGACTGGGCCACCATTTTAGCAGTCTTTGAGGCTTTACCTGGGCCTTTTCCCATTGCCAGAGTCAACTCACTGTCCGAAGAGTCAGAGGAACTATCTCCTGAATCCAGATAATAGAAGTGTCCTTGAGGCCTTTTGAAAGGTGGAGTAGGTCCTTGCTGCATAACCAAAGCTCACTCTCTAGTCAATTTCTTGTCAGTTTCAGTTTTTGATGCTTTGTCAGTAGCAGTTAGGCCCCATGAACTGGGGAGCAAAGGCCTCAGGCATCCATCTTGGTTGCTAGCCAAGCCACCACCACCCCCAGAAAAACTTCTTTTTGTGCACTGGGCTTTTGAGATGCAACAAACTCTATTGATTCTTCTGGATTCCGCTTTCATGATTTTGGTCGGTTTCTTCTTTATTTGTTTCTGTGTTTTATTTATTGCATTTATATCTCACCCCGCAGTGGCATACAGGGGTCTCTCCCTGTCCGTTTTATCCTCACAACAACCCTGTGAGGTACATTACGCCAATTATTTATTTATTTATTATTTTGTATTTACATTTGAATTGTTTTATTCTTTTCTATAAAGTGCCCTGGGAATATGATCGGAAGACAATCTATCTGTCTATAGTGGTTAAGGTGTTGGACTACGACCTGGGAGACCAGGGTTCTTCAAATCCCCACATAGCCATGAAGCTCACTGGGTGACCTTGGGTCAGTCACTGCCTCTCAGCCTCATGAAAACCCTGTTCATAGGGCTGCCATAAGTCGGAATCGACTTGAAGGCAGTACATTTACATTTTTATAGATCTAGAGTGGGAAACCTCAGACTTTGGAGGGGCCAAATGAAGCCCCCCCCAACCCAGCCGCAAAAAGGGGGGGGGAGGCTATGACTATCATGAAGGGACCCTGCGCTTCTAGATTTGCTACTATACTCCCAGTAGCGTAGTGGCAAATTCAGAAGTGCAGGAGTCTTCATGTTAGTCACAGCCACACCCCTCCCTCCCCTTTTTTTGCTGCAGGGTTGAGAATGAGATCCTTATTAATGCCTTTTCCGACAACAACAGACACTCCTAGGAGCCAATAAGCATGAATGGGGAGAATGTTAGCTACTGAGGAGAATCTTCTCAATGGCTGCCTCACCTCCTTTAAGTCTGATTCCAATCAGCAGGAAAGGATGTTAGAAGGCTCTTCTCAGTGGCTAACACACTCTCTGTTCATGCTAATTGGCTCATATTATGCTGGAAAGATAGGGACCCTGCTGGGACCATGGTGCTTAAAAAGTAAAGGGTCTAAGACCTCCCCCAAGCCCCCAGACAACTACACCCCTGTATGCTCCTGAGTGGGAAGCAGTAGTGTAGTGGCAAATTCAGCAGTGCAGGGTCCCTTCATGATAGTCACAGGCACCCCTCCCTCTTTTTTTCTGTTGGGTTGAGAATGAAATCCTTGTTAATGCCTTCTCCCATAACAACAGACGTCCGTAGGAGCCATAAGCCCGAAACAGAAGAGTGTTTAACTACTGAAAAGAGTCTTCTCAGTGGCTGAATCACCTCCTTTCCCTCTGATTGGCTCCAATCTGCAGCAAAGGGCAATGAAGCGTGTAAGGAGACTCCTCTCAGTGGCTAACACACTCCCTTTTCACACTGATTGGCTCATAAGAGGCTGGAGACATAGGGACCCTGCTCCCAAAAAAGTAAGGGTACCAAGACCCGCAGACCCCGGACCACTACACCACTGATGGGAAGCGACATCGCAGCGACGGGGCGGCTCCCTCAGCTCATTTTCCGCTGCGTTCCCCGCGCGGCCGCGCTTCATCTTGTCCGGGCTGGCCCGGCGAGGGCGCATGCGCGGCCGGCGCGGCAGACGTCATCCAGCCAGCCCAGCCTCGCCTGTGCAAGCGAAGGCAGGAGCGGCGCAGAGCCCTGGCGCACTCGCCCTGCCTGCTTGCCTGCCCGCCTGCGCACCCGCCTGCCGCCGCTCGCTCCCGTCCCCCCTTCCTGCCTTTCTCGCCATTAGGATCGGCTGAACGATGCGATCGCTCGCGGCCATCGCCGCTGCCGCCGCCGCCCATTAGAGACCCCCACGTTAGGGGGAGAGGGAAGGGGGGGAGAGAGAGCGCCTCGCCGTCGGAGTCATCGAGGCAGGAATTCCGAAGAAATCTTGCAAGAGGGGCGCGGAAAAAACCCACCTCCCTGTCTCTCTCCAGCCTGCTCGCGTCAAAGGAGACAGAGCGCAGCGGTCCTCGGCCCCGGCTCCCCGAAGAGGCCACCGCGGTCTAGAGGAGGAGAGATCGCCTTTTGGTACTGAGAGAGAGAGAGAGAGAGAGAGATTTGGGGCAAGACATCTCCGCCCTCTCCCTGCGAACCCCCCACCCGCCGCCGCCCCCAGCAGCGCCTGCAGCCCCCCCCCAAGGCTCGGATCTGGCTGTGGATGCATTGATTTGCTGGAGCTACGGGGACGCAGAGTCGGGAAGGAGGAAGAAAGGAAGATCGCGGGGGGGCCGGCAGCCAGAGGCGGAGGACAGAGAGAGAGAGAGAAATACATTTTTTCTCCCTCTCCTGGGGCTTTATTTTTAAAACCTCATCCGCCTTCCGTTCCTTGCTTTTCTGTTGTGCTCCTTGTTGGATCGCGATTCATTGATTTCCCATCCCCTGCTTTTCCCGGGTTTTTTTCCCTCCCCCATTCTTGGAGTGTCTGGGGAAAAAAGGGGGCGGGGGTGGGGACCAGAGAAGTGTCCACCAGCCCAGGAGAGCGCCTTTTTCGCGGCCACCATGGGATGTACCCTGAGCGCGGAGGAGCGAGCCGCCTTGGAGAGGAGCAAAGCGATTGAGAAGAACCTCAAGGAGGATGGCATCAGCGCGGCCAAAGACGTCAAACTGCTCTTGCTAGGTAAGCCGGCGACAGAGCCCCCGCCGCCCTCCACACACGCCCGGGTAGGGTTCTGACACACGCACCCCTCCGATGCATCCAATCCCTGGAGCGATCCCATCCCCAACGATCGGCCCTCTTCTCCTCCCCCCCCCTTCATGTCTAGATTTGCATTGCACCTCTGCTTTCCACGACTGGTGTTCAAAATTTACTCACACACACACACACACAGAGAGATTCTTTACTTTCAGGTCGAAGCCTTTCCCACCCTGCCTGGGCAAACTCCAGAGCACAAACGCCATCTCCTCCCCCCCCCCTTCCCAAAGAATAACAAGGGATCAACCCTTCTTCCAGCAACTAGGTGTGATCTCTTTCCCACACGTCTTCAGCCGCACCTTTTTGCTGTGTTGCACAGATAGGCTCCATCCCTCCCCTTCACTAGCTTGCGCGCACGCACACACCACATTGGCAGCCCCCTTCCTTTCCGGGTCTTCAGTGATCTGATTAAGTCCCATTTCCTCTTTTGCAAAAATAAAACAAAATAACCAAAAACACCGCATTGCCCAAATGTAAACCCTTCCTCGGCTCCCTTCCCCCCCCCGCCGTTTTCTCCGCCCACCCCCAAGCAGGTATGATTCTCTACCACCATCATCCCCGCCCCAGGCTTCTGCACTGACAACTACTACTACTGCCTTTTGCAGGGTAAACTCAATTGCACACAAACACGATCGCTCCTCTCCCTCCCCCTGCCCCCCACCATGGTATCCATCAGTGCAGCCGCTCCTTTCTATGTAATCTCCTTGATCTCCTTATATGCCCCCCCTGGCCAGAGCTTTCCTTTATCGGGGTTTTTATTTTTTGCCTTTTTGTCCTAACAGGGGCTGGGGAATCTGGGAAAAGCACCATCGTCAAGCAGATGAAGTAAGTCCCTTTTGAGGATTTCGCATCCTGATGCAGCGCCTGCGTGTTGGGTGATAACACGAGTGAAAATCACACGAATGGTTTTAGCATGTTGTTGCCGTTTTTGTCAAAAAAAGAAAGGGAGGGGGTGTCCAGGTACCATCCTCCCTGCAACGCTTGTCGATTTCTTGTCATGGGAATCGGCTGTGTGTGTGTGTGTGTGTGTGTGTGTGTGTGTGTGGCGGGGGGGGAGAGAGAATCCGGGAGGGAACCGGCGAAGGGGGGCATTGCTGTCTGAATAGGCGTCAGCCATGTTTGTTCTTCTTGGGCTCCGCTCCTGCTGTGACTCCTTGGATGGACCCACTTGGTGCTGGGGGGGAGGCAACATCTGGAGCAGTGATTGACAAGGGCAAAATATGGGTATGGGGGAGGGGCGAGAAGAGGACCCCAGCCCCTCCATCCGGCTCTCTTTCACACTAACCGGGATGCTCCAGGTGTCCGCTGTTCCCTGGCTGTGGTGCTGAAGTGTGCTTTGCTTAGCTTCCCTTCCTCCCTCCCATCCCCACCCCAAAGAAAGGAGGGTGGGGATGAGAGAGAGAAAGGAGGAGGAGGAGGCAAGGTCTTGAGATTGATGTGCCCGGCACAGATCTTGCCACCAGGGCACCACCATTGAAGACCCCACTGTCAATGACAGGATCTTACCCCCTTCCCTGAGCTGGGGCTTTCTCACCCGCCTTTGATCTCCTGACATGGGCTGGTTCATCTCTGCCTTGATGTGGGCTGGTGGATCTGCTCGTCATTCACATTTATTTGATTTATATCCCGCCCTTCCTCCCACTAGGAGCCCAGGGCGGCACTTAAAGCAAGCCTCAGGGATGCTTGTCATCTTCTTCCTCCTCTTCCCCCATCCCTCCCTTGTTTGTGTTCCTGCCCCCTCCCCTGTCTAGATTTGAACCTGCCCTTCCCTTTTAATTAATTATGGCAGAATTTGGCTGAAACTGTGCATTCAGCTGCGATGTTCGAGGAAATTCATCAACAACATGCTAAGGGAGGAAGCTGCCCGCCTCCCCTCCCCTCCCCTCCCCTCCCCTCCCCTCCCCTCTTACACACGACACTGAAACTGTGTTAATTTCCTTCCCCACACCTGGGGAGGGGCCCCAGCAAACAATACCAGTTGCTTTTCTTGATTCTGGTCAGTTTCCTTCTCTGTGCTGCCTCCGCGGATTCCCTGATATTGATTTTGAAAAGCCGTGACGCCTGTCAGGGGGAGAGGAGTGTGGTGAGCAGCTGGCGACACACAGGTGTTTCTGGGGCCCTGCCCTACGCCCATGAAGGCGCACGCGCGGGCTCGGTTTCCTGCAGAATGAACCACTAGCAATTGCACCTAGCTGGACCTTGCTTTGAGATGTGGGCAAATGGGGTGGGCTTAAGGAAGGGAAAGGGGAGAGGAGGAGGAAGGAATGCAGAGGAGAGGGGAAGTATGTGTTAATGTTTTAGAGAAAGAAAGAAAAGTCGGGGTGGACAATCTCAGCTTCGCATTGTATTTGTGGCCCCTTTGGTATTTGCATTTGTTCCCCGTTGGCAGTTGCAAGTTGTGGATCAGGACCGGCTTTTTGTTTGCGAGAGAGGTTTGCTGTTGCTGACTGCAAACGAGTCTTCCTCTAGATTCTCATCAGATGTGAGAGTTAGCATTCGCAAAGCTGCACTCTTCATCTCTCTCGCCCCCTCCCTTTTGTAGAGATGTGTGTGTGTGTGTTTTCCCCTCAGCCTTAATCCCTTGATTGCACCTGGGTGGTAGGTAAAGATTTCAGACTGTGCAAGTGGTGGACAGCGCCCTGCAGACTCGAAGAGTCGATTGGCTCTTGGGAGATCGGCAAGACTCGGCTTGTCTCGGCTATTGTCGAGCACCAGACTCGGCAGTCTTCGGAAGCAGTCGCTCCAGCAAGAGTCGGCATGGTTCCGCCCTGTTCAGACACCGGATTGTAATTATTGGAACCCACGTATTTGCAAATATAAATGCGTTTAGCCATGACCGTCCTGGATGGAATAGGAGTCAAATCCTATTCAGAGCTAGGGAGATTTACTTCGGCAGCCCCCCGGGCCTACAGGGCTGCTGTGAGGATAAAACCTCTAGTAACAATATATATTCTGAGCTGTGCTGGGGAAGGAGTTTAAACCCCTATCAACTTTAATGTTGCAGTTATGCACAATAACATGCACAGTTTTCACGATGCCTTTCCTCTTTTATCCTCTTACCCACGAGTAAGCGCCATTGAGCCCAATGCATCTTATCTCTGATCCATTATGGTGAATGGGATGCTGCTCTACCAACCTCAGTTTGCCCTCAGCAAGCCCCTACCTGCCTATCTTCTTGCTTACAACTAATTCAGAGATTGGCCCCGGCTGTCAGCTTCCTCCTCCTCAGTGTCAGGATTGCCCTTGTAGAACACCGCAGGGAGGAGGGTGGAGACAAAACTAGAATGAGTTGGCTCCGCCTCTCATTGGCTCTGACTCCACCTATTGTGAGGCTCCCTTGCCTTCCGCCCCACCAGGCCCATCGGGCACTAGCCACCACCGATCTGAGTAGACATGTATGGGAGTGTGCAGCACCACACATTATATGGCTTATTTTTTAATCTGTTTATCCTCACCACACCCCTGTGAGGTGGATCACTTTTATTCTCATTTTACAGATCAGAGCTTGGAAAAGTTACTTTTTTGAACTACAACTCCCATCAGTCCCAGCCAGCATGGCCACTGAATTGGGCTGATGGGAGTTGTAGTTCAAAAAAGTAACTTTTCCAAGCTGTTATGTTTGGCCAGGGATTTTTTGTAAAATCCAGATCTGAACCCAGTCTTCTGCCTTTCAAGTGATTGATGACGGGGGTGTTTGGTTGGGGGTGGGGTGGAGTGCTTTAAACTTCCAGTGTCTTAGGGAAGCAGGGAGACATCCACAGGGGTTGTGCTAATGAGGAATTGTTGGGCTGGGGAATCTTTAACCCTCCAGGAGTTGTTGGACTCCAACTCCCATCAGCCCCAGCCAGCATGGCCAATGGTCAGGGTTTGTGGGAGTTGCAGTCCAACATTTGGAGGGCTGTCGGTTCCCCAGTCCTGCAGAGCTTGGAAAAGTTACTTTTTTGAACTACAGTTCCCATCAGCCCAATCAAGTGGCCATGCTGGCTGGGGCTGATGGGAGTTGTAGTTTAAAAAAGTAACTTTTCCAAGCTCCGACTCCTGCTGTATGTATTTGGGGGTGGGGGTGGGGGTGTATGCAGACAAAGGCACCTGGACTCGGTGGAATCAATGGGACAAGTTACCCACTTATTACAAGTTATTCACAGCTTATTAGTTCCCACTGAAGTCACTGTAATAAGTTACTCATGACTTAAGTCAGCCATCCTCAACCAGGTGCCCTCCAAATGATTTGCCTGTGCTGGCTGAGGCTGATAATTACAATAAGGAATTGTAATGTTAAAAAAAAAATCTGGAGGGCACCAGGTTGGGGAAGGCTGACTTAAGCTATGAGTAACTTAATCCATTGATTTCAGTGGGAACTAATGTAGTCTGCATGCAAAGCATGTGATCTGCCACTGAACCACAGACCTTGCCTTTTTTTTGTTTCTACACATACACTTTCTTGAAACAAGCGTTGTATATTCTTGATATCATTGCTGTTGTTATTATGAGGTATAAAAAGTATTATTATTATTATTAGAAAGATTTTATATCACTTTTCATTTACAACAGAGAAATACGAAAGCAGTTTGCACCATAATAAAACAGAACGCTATCCAGTACCGGTCAATAATCACCAGTGAACTATTCTTGCAGGAACCAAGGGCATTCTGACCCTGCAAAAGGGAGCTTCTTAGTTTTTTCCAATGAAAGGTTTGGAGTCTTGCTTGTCTTTGCCCCAGATGGCTTTGCTTACATGCATTCCACCTGGCTACACAGATCTGTTGATCATTTGAGGGTGATACACTACAGAAGATTTCATTTGAGCTGACCCCTTTCCTTCTTTCAAGAATGTCAGAGCAGCAGTGTTCTTTAAATGGGCCTGCCCAATGATTTGGAATGGGCTATAATTTAATTTAAATAGAAGGGAGTAGAGAGGTGATGGGAAATACTTTAGCTGAATTCCAAGGAGATAATTTATCCTGTATATTCCTGACGATAGAAATGCTCAGATTGCATCTAATAGGTATTTGTTGTTAGATAAGGAAAGTTCAGCTTAACAGGAACTGATTGCAGAACAGGAATGGATAAACACACTTGACAGTATCACCTTCTATTTAGTTAAGTCTCCATGTTTAGGATCCTAGCTATCAAGATGGGGAATGTGTGGTTGGTTTTTATTTATTTGTTTATTAAAATTTACACTCCACTTTTTACCATCTAGTTCTCAAAACGTCTTAGAATGATAAAAATATACAACACACAAAATTTAAAACATAAATTAAACCTCAAACATTTCAAACCTCAGAAATGTAAACTCTGGGGGGGGATCAGAAAATTTAAAACATCAGAGAAGCATTCATGATGCAAAGGACTCCCAAAATACAATGGTTTTAACTAGGTATCTGAAACTCAGCAGGGACTCTCGAACGTCTAGTGGGAGGGAGTTCCACAGAGCTGGGCCCATATCACTGAAGACATGACTCCTCGTTGACATGAGTTGTGCTCCTGGCCCTTGGGGGACCACTGATAGTGCTCCCCCAGATTACCTCAGTGACCAACATGGGACATACAGGGAAAGGTGGTCCATAAGACATCCTGGGCGTAAGTTATTCAGGGCTTTGTATGCTAGGCACAAGAACCTTGAACCTGTTTTTGTTCCCATTTTTGTCTTTGAGGCCTCCTTCCTACAATCAATAGATGTGTGTGGGGGGGTTAACTTGTGTCTGGATTGTATCATTTCAATCTCCTGGTGGGGGAGGAGCTCACAATACTCCTCCATAGCCCTCTTATTCCATTTACATTAGAAACTAAATGTCTGCAAGAAAGGTTCTAGCTTAGCTTTCTCCTTGTCATGGCTTGCTTTGATTTGTTTTTAAATGGATGTGTGTCCAATTATATAAGCCCCACCTGTTAGCTGAAGTGGTACTGTCCACAAATTGGACCACCTCTTCTGCTGTTTGCAACAATTTGGCCTAGTTTGCACCATGGATTCTTTTCAGTGTGCCTCAGCTAGGGGCAGAGGAATCTGTCATGTTGAATGTCTCACTTTTCCAGTCTTAAGTTCTTCACATTTCCCATCAGTTTGTGATTTTTTTTAAAAGTCCTCATGAAAATTCATTGGTGTTTAGCACAGATTGTTGCAGAGCAATTTTCCCTAATATAACACATTCCGGTTCATTCCTTTCACGAATATATGCATTTGTATATGCTTTTTTCTACATATTACATGGCTGGGGAACTGCATTGCAAAATTCAGAGAAGTGCAGATGTTTTGGCCGTTTGGTTTGTGTATTGCAGTGGTTCCCAAACTTTATTCCCCCATGGACCACTTGAAAATTGCTGATGGTCTTGGTGGATCACTTAATGATTTTTTTGCCTGCTGTAGCAGTTGTAATGCACTCGGTGCTGTAGGATTTTAAACTGTATTTTTGTTGCTTCTTTTATTTTTCACGTTGCACTTCATAGTATTGCAATTGCATTCCATAGAATTCAAACTAAATGCAGCAGAATACAATACAAGAAATAAAAATCAATGTGAATATTTAATGTGGACATGCCACAGACCACCTGAATTAAGCTTGTGGACCACTAGTGGTCCATGGACCAACAGTTGTGGAACCCTTGGTGTATTCTTTTAGAAAGTGCAGATTTGGTAGGTTTACCTTTAAATGCCAACTGAATCGCATTTGTCCCCCAGCCTTAACCTCAATGTGTATGTCTATGTGCATACCTATAACTAGATCAGTCTTCCCCAACCTGGTGCCCTCCAGATGTTCTGGACTGGGCCAGGGCCTTAGCTCAATGGTAGAGCATCTGCTTTGCATGCAGAAAGTCCCAGGTTCAATCCCCAGCATCTCCAGGTAGGGCTGGGAGATAGCCCTGCCTGAGATCCTAGAGAGCCACTGCCAGTCAGTGTGGGCAATACTGAGCTAGATGGACCAATGGCCTGACTACGCATAAGGCAGCTTTGAATGTTCCGAACTGCAACTTCCATCAGTTCCAGCCAGTATGGCCAAGAGCTAAAGTTGATGGGAGTTGTAGTCCAGATCATCTATAGGGAACGGGTTAGGGAAAGTTAATCTAGGTAGATTCATCAGCTCATATCTATATGCATTTATATCTCACTTTTGCTTCAAGGTATTCAAGATGGTATACATCAAAGGTGAGGAATCTGTGGTCCTCCAGATGGTGTTCAAATATGGGGCCCTCCAGGTGTTGTTCAACTCAGCCCCAGCCAGCATGGCTAATGGTCAGGGATGATGGAAGTTGTAGTCCAGCAACATCTGGATGGGCAAAAGTTAGCCAACTCTGGCATACGTGGTTCTTCCTGCCCCCATTTCATCCTCACAACAACTCTGTGAGGTAGGTTAGGTTAGAGAGGCCATGATCTGCCCATCACCCAATGGACTTCATAGCTGAGTAGGTTTTCAACCCGAGTCTCCCCTCTTGGTACACCATTCTGACTTTCAAATAAGTGAATGGACAAACTGATAGGTTTCATAGTCTTCTGCCCTCCTCAGTGACACAACTGGGATTTCTGTATATGCTTGCACATGCATGTGCATTTTCTCAATTGATTTCAAGTATCCAGTCAAACAGACAGCAGCTGAGACTCTAAGGTGCCACTGCTACAAGTCATGTAGCTACTCTCCAGAATCTGTGTTGAGCTTGTAACAGAAAGTGCATTCCTTGCAGGCCATTCACAGAAGCTGAAAATAGGTCTTAGGTGTTATCTGCAAGATTACAGAAGCATGTCAAGCTATTCTGCATGGATGTTTTCATCATCAGGATTTGTTTGTGAGAGAAGCTGGCATTGCTTGGAGAGGCTGAAGATCACTGTTGCTATAGGGAACACAACAAGAGTGAAATATTGCTAAAATCAGAACAGGAACTGGATTAAACATAGAGTTGGAAGGGACCTGAAAGTTCATCTAGTCCACCCCCTTGCTAATGCAGGAAACTCACTACTACAGCATTGCTGCTAGGTGGCCACCCAGCCTCTGTTTGAAAACTTCTAACCAAGGAGAGTCCACTACCTTCCGAGGCAACAAGGGAGAGGGCCTTCTCAGTGGTGGCCCCCAAATTATGGAATGATTTTTGTGACGAGGTGTGCCTGGAGCCAACACTGTTATCTGTCTGGCGCCAGGTCAAGACTTTCCCCTTCTTCCAGGCATTTTAGCATGTGTTTTTAAATTGTTTTTATTTATTTTTTAAATTGTGTTTTTAGATTGTTTTTTGTGTTTTAAAATTTGTATATTTGTTTTTATTGTTTTTAATTGCTGTAAACCGCCCAGAGAGCTTTGGCTATGGGGCGGTATATAAATGTAATAAATAAATAAATAAACAGCTTTTGTTATTAAGGAGCACAACTCTCATGAACCCCAGCCTACATGGTCAATGGACAGGGATCATGGGAGTTGTAGCCCATAATATCTGGAGGGTGGCAGGGTTGGGGAAGGCTGGCTTAGACAGTACTGAGCTAGACAGACCAATGGACTATCTTACTATAAGGCAACTTCCTGTGTTCCTATATCGCTTTTAAAGAAGGGATTCATTAATTTTTTTACTATACATATCTATGACAGCTAAAACTGGCATGCAGAACCCAGAACAGTGGGTTGCCTGCTAAAATCTTATATAAGCCACTTAATTTTGATGCCCTTTATGAGGAGGCTGATGACTGATCACATAGCTAAAAACTGGCATTGAGGTAAGCAAATAAACTGGCAGATATAGTCACATTTATTTATTTATATGTTGCTTTTAAGGGCTAAATCCCTCTCAAGGCAGCTACATTAAAAACAACAGCAAAACACACTTAATAAATAAAACCAGCAAAAGCATTACAACAAGAACCACTCTTTAAAAAGTCCAATACTTGTCGTGATGGCTATGTTCTACCTCTGAATGCCACTTTCTGGGAATGACACGTGAGGAGAGTTCTATTGAACTCAAGTCCTGTTTGTGGGGTTCCCATGAACATCTGGCTGGCCACTGTAATGCTGCACAAGGTGGGCCTTTGGCCTCACCCAGCAGGGTTGCTTTTGTGTAACAATAAAAGACAACTTTAACTCCAGCAGTCCAATAAGCACACCTCAAAAGGAGGCCAAGGAAAAGAGATGTGCCTTCTGGGCTTTCGGAAAGGCCGGTAATGCCAGGGTCCGCCAGACCCCGAATGGTAAGGCATTCCAGAGATGAGGGGGTCAGTGTGAAGAAAGCCCTTTCTCAAATGCTCTAGTCATGCCCCCTCCACCCTTGCATCTGAACATGCCTTCTCAAAGCCCTATTGGGAAATGCACATTAGATGTTTTTACTATCGGCTCGATTTTAGCCACTTCTTTAAGCCCATGAGGTTGAGGGGGAAATGAGGTGGGGCTGTGGTGGAAGGGTCTGGGGGAGGGGAATGGGGTAGGAGATCCATAGTAAATTAAAGGAGACAAAGCAAGGTCCATTCCTCCCTTGTCTCCTTTAATTTATTGATAATTTACATCCAGTGAACATTGACCATGAAGAGTGCCTTCTTCCACCGTGCTGGAAAGTTGTCCTTAAAAAAGGCATCTTGATTTTGGGAATTGGGATGTTGGAATGGGAAGCGTGTATGCAGGAGGAAAACCAGGAGATGTCATTGTTGATTATGATAATGCTCAGCAGCAGACAAGGCGTTGTTGTTGGTGCTGCCACCAGGGGCTGCCCAGTTGAAGTTCACCCATGACAGGCCCTTTTCGTTGGTGGCTCCCCATTTGTGGAATTCCCTCCCTGGTGGGGTGCATCTGTCTCCATCACTGTTAACTTTCAGGAAGAACTTGAAAACATTCCTGTCCATCCAGGCATTTGATGGCTGAAGGAAACTCTTCCCGGCAACCCAGATATCAGTGGATGGACGAATGTTTTTAACTGTAATTGTGTTTGGAATGTTAACTGTTTTTAGAATGCTTTTTGTTGTTTTGAAATTGTTGTGTTGGTGTGTTTGGTGCCCTGGGCTCCTTTGGGAGGATGGGCAGGCTATAAATTCAATAAATGATGATGATGATTGTGTTTTCAGTGGAAGAAAAGAACTACTTACGTTGAAAATGGTGTCTAACGCCATCGGCAGTGGCAGCTTGCCTCATGGTGTTTTTGGGGTGGGGGAGGATGCCTAAGCCTCCAGTTCTTAATTCTAAATGTGAGAAGGGCAGCAGCTGTAGACAGTATATGCTGATTTATACACATAAATGAAAATTTAGACATCGGTACTGTAATTGAAATACAAATACAATATATCTCGCCATAATAGTGAAGACTGAGACTGGGTGACCTGAGTTCCTGCTCACTCTGTTGTACAGGTGCTCACTGTTGCAGGCCAACTTCAAGTCTGTTCTCTTCCCTCCTCCCCCGCTCTCCCTTCTTCGGACTTTTAATCTTTAAAACAGGCTTGGTTGGACCAGGCAGCCCATCAAATAGAGGACTCCATATAGGCTGCATTGACCTCTGACACCCCTTTCAATGGAGGACAGTCTTCTGTAAAGATGGCACACAGCCACCCGAGGCTATGCCAACATTTTGCTTGCAAATCGCTTGCGATTTTCACAGCCTGCTTTCAGTTTGGCAAAACTTGGTTTGGGAACTGTTTGGAGGAATCTTCCATCTTTCTATATGCATGAAGTTAAGGGACTGGAGCCTGACTGTAGGAGAAAGCTACAGTCGCTGCTGCTGTTTTTAAAAAGCTAGGAATTCAATTGGATCTGGATAGGATTCCACTTCCTCTGAAAGACCAGCTTCACTGCCTGGGGTCCTCCTGGACTCAGCATTATCTCTAGAAACCCAGCAATGGCCTAGAATGCCTCTAGGCTACAACCCTATCTGAATATGGCAGATCTTGCTTCAGTGATCCTTGCCTTGGATGCATCCAGATTGGATTATTCCAATGCACCTTTGAAAATGGTCCAGGAGCTCCAGCTTGTGCATAATGCAGAGGACTGGGCTGGTATTCAGTGCTAGACCTATTCAGAGTAGACCCCCCCCTGAAGTTGATCGTCTTAACTAACTTAGGTTCATTAATTTCAGTGAGTCTACTCTGAGTAGGATGTAGTTGAAGGCAGCCCCTGATCATTGGCTGGAGCTAAACACTATGAGCACATTACACCTATTTTGTGCCAGCACCACTGGTTGCCAATACGTTTCTGGGCCCAATTCAAAGTGGTGGCAATGACTTTTAAAGCCTTTCACCAGGACTGCGTGTACCCATATGAACCTGCCAGAGACTTGAGATCAGAGGCCCTGCCAGAAAGGGAGGTGCAAGGCCTTTTCAGTGGTGGTTCCACAATTGTGCAACTCTCCTCCGCAAGTTATATGAGCAGCCTCCTCTCTGGTATTGTTCAGGAGGGCTCTAAAAATGCCCTTGTTTAAGACTGCTTTTAGTGAGGGGGTTATAGTGGATAGTGGCTTATGTTCTTAATCTCGTTTTGGAATGTCTGGCTTGATGATGTAGAAGGTTTTGTGATTATTTTTACTGTTGCTATTGAGAGGATGTTGTATTATAGATTATATAGTTTTAGTTCATTTGAAATGTAAGCTGCCGTGGGAAGATTTTATTCTGAATGGCAGCTTATCAGTTTCTTAAATAAATAGGCATAGGGGAGATCATATGCTGGAAGAAGTGTGCAATTTGGTTGTCCAAGTGTTTATTTGAGTTTCCGGCAAGGACTCCCTCTCCCACCCAAGCGATCTTATTGATGCTGTAACCCAGGAGAAGGTACAGCTAGGGACAAGGGGGAAGTTCAATTCAGCTCACATTTGTAGGCAAACCTACCTAATTTGCACTTTCCAAAACAATAGCCACTGAAACCTTAAAACATAGCCATCCGCTGAAATTCACATTTCTCTGAATCTTGCAGTGCCGTTCTCCAGCCAAGTAACATATACAAAAATGCACATACTAGGTTAAAGTGTGCATAAAAATGCATGTATTAGTGAAAATAGTATATAAAAATGCATTATATCAGGGAACATTGCTTTGCAAAAATGTGTATACTAGGCTCTCTGCCCAGATGGTTGATGTCCGACCTGCCCTAGATGGGGTTACACTCCCCCTAAAGGAGCAGGTCCGTAGTTTGGGGGTCTTATTAGATCCGCTCCTGTCACTGGAGGCTCAAGTAGCCTCGGTGACACGGAATGCGTTCTACCAGCTTCGGCTGGTAGCCCAACTACGACCCTATCTGGATAGGGAGAACCTTGCCACAGTTATCCATGCTCTGGTAACCTCTAGATTGGACTACTGTAATGCACTCTACGTAGGGCTACCTCTGAAGACGGTTCGGAAACTTCAGCTGGTGCAGAATGCTGCGGCCAGAGTTCTTACTGGGACAAAAAAAATTGATCATATAACACCTGTCCTGGCCCAGCTGCACTGGCTACCAATATGTTTCTGGGCCAGATTCAAAGTGTTGGTTCTTACCTATAAAGCCCTTAACGGCATCGGACCGCAATACCTGGCGGAATGCCTCTCCCGCTATATACCTACCCGGTCGCTGCGCTCGACGTCGAAGGCCCTTCTCCGTGTCCCAACGCATAGGGAGGCACGGAGAACGATAACTAGAGCTAGGGCCTTCTCAGTGGTGGCCCCCGAACTATGGAACGCCCTCCCTGATGAGATACGCTTGGCGCCTTCTTTGTTATCTTTTCGGCACCAGGTAAAGACCTACCTCTTCGCCCAGGCATTTTAAAAAATTTTAAAATTTGAATTTAAAATTGGAAATTTTTAATTATGTTTTATTGTGTATTGTATTTACATCCACTTGTATTTTAACCTGTTTTATTATGCTGTACACCGCCCTGGGAGCTTATTGCTACAGGGCGGTCTAAAAATGTAATAAAATAAATAAATAATAAAATAAATAAATTGCATACCAAGATAGGAGAAATTCACACTAAAATGATGCTGAATTTTCATGAGGACTATTTTTAAAAATAAAAATAAAAATTGAAAACTGATGGAAATAAGGAGAATTTAATAGTAGAAAACTGAGAGAAATGGAAATTGACAGATTTGCCCATCCCTAGATGCAGCCTGGCACCATTTTGAAGCAGGCACTCTGCTTCCTGGGCCTGTTACTGGTTTCTCTAAAAACTCATTATTCTTAGTTCAATCCCTGTCATCTTCCAGTAGGGCTGGGAGAGACCCTTGCCTGACATCCTGGAGAGCTGCTGCCAGTCAGAGTAGACAGTACTGGGCTAGATGGATCAATGGCTTGACTGGGTAAAAGGCAGCTTCCGTGTTCTTATGGTTTCCCTGCCGGTACAGAGAACTACACTTATAATTGCTCCTGGCAACCATATCTGTGGAGCCCACTGCCTGTGAACAAGGCAGCTTCTGACTTAAAAGCTTGCCTCTGCAATGAACTACTGATTGAGATGCCTTTAGGGATCCCACCATCTCTCATTTTAGCAAGGTCCAAAAGTCCTGCCCTTGGATATATTCAGTGTTCAATTGTTTTAAGCAAATAAAACAATCCAGCCAAAAGTAAGCCCCTCTAAGCCTCATTCCATTATGAGGGAAGAGTGAAGCATGCGCTTAATTGAATCTCTGTTGAAATGAATGGGATTTAGAAGTAGTTAAGTTTGGCTGGAGTGGTTGTCTTCTGTGTTAGGAGTTCTCTTTTCTGCTTCCCTATCTATAGCATGGGCAGCAACACAAAACAGAAATCACTTTTTTGGTATTTCTTGTTTATTAATTTTATAAAAAAATTATTTTAATTTTTGCCGTAGAATAAACACACCACCCTGACTTCACAATTATACAGTTGGTGATAGGGATAGGAAAGAAATTTGATTTAGCTTGCATTTTAATGAGAAACGGCTTAATTCACTCATCCCTAACCAATAGCTTCAGTATGCACAAGGCTGCTTTCCAGTCAGGCAAAAGCACTCAAGGGAGGGCATGGAGCAGGGCCAATGAGAGAGGTGGCCTGGAGAGAATGCCAATGACATGTAGAGGGGCCTGGAGGGCTGCATTCCACCTCTGGGCCTGAGGTTCCTCATCCCTGTTCTAGGGATTGTACAGCATCTAAAGTTGGGACATCAGGGTGCACAGGCTGTACTGACCATCCTTCCATCCTGCCCTTACCAATGCCAGTAGCAAGAATGGAGAATCTGAGACCCTCCAGACGTTGCTCAACTCCCATCAGCCCCAGCCAGCAGGGCCAATGGTCAGGAATGATGGGGAGTTGTCATCCAACAACATCTGGAGAGCCACAGGTTTCCTAACCCTGCCCTGTACACCACCGGTTCATATCCTCTCCTATCTAAGGAGGAGCAGACATGCTGATCTCCTCCGATCAAGCCCATCAGCCAAAACCTGCCGTGTGAGCATAGCCAGTGCTCACTGCTGTGTAGCCCTGGCTTTGATTTGCATGATAAGTCCCACTCTTTTTTGTGTGGGGTTTTTTTTTTTTGAGAAAAATTGTGTGAATTAGGCCTGGCATAACAAGCATTGGTGTGTCTCATTTCCATTCATTGGTGCTGGAGGAACAAAGAGATGGTTTTGCTATAATAAGGCAGCTTCTGTGAAACACTGTCATGGTTGCATCAGTTCAGTTCATAAGAATAGAACAATGGATCGTCACCGAATGTGAATGCAGCATCCAATTAGGCAATGCCAGTCCTGGTTTCTACATAGCTGAAGATAGGGATGGGGAAGAAATTTGGTTCAGTTTGCGTTTCACATTTCCTGCAACAATGTCTAAACCAAAGCACAGCTATATTCTTTCAAATTTGCACTTTTCCTTGTATTGTGATGTCGTAGTCCTCCAGCCAAAAATGTGTACAAAAATGTGTATATTAGGGGAGAGTGTGTCCAAAAACTTGTACATTGGTGAAAATAACCAGTGGATATGCATTATATTAGGGGAAATCTTTTGCAAAAGTGTATTTATTAGGCAAAATTGCAAACAAAAATGTGTATCTTAGGAGAAACGTGCAGTGAAAGGTTGATGAATTCTCGTGGGGATTTTGTTGTTGTTTTTAATCGCAAACTGATACAGCAATGTAGAGAGTTGGACATAAGATGGGGGGAAATGAGAAAATAAGAGAAACCCAAATGGACAGATTTGTCTATCCCTAGTCATTGTTGCTCATAGAGCAAGAAAGTCTAACCCATACCTTTTTGTACACATCAGGAAGGATTGCCTGATCAGCTCTGGCCTTTTTGCATAAGGAGGGTCGTTTGGATGGTGTACCTTGCCTCCTGCAATTCTCTACTTTGATAGAGTGGGATGGTGGAGCACAAGCTGAATCCTTGCCTGATATCCCTCAGGTCACCAGTTTGAGATCCACTGCAAGCTTGAATCCTTATAGATATTTAGCCAGTGTGGAAGAAAGTATTTTGCTGCTTATTAATGATGCTGAGAACCACTCTGTTTTCCTAGATAGCTATTGCCATATGGATTCTTGGGTATAAGCAACCGTGATCATGTCATTTTGAAACATCTTCTCTTCACCACCACCCCATTTCCTGTGTGTAAGCAGCCATTTGCTGGATGTATGAAGCGCCCACCTTATCTGAGTTAAGAATTCTGTCTAAATATATATATGCATATATAGCTTGGGGAAGTATTGTGTGACTTAGGAAGCCTTGGAGTGGAATTGCTCTTCTGCATTTTCTTTTTTACTTGCCACACTTACAACCATAACCACTTACAATCATAACCAGCCACCTTTACATCATATTCCTCTGAATGTTGCAGTCCTATACGCATGTACCTGAAATTAAGTCCCTTTCAGCTCAAGGGATAGACATTAACAGTTTGCAAAGTGTTACACCATCATGAGGCTGCATGCTCTTCCATGGTGATGCTCAAACCATGGAACACTCTTCCTAGACGTGTTTGCCTGTTGCATCATTGAAACCAGTCAGGGGCCAGGCAAGGTCTCTCTTGTCCTCTCATTCTTTTAATAGTATTTTAAGTGTTTGTGTGTTTAAAAAGGGTTTTAGCTGCAGTATTAGCTTGCTGCTTCTGTTTTGTAGTTGTTAATGGATGCCTTGTTTTAATTCTGTAGCTTTTAATGAATGCCTTACTTTGATTTTGTATTTTATTGCATTCTAAATGAGTATATTTGTTAGCTGTGTTGGGGTTTTCTTTTAAGTCAAAAGGCAAAGTAAAAACTCTTGTATACATAATATAATGCTTATAATGGTTTGAGACTGTTCGAGGCATGACAAAAAAATTTAATGTGAAGGGTATCATTTCTGATCTTGCAGAAAAAGGGCAAGTCTCTTATTCAGCAGCCCGCCCCCCATGTTTCTGGAAAAGTTTTGCAAATCCTATTAGAGTCATGCACCGAAAGATGCAAATTACACATTGTCTCCCACTCACAATATGCTTTTAGGCTCTTTGTGATGAATGGGTTTCCTGCATACATTTTGAACAGAACAAGACAAAAAACAAAGCAACCAAGACTGTACTCCTATGCATATTTACCTGGGAGTAAGTCCCACTGAAGACAGTGGTAGGTCTGAGGAAGCATTCATTGGATTGCAGTCTGTGCTTACATCTATGCTTTAGATTTCAGGACTGCCTAGTCAAAGGATATGTGGTGGTGTCAGAAGTACAATTATAACTTGCTGAGTAACAGGAGGACACCCGGCATACAACCTGAACCTGGCATGGAGGGATGGCTCTGGGATTGGGGAGCCCTCAGCAAGTTGTCCTTCTGCTGGTTCTCCCCACCAGTCTCTAGGGAGGCCAACTGGACAACAGGATGGGAACTCTGCACCTTTAGTGGTTGGAGCACAGCTACTAAAGATACAAGAAAGAATTTCACTGACATGCTCTACCTGCAGGAATTGCATCTCCTACACAACTTAAACATAAGAAGAGTCTGCTGGATCAGGCCAATGGCCCCTTTAGTCCAGCATCCTGTTCCCACAGAGGCCAACTAGATGCCTACAGGAAGCCTGCAGGCAGGACCAGAATGCAAGAGCACTCTCCCCTCCTGCTGTTTCCAGCAGCTGGTTTTCTGAAGCATATTGCATCTGACTATGGTGGCAAAGCACAGTCATCATAGCTAGTAGCCACTGATAGCCTTATCCTCCATGAATTTGTCTAATCCACTTGGAGAGCTGTCCTAGTTGGTGGCTGTCACTACCTCTTGTGGGAGCGAATTCCATAGGTTTAACTGTGCACTGTGTGAAGCACTTTCTTTTCTCTGGCCTGATTTCTCCAACATTCAGCTTCATCAGATGTCCACAAGCTCTAGCATTACGAGAGAGGGAGAAAGACACTTCTCTATCCACTTCCTCCATGCCATGCTTGATGTTTTACACTGCTGTCATGTCACCTCTGACTCGCCTTTTCTCTAAACTAAAAAGCCCCCAAATGCTGCAACTTTCCCTCATAGTGGATCATTCTCGTTGCCCTTTTCTGAAACTTTTCCAACTCTATAATATCCTTTTAAAAGCTTTTTAAAAACAAAAAACTTTTGAAGGTGCAGTTGCCCTCTTCTCCTTTTCACTTGGCTGCTCTAGGGTCCTCCTCCCAACTTACTGCCCAGAGGTAGCATAAAGAGCAGAGTATGGTTGTGGAAGCTCTTTCCAGCCCCCTAAGCTTGCTCACACACACAACCCAGCGAGCCGTAATGGCAGCCAGGAGAGAGAGCTAGTGAGCAGTAATGGCAATTAATTACCACCATCACTTGCCTTCTCCCTTTCTGCGGTGTACAGAGGAACTGGATTGGGCTGTGGTGCAGCATGAGGGAGGGTCAGCCAGAGAGTGTCTGGTTCTCCCAAGGGGTGTGTGTGTATGTGTGTAATCCTTATCACATAGCAAGATTGGGCAGGTCGTGGCTGCTCCTCCTCTTCTGCCTCCCCAGTGGTGCTGGGCAGGAATGTAGTCGTCCAGGATCTCAGGGGGTCTTAGACCCCTTACTTTTTTGGGACCCAGGTCCCAGCAGGGTCCCTATATTTCCAGCATTGTATGAGCCAATCAGCATGAAAGGGGAGAGCAGAGCTTGAAAGTAATTAGTTACAAAAAACAAATTACCTGTAATTTATTACTTTTTTGAGCAACGAGTGGGGAATTTCTTTACATTTTGATTGTAACAGAACTAGGAGTGATTTTATTACTTTTGAGGAGTAATTGTAATGTTTCCAGCATTACTTTTGGGCGTTACTTGGGAGGGAGCAGGGGAAGTCTTCTGCTCCTCTGATTCATGGATAAAAACCATATACCACAAACTGAGCTTCTGTGCAGCATTGCTCTTCCTTCGTGCTCTGTGGGTATTTAGGAGGCGACAAGGGAGGAGGTGGAGAGCGAGGCGGGGTGGAGTGGAGAGAAAAAAACATTTTGAAAAATGGATGGTGGTGGAGTAGAATGGAGCGGAGGCAGAAAGGAGCCGGAGGGCAAGGATGTGGATGAAGGAGAAGAAGGAGGCAGCAGCAGAATGGAGATGAAGAACTGTGGAAGTGAGAGACAACAACATACGTGTGTGTGTGTATGAATACTGTGTTTGCACTTGGCATGCAAAGCGGCCTCCACCAACCTCCCTGGCTATTTTGCTGCATTTGCAGTGTTTTAACTTCTCTGCACCCTGGAGGAAAATGTTTGCTTGGGTGGGTGTCCCTTAGTTGGGGGCAGGGCAGGGTCCGGGAGGTGGTTCAGTGCGAGAGACGATGCTTGCTGGCTGAGAGTCTGTGTATGTGCAGGGGGGTGCACTTGGTTTGGCATGCAAAGATCTGAGTAGCAGTGGTGGTCTCTCTGCCTCCCTTACCAGCAGAGAGACCACCACTGCTATCTTATGGATAAAAACAATTATTCTACTACCTCTCTCTGTGTTTGCTTATTTTTAATGTTGTTTTCGGCTATTTAGGTGTGCAGCAGCCAAGGCCAGCACCTTGTAGGCACTCTAGTTCTTTTTAAGTAACTTAAGTGTAATCGTAGTGATTACTTTGGAGTAATGTTAAGGCAATTTCCATTAGAACAATGGTAATTTATTCCTTTTTGGGGCCATGTAACAGTAATTGTAATTTATTCCTGTTTGAAAGTAATCTTCCAAGCTCTGGGGGAGTGTGTTAGCCACTGGGAATCTTCTAACTTGCTTCCTTATCGTTTCCTGCTGATTGGAGGCAATCAGAGTGAAAGGAGTTCTTACTTCAAAAAGCGAAGGTGTGGAGAGTGAGAATTCTATAACTGCAGAAGAAGAGACAGTGAATCTTGATGGTGGCATCCCATCGACATGATCAAACAATTTATAGCAGCAGGAGATAAATGTGCAGACCCAGAATTCAGTAATTCAAGCAATATCTCTTGACAGTGAGAAAGGACAGTCACCTGATGACAGTGACAGAGAAGCAGAAAGCAGTATTCAAGCCTGGCCAGATTATTCCATAATCCTAGAAGGTTGTATAATCTTAGAAAGGGGCATGGCTGTGACTATTATGAAGGGGCTCCGCACTTCTGAATTTGCCATGGCACTTCTGGTGCTGGGCCTTCCGTACGTTGTGCGCCCTCAACATCTCCCTGAGGTTGCCGACTCCTAACCTCAGCCCTGTGTGGAGCTGACTGAAAGGCTGGGGAGGTGGGTAGAAGTGAAATTCAAGTATTATTTTGTGTAGGGGGAGACGATCTATGAGATTTCAAAATTATTAAAAGCTTCCCTGCCGCCGCCACCGTCCCCCAAAAGTTAAGAAATACATTTGTATTTATTTTTAAGTCATCCATGACATGCTAAAGATGGTGACAAACAGCAAAGATGATGGCTGTATTAAAGGGCTTGTCCCTGCCATTGGACATTAGGGATGAAAAGATCTGTCGAAGTTGGTTCTCTCAGTTTCTCATAATGTGCACATTTTTGCAAGCAATTTCTCCTAATATAGTGCATTTTTAGTATGTTATTTTCATGAATGTATCCATTTTTAGGCACCCTTTCCCCCAATACATGCATTTTTGTAAACACGGTTTGAGGGGAGTTGGAAAGTTCAGAGAAATGCCGATTTTGAAGGACGGGGTTGTTTCTTTTCTCACATTGTTTCAGAAAGTGCAAATGTAATAAATTTGGCTTTAGATGCGAACGGAATCCAATTTCTTTATTATCCCTATCGGAGATTGTTTCCAAGGCTGCTAATGTGCCAAAGGATCCAAAGCATATCCCAGACATGTAGCTGAAATGAGATATAAGTACAGAATCCAAGGCCACCCAAACAATACATTGTAGAGGTAGAATATGGACCCAGGTTTCCCAGATCCAAACCCAGTGCTCCTTTCTGTAGTTGGGTGATGGGCCATAGCTCAGTGGCAGAGCATCTACTTTGCGTGCAGAGAGCCCCAGGCTCAATCCTCAGTGGCATCTCCAGTAGGTCTGGGAATGTCCTCTGTCTGAATTCCTGGAGAGCCGCCACAAGTCGGTGTAGACAATACTGAGCTAGATGGACCAACAGAGTTGCTGGGGAGTGGGGCCGTGCTTGTAGTCCTGCTCCTGACATCTGGCCTGTTGACTGGCCCATCTCCAGACACTCGTGCATTAGCATTGTTGTCTGCAGTGAAGAAGCCTACACATGTAAGCTATCCTTGTGATTGGGACACTTCTGTGACTGGGTGCGCTGATTGTGTGCGCGTAGGGTTCTTTTCTGCAGACAACCACACAGATGCAAAGGGATGAATGCCATTTGCTGAATGCATTCTCCGCTTCCGGAAAGGGCCATGGCTCAGTGGTAAAGAACCTACTCTGCTTGCAGAAGGTCCCAGGTGTAGTCCTGGTGTCTCCAGGAGGGGAGGAAGAGAATCCTGTCTGAATCTGGTTGACAGCCAGATTGCTATCTTCTCCACCCTCTGTGGGCCAAGTTTGACAGCTGAAGGGGGGGGCACTCACTTCTCAGTCACCTAATATCACAATGACTTCAGGTGACCTGTTTTTGCCCACATGGTTTGAAATCCACCCATGTGGGCAAAGGTATAGCCCCTGCACAGAGCTATGCACGGGGCTTTGCAAGACTGACAGTCAGTTGATTGTTGGTCTTTTGGAGTTCAATGCTCAGGGCTTTGCAACAACCAGCTGATTGTCAGGTCTTCTGAAGCCCAAAATGCAAGCTCTGAGAATCAGCTGATTGTTGGTGCTTGTGAAGCCAGGTGTGCAGGGCTTTGCAGGTACCACTGATCAGCTGATTGATACTTCAGCAGCTCCTACAAATTCCATTTTGGTTCAACCATGTCTTTTTCTGCCCCACATCTGATGTTATATATGATATGAGGTGTGGTGCAGTTGGGTCTGCCTTGGCTGACATAGCCTGGTGGGCCAAATGGGGGGGGGCAGGGAGGCCTAATTAGGTCTGAAGGTTGGAGATTCCCTACCTCTCTTGTAGACAATACTGTGCTAGATGCTCTTACATGTTATAAGACAGCTTCCTACGTTATTGTTGGAAAACAGATTATAATACTTGGTTATGCCTTTTAATGTGCATGAATCCATTTGTGCATCAGTATCTGGACAAAATTGCTGGACAAGGAAAGTCACAGTGATGGTAGCTGAGCTTTTCACAAAGTCATTCCACATTTTATTGCTGCCGTATTCTGATTGATTTCCAGGCCCGACTTGAGAAATCCTTCTTCTCTAATGAAAATCTTTGACTTAACAAAGCACAAGACTTCTGGGAGCATATTCTTGTTTCTCCCCAATTCAGCGATGGGATGAATTTATAGCCTCCTGTTTTACAGCTCAGCAGAAAAACCCAAAGTGCTGTATCAACTTGGTAATTTCCAAGGTGGCTGTGGCATGGCCAGTTTTTAAATGGGAATCCTGATTCTGCTAAAAGTCTGCATGTATAATGTATTCGGACTGAACTGGGCAGTCCAGTTGACAATATGATTTCTGCCTTCTGCATGGGGAATGCACATTCCAGAAAGGAGAACATCTCACACATTACCATTATTTTAAACCAGGGGAGTTCAAACTTTTCCCCATGGGGGTACCATTTCCACCTCAGTTCACCTGCTGTGGAACCCCCTCTCTCCCTAGCACCAAAATCTGACATCTTGCAGAGCGTTTTTGAATCATGCTGTAAGATGCTAGCTTAGTTCATGCAGGGAGCTTGAGCCTCACTCTCCTTACCTAGTATGAGAGAGGCCCTCAAACACACCCACAGTGGTACACTGCAGGAGAAGGCTGGTCATAGCAGACAATGTTGTTGTTATGTGCCTTCAAGTCAATTACGATTTATGACGACCCTATCAATCAGCGACCTCAAGAGCATCTGTCATGAACCACCCTGTTCAGATCTTGTAAGTTCAGGTCTGTGGCTTCCTTTATGGAATCAATCCATCTCTTGTTTGGCCTTCCTCTTTTTCTACTCCCTGCTGTTTTTCCCAGCATTATTGTCTTTTCTAGTGAATCATGTCTTCTCATTATGTGTCCAAAGTATGATAACCTCAGTTTCATCATTTTAGCTTCTAGTGACAGTTCTGGTTTAATTTGTTCTGACACCCAATTATTTGTTTTTTTCACAGTCCATGGTATACGCAAAGCTCTCCTCCAGCACCACATTTCAAATGAGTTGATTTGTCTCTTATCCACTTTTTTCACTGTCCAACTTTCACATCCATACATAGAGATCGGGAATACCATGGTCTGAATGGTCCTTACTTTAGTGTTCAGTGATACATCTTTCCATTTGAGGACCTTTTCTAGTTGTCTCACAGCTGCCCGCCCCAGTCCTAGCCTTCTTCTGATTTCTTGACTATTGTCTCCATCTTGGTTAATCACTGTGCTGAGGTATTGATAATCCTTGACAAGTTCAATGTCCTCATTGTCAACTGTAAAGTTACATAAATCTGCTGTTGTCATTACTTTAGTCTTCTTGACGTTCAGCTGTAGTCCTGCTTTTGTGCTTTCCTCTTTAACTTTCATCAGCATTCATTTCAAATCATTACTGGTTTCTGCTAGTAGTATGGTATCGTCTGCATATCTTAAATTATTGATGTTTCTCCCTCCAATTTTCACACCTCCTTCATCTTGGTCCAATCCCGCTTTCTGTATGATATGTTCTGTGTACAGATTAAACAAATAGGGTGATAAAATACAACCCTGTCTCACACCCTTTCCGATGGGGAACCAATCGGTTTCTCCATATTCTGTCCTTACAGTAGCCTCTTGTCCAGAGTATAGGTTGAGCATCAGGACAATCAGATGCTGTGGCACCCCCATTTCTTTTAAAGCATTCCATAGTTTTTCATGATCTACACAGTCAAAGGCTTTGCTGTAGTCTATAAAGCACAGGGTGATTTTCTTCTGAAATTCCTTGCTCCGTTCCATTATCCAACGTATGTTTCGATATGATCTCTGGTGCCTCTTCCCTTTCTAAATCCAGCTTGGACGTCTGGCATTTCTCGCTCCATATATAGTAAGAGCCTTTGTTGTAGAATCTTGAGCATTACTTTACTTGCATGGGATATTAAGGCAATAGTTCGGTAATTACTGCATTCTCTGGGATCCCCTTTCTTTGGAAGTGGGATATATATTGAACGCTTCCAGTCTGTGGGCCATTGTTTAGTTTTCCATATTTCTTGACAAACTTCTGTCAAAATTTGGACAGATTCTGTCTCAGTAGCTTGTAGCAACTCTATTGGTATGCCATCTATTCCTGGTGATTTGTTTCTTCCAAGAATTTTAAGAGCAGCTTTCACCTCACATTCTAAAATTTCTGGTTCCTCATCATATGGTTCCTCCGTGAATGAATCTGTCATCCTGGCATCTCTTTTATAGAGTTCTTCAGTGTATTGCTTCCATCTTCCTTTTATTTCATCTCGGTCATTCAGTGTGTTCCCCTGTTGATTATTCAACATCTCTACTTGTGGTTTAAATTTCCCTTTCATTTCTCTAATCCACCCTTTCCCAACCAGTGTGCCTCCAGATGTTGTTGGACTACAACTCCCATCTTCCTGACCATTGGCAATGCTGGCTGAGGCTGATGAGAGTTGTGATCCAACAACATCTGGAGGCACACTGGTTGGGAAAAGCTGCTCTAATCTTTTGGAATAGGGCTCTTGTTCTTCCCATTTTGTTGTCCTTTTCTATTTCTATACAATAACTATTGTAATAGTTCTCTTTGTCCCTACGTACTAGTCATTGTATAGTTGCATTTAGGGTTCTGACTGTGTTTCTATCTCCTTTTGCTTTTGCTTTCCTTCTCTGTTTAACCATTTTAAGAGTTTCTTCAGTCATCCATTGAGGTCTTTCTCTCTTTTTAACAAGAGGTATTTCTTTTTGCATTCTTCCCTGATAATGTCCCTGACTTCAGTCCATTGTTCTTCTGGTTCTCTGTCAACTAAGTTTAAAGCCTCAAACCTATTTCTTATTTGATCTTTATATTCTTCTGGGATGTTATTTAAATTGTATTTTGGCATTATGATTGCTTTGTTGGTCTTCTTTAGCTTTACTCTGATTTTCGATATGATCAGTTCATGATCTGTACTGCAGTCTGCTCCTGGTCTTGTTTTTGCAGAAAGTATGGAACTTCTCCATCTTCTGTTTCCAATTATATAATCAGTTTGATTCCTGTATTGACCATCTGGTGATGTCCACGTGTACAGTCTTCTTTTTGGTTGCTCAAAAAATGTGTTGGCAAGAAACAAATCATTGGCTTCACAGAATTCAATAAGTCTTTCTCCTGCTTCATTTCTGTCACCTAAGCCCAATTTCCCCACAATTCCTAGTTCTTCTCTGTTCCCTACTTTTGCATTCCAATCCCCCATGATTATCATCATATCTTGTTTTGGTGTGTGATCAATTTCCTCCTGTACTTCTGCATAAAATCTCTCCAATTCTTCTTCTGCGTTTGATGTTGGAGTGTAGACTTGGATGATGGTTATGTTAATAGGTTTCCCATTTAATCTCATTGATATAACTTGCTCAGACCTTGCGTTGTAGCTCCTAATTGCTTTTGCTACATCACTTCTCACTATAAAAGCAACCCCATTTCTTCTTGATTTCTCATTTCCTGCATAAAATATTTTGTAGTTCCCTGATTGAAAATGTCCCATTCCAGTCCATTTTAATTCACTCACGCCAAGTATTGTAATGTTGATATGCTCCATTTCTTGCTTGACAATTTCTGACTTTCCCTGGTTCATGCTTCTCACATTCCATGTTCCTACTGTGTGTGTCGTACAACTCCGGACTCTCCTTTCGCATCTGTGCACATCAGCCTCTGGGCTTCCTTTTGGCTTTGACCCAGCTGCATCATTAGTCATAGCGCTACTCGTACTTGTCCTTTGTTCTTCCCCAGTAGCTTGTTGAGTGTCTTCTGACTTGGGGGTCTCATCTTCCAGCACTATCTCGTGTTGCATTTTGCATACTCTGTTCATAGGGTTTTCGTGGTAAGAGGTATTCAGAGGTGGTTTACCATTGCCTTCCTCTGAGTCTGGATGCATCTTAGTCTGGTGTCTCAGCTTTGACCATTCCACCATGGGTGCCCCTGCTAGGAGTCTAGCCTCTTGGTCTAGACTCCTGACGGCATTGCTCTCAGCTTCTTCAACACTCTCAAACCCCCTCACCACATTAAGGTGTGCATCCTAAAGGGGGTAGCAGACAATAGGGGAGTTTTTCTACGATTGGGGGGACTTCTTGTGGGTTCTCTGGAAAATGAGCTCCAACACACACTTAAAGGAGCATCATCCCTAGTATCTACTAGCTCGTGCATTGAAATCAAAGGGGGAGGCCCTGCTTGTGCATCTCCAACAGGCCTGGCTCAGGGAGTGGTGACAGACAACAGGGCCTTTTTGTTGGTGGCATCCTGGTTGTGGAACTTCCTTTTGATGGAGATCCAGTTATCTCCATTTCTATTGTTGTGTAGGCCAGTAATGGGCGGACTTTAGGCTTGTTGGATCTACTTTATGTTTTACTAGAGCCCTCAAACTCACCTAACAAAGTCAGCAAAATATACATAGCTAGTATTAAAGAACAGAGTGCCTCTGAGCACATCCTGAGCCTAGGAATTCAGTTTCAGAACTCAGCTGAGCTCCCAGTCCTTTCACACAAAATTAGCGTTTGCCATTTCATCAGGCCTAATTTAGGTGGGGAAAGTCATTTTGTTATTGCTGCAATTAAACTGTTGAGAGCAGAAACCCAGCATTTCTAGGCCCATTTTAATTAATTTTATTTCATAAAGTCCTGATCAGTTGAGGACTAGGTCATCTTAAAGATTTTCTCCTTCCATTGGATCCTCTTTCAAGGCCCTGCACCATGTGCCCCCACCAAATGAAGTAGTGACACCCTGGTCATGGAATAGCCTCCCCAGAGAGGCTGACCTGGTGCCTTCTCTGTGGTCTTTTCAGCATCAGATAAAATATGTTTTTAATTCACCTAGGCCAGCGTTTGCCAACCTGGTGCCCTCCTGATGTTTTGGACTACAACTCCCATCACATCCTGTCAGGAGCTGATGGGAGTTGTAGTCCAAAAGATCTGGAGAGCACCAGATTGGCAAAGGCTGGCCTAGGCTTTTAAACTGTGTTTTAAAAATCCAGGCTACCATGTGTTTTATGCAACCTCTGTCGTAAGGAAGCCTCTCCTTTTTTTTCTTTTTTGCTATCTTGTATTGTTAATTGTTGATTTTAATTAGTATATATTATATTTTTAGTATTGCCTTTTTTTGTTGTAAGCTGCCCAGGGAACTGATGAGCAGTTATCTAAATTTAATAAAAAAAATAGATAGAGGAGTGTGACACCAGACCATGGTTTGGTGTTCTATGAAGAAGCAGGAGTCTCGGTCCTGTGCGCTCTCTCCTTCTTTTCCTGTGTCCCCCCGTCCTCCTCTACCATGTGGCAATTCCTTGCCTCCTCTCTGCATTTCAGCAAACCCTATTGTGCCATTTTGTCTGCACTGGACTGGCAAAATGGTTTTTGCACTTTCCCAGCAAGCAGGATTGGAAAAAATAGACAGGAGGGAGTCTGCAAGGCCGACCCAAGACAAGTTGTTTTCTGGGACAAAGGACAAGATGGCGCCCCTTTCCCATTTCCCATAAATGGCCCATAAATGTTTCATTGTACATTTTGATTATGGGTGTTTATTTAATGTTTTTGCTAGAATTGTTTTGTTGTCTGTTTTAATTACGTGGGTTTGTTTTATTTTTGTAATTGGATTTACGCTTGTTAACTGCTTAGAAGACACTTCGGCAATTAAACGGTATGTAAATCAATGCAATAATTCCACGTACAGAAGCCAACAGGACTCGCTGCTGAATCTTACTTCAGGATCCCATCCCTCTTGCCATATCTGAGATAGCAGGCTGGGATAGAGCGACCAGGACAGGCACTGAAGAGGAATGGCTTGGGGGGAGGGGGGCCTCAGGAGGAAAAGCCAGTCCCCCCAGCATATGATGCCAGAAGCAGTTGCCTCTCTTTGCCTAATGGTAGAACTGGCCTTTGGAATTGCCCTGAATGGAGGAGAAGGAGGGGGAGGAGGCGGATCATAGAAAGCAGGTTGCATAAAACAATTGAGACAGTAAGACTGACAAGACTTATATAGGAAACCAGAAAAGATGAGTAGCAAAAGGCTTTTTTTGAAAGAGCAATTTCTTGCTGCATTCTTAAACTCAGATTTTCTCTTCTCCTTTGTGGGAGCCCTGTTTGGGGCAGCAACTGTGAGGGAGGGGGGTGATCACCTTGCTTGGAATTCTGGGGGCTGGATCAGGGCAGCTCATGCAGCTCTTTCTGCTTCCTCTCCCCTCCCCTCAGAGCAAGATGGCTCTTTGCCAGGCCTATGGTTGCTGCTGAGCTGCACTGAGCTCAGGATGACATGTGTGGATGTGGATTGCTGCACTTTATTCTCACAACAATCCTGTGAGGTAGGCTATTCTGAAAGAGAAAGCAGCTGGCCCACGGTCATCCAGTGAGCTTCACCGATGCATCGGGATGGGGGAGAAATTTGATTCAGTTTGCATTTAAAGCCACATTTATCACATTTGCACTTTGCAAAACAACATGAGAACCAAAACACAGCCATCCTTTGAAATTTGCGCTTATCCGAATTTTGTGATGCAGTTTTCCATCTAAGCAGTGTTGACAGACATACATATAGTAGGGGAAAGAGCACATAAAAATGAATGTATGAGTGAAAAAACATGCAAAAATGCATTGTTAAGAAAAATTGCTTGCAAAAATGTGTACATTAGTCAAAACTTCATATAAAAATGTATTTCTTAGGAGAAATTCACACTAAAATGCTGAAGAATTTTCAAGAGGATTTTTTAAAAAGTGATTTGCTGCAGAGCTGAATTTAAGACTGGAAAAATGAGAAATGGAAATATCCAAAATTGACATGTCTTCCCCCCCCCCTTTAGTATTGACTGGAGCTTAAAAACTGTGGCTCTCCCAGGCTCCCTTTCGCTTTCCCCTGTTTGTCCTGATGAAAAATGGCAGCGCTGTGAATGCAAGAGCGCTGGTGCCAGCTTGCATGAAGGTGTTTTATTTTTTATTCTTTTTTCCTGGGCTAAAATCTTGCCTTTGAGAGTTGCCAACAGTAAGTGTGGAACAGGCAGCAAATCAGAATGGCAGAGCATTTCATAAGGAGAGGCTGAGAAGGGGCATAAGCCTGGACGGGAAGAGCTGTGATGGGGAATCCACACCTTCTTTTCCTTCCTCCGTAGGTGAAGGCAGGAGAGTTACTCGTATGTGTGGTGTTTATCTTGCAGCCTAGCGAGAGAGAACAGCACAAAGCGTCTCCTTAGTTACCCAGCAGGCACGTCAGCCGCTCATTGATATTTATCAGGTAGAGCTTATTAGATGCAAGAACAAATGGTTTGCTATACAGGGACTGGATGAAAAAATCCAGGCGTCCTTTTCCTCCTAGCCCAAGCAGCCATAGATGTATTGGGGTAGAAGTGGATTTCGATCCACTGGAAAGAGAGGCAATAGCCCAGGTTTTCATTAAGGATATAAAATTTGCCATGCTGAATCAGCCCAGCAGCCCGCCTGGCTTGGCATTCAGTTGCACTGCTTTTGCCAACCGGAAGCTTTAAGGATATTTAGAAGCAGGGTGTGATGGCTGTAGAATGTCACACACACACACACACAGTTCTGGTGATGGAAGGAAATCTGTCACTCAGACTAGAAGGGCCACCATTAGCTAATCATGGCAAGCAGCTGCACTAGATCTGTCAGTACCTCACTTGTAAGTGTCTGATTTGGATGCAGAAGGTCCCAGGTCCAATCCCTGGCTTCCCCAAATAGGGCTGGGAGAAACTCCTGCCTGAAACCTTGGAGAGCCACTGCCAGTCAGTGTAGACAATGCTGAGCCAATGGTCTGATCAATATAAGGCAACTTCCTATCTTCTTAGATATTCATCTAATCCTTTTTAAAAACACCATCTATGCTAGAAACATAAGAAGCTGCCTTTTACTGAGTCAGACCAGGAAGACCATTGGTCCATCTAGCTCAGTATTGTCTGCACTGACTGGCAGCAACCCTCCAGGGTTTCATCCAGGGGTCTCTCCCAGTCCTGCCTGGAGATACCTGGGATTGAATCTGGGATCTTCTGCTTGCAAGGCAGATGCTCTACCACGGAATAATGGCCTTTCCCTATTCTGTGGCCATTCTGTGGCCATGAGTTCCATAGGTAATTTATGCATTTTTTTTAAAAAAAATCCTTTATATTAAATTTGCTGCACGTACCTTTCCAGGGAAGTTTCCAAATGTTTGTACTTTGAAAGAATTACTATCCCCCCATGATTTATTTATACCATTTGTGATTTTATCAATTTCAGAAATTTATTTATTTATAATTTATTATCATATTTCAGCTATTTATATACCGCTTATATAGCACTGAAGTTTCTAAACGGTGTACATAAAAATGGCAAAAGACATATAATAGATAAAATCAAACATACTTAATCATAAAAACAGAAAACCTCCTTAAAATCCCCTCTGAGATTGAAAGGTCTTTGTCGAGTTCAACAGGGAGGGGGCCTGTCTAATCTCAGCTGGGAAGGAGTTCCACGGAGTTGGGCCCACAATGGTGAATGCTTGGCTCTTAGTGGATGTAAGCCATGCATCTGAGTCATGGGGGACCCCTACTCTCCCAAACATCTCCACGATCAGTTATCTTATGAAGAGTCCTGTGACCATTTTTAATGGCCTCCTTGTTTAAAAATTCCTCTTCTGGCTTCACTCCATCCTTATATTATATCTAGATTCAAACTGCCTTGATTTGGTAGTCACAAGAAACACTTCTATTGGGCATTGAGAACTGTTGACCAAAGCCAAAGGGAAGGAGGCGGTTGGGTGCAGCCTTTACAGCAGGATTATCCAAAATTAGCTGTTGCTAGACTAATAATAATAATAATAATAATAATAATTTAATTTGTGGGTCGCCTATCTGGCCAATGGCCACTCTAGGTGACGTACAATTTAACTACAATACATTACATCATAATAAAATACATCATAAAATACAATATAACAATAAAACAATAAAACAGTTCCAGTACAGAGTAGTAGGCTATTGGTCGTAAAAATTTAACCCTCCCCGTAAGTCCCAAAGGCCTGTCTGAAGAGCCAGGTCTTCAAAGCTTGGTGGAATACATTCAGGGAAGGGGCATGTTGAAGGTCATATGGGAGGGAGTTCCAGAGAGTGGGGGCCGCCACTGAAAATGCCCTCTCTCTTGTCCCCGCCAACCTAGCTGTTTTAGTTGGCGGGATTGAGAGAAGGTCCTGTGTGGCTGATCTTGTCGGGCGGCATGGTTGGTGGCGCTGGAGGTGCTCCATCAGATAAACTGGGCCGAGACCGTATAGGGATTTAAAGGTTAATACCAACAGCTTGAATTGGGCCCGGAAAATAATTGGGAGCCAGTGTAGGTCGAACAACACTGGGGTGATGTGTTCCCGGCGGCGACAGTTTGTAAGTAGTCGAGCCGCAGCATTTTGTATAAGTTGTAATTTCCGGACCGTTTTCAAGGGTAACCCCACGTACGGCGCATTACAGTAATCCAACCGAGAGGTGACCAGGGCATGTACCACCAGTGGGAGCTGATGAGCAGGAAGGTAGGGCTGCAGTCTACGAATGAGGTGTAATTGATACCAAGCTGCCCGGCTCACTGCCGAAATCTGAGCCTCCATGGACAGCTTGGAATCAAGAACAACCCCAAGGCTGCGGACCTGGTCATTCAGGGGCAATTTCACCCCGTCGAACACCAGGTCAACATCTCCCAGCCTTCCCTTGTCTCCCACGAGTAGCACCTCAGTCTTATCAGGATTCAACTTCAGCCTGTTCCTTCCCATCCATCCACTCACGGATTCCAGGCACTTGGACATGGTCTCCACAGCAGACTCTGGTGAAGATTTAAACGAGAGATAGAGCTGAGTGTCATCCGCATATTGGTGACACTGCAGCCCAAATCTCCTGATGATTGTCCCCAGCGGCTTCATATAGATATTAAATAGCATGGGAGAGAGGATAGAGCCCTGTGGCACACCACAATTGAGAGGCCAAGGGTCTGAAACCTCCTCCCCCAATGCTACCTGTTGATGCCTGTCAGAAAGAAAGGAATGGAACCACCGTAGTACAGTGCCTCCTATTCCCGATTCCTCCAGGCGATGTAAAAGGATACTGTGGTCGACAGTATCAAAAGCCGCTGAGAGATCGAGGAGGACAAGAAAGGTGAATTCTCCCCTATCTAATGCCCTCCTCATATCATCAACTAGAGCGACCAATGCTGTTTCAGTTCCATGTCCAGTCCTGAAACCCGATTGGTATGGATCCAAATAATCCGTCACCCCTGACCATTGGCTGGGGGCAATGGGCAGGGCTGGTTCTAAAGGGCGGCCAGGTGGGGCACTGGCCCGAGGGCCCCAGAGCTACAGGAGCTCCTGAGGGGCCCTCTGCTCCCCTTCCATGATCTGCGGCACCATCCGCCTGCGCGCCATTCCCTTGCCTCACCTACCTGTCTCCTGTCTTTTACCATTGCCCTTAATGAAGATAGCGGCCACGGTTTCCCTAAGGTACTGAAGCCGCAGCCGCCATCTTAGTTGATGACAGAGATGCGTGCGTGTAGCACGCACACGTGCCATCAACAAAGATGGTGGCGGAGGCTTCATCCCCTTAGGGAAACCGCAGCCGCCATCTTCATTAAGGGCAATGGTAAAAGACAGGAGACAGGAAGGTGGGGGTGGGGGGCGCGCACTCACACTCGCACTCGTGCGCACACAGCGGGACCCAGGGCAAGCTGATGCCCAAGGGCCCCAGCATGCCTGGAGCCAGCCCTGGCAATGGGAGTTGGAGTCCAGCATCTGTGGGGCACCACATTGGCTACCCCCGCTTTAAAAGTTCTGTGGACAGTTGGGAACAGCTAAAAGTAGGTTGACTGTGGCATGTCAATATGGAGGCATTTGTAAGTGGGTAGGGTTTGTCAAGTGACAGTTGCCTGACCTGATCCTGTATCTAGTTCAGGTTCAGAGGTGGGCAACAAAGATGATCAGGGGACTGGAAACAAAGCCCGGACTGAAAGAACTGGTCATGTTTAGCCTTGAGAAAGAAGACTAAGGGGAGATCTGATAGCACTCTTCAGTTACTGAAAAGGTTGTCACACAGGGGAGGGCCAGGATCTCTTCTCAATCGTCCCAGAGTGCAGGACACAGAATAATGGGCTCAAGCTACAAGAAGCCAGATTTCAGCTGAACATCAGGAAAAATATCCTAAATGTTAGAGCAGTACAACAGTGAACCAATTTCCTAGGAAGGTGGTGGGCTCTCCAATCCTGGAGGCATTCAAGAGGCAGCTGTCAGGTATGTTTGAAGTTGAATTCCAGCATTGAGCAGGGGGTTGGACTCGATGGCCTTATAGGCCCCTTCCAACTCTATGATTCTATGATCTTTTAATATAAACTTGATGCACAGAAAATCAACACATGGATGTATCTGGTGATAGCTGCATATTGGACAGCTATTAAATGGCCAGTGAAAATGCAGGTAAACCGAGCATGTAGTGAAAGCATATAAGGATGGAAGATCTAGTAAAGTTGGGTTCTCTGTTTCTCATTTTTCAAGGGATGGGGGAGAAATTAGATTCAGTTTGCGTCTGAAGCCAAATCTATCAAAGCTGCACTTTCTAAAACAATATGAGAACCGAAAACAGCTATCCTTTGAAATTCACACTTATTTGAATTTTGCAATGTAGTTCGCCAATGAAAGTTTGCAAAAATGCATATTAGGGGAAAGTGTGCATAAAAATGAATACATGAGTGAAAATAATACAAAAATGCATTCAGTGATGAGAAATTGCTTGCAAAAATGTTTAAATTAATCAAAACTGCCTACAAAAATGTGTTTATTAGAAATTTTCACTAAAATGCTGGAGAATTTTCATGAGGATTTTTTTTAAAAAATTGCAAATTGCTACATAAATATGGGGAACTGGATTTAAGATTGAAAAAATGAGAAACTAAGAGAACCAAAACTGGATAGTGCTTTCCATCCCGTTTTGACTCATGTACACATTTTTGCAAGCAGTTTTTCCTAATGTAACATGCTTGTATATGTTATTTTCACAAATATATTCATTTTATGCACATTATACATGTTTGTAAACATTGTTTGGTTGGGGGTGTGCATCACAAAATACAGATAAGTCCAAATTTCAAATGATGGCTGTGTTTTAGTTTTCATACTGTTTTGGAAAGTGAAAATTTTATCGATTTGGCTTTAAATTTAAACTACATTGAATATCTCTCCCACCCCTACATGTCCACTTCCAAATTTTCCTAAGACTACACCTTGTCTGGAAATTCACCTTTCCCAGCTTGCTGTATTACAATTTTCTTGATCAATTTCAGGCAAATCATCATAAGAGAGGACTGTGGTAGCTCTGATAAAAACCTGTGTGTGTGAAAGAGAAGTAGTTTTGCTCCAGGTGAATAGACATCAGTGATTAGGTATTAATAAATCAGTGGGTCTTGACTATCTAATTAAGATCCTCTTCCTTTTGTTACTGGAAAACTTTCATAAGTAACTTCACAGAAGCAAGCTGGACACCTCCCCCCAACCTTGATGTTTCAAGGCAAGATACCTTGTGGGGAAATGTAATGTGTGGACCTGTTGTGATCTTTGGCCACACAGATAGCTTCTGTGATTTGCAGCTGTTCCCAAAAGTGCCACTGTGATTGTGGAAATCACAGCAGGATGTTCACACATTACATTTTTGGATGTTGATCCCCTACCTGTGGCGAACAGGAATGATCACACGTGAAAAAAAAGCAGGTGGCCTGCATGTGTGAATTTGGCCCGAGGAGATTTTGTCACAGTTGTACAAGACAGGAAGGAAAAGGTCTTAATCTGATAGGAAAGACCCCTTGAATAATTAATGCCTGGTAACATTGCTGTGTTTGATTCAGTACAAAAATATCCCTCCTCCTCAGCCTTTGGGGTTTTATTGGATGCAAAAGCTGACAGCATATTTTATTATGATGACTTGTCTGAAATGGATCAAGAACATTGTAACAGAGTAAGATAGGAAAGGTGAACTCTTCATCCTGAAATAACTGTGGGTTGTATTTGACTAAGGCCTAATCTGCACCTGACATTTAAAGTACTGATAACACTGTAAACAGCCATGGCTTCCTCCAAAGAATCCTGGAAACTGTGGTTTGTTAAGCGTGCTGAGAGTTGTTATAAGACACCTATTCCCCTCCCAGAGCTTCAGTTCCCAGAGTTCCTTGGGAAGATGGATTGATTGTTAAACCGCTCTGAGAACTGTAGCTCTGGGAGGGGAATAGGTGTCTTCTAACAACTCTTGGCACCCTTTTATTATTGTTGCTCTTGTTGTTATTGTTATTATTTGATTTATATCCCACCCTTCCTCCCAGCAGGAGCCCAGGGTGGCAAACAAAAGCACTAAAAACATTAAAACATAATAAAAACAACAGTTCCCAAGATTCTTTGGGAGAAGTCATGGCTGTTTAAAGTGGTACCGTTGTGGTTTAAATATAAAGGGCAGATGTGCCCTGGCTCATACTCACAGTAGCCATTGACTAACTTAACTCCCTTGATTTCAGTGGGTCTACTCTGGGTATATCTAAGTTAGATACAACTCAGTATGTGGAAGCATTATCAGGAAAAGTCAATTGTGGTGCCACAGACTTGAAATAATTATCCTTGCTAAGGTTGATAACAGGATCTTGGAAGTTACTGATTGATAAGATCTCAAGGACATCTCAACAAATTCGAGATTGTTCTCCAGAGCAATATTTTAAATTGATTATTTTATTCTGAGATGTTTGATTTTGTGCATTTCTCAGTTTTGACATGTCTTTTCTAAAATAAATTAAACAAATCTTGAGAAATCACTTTTCTGAAATTACTCAACAACAACAACAACAAAATCCAGTGATTGTGCTCTTCATGGTTGAAAGCAGGGGCTCTGGTGTTAAAACGAACAATCAAGGTGCTATGAATGTGGAAACATTCTATTAAGTTCAGGTGAGAACTTACCAGATTTTCATTTTCCAAAACAATACAGTATTGAACCGAAAGACAGCCATCCTCCGAAATTCACTCTTCCAAATTTTGCAATGCAGTTGTGAAACAATGTATATAAAAATACATATATTTGGGGAATTTTGCATATAAATGCATATTTTAGTGAAACTAGCAAACAAAGATGTATTATATTAGGGATATTTGTCCAAACTGCCTAATAAAATGTGTTTATTAGAAATTCACGCTAAAATGCTGAAGTTTCATGAGGATTTTTTTTTAAAAAAATTGCAAATTACTGTGGAAATGTGGAGAACTAAATTTAAGACTGAAAAATGGGAAACTGAGAGAACTGAAATTGACAGACCTTTCCATCCCTAGTGGGACATATTTCATTCAAGGGCTCCCTGCCTGCTCCCCAACAATTCAAGCATCACCCTGGACTTTTTCAAAAGCCACTCTAGAGAGTATCCTGGCCCTCTGGAGGCATGGGGAGGGAAGGTACAGAAGTAGATTGGTAACCTTGTACAAATGGAAGTAGAATCCTTGGATCAGAAACTCTTCCCCCCTCCCCCCATGGCTGATCACTTTTGCTCTTTGCTTGTCAATTTCACCACCTGCCCTAAGGACTGCGCAATTTTGTGTTGTTCCCCTTATAATCGTATGCAGGGCTTTTCTTCTAACAGGCTTCTGGCTTAAGAATGTAAGAACTTTTCTCTATCCACTTTCCCCATGCCATGCATACTTTTATACACTTCTGTCATGTCGCCTCTTGCTCTCCTTTT
Source organism: Rhineura floridana (assembly GCF_030035675.1). Classification (NCBI taxonomy): domain Eukaryota; kingdom Metazoa; phylum Chordata; class Lepidosauria; order Squamata; family Rhineuridae; genus Rhineura; species Rhineura floridana. Next base: position 8,777,660 of record NC_084492.1, on the reverse strand, counting down.
CCGTAAACTAAGAAGCCCCAAATGTAACCTTTTCTCATAAGGGAGTTTCTCCATCACTTTGGTTGCCCTTTTCTGAACCCTTTCCATCTCTAGAATATCCTTTTTTAGATGAGGCAAACAGAACTGTACACAGTATTCCAAATATGGCCACACCATATATTTTGTAAAATGGCATTATGATATCAGCATTTTTACTATAAATTCCTTTCCTAATGATCCCCAGCATGGAATTTGCCTTTTTCACAGCTGCTGCACACTGGGTTGACATCTTCATCAAGCTATCCATTATGACCCCAACATCTCATTCCTGGTCAGTCACTGCTAGTTCGGAGACCATGAGTGTATATGTGAAATGAAAGATTTTTGTGCCCCGATGTGCATCACTTTACACTTGTTTATATTGCATTGCATTTGCCATTTTACTGCCCATTTGCTCAATTTTGAGAGCTTCTTTTGGAGCTCTTTGCAATCCCTTTTTGTTTTAAACATCCTGAACAATTTGGTATCATCAGCACATTTGGCCACCTCACTGTGCACCCCTATCTCTAGATAGTTTATGAACAAGTTAAAAATCCTTTGGGGACTCCACTTTCTATATCCCTCCATTGGGAGAACTATCTATTTATTCTTGCTCTCTGCTTCCCCTTACTTAACCAGTTCCTAATCCTCAAAAGGACCTCTCTTCGTGTCAGTTTCACTTTCCCCAGGACAACCTTGCTTGGGTGAGAGACTCGTCACTAAAAATGATAATCCCCAGGCCTGTCCCCCACTTTGTCAAGATGCAGTATCGCTGCCTCTTTAAAGAGATTTACAGGAGTAATTCACTAAGACTAAAATGAAGTTCACTTTCTCCAAACATCTGGATAAGCCCCAAGGTGGAAGTGAACCTCTGGAAGAGCTCAGTTGGATTTTTGCAAGGAGTCCTGGCTCTGGGATGGCTTTAAATCTAAATCTGGTCACTTGAGTACCATATACGTAGCCAACTATCAGTACTGATGAGTGCTTCTTTAACAGTGGACTGTGCACTGCTTCCACAGTCATTGCTTCTGCTATCACTGGAGGTGATTATCATCCCGCGGTGTTCTTACTAATTAGTAGCAGCTTTGAAGTGCTCCCCAGAATCTGTCTGCCAAAGGCAATGCCATTTTCTTTTGTTATAGAATACAGTGTGAAAGAATTGTATGATCTGCAGATTCCAGCTGCTTAGGACAGTTTGGTGCCAAAGGCAAAAAATCCAGAATGGCGCCTGCAAGGTAGTAAAAATAATAAGCGGAGTAATTGTCCATTTGCTGTCCTGTAATGGTACCCCACAGAATCAGCCACTTGACATGAGCCACCTCGACCTGCTTAAAGTCAAAGCAGTTCCTAAGCTGTAACTTTATACAGTTTCTGATATTGGGAGAGTTCTTGCTAGGGATGGAAGGATCTGTCAATTTCGGTTGTCTCCGTTTCTCATTTTTTTCCTGTTTTAAACAAGGTTCTCTATATTTCTGCAGCAATTTGTGACTTTTTTTAAAAAAAAAAAATCTTCATGAAAATTGTCCAGCATTTTAGTGAGAATTTCTTCTACCAAACACATTCTTGTATGCAGTTTTGACTAATATACACATTTTCCCAAGTGATATCTCCTAACGTAATGCATTTTTGGATGTTATTTTCACTAATATATTCATTTTTAAGCACACTTTCTCCTAATCTATGCATTATTGCAAACATTACTTGGTTGGAGAACTGCATCACAAAATTCAAATAAGTGTGGATCTCAAAGGATGGCTGTGTTTCAGTTCTCATGATGTTTGGGAAAGTGCAGATTTGATAAATGTGGCTTTAAATGCAAACTGGATTTAATTTCTTGCCTATCCCTAGTTCTTGCCAACATTGAACATGTGGTAATCTTACATATTCAGCTCTGTGATACCACCAGCAGCCTGGGGTTGTATTCAGCTAAGTCCTACTCAGAGTAAACCTATTAAAATTAATAAACCTAAGTTGGCCATGCCCATTAACTTCAGTAGGTCTACTCTGAATAGGATTAGCATTGAATACCATTTTTGGTGTCCTATCTGAAAGACTCCTGTAACTTACTGGAGTCCAGTATTAGGTAATCAGCAGTTTCACACGATTCTGTAGAAGGTGACTAGCTCTCTGTATTTTGTTGCATGGTGTCAATTCAAAAGGAGCTTTTTGTTACCAAAGGAAGGAGAGAAAAAATTCCTAAGCATCAGTCTTCAAGCCTCATTGAGCAATCGTTGGTGTCGTTCAGTTGCTTGCTGGTTTTCTAAATGCAGAAGATGCCGAACAAATCTTGGTGTCTGCAGCTGGTGCTCTCTAGAAACATCTGAATGGTGCATGGATGAATGAAGGAGGAAGGAAGGGAAAGGCCTTGGAGGAAAAGCAGTTATGGAGATATGCAAGGAAATTCAATTAAACCGAAGGTGCAGAAAAATCCAAGCCAGTAATGACTCCCTGCCCAAGGTTAGCAATGACTGTGGAAAGAACTGAGAGCAACCACAAGTCTTGCAAGGAAAGCAGCAAAAGGGTGGAAGATCAGAAAGCAGGGAAAGATGCTGTTTCTGGAATTAGGAAGGCAAGGACATTCAGTGCAAATACATGATGATGAGACTGTAACAAGTGTGGTGTAGAGAAAGGCTTGGAGGCTGCATTTGGGGCATTTGTGTCCGAGCTCAGGGATGATGGTAACTCAAGCAAGATGGTGAGGAGAGGTGCTGGTAGTTAAAAGTAACACATCAAGACAGCTGTTGACATATGTTTTGATAATCACATAGATAACAGAAGCATTTGCTGCAGTGTTGGTTTATTTTATTTTATCTTAAATCCCCCCTGCAAGCTTGTGGCTTCTCTTTTCCCGGCCAGAAAGTCTGCTCCATATGACAGCTGTAGGCAAATAGCCCTTTTGTCTGGTGGAACAGACTTTGTGCCCAACTCTGGCTGGCACCAAGCTGGTCTGTGCAACAGGAAGATGTTGCATGTGCTGCCTCTCGGGAGGAAGGGTCGATCATGCTCTATTTTATTTTTATTTCTGTGGCACCCGGTTTGCTTTTCAAATGGAGAAGAATCAACTCCTTCAGTGTTGGGAGAGAAAAGAAGCATGCACATTTGTGTCCGCCTGCTCTTCATAAAGAACTTTTTGTTTGCCTTGTGGCCTCTTCCAGATCTGATGAGTCCTTTATCATTGTTGTTTTGAATTTGAAATGGGGTTTGTGTGTCAAAGGATGACCAATACACCCTGTCCCACTCTTCTAAAGTTAAGCACATGCACAAATGGAATTTAGGAGAAGCATATTTACCCACGTTTCTGAGACCACATGATTATTCTTCCATAGGATTAAAAACTTAAGAAGAGTCTGCTGGATCAGGCCAGAGGCCCATCTAGTCCAGCATCCTGTTCTCACAGTGGCCAAACCAGATCTCTCTGGGAAGCACACAAGGAGGACCTGAGTGCAACTTGCAATTCGCAGCAACTGGCATCCAGAGGCATGCTACCTCTGATGGTGAAGTTGGATCATAGCCACTGTGGCTAGTAGCCATTAGTAGCCTTATCCTCCATGGATCTGTCTAATCCTCTTTTAAAGTCATCCAAGTTGGTGGCCATCACTACACTATGTGGGAGCGAATTCCATAGTTTAAGCCTGCACTCTGTGAAGAAATATTCTCTTTGTCTGTCCTGACTCTTCCAAAGTTCAGCTTCATTGGATGGCCCCATTGGGTTCTAGGATTATGAGAGAGGGGGGAAAACCCTCCCCATGCATTTTCTCTATTCCAGACATAATCTCTGTTTCAAGCTAATTCACTAGTTTTACCTCATTGAGAGGGGATGTTCTTGAACTTGGGAGATCAGGGCTTGTTAAACTCCTGCAGAAAACTCTGCATCGTGTAGCCCCAAGGTGGGCAGAAGGTAGATCAGGTTTTTCTGGTAGATCTCTGACTGATCTGCAGCAAGGGTTTCTGGCTTGCTAGTTGTTTCAACAATAGCCACAACAAAATGACTCCCCCCGCAAAAAAAAAAATTAAGCTGCTGAAAGAAAGGAGTAGGCATTGCGGTGAAAGGGCTGTGAGGTCAGTTTAGTTCTGGCACTGAAAATTAATCCCCAGGTTCAGAAGATGCTCAAAGTCACCCTGCTCTTTAATTCTAACTGTATGCCTTTTGCACCTGGCTGTGGCTGGCAGAAGCCAACTGTTGGCTGGGGTTGATGGGAGTTGTAGTCCAAAACATTTGGAGAGCACCAGGTTGGCAGAACCTACCCTACAAGGCAACCTGACTCTCCAGGCCTGGAGGATCTTTGTTTGTTTTGAGAGTGTCCCATGTGAAATGGTTAACTGTTCTCCTCTTTGATCAGTGGTCCAGGTAGGTGCCTGCTTTTGCAGGGTCGCTCATCTGAGCCTTGTAGTGCCAGAGAAATCATAAGATGGAAATGCCAGAATCTCTATCAAATTATTTTAATGTTCTTCTGGCACTGAGATTCAAGCCCCCACCCCAGTTTTTCCTCTGCTGTTTTCCCATCCCTTCCCTTCTAACCATGTGGCATGATATAAATTTCATTGGACCACAAGGACAAATTGTGGAAGAAAGACTCCTTAAAGCAGCCTGGTGAAGCAACCATGCTGAAGCCTTGGTGGACAAGGGTCTTCCTGCAAATCTGGATCTGGTCAGCGGGCACCAGTGGGAGCTGGCAAAAATGAGATCCCAATTGGGACAGTGGCATGGACAAAGGATTAATGCCCCCTTTCCCCAACCATGACCCTGATCCAGCTTGAACAATCCCTTTCTGTGCTGGTTGTTTGTTTTAAAAAAGTCAGACACACAGGGCCAAACTATGTGATAAACATCTGATCTACTTTGGCTGAGAGACACAGTTGTAACAATTGTTTTTTTCTCATACCAAGGACTGTACTGATCCAGAACTCTGCCCCATCGCCATTATACTTTGCTGATGCTCCATTCCATCTGCTGTATTCATTTACTCTACAACTGGCTGCCCTCCATTGATTCAGAAGCAGAGGGCTTGTTCTTTGGGTGAAAGATATACTAGAAAAAACACAATTGTCCTGCAATTTATTCTTCTTCCAAATGTATCTTAGCAGCTGCAGTGTGTACAAAATGGCAGGCTGTGTGCTATCTGCTGCTTTCGGGCCAAAGAAGAGTGATGTCATACTCACAAACAGCAATTATCTATGCGGTTTTAAAAAGTAAATAGCGGGTACTGGGAGGTGGGGGATCAGAATACTAGTGGGTGGATATGGGGCTTTCACCCTACTTTTTAAGATAAAACTTTAAATTTTTGGTTTCTCTTAGTTTCTCATCTTTCCAGACTTGTTCAGTTCACCCCACTTCTGCATCAATTTGTGTGGTTTTTTTTTAAAAAAAACTACATGAAAATGCATGTGCATATTTGTATACACTGTTTTTAATATACATACTTTGAACATTTTACCTAATGTGTGCATTTTTGCAAGCTGCCCTCCCTAATATAATGCATTTTTGCAGGATACTTTGACAAATATACACATTTGAGCACACTTTCCCTAATATGCACATTTGAGCACACTTTTTTGAATTTTCTCAATATTCAGAAAAGTATGAATTTCAAAGGATTAGCTGTGTTTTGGTTTGTGTATCAGTTCAGAAAGTGTGAATTAGGTGGGTTCGCATTAAAGTGTGAACTGAAACAAATCCACCTCTACATATCAGTTCTTAGTTTCCTACTTGCAGAAGCTTTAGGCTTCTGTCCCCCAAAACTACTCTTATCCCTAGGCACTATGGGGTAATTATGTATCCCATCCAAGCTGACAACTTTCCCTTCCCTCCAGGAGATAGACTACAAATATTCTGATTGTGGCTTACAAGTTGACAGAGGAGCTATCCCTTCTCACGCTTGTATGAAGATGCTGTCAACTGAATCGGCCCATCTATGTTATAGCTAATGATGAGGGAGAAAGTCAATGTGGTTTGCATTTAAAGCTAAATCTGTCAAATTCTCACTTTCCGAAACAATATGAGAACTGAAACACAGCCAGTCTTTGAAATTAACACACATCCGAATTTTGCAGTGCAAGTTTTGCAAGTGTGCATAAGATGGATATTTGTGAAAATAAAACACAAAAATGCATTATATTAGGAGAAATTGCTTGTAAAGATGTGTACATTAGTCAAAACTGCAGACAAAAATAAGTTTATTAGAAGAAATTCACAGTAAAATTCTGAAGAATTTTCATATTTTTTTTTTAAAAAATGCAAATTGCTGCAGTAACGCAGAGAACTGGATTGAAGATTGGAAAAAATGAGAGACTATCAGTGTCACCAATTGATTGTCCTTTCTCACTGTTAGAGATATTGTTTGAATTACTGAATTCACTGTCTGCACATTTGTCTTCTGCTGCTACCAAACTGCTTGATGATGTAGATGGGATGCTATTATTAGGATTCACTGTCCGTTCTGCAATTACAGAATTCTCACACTCTACAACTTGCCTTTTTGTAGAAAATAATTAAGGCTGCTTGCAATTGACATTCATTGGGACTCTTCTCAGTAGCTAACACGCTCCCCTTTCATGCTGAATGTCTTGTAGTCTGGGAACATAGGCACCCTGCTGGGACCTGGCTCCCAAAAAAGAAAGGGGTCTAAGATCCCCCCAGAACCGCAGATGGGACCCCCCTGGGACCCCAGGTCTCAGGAAGAGTAAGTGGGGAGCTTGAGGTATGAACATGGGATCTTCTGCATCTAAAGCATACACCCTGAGCTACACCCTGTCCCCATGAGCTCATAGCCTTTGAAATCACGGGAAAAGCTCTTTAGAAGACCCAAGCTAAACAGGAGGGGAATTCATTGGCGATTACTCTGCAGAAAAGAATGGAGCACTCCAAAGAGATGATAAATGTGCATTGTTAACTTATAGCCGCTTTTCCTTTCAGGTAATGGCTTGTAAATTAGATGGTCAAACGGTGGTGGGAGATGATAAATATTACAAGAAGGGAGAATGGATAAATTACTTCGGGAATATTCTCAGGTCAGCATTTTCAAAGCTGTGCCGCAAATATTGGCTGTCAGCAGACTGATGTTCTATCGAGCTGCTGTGCAACCACATGCAGGTAGTTTGTGGCCCTAGTGGTGGCGAGCAGGGGAAATGGAAGGGCAAAACATTCTAGGTTTCTTCATCAGAACTATGCTGAATGAAATAATGAGCTGCTTCTTTCCACGGCCAACCTTTTGTCCACCGTCAGAAAATGACTCAAGGCTCTCAGCCAAAGATTGAGGTGGCTCTTTCAAAAACATGACTGGATGCTTCTCTGTCAGTGTCACTATCTGATTGTCCTTTCTCACTGTCAGAGATAGTGTCTCCACTCTGCTACCTTTTGTGATGACTCTGTGGACCCTCCAGAATCACTGGATAATACCAACCGCTGGGTGCAACAAGGGGAGAGGGTTAGTGCTTTCACTGTATGCTCTGCAGTGAAGGTCCATAGATCAATGGAAGAGCATCTGCTTTGTGTGCAGAAAGTCCCAGGGTCAACCCCCAGCATCTCTAGGTAGGGCTGGGAATGTACCCAGTCTGGAATCCTGGAGAGTCGCCACCAATCTGTGTAGACCAGTGTTCTTCAATTTTGAGTCCCCAGGACTACAACTCCCATCATCTTCAGCCAGATTAGCCAATAGTCAGGGATGGTGGGAGATGTAGTCCAATGACATCTGGGGACCCAATGTTGAAGAATAGCGGTGCAGACAATGCTGAGGTAGGGGGACCAGTGGTCTGACTATGTATAAGGCAGCTTCCTATGTACCTGCTTGTGGGCTTCCTAGAGGCATCTGTTTAGCCAATGTGGGGTGGGGAACTTGTAACCTTCTAGACAAGCACAGGACAACCTTTCCTATAGCACTGGTGATCAACAATGGTCTTTGACTACCTCCTGCTCATTATCTTTTAACCTCACTGAGGGAGCAGCATTTCTGGCTCAGACTTCTCAATGTTGAGCAGCAGACAGATTTCAGCATTGTTTACTATTACATCAATGAATCAGAGCTGGCCTGACATGACACAGTTGTGTTGCAATTACTTCAGGGACAGCCAGAGTGGTCCTCTATAGGTGTCGTTGGATTCCAGCTTCCACCAGACCCAAACAGCTTGGCTGGTCGTCAGGATGATGAGAGGGCACCACGTTGGATACCTCTCCGACTTACCTGATTAACGGATCTTGCTCTGTTTTAACTGTCATAGACAATGCTCTGGTTTCCATCCCTGACCAGGAACTGAAAAGGGATCACTTGTTTTTTTTAATTAAATTTATATCCTGTTCTTACTCCCAGAAGGAGCCCAGGGTGGCAAGCAAAAACACTAAAAGCACTCTAGAACATCTTAAAAACAAAAGACTTTAATACATCTTACAACAAAACAGTTTTAAAAACATCTTAGACATTCCAACACAGATGCAGACTGGGATAAGGTCTCTACTTGAAAAGTTTAGAGGTCTACACTGTTGGGAGCCTAACTCTTTGATACAAATGTCCATGATTGAAGGTGTGTTTCTAGACCTTCAATGTCTGCAGCGCTGTGACATCATCGACGCTGCTAAAAGGCACAGGAGCTCTCTTCGGCTCAAGAGCTCATATGAGCTGTCTAGCAGTTCATCTCCTGTGATCACCACTGAGTTTGGATTGCAAAATGATGATAGAAGAAATTCCATGTCATGAGTAAATTTATCTAGAAATAGCTGCAAGTGGATATAAACAGCAGAGCAGAGTAAGTGGAAATATAGTGTGGAGTACAAGATTGAGTAGAAATAACTATAGCTCTCTCAACAGTCATCTCTCAAGGGTGGCAAACATAGACAGTTATCTCAAAGAGGAAGTACATAGTGGTTGACTGGTTCTACTGGACCACCCGTCTTGATCTGTGTGAACTAGGAGTGATCAGAATGGGAGAGTTGGCCATCTGGCTGGCCACTGTGAAAACAGGATGCTGAACTAGATTGTCATCACCCCTGAATCCAACAGCAATCCAGACACAGAGTCGGGTAAGGATCTCTTCTTGATCATCCCAGTGTGCATGGCATGGGATAATGGGCACAAATTACAGAAAGCCAGATTTCATCTGAACATCAGGAAAAACTCCCTAACTTGTTAGAGCAGTATGACAATGGAACCGATTCCTTAGGGAGGTGGTGGACTCTCCAACCCTGGAGGCATTCAAGAGACAGTTGGGCATCCATCTGTTGGGTATGATTTAAGTTGGATTCCAGCATTGAGCAAGGGGTTGGACTCAATGGCCTTATAGGCCCCTTGCAATTCTACTATTCTGTGATTCTATGAGGCACCAGATAAGGAGCTGTGTCAGGTTCATGGCTCTGAGCTGACTGTTAGAGATCAGTAGACCATTGTGCCTAACCAGGTCAAACAGGAGCCCCTAGAGGACCCTCCCAGACCACTGAGGCCTGTAGGACAAGAGCCTGGACCCTCACAGGCACCTTCCCCTGAGCCTTAAGAGCCAGATGCCTTCCACTGCACATCACTGGCCCAGCGGCACAGGCAGGAGGGAGGCTGTGGAACAGAGGAGGAGTGCCCATCTTCAGGCCAGAGGTTGGCCCTTTAAAACTCTGGAGTTCTCCAGAAGGGGATGGAGCCTGGAGGAGGGAGTCTGGAGACAGAGACTTAAAAGGCCTTGGTCTGCTCCCAAGCTTTGCCAGATGAAGTTGCTCATTTGGAGCTATCCATGGTGCTAGCAGCCTGGTCCCTTTTTCTGTGGGATATATGGCATCTGACCCGGAACATGGCATGGATGGGTCTTTGGTCTAATCCAGCAGGGCTCTTCTTATGTGCCAATTTTTGTACATGTGTCTGGTGATGGTGTCTGGTGAGTGCTGGAAGATTCAGGTCAGAATAAAGGGAGTTTTCTTTGGACAGCCCATAGTTAAACTGTTGAACTTGCTTCCGTCAGATGTAGCGGTGGCCTCCAATCCAAATGGCTTTAAAAGGGGGTAAGACAAAGTCATGGAAGATAAGGCTACTGGCTGTGTACTGCCTCCAGTGTGGCAGGTGGGATGCCTCTGAATACCAGCTGCTGGAGAAAAATGGCAGAGCCATATCTTGCTTGTGGGTGTCCCATAGACATCTGCTTGGCCACTGTGAAAAATGGATGCTGGACTAGATGGGTCTTTGGTCTGATCCAGCAGGGTTCTTTCCTATGTACTAATTTTTGTATATGCGTATGGTGTGTAATATTGTTTTAGTTATCTATTAATTAGGTTTATAGCCCGCCCTTCCTCCCAGTAGGAGATGGGGTATACGGATACAGATGTTGCAATTGAGGATCTAATTTAAATGGCCTAACAGGGCTGGAAATATAAACGTTTATGATATGTAGGACCGTCTGAAGACATTTCCTTTGAAGAAAAAGAGGAGGAACCTCATTGTCTAAAGTGGGATTACAAATTCTATTAATGACTTTTAAGAGTGCAAAGCATTTCACATACATCATTGCTTTATACGTAACCCTGTAAGGTAGTCCACATGTTCCAGATTGGTAGGAAGGAGCTGTATCAAGCTGAGAGATTAATTCACATTTTCAGTAAATATATTCGTTTGGCTGGTAGAATACAACTTTTCTTTTTTATGTGGTACCACATAAAACAATCTTGCTAGTATAAACAGTTTGGACACCCACAACATCCTGTGATACTGCATTTGCAGGATTCCCTGCCCCAACACCAAAAGTGCAAATATGTATTGTTCAGTTACACACATCCATTATTTTTATATGCAAAGTTATCATTCTTGCATTCTTCATTTGTACAGGAAATCTGTGAAATGGATCCAATAATATTCCCATTCAAACACATGTGAAAGCAATGTCAGGTCTACGTTAAAAACACACACTCTGCACCACTCATGGTAACTGTATCACTTCAGACCGGAGGTGGGCAAATCAACTGATGGATTCCCCCCCCCAAAAAAATTAAAAGTCTTTGCGTATTTGGGGAGTTTTGGTTGTGAACAAATAAAATTCATTCAGAGTCCCTGTGTATATATATAAAAAATAGATGTTTGAATGAAGTGGTCATACTTGCCCTACTCTAGACATGCTGGGAACATATGTAGCTGCCATATCCCAAATCAGACCATAGGTACACCTTGCCCAGTATTGTCTATATCGACTAGCAGCTTTTTCTAGGGCAAGGTTGGAGAACCTCCAGCTTCTGAGCCAGAGGTGGCCCAACAGAGCTCCCAATTTGGCCTGATAGGCAGTTTCTAGCAAACCACGCCCAGATGCCCCACACTTGATGTCACATGTGGTATCTACTGAGGTTTCCACGTGGCTGCAAAGGAACAGTCAGGAGCTTGTGTGAGCTCCTTGATTTCTCCTTTGCTACAGCAACACTGGCTCCCACCAAAAGTGGGGGCGCCCCTTGCCCCAGGAGCACAGAGCAGTCTGCACTGAAACTGCTGCTAAAATGGAGGGGGAAAGCTCCTTTTAGCAGCATTTTCAATGAAAACTTTGACAGACGGGCAGGACAATCCACCTGTCAGTCCTCTGAAGTTAAAATGATGTCAGGTGATTGACAGGTGAGTTGTCCTACCCACCTGTCAAAGTTGTCCCGCAGGGTGGAGACAGTTAAAGATCTGCCCCCTCCCTTGCGCCCAAAAGGTCTCCCAACCCGGAGTCTTTCCTAATCCTTCCTGGAGATAGCTAGGATGAAACCTGGCACGTGCTCTGCCTCTGAGCCACCGTTCTCTCCCTATGTTTCCACTCATTTTCCACAGTGCGTAGTGGAACATTCTAGGAGCAGTTTTATTATGTGATGAGTGATAAGCTGCAATTAGTGGCTTCTCCAAGGTCACGTACCACCAGTGTACAAAAGTGGGCAAAAGAGTAAAGATATGGATACTGTCAAAATATTTATCCATCTAAGTTTGGAGTACTAAAACTTTGGAGAGTTCCAGAAAACACATACATGACTTTGATTGGCAACTAGTATAGAATTTGATCCCATGCCTGAAGTCTGCATCACTTGAGGTGGCACATAAAATTGCCATTTCAAATTGCCATCACACTACCCAAATCATATCCCACAAACTGAATCATATTTAGTCTCAACATAGAGTACATGGGGGAAGGAGTTGAGAAGAATGAGAGTTACGAGATCCAGTGGAAGCACCTTTTTACATCCACTTTGTCTCTTCCACTAGGAAGCGCTCACACAATGAAAAGAATGAGATACACCCAACATCTTTGGAGATCTTAAGACTTTCCATTTCCAGTAGCCTCCAGTAGGGTTTAAAGTGTATAGTTCCTTTGCAGCATAGAGATGTCTGGCTGTAATTAATGCAGGGAAAGGTTAACTGTCCATTGACACCCCATGTTAAGCATGTCATATAATTAAGAGGTAATGTTAATGGGCTGAAGGAGCAGGACCATGGTCCTCTTCCGATAGACTGAAAATAAAAAAGCCAGTGTGCAGCTGGGCTGCTTGTTCTGGTAATCGGAGAGACGTTTATGCTTCGGCAATGTTATTTTCCAGTGCTGGGAGAAAGTGACTCATTAGGCATGGGGTTCTCATTAAGTCAGAGAGTGTCTCTTGATCTACTGACAAGGGACGTTCGGCCAGCCTGTTGGGCATCCCTGTTCTGGTAGGATTAGAGAGGAGATGTGTCCTGTTTTCGCAATCAATGTGAATGATCAAATTCACAACAGCAATTTGAAAACATGCCTGGCCTTCACGGGAAGCTGATGTTTTAATTGCCTGGGAGGGGAGAGTTAATTTCTCTGTTTTGAATCAGCCAGACCTGTTTTTATAATGTAGCAGGTCAAACAGGTGTATAAGGTGTATTAGAAAGGATCCAACCATCTGGGCCTATTGGAAATCTACACTCTTGATTCACCGCCTGGATATGTCTTGTTTTTTGTTGGCCCAGTAGGTTACATCCAGACAGGCCGCAATGGTAAACCCTCTTATCTCAGAGTAAGCCCCGTTTAATTGAATAGGCCTTACTTTTGAGTAGACATTGGTTAGGATTGTGCTGTAAGTCAAGCTCAGTGTAGGCCCACTGAAATCAGTGGGATGGCTTCTTTACCCCTGTTGATTTTAGTGGGCTACTTTAAGCACGACAAAGTCTGGATCCAACCCACTGATACTTTGATGCCAGTTTTATATGGTGTACATTCCATATGAATATGTCCTCCCATCATAAGAATTGGCATTTACCATGTTGGAGCAAATCTAGAGTGGTTTAAGCAGTGGTGGCTGATGGCTACATGCCAGTGGGGGAGTGGAATCCGCTCTGAATTTTAGTCTGAACTTCCAAGGAGCTGTCCAAGGTGCTTCAACAAAGTTGGGACTAAAGCCCAGAGCAGATTTCACTGCCCCACTGACATGGAGCCATCAGTCGTCACTGGGTTTAACAATCAATCCCTTTTCCCAGGATACTCTGGGAATAGTAGCTCTGTGACGGGAAGATGGGCCTCAGCACCATTCACAAACTATAGTTCCCAATATTCTTTGGAGGAAGCCATGACAGTTTCAAGTGGTACGATATTGCTGTAAATGTATAGTGCAGATTGGAGCCTCTGTGTGTGGGTGGGTACATGGTTTGTTCCACTGAAAATATTCACCACATGAAAATGACGTGAAAATGATGTGATCAAATCATATCAGAGTTTTAAAAGTAAGATAAAAATTTTGAAAGTGGGAATTGGCCAAGGGAATTCTGCAATGACAACATATCTCTGCATTTCTGGAATTATTTATTCTATTTTTATTTTGCCTCATTTTGTGGGCATGAACAGGGTTACTGCAGTACTTAGAAGCAAAAATGTATTATGCACAGATGTGTAGAAAACAGAGAAAAGGTGTTTTCCTTTTCTCACACTCATGGGTCAGATTGGCATCAGATTCAGGTTTACTTCAGGCAAAAGCTGCTTAATGCAACGCGTAATGAATTTAGGGAACTAATTGCCAAAAGTACTGATGGCTGCTTGCTTAGATGGCTTTGAAAGGGGATTAGAGAAAAACATGGAGGATAAATCTACTCACAGCTATAATCTGTAATAGGTAGCTGTGGGGGAAGAATTTGGTTCAAATTTTAATACAAACCTACTGAATTCACACTTCCTGAACCAATACACCATCCGAAATGCAGCCGTATTTCAAAATTTGCACTCAGTTTTTTGGAGCGGTTCTCTAGCTGAAACAAAATTGTGCAAAATGGAATTGTTGTTGTTGTTAGTCACTTTACACAAAAAAACTTAACAAGATCTTGTTATACAAGGGAACAGCGTCTACAAAAATGTGGATACTAATGAAAATAACGTACAAAAATGCACTGTATTAGGGGAAACTGCTTGCCAACATGGCTGTATTCAGCAAAATTGAGTAAATATTTTAGGAGGAGTGCGCGCACAACTGCTTATGAATTGAAAGTGAGGGCGTTAAAAAAAATCACCAGCTGATATAGAAATTGGGTGAAATGTACTTTAGATTGGAAAAGTGAGGAACTAAGAGAAAGCGCAGTTGATGGAGTCATCCAAGCGCACGGATGACTAAGTGGAACTTACATATCCAGAGGCACTGAATGCAGTTGCTGGGAAGCAGCTATGGAAGTTCTGATACGTTTTTGAAAGTGTTCTTTTTGCAGCTGCTCCTGAACTGGTGGAGACGTTTCCGTCCTCCCCTGGAGAATATTTGGTGAAATTCGCCTCCCCAGTTTCACTGTCAGTGAACTGGATGAAGAATTTCAAGCACACCTGCAGATTCGATTCTAATATTCTTTAATATGATTTTAATATTGTTGAAGGAAGGGATGTGCTTGGCTCCTCCTCCTTGCATGGCTTTCTTGATCCACAAGTATGAATTGACAGGCCCCATCTGCTCCACATTTTTAACGCACTGGAGTTGATGCATGGAAGATGGAGGAGGTGCAACAACTACAGACAAGGGAGCTCTACCAATGACGGCTTTTATGGGGTAATTTTCTACATTTTTCCCCCTTGCCGGAGGCTACAACATATTGGAAATAGGGGGAAGCCTCCCCCCTCTTTATACCATCTCCCTCATACTTGACTGGGACACCAGCTGTCGGTATGGCCCAGGACGCGGCTTGTTGCTTACATCTCTGCCAGGCCGCCGCCGACTACACAAATGGGGGCGTTGAGCTGGGCTGGAGCTGAAGATGGGCTGGGGCTGCGGCCTTTTGGCGGGCCTGGCACTGCTGCCTGTTCCTGGGAGACGCCACACTGTTGCAATGATTTTTCGGTGACTGCTGAGGGCGGGGGAGCGCCCCTGCAGCTGTCGCTGTTTTACCATCAGACCTCTCTGTGCTTCGCCTTGATATTGGCCGTGCTTACATCCTAGTGCCTTCGGTTTTGGCTTCTCTGAAAAAAACCTCCCTGTTAGTCGCGACTTCAAGAGGTCTGTTTGCCGCGCCCCACTCTCCGCTGAAAGTACTGGACGCTGGATGCTGAGATCAAGAGGGGGTGTCGTTTTTCCATCTTGCAAATGGACGATCGCCCACACCGGTCTTGTGCTGGGGTGGGAAGACTTACATCAGGAGTTTCAATCTGAAGGTGCACTTTTTGGACCATACAGACGAGAAGCCTTATTGTAACTGAGTTGTTTCTATGTTATTGTTTAGTTTTATTGCTGAGTTTTTGATGTTCTTGATGTTTTATATGTCTTTGCTTTGTACGTCACTCAGAGTGGCTGGGTACCAGCCAGATGAGCGACTAATAAATAGAATAAATAAATAAATAAATAAAAATAAACTATGATACAGCCATGGCTTTCTCCAAAGAATCCTGGGAACTGTAGTTTGTGAAGGGTGCAGAGAGTTGTTAGGAGACCCCTCTTCCCCTCACTGAGCTACAGTTCCCAGAGTGGTTTAACGAACAGTCCCTCTTCCCAGGGAACGCTGGGAATTGTAGCTCTGTGAGGGGAAGAAGGGTCTCCTAACAACTCTCTGCACCCTGAACAAACTACAGATCCCAGGATTCTTTTTGGGGGGGGGTACCATGATTGTTTTAAGTGGCATGATACTTCTTTAAACATATAGTACAGATGAAGCCACAGCAGAGTTTCACTTAGTATTAAGCAAGCCGAAATTTCCCAAGAGGTTTTTTTTAAAATCCTCACTGAAACTGTTGAAGAATTTTACCTTCTTCCACAAGAATATTTATTTTGTTGCTTACGTTTTAGTTATACAAGTATTTATATACTACCATCTATAGTACTGGTCTTTGACCGGAATACATGATTGATTAACTGATATATACTGCCTTCTCACAAAACATCAGGGCGGTGCAGTACAACATAAAAACATTTAAAAATCATGCCAAACAACTGTTAAATTTACTGATGACTCAAAAAACATTTTTAACGGCTGCCTAGGATATCAGCACAAGGAAGTCTTCAAGAGGCGCCTAAAAGGCAAAAGCGAGGATGCTGGCCGAATTTTCAGTGAGCTGCCGTCCCAATGTTGCTGCTCACAAGTAATGTGGAGAATGTCAGGCGGCCATTTGGCTCCACCCCTAGAAGCAACAGCAGGGAGGGCTGTTGCTTTAAAGCCCCGCCTCCCAACGGCATCTGGGGGTCCACTGTGGGAATCTGTACGCTGGGCTCACAGAACTTTTGGTCTGTTCCAGTTGGGCTCTTCTTGCATATAAACTAAAAAAAGGTTAACCCAGCCCATGGAAGCCAGCTTAGTTCCCTGGGAAGAGGGATTGATTGTTAAACCACTCTGGAATAACCACTCTGCAACTGTAGCTCAATGAGGGGAACAGGGGGTCTCCTAATGACTTCCAGCATCTTTAACAAGCTACAGTTCCCAGGATTCTTTGGGGGAAGACATGATTGTTAAAGTGCTATGAGAGTGCCTTAAATGTATGGTGTGGATATGGCCAAACATTTTTTACCACTAACTATTGCTAAGTTCTGGATCATGATAGAAGTGTATAAAATTATGCATGGCATTGAGAAAGTGGATAGAGAAAAGTTCTTCTCCC
Source organism: Rhineura floridana (assembly GCF_030035675.1). Lineage (NCBI taxonomy): Eukaryota > Metazoa > Chordata > Lepidosauria > Squamata > Rhineuridae > Rhineura > Rhineura floridana. Next base: position 8,760,656 of record NC_084492.1, on the reverse strand, counting down.
TCTCTCATAATACTAGAACTCGTGGACATTCAAAGAAGCTGAATGTTGGAAGATTCAGGACAGACAAAAGGAAGTACTTCTTTACTCAGCGCATAGTTAAACTATGGAATTTGCTCCCACAAGATGCAGTAATGGCCACCAGCTTGGACGGCTTTAAAAGAAGATTAGACAAATTCATGGAGGACAGGGCTATCAATGGCTACTAGCCGTGATGGCTGTGCTGTGCCACCCTAGTCAGAGGCAGCATGCTTCTGAAAACCAGTTGCCGGAAGCCTCGGGAGGGGAGAGTGTTCTTGCACTCGGGTCCTGCTTGCGGGCTTCCCCCAGGCACCTGGTTGGCCACTGTGAGAACAGGATGCTGGACTAGATGGGCCACTGGCCTGATTCAGCAGGCTCTTCTTATGTTCTTATGTTCTTACTTGCCCACTTTGTACTAATTGTGAAGCCAGTTCTGCAGAGGTCCTGGCAATAATTATTGGATACTAATGCAGTCGTTGTCGTCTTCTTCAATGGCTGCCAATTTCTTGAAACATTGACATCCTTGCCAAACATATTGGGTCCCTCTTAAGTGCAAGCCAACCCATCTCCATTAATTCCGGTGACAGAAGCTTGGGCATTTGTAACAAGAGAGACCCAAGCACTCTTTCTAGAAGTGAAGGCAAGATCTTGGCAGCTCTAACACAGCACAAAACAACTAGAGAAGAGAAATGTCTCTGAGACTTGCTACTTTCACTGTATAAATGAGCACGTCAGCTGTGTGTATGCCAAGTTCAACAGAAGTTCATAAAAGCCATGCAATGTGGTGTTGGCCACACAATTTGGCTTCCTATGAATTCTTGGATGTTATTTGTTTAGCCTAGCAAGTGTAGATTGGTTTATTTAAATTGAGACTATTTCAATCACCTGTTTAAATCAAATGTCTTGCTTGCTAATTCATAGAGTTCCTAAATGAGCATGCATACCACAGATCTGTTTGCAACTCAAAAAGCGATTTCTATGAAAATAAAACCAAGATTTTTGGTCTTGCCACCCATGATCTTTTTGTACAATAGAATTCTGGATTATATCCAAGTAAGTTCTACTCAAAGTAGACCTATTAACATTAAAAATAAGTCTACTCTCAGTAGGACTGACTTTGAATACAACCCTTTATTTTTATTTTTTTTAAATATTTATTATAATTTCAAAACATCAAATATGAAATACATCACACCCTATTCACATATTAAAAATAAATAAATCTAATACCAAACCTCTCCATATTCACAGTAAATAATCAATACATTTCTGACAGTATTCTCTTACCATCTGGAGAAGCTATTATATCCATCAATATCCAAGAATTTTAGCTTTGGGAAGTCATTGTAAATTTTCTCTTTCTGTACACAATTAAGAACACTAAATAGGAACACTTATATCCCTTTAGAAATAGTTCCCAAACTTTTTTCCCCACAAACCACTTGAAAATTACTGTGGGTCTTGGTGAACCACGTAATGACTTTTCTGCCTGTTGTAATAGTTTGTAACAGGTGCTGTATGATTTTAATTCTGTTTGTATTGCTTAATACTTTATTGTATTACAATTTGCATTCCATAGAATTTGAATTGTCATACAGTAAAATACAGTTCAAGAAATAAAAAGGCAATAAAATGCAATTAAAAATCAGTATGAATATTTAATGTGGACATGCCGCAGGCCACCTGAATGAAGCTCGCAGACCAGTGGTGGTCCATGGACCACAAACTATGATTTTCTACTCGGAAGTAATCCCCATTGAGTTCAGTGGGACTTGCTCTTAGATAAGTGTGTAAAGGACTGCAACCTTAGTACCTAGGATGTTCCATAAGCCAGGACTAGTAGTTATGGATCAGAAAATTGTTTTGTCATACTATGAATAATAAATGCATTCAGTATTCCTCTTTTGCACAGTAATAAATATAACACACATGACCAACAATGTCACATTTATAATGTAACTTCAAAAGTCATGTCACACTAGGCTCCTTCTGGGAGGAAGGGTGGGTCATAGTTTAATAAGTAAATAATTACTAAAAATAATGTTTTTTTAAACAGGGTATGATTTTGACAATCTATTTGATAAACGGTTGTGAATTCAGTTTTATGAGACTAGGGCTTACCTCTGAGTAGACATGTATAGGATTCTGCTATAGGAGTATGGATTTTAATAAGTTTAATGTCACAATCAGGTATCATTTTAAAGCAAGCTAGGTTAGCTGTAGGCTCTCCAACACTGGAGGCCTTCAAGAGGCAGCTGGACAGCCACTTGTTGGGGATGCTTTAATTTGGATTCCTGCATTGAGCAACAGGTTGGACTTGATGACCTTAGAGGCCCTTACAACTCTATGATTCTATAATTCTATGATTTATTTAGAGTGGTATTCAATGCTACTCAGATTAGACCTATTGAAGTTAATAGATGACTAAATTACATTCATTTCAATTGGTCTACTCTGAGTAAGACTTAGTTGAATACAAGCCTATATTTGTATACCAGCCTTCCTCCCAAAGAAGTCCATAGTGGCAAACATCAAAAATTTGAAAGTTAAAACAATATTGTATAGAACACTTAATGCACCATTTTTATTTATTTAATAATATAATAATAATTTGATTTAGGTGCTGCTTCCCTTAGAGTGATTCAGAGCAGGAATAAAATAGGGGGGGGGGGAAATACTCCACAGATAATATATATCAATTAACAATATGCTCAACATTTCACCACAAAAATCAGTCACAAAACAGAAAAATGCTTCCCCACCCAGCAACTTGAATGGATGCCAGGGAAAATGTCTCAACCCCACCACCACCACCACCACCATCATATCAATGCACAAACGTCTGGAAAAGTAACAACACCTTCACCGGGCACTGAAAAGACAACTTATATATGCTGCCTCCAGGTTCAGAGACAGTATGCCTCAGAATAGGCCTGACAGGATTTTGTCAGGTTTGGTTCTCTCAGTTTCTCATTTTTCCAATCTTAAATTCGGTTCTCCATATTTCTGCAGCAATTTGTGATTTTTTAAAAAACTCCTTATGAAAATTCACTAGCATTTTAGTGTGAATTTCTCCTAATAAACACAATTTTTGTAGGTGGTTTTGACTAATGTACGCATTTTTACAAGCCATTTCTCCTAACATAAAGCAGTTTTGTATGTTATTTTTACTAATATATTCATTTTTGTGTACACTTTCCCCGTAGTATACACATTTTCGTAAACACTGGCTAGTTGGAGAAGAGCATTGCAAAATTTGGATCAGTGTGAAATTTGAGAGATAGCTATGTATCTGTTTGCAAATTTGGTATATTCAGCTTTAAATGAGAACTGAATTAATTTCACCCCCATCCTTTCTTCTAAATTACCAATTGCTGGAGAAGAACTATGTCATACCCTGCTTGGCATCTGGCTCACAACTGTGGGAAACTTGATACTGGACAAATTCATTCAGGGTAAGGATAAGACTATCAATGGCTACTGGCCATGATGGCTATATACTACCTCTAGGATTATAGGCAGAATACCTCTGAATCCTGGTTCATACCAGTTGCCCTCATGTCTTGCTTGTGGGGTTTGCCATAGGCATCTGGTTCACCACTATAGGCCTGTGGCCTGATCCAGCAGGTTGTTAGCGGAAAATCACGTTTCTTACATCATCATCTATTTTTATCCACTCTGTTCCTAGACCTTATTGCTGCAAAGGTGTGCTGCACAGTTTGTGGGGTGGGATATGTCTGGTGTGACCTCAGAAGCATGGGGGGGGTATGCGCATGGCCAAAAAAAGAGGAAACACGTCATTAAAAAGAAGAGTGTGTATATTTGTATAAAATCCACGTGTGCTGTTTGATCCATACAGTTTTACATTTAGGAATAATCACTGTAATTTAAGTAGAAACACAGTCCATCTCACCGTGGAGAAGACGGTGACTAGGTGACAGGTGACTTGCCAACACCCCTCCCCGCTTTCCCTTCTGATGATTCTTCTTCAAGAATACTGTCCCCAATGAGGTCTGCCCGGCACCATCGTTAACATCCTTTTGGGACCAGGGGAAAAGTCTCTCTTCTCTCAGGCATTTGACGGACTATGATGTTTCTTTTTTATGGACGAAATGTTTTCTTCTACTGAAGTTGTTGCTGTTTTCAGGGTTATTGCAAAAGAGAGATTGTGCCAGTTTGGTTCATTTACACATGCTGAAGAATTCAATTTTGCTTGTTGTGGAATTTTGATTGGATGCAGGATTTTCTTTTTGTGTGAAGCATGCATAGCAGAAAAGGCGGGTGATCGTCCACAGCAACCTGACAGGCCAGTCTTCATACGATAGAACAGGCAGGCAGGCAGGTCCACATTGTCGTGTGTCTTCTGAACAGCCAAACTCCCCATCCCTTTTCTTCTTCCTTGCAATATTTATGCAAGTTGACACAGGCCACAGTGTTGATGCATAATGGATTCTGAAAATGTGTTAGAGAGTCATTTATTTAACGCTTTAAATATTTAGATTCTCTGCAGCTAGTTTACACAGTCCTCTCCCGCACTGAACTATTTATAAGGCTTTGTAAACTTCTTGCCTGAAAGAGAGTTGCATCCTTTGGAGACCCTGGGCTTGGAGAGAGAGCAGCTTCGTTGCACAAAGACAGGCTTCTGAGGGGCCTGGGAGCCTGTACTTTCTCAACAACCGACATTGCAACACATACACACACAGGTTTGTCATTGCTTAGGTTGCAGCTCAAGACCGACTTGGCCCATGTACAACCGGAGCGAATTGCCCGACCCTTGAAGGCGGTTCTGGGGCACATCTCTCAGATGAATATAGGCAAAGCACATTATGTGATATAGCAGCTCCGACTGGTAGGGGTGAATAGGGTGTGTGTCAGGGGGTAGTTTGGCAGATCAGGGGAAGACATGGGTCCAAACAATCCAACACCTTCCCAGTCCACCAACACACATACAAATCAGGGACAAGACCACCCCAGCTTGGGAGCTGTTGTAGGTTATTCCCATTTATTTGTTTAAAATCAAAAACAGAAAAAGACAGGAGAGGAAGGGAAGAGTGCTTCACCAACCCAGCCAGCATGAATGTGGCAGGGGAATGGATGAGACAGCTGAAATGCCTTCAGCTTGCCATCCCTCCTTCCCTTAGGATTGCATCCTAGGGCTGAAATTCTGTATGCAATAACCTGAGAGTAAGTTCCAGTGCACTTCATGGGCTTACTTCTGAGTAGGTTAAAGGAAGAGGCCATAACTCAGTGGCAGAGCATCTGCTTTGCATGCAGATGGTTGCAGGTTCAATCCCTGGCATCTCCAGGCAGGGCTAGGAGAGAACCCTCCCTGAGACCCTGGAGAGCCGCTGCCAGTCAGTGTAGACTGTACTGAGCTAGATGGACCAATGGTCTGACTCAGTATAAGACAACTTACTGTGTTCTTTCCTATGTGTAGGATTGTATGTCAGATATATATTTGCAAGTGAAGCCGAATGGGGAGAATGGACATTTTTTTCACCCTGAAAAACTTCAGCTGGAATCGGAATGAAATTGATTTATTGGCCTCCCCCCCAAACAAACCTTACCCCACCTGTCTATAATATAGGCGTTTTATATTACTATACAGACTTTTTGTATTATGACTACTGTATATGGGCTAGTAATAAAATAAAATTGGAAAGTTTGCCAATGGAGAGAATCATCATCATCAACAAAAACAACTGTTATTAGGATCTCACTAAGAATCCTTTCTTGCACTGAATGTCTCGTCAGAGAGCAGGTTAAGCTTCAGGACTTCACCTGGGGGTCAGTCATCTCCTCTAAATGATCAGGTTTCTCCTGGAGTAGCAAACCTTAAAAAGGAGAGCCGAAGCAACAACACCAAGAAAGGTTGTAGACACAAAAGCAAATACAGGTGCAGACAGAGTTTAATAGGTGATTCCTAAGGATGGACAAATCTCTCCATTTTGGTTTCTTTTACAGAGCAACTCAAATGCTGGGGGGCTGGCGGAGGAGGAGCTGGCAGAAAGTTCCGTGGGGCCCTCCTCCTGCTCAGGAGCTGCTGGCCTGGCTGAGGGCCGGCTCCATCAGGAGCCACGTGAATGAGCCGGCCGGGAAGCGCTGGCTCCCATGAATCGGCCTCCTAGGGAGCAAGCACTCCTTTTGGAGTCCTTTTCAGTTTTTTTTACTGTATCAGCCTTTTGGCTGGCAGAGTTTCCAGGTGAAGCGGGACCCAAGGGAGGGCTCTGAACGTAAGGAGGATTGTGCATAAGTTTCCCTCCATGGCTCTTCCCCATCACGCCCCAAGAACACCCCATTTGGGGGGGTTTCCGCCGGCTTCCACCAGCCCTTCATCCACTAGGCTGGCCATCCCCTGCAGACCCGTGAAGGCACCGGCAGGCTCCTGGCAGCACCATGGCTCAGCAGCGGCAGAGGGCTGCTGCCAGCAGGAGGCCAGCAGGGCCCAGCGCAGCCAGGGGCCTGTTGGCGCAGCCAGGGGCCTGTTGGCGCAGCCAGGGGCCTGTTGGCGCAGCCAGGGGCCTGTTGGCGCAGACAGGGGCCTGTTGGCGCAGACAGGGGCCTGTTGGCGCAGACAGGGGCCTGTTGGCGCAGACAGGGGCCTGTTGGCGCAGACAGGGGCCTGTTGGCGCAGACAGGGATCCATGGCATCTAACCACAGCCCGGTGGAAAGGTGAGTTGGATCACGCCCTTAATCTCTCTTTTTTCAAGTCTTAAGTTCGGATCCCCACATTTCTGCATCAGTTTAAAATAGTCCTCATGAAAACTTGCCAGCGTTTTAGCACACATTTCTCCTAGTGTACACCATGTGTATGCAGTTTTGCCTGAAATGCATACACATTTTTTGCAATCAAAATATAATGCATTTTATATTTCAGTTGCATTAATATATGCATTTTATGTACACTGTCCCCTAATATACACATTTTTGTACACATCATTTGGATGGAGAACAGCATCACAATTTTCGGAGAAGTGTGAACTTTGAAGGGTATCTGTTTTTCAGTTTGCATTTGTTTTGGAAGCTGTGAATTAGGTATGCTCACATTAAAATCTGAACCTAACTGAACGTTTCCTCCACTCCTCCTAGTTCCCAACGCATTTTGGTACATCTAATACTCTACTAATAGAGATTTAGAAGGGACTGCAATGCTGTGTCCTGAAATGCATTGAAAATATTCTGTTAAATTCCATTCACATCTGTTTGGCTGTGCTTCTTGCATTTCCCCTAGAATAACCTTGACGGTTGCTCTGTGCTTTTGCAAGGGATTTCAAGATCTCTTCTCCGGACACTTGTTGTTTCTCTCTCTGGGGGTTCAGTCTGAATAAACAATAAAGGATTTTGAATACTTCTATATTTTGTTGGGGAGACTGCCAGCATCACATCAGCCGGCTCTTGCCATGCTCGGCTCCCTTTGACACCAAGACAAACTACAAGCCAAATCCTCCAACGCTTTGCAGGTTGATGCAGCTTTAGTGGCAGCCTCCTCCCCTTGGCCACAGCTGTTTGTCTTCCCTTCTGTTTTTTTGCACACAGTATTTTTCATGGAATAAGATGTCTGATGAAGCTTATGGATTCCTTAGAATCTCAGCTTTCATTTTGAAAGGGAGGGGGAAGGCTTCTGTCCCTCAAGGTTAAGAATAGTATTGTTATCGCTGCTCCTGTTATTGCAGTTTGTTAGTCACTTGCCACATAAGGAGTCTCCAAGCAACTTACAAAAATTTTAAGAGCATAAAGCATAACAAAATCAGGAAAAGCAGAACAATATATTACAATAAAAGCCATACAGAGGCTTGTAAAACAGACCCAGTAAAGCAGCAGGAACAGAATTAGTAGCAAAAACATACCATCAGTACACAGAAAAATCATACATATAAACAAAATGTAAGAGCATCTCTGCTGGACATGATCAAAGTAGTCCATGTAGTCCGGCATCTTGTTCTCAGAGTGACCAAGCAGATGCCCATGGGAAGCCCACAAACAGGACCTGGGTGCAAAAGCAACTCTCCCCATTTGTGATTCACGGAAACTATAATGCAGAAGCAAACTGCCTCCAACAGTGAAGCGAAAACTTAGCTATTATGGCCTAGTAGCCATTGATAGCCTTTTTCTCCATGAAATTATCTCGTCCTCTTTTAAAGCCATCCAAGTTGGTGGCCGTCACCGCATCTTCTGGGAGCAAAGCTTAACTATGTGCTGTGTGAAGAAGTACTTACCAAGACTTACCAGATCAGAGCTACTGTAGTCTCTTAAAATCCATCTACCTGCTTCCTTGTCTTGTCCTTCACCATTCCATCTCCTCTCCTCTCTCTGCTCTCTTCCTCAAGCTCTGTCTTCCCTCCTCTAGCAAGAAGGTGGTCCTGCTGCTCACTCACTCACCCAGTGATAATGGTTACTCGCCCCAGGTGAGGAGCTTATTGGCCTCCTCCTTTAGTAAGTCAAGTCTCTCTGTCTTGCACGGCTACTTGTCTGTCATCATGCTTTCCACTCATGATCTACCCAGGGGTGGGGCACCTCAGTCTCGGGATCCAAAAGTGGCCTTCCAGGCCTCTCTAACTGGCCTTTGGGACTCTTCCAAGGCCACACCCCTCCCTAGGCCACAACTCTCACTGGCTTTGCTCCACATCCTCCTCAAGCGCTTGTGCACATTCATGAAGTGTGACAATGCCTCTTCCTTGCCTGGATGAAGAGATGGTTGACTGGGAGTGTGCACAGAACCCTCTGACTGAATGCAATCTACTGTAGAAAGGTAAGAATCACATCTGCTGCTCAGTCCATTTTTGCCTTAGGCCACACCCACCACTGGCATGATGCAGCTCCCCAAAAGGTGCCCATAAGGGCTGAAACATTTTTAAAAAATGGCAACATAAGAACTCATGTACCAGGGGTGCCGTTTAACAAGATCGACCACAAAAGGCCTACTCTATATCCCACCAGTTAAAGCAGCTAGACTGGTGAGGACTAGGGCGAGAGCCTTCTCAGTTGTGGCCCCCACCTTATGGAATTCTTTACCAATTGACCTCTGCCAGGCCCCCTTCTTGATGGGCTTCCGCCAGGCCTTGAAGACCTGGCTCTTCAATCAGGCTGTTGAGGTGGGTTAGGTTTCACAGGTTTTGCAATTAGTTGTGATTTTAATTTCTGTGTATATGTTTTTATATTGAGTGTATTATATATTTTTACTGTATGTCACCCAGAGTGACGGGACAACCTGCCAGATGGGCGTCTAATAAATCCAATAAATAAATAAATAAATAATCTTGTTTTTAAGGCAGAAACAGTGAATTACTGGGGGCAGGTCCCAGAAAATTGGGACAACCCTTGGTAAGTAGGGACCACTGGAGTGCATGATGTCTGTAGACATTGCAGTTGAACATTTGAGGTGTATAATGGTGATTTGGATGGGGCATCCAGGGCTTCCTTTCCTCCTTGGCTCCCTTTAGCCTTGCATTGATCAACTGTGTTCAAATGGAAAATGCAGTAAGAGCTTTCCTCAGTTGGTCGCCCTCTAGATATTTTGGACTACGACTCCCATCACAGCTGTGCTGGCTAGGGATGATGGAAATTGTAGTCCAAAAAGATCTGGAGGGCACTCAGTTGGAGAAGGATAGACGTTTATTTATGCAATGCTAAACTGTAGCTAGTCTAAAATGAAAGCAGAACTTCTAAATCTCCTCCTCCCAGCTACGCTAGAGGAGGAGAGAGGAGGGGGAGTGTGTAAGCCTGAGGCTGACTCATAGCCAATCACTACACCACACTGCCTCTTTACTTATTTATTCATTTTATTAAAATATTTATAAGTCACATTTTTCATAAAAGTATATCAAGCTGGCATTACAACATACAGAGAACATTGAGGCCCAGGTTATGCATTCAGCAGAATCAAGTGGTAAAGCTTTTTCCTGGATTTTGCCATTCAGGCTGAATGGGAGCAACTCTGTGTTTCAATGATCCCCTGTAAATAAAAACATCCCACATAGAGAAAACTAGTATTTTATGGAGAAGAGTTCAGTCTTGCCACTTTCTATGTGCGGGGAACATTTACACACTAACTCACACACAATGCAGTATTCAATATAATGCATTTAATATGCTGTTATCACTAATGTATGCATTTTTATGCACGCTTTCCCTAATATTCACATCTTCTGTACATATTTTTGGTTAGACAAGAGCTGCATTTCAGTTTGCGTATCGTGTATTCCATATTGTTTCATGAAGCATGAATTATGTAGGTTCACATTACTCCATCCCTAGTAGAGCACAGCCTAGACTTTGCTATCTGTGCTAATATAAAGAACATGCACCAATATATTCCTTGTGGCTACTCTTTTCCCCCTGAGATTCATCATAGGAGCACATAGGAACATAGAAGGATCAGACCATTGGTCCATCTGGCTCTGTATTGTTGTCAGATGATGCTGAACTACAACTCCCATCCTCCCTGGCCACACCTGTTCTAGTGGTTCTCCATGGTTTGAGGGGTCTCTCCCAGCCATACCTGGAGATGGACTGAATCTGGGACCTTCTACCAGCAGAGCATCAAAGCCTGAGCATCATCTGGTGCTGCAACACTTTTTTGTTTTGTTTTGATACATTTTAGCATACATACATTGCCTTACATTTTGATAGGCACAGCATATTTTACCAGATTATATCCATATAGACCTCATTTTGTTTGGTTTTGATTTTCCCCAAAGAATCCTGGGAATTGAAATTTGCTGGTGGTGGTGCTGTAATGTCTCTGTTCAAGACTGGTGTGAACAGATGTCCTCAGACTGTGTTCTTATAACCTCTGCAAGCCTTCAATAGGAAGTGTGATTGAAATACAACTACAACACTGACAGACCACTAAGCACAATCTAAGCAGAGATTGGAGAATATATTCATTTTGAAAGCTCCTTGGACCAAACCAAGCTTGTGGGATATGCAGCCAGGGCCAGAGCCAAAGGGTGGCCAGGTCAGGCCCTGGCCGAGAGCCCCTGTGGCCTAGAGGGGCCCCTCCTTAGAGTGTGGGGATAGCGCTCACCTTCCACGATCCTCGGCAGGGTCAACTCCTGACCCTGCAGCACATCACAGAGACAAAACTCCCAGCCCCCCCCAGACTGTGCAGGCCTGCAGCACCCGCCCATTCCACCTTCCTCCCCTCCCTTTCTGTGAATGCCCTGCACACTGCATGCACAGCTGCTATCAACCAAGATGGCAGCAGAGGCTTCTCTAAAGGACTGATGTCTCTACCACCATCTTGATTAATAGCAGGCATATGTATGCACGCAGCATAGCACACATGCGTGCTATCAACAAAGATGGCAGTGGGGGTATCAGCCCCTTAGAGAAGCGTCTGCCGCCATCTTGGTTGATGGCAGTGACCTGCATGCCCAGTGCACAGGTCATTGGCAGAAATAGAGAAGAGGTAGGTGGAGCGGTCCCGCACTATCTGTATGGGGGGCTGGGAGCAGGGGCCGTCTGGCACTCAAGGGCCCAGTTATGCCTGTCACCGGCCCTGCATGCAACCTAACTCACACTGTTTATTTATTTATTTATACCATTTAATATACTGCTTATATTTAAATAAAACTCTAAGCGGTGTACAACATAAGTTAAAACATCTTAAAACAGCGCTATAGTATAAACACTGCATATAGAATTAAGTAGAATACAAGAAAAAATAGTAACATAGTTGCTTTGTGAACTGTCAGAGGGACAGCCTTGATTACACCAGCAGATAGGGAAGGGGTTAACATTTGAGAATGGCTTAACTTGGTGAAACGAGGACATTTACAGCTTGGCACACTCGGGCTTTATTCCTGTGACCTTCTCTTTCACTCCTTGCATTGGTTTTAGGGCAAGCCAGATTAAGGCATGATCTCCAAGCAGTCTTTGCTTTGCTAAACTTGATTTGAGTGGCAGGAATGGAATCCACTGCCAGCCACAAGCAGGATTTAAAAAAAGATCTTGTCTGGGGTTTCCCCTTATATCCCAGCTCGATCACTGAGATCATCCTCAGGAGCACTGCTAGTTGTCCCCTGTGTTACAGAGGCCTGACTGGCCTCCACTTGAAATTGGCCATTTAGTGTGGAACACTCTTCCAGCAGAAATTCAGCAGGCACCCTCACTTTTGATTTTCAGGCATCTCTTGAATACCTCTTTATGTAGATGGCCCTATGCAACTGTTTAGGTTTAGGTCAGCTGGTCATTTTAATCCTGTTGTCCTGTTTTTACTGTGGCTTATGATTTATTGTCTACTTGGAAGCTAAAAAGGGTCATGCCTAGTTAGTACTTGGATGGGAGACCGCCTGGGAATACCGGGTGCCGTAGGCTTAGAGGAAGGCAGTGGTAAACTACCTCTGAATACCTCTTACCATGAAAACCCTATGAATATATCCAAAGGATTCATAGGATCTCCGTAAGTTGTAATAGACTTGAAGGCATATAACAACAACAAAATGATTTATTGTGTATACTGCTATACACCACCAAGTTACACTGTAAGTATTTGCAGAACATAAATACTTTTATAAATAAAGAATGTGTTAAAGTGCAGCCGGGTCACTATAAACACACACACACACCTGCGTACCTCTGCAGCAATATTAAAGAATTTGGAGAGAAATTGACTACTATTGCAAGGTGCTTGCATGCAGTGGCTCTGGTTAAAAAGGTAAAGGTGTCCCCGCACTTGTAGCGTGAGTCGTTTCCGACTCTTAGGGTGACGTCTTGCGATGTTCCCTAGGCAGACCGTATATATGGGGTGGGATTGCCAGTTCCTTCCCCGGCCTTTCTTTACCCCCCTGCGTATGCCGGGTACTCATTTTACCGACCATGGATGGATGGAAGGCTGAGTGGACCTCGACCCCTTTTACCGGAGATTCGACTTCCTCCTTCCGTTGGAATCGATCTCCGGCCGTGAGCAGAGCTTCGGCTGCATTACCGCCGCTTACCACTCAGCATTATACACTATCAAATGCTGGGAGATGCCAAAGATTGAATTTGGGCTCTCCTGCTGGCCAAGTATGCACTCTTCCATTCAGCTAGGGATGAGAGAGAAATTTGATTCGGTTCACATTTAAAGCATAATTTGTCAAATTCACAGTTTCCAAAACAATCTCAGAATTGAAACACAACCATCCTTTGAAATTTGTACTAATGCAGATTTTGCAGTGCAGTTCTCCAGCCAAACTGGAAATGGGAATGGACTGCCTTCAAGTCGATCCTGACTTATGGCAACCCTATGAATAGAGCTTTCGTGGTAAGCAGTATTCAGGGGTGGTTTACCATTGCCCTCCTCTGAGGCTGAGAGGCAGTGACTGGCCCAAGGTCACCCAGTGAGCTTCATGGCTGTGTGGGGATTCGAAGCCTGGTCTCCCAGGTCGTAGTCCAACATTCTAACCACTTCGCCACACGGGCTGTCACCCAACCAAACTATGTTTACAAAAATTCATATATTAGGGGAACGTCTGAACCAAACGAATAGATTGGTGAAAATAACATGCAAAAATGCATTGTGTTAGGATAAATTGCTTGCAAAAAATGTGTCCATTAGTCAAAACAGCATACAAAAATGTATTTGTTAGGAGAAATTCACACTAAAATGCTGAGGAATTTTCATGAGGATTTTTTTTTTAAGTAGCAAATTGTTTCATAAATGTAAAGAATGGAATTGAAAATTAGAAAACTGGAGAACCTGTGGCCCTCCAGATGTTGTTGGACTACAATTCCCCTCATCCCTGACCATTGGCCACACTAGCTGGGCTGATGGGAGTTATAGCCCAACCAAATCTAAAGGACACCGCATTGGCTAGCCTAGCCTCAAGTAATCTGAACGGGTGGGCTTTTGCCGTGCCCTCACCCACCGGTCTTCAGCCTTTCCCCACATATTCTAATTAATTAAAAAGTACAATAACTGAGACCTCTTAAGCTATTTTTATGTTTTGTCCCATGAGCAAATAGCAGCTCCAGGAGAGGGGATATTTTAATTGGGAAAACTGTATGGGGGCAAGGGTTAAAACCACTTCCCCACAGCACCATTGTTCTCATCCAGTTCCTTCTCCTCTCCCCCAGCTGCTCTTCGATTTCTTTAACACCGTGGGATCCAGTAGGGCTCTTATTGACATCAGGCAGTGAGCAATTGGAAATTTGCCATTTGGAATGAATGAATGTATGCATATAAGCAATAACAGCAGGGGGAAAGGCACCAAATTTTTAAAAGTGGCAATGTTTTGATTCAAAGGAAGAATTGGGAGCACACAACATGACATCAGGGGCAAGCAACTTCTAGCCATGGTTAAAAATAACAGTTAAGAGCACATTCTGTTCTTCCTATTAGCTGCGGCATGAAGTTTCCCATGCCTGATGTCATATATTCATGTATTCTTACATTTATATCTTTACCTTTCCTCCAAGGACACCAGGCATGGGAAGGGTGACCCTAATTAGGTCTGAGGGCTGGTGGTTCCATGCCCCTTGGCCTAATGATAGGGCCAGCCCTGGATCTGAAGCTCAGCCCTAAGGATGTCCAAGGATAAGGATCTGCAAGGAGTCTATGCTGGAGGTGCAACCCTCCCTTCTTTGAATGGGTTCTGCAACAAAGCAAAAGTATTCATTGAGCTATCCCTCATTTTTGATCTTAACTAGCCAGAGCAGTTGTAAATGGGTGCAGATTCTCACCCCTTCCAGTATTTTTAACGGATCTGTTTGTTTTTTTATTTCATTTTTACTTTGTCTTGTAAGGGAATGCTTGTACTCCCAAACTGCCAAAATTCACTGGGACGTTTTAACAACATCCTTCAGGGAGAATTGTTGTTCTTCAAAAACTTCCTTCTCCTGCTCCTGTTCCTGACTCAGACAATTGTCAGCTGAATGCCTTAAGAAGTCGGATTCAATCAAGTTACAAAACCTGAACATTCATTTGATTATTTCCCAGGCTGGATTCACTCTACTTTCTAATCTGACTCTCATATGAATTTTTCCTTTTTCCAAACACAAGGCACTCTAATAATAAAAATAAGAATAAAAATAAGAATAATTAATAAACAGCTCTAGGCTGCAAACCTATGCCTTCTTTTCCTGGGAAGTGAGGCCCACTGAATGCAGTGGAGTTCATGCACGTGATTGTTCATGCTGATTTCAAACTGGCGTGGCGGTGGTGTCGTAGCATCAAAACTTTACAGACAAATTGGGGAGAAGCTAATTAGAGACATTATTATGGGAAGAATTTGCCACCAAAGCCAGGATTGCCAGCTCCTGAAATAGAAGCTTCTGGAATCTGGGCAGAGAGTTGAGCTCACAATGAGCTTAGTAAGTGGGCAAGAATTTGTTTATATTCTGCAATTATACTTGCAAGCAGCTTATATCTGAAGTGCATCAGACAGGGATAATAATAATAAAACCAATAACATTCAAGACTAAGAGCCGCAATTAAAAGCAAAACGTAGTTTTAAAAACTAAGGCAAATCTTTGGCAGTATCAAAGAAATGCTTAATTAGTCAAACATAAAAGCTTGTTGAGAAAGATACGTTCTCCATTTCTGCTGAAAAGAGTTTAGAGAGGAAACCTGACAGAACTCTGTTGGAAGAGTGTTCCAAATGAGGGGTGGGAAATCACAGGCCAAGGGACTGAAGGCGGCCCTCTATACATCTCTGTCTGGCCCTCGGAACTCTCCTTAAGCCATGCCTCCTCCCCAGGCCACACCTCTCACTGGCCTTGCTTCACATCCTCCTCGAGTGCTTTCACCTGCCTTGAATTTGTGCTTGGACCCTGATAATGACTCTTGCTTGCCTGGATAGAGGATGAACAGGTGGGGGGTCCCAGAAATCTCTGACTTTTTTATGGCCGGAAAGTTGCCTGCGGTACGATGGTGGAGTCACATCCATGCTCCACCCACTTTTGCCTCTGGCTCTGCCCACTTTTTACTTCCGACTCCACTAAGGATGGAAAGACCTGTTCATTTCAGTTCTCTCGGTTTCTCATTTTTCCAGTCTTAAATTCAGTTCTCCACATTTCTGCAGCAATTTGCACGTTTCTTTTTTTAAAAAAATCCTCATGGAAATTCGTCAGCATTTTGCTGCAAATTTCTCCTAATAAAAGCCAATGTGTATGCAGTTTTGACTAATGTGCACAGCTTTACAAGTAATTCCTCTTAATATAATGCATTTGTATATGTTGTTTTCTTGAAAATGTTGTTTTGTGCATGCTTTCCCCTAGAAAAAGATGCATTTTTGCAAACATTATTTGGTTAGCAAACTGCATCACAAAACTCGGATAAATGCCAATTTCAAAGGATGGCTGAGTTCTAGTTCTTATATTGTTTTGGAAAGTGTGAATTTGGTAGATTTCGCTTTAAATGCAAACTGAATCGAGTTTTTCTCCCATGCCTAGTCCCCACCCACTTTTTCTGCTTCTGCCCCCTCCCCCCGGTGTGCAGCCCCTGGAAGGTTGCCCTCAAGGCAATGCAGCTGAAAAAGGTTTCCCACCCCTTGTGCTAGAGAAGGGGAAGGGAACCTTTAACCCTCCCCCCAGTTGTTGTCGGACCACAATTCCCATCAGCCTTGACTACTGGCCATGTTGGCTGGGGTTGACGGGAAATATAGTTCAGCAGCATCTAGAAGGCCAAAGGTTCCCCACCCCTGTTCTAGAAGACAATCCCTGGAAAAACATTTCAACTTGTTTTTGAAAGGCACCACCACTAAAAAGGCCCTGTCTCTTATGCCCACTCATCCTGCAATAGCACAGAAAGCAAGGCCTCCAAGGCTGATTTCAAATCCCAGGCAAGTCTATATGAAAATAAGCAGTCTTGGAGATACTTGAAACATTTATGTTTTAAACTACTTTAAACTGAACTCAGAGATAAATGGGTAACTGGTGGAGTCGATATGAGATTGGGGCTATTTGGTCTTATCTGGATAATCCAGAAAAAATAGACCCTTCAATTTGGACCAACTGAAGTTTCTGGCCTGTGTTTAAAAACAGCTCAACATAGATTGCATCACAGTAGGTCACTTTATTGGTGATCTCCATGGTAAATATAATATGTAGGTGCTAATATGTATAAAGGTTATTTAGCATTAGGAACCTTATCTACAGCACCATCAAGTAAAGTAGACTTGGATTTG
This sequence comes from Rhineura floridana, assembly GCF_030035675.1. Lineage (NCBI taxonomy): Eukaryota > Metazoa > Chordata > Lepidosauria > Squamata > Rhineuridae > Rhineura > Rhineura floridana. The sequence continues at coordinate 8,743,529 of NC_084492.1, read as the reverse complement.
CTATACTATGTAAAATTTTGCCATAGTTGACAGTGAGTCAAATTATGTAGTTGCTGCATTAGACAAATATGGGGTGGAAAGGAAATCAATGCTTTGTTACATCCCTACCTGGGAGTGAATCTCATTGCATGCAGTGGGGCTTAATTCTGAGTAGATATACAAAAGACTGCCCTATAAACCCAATTAAACTTTACTCTTCCAAGAGTTAGGGGATATTCTTAATTCAGATAACTGTAGGTGAGGAGAGTTGGTTAGGGAATCAGCAAACTCACAGGCCACTCAAAACATCTTTCTAGTTGTGCAGGCTTGCCTTTGGGGTCCAAATAGTGATAGTCCCTCAAAAAATTGCAAATTAGAAAGCCATAAATAAATGGAATGGGTCTCTCTCTCACACACTCACGCTTCTTAAACACAATAAAGCCAATATAGCTACATATGAAAGTAGTTCCATGAAATCGTTATAACGTATGTTTTATTGTTAAATTGCTTTGAGGTGTTTCACAGGAAATGATTCATAAATGGAACAAAATAAATAGAAATAAATAAAACATCCCAGAGCTATCGAACAATTAAAACATAAACGATCAAGATGCATAGAAAAACAATGTCAAGCCCAATACGGAAGAAGCAGACTGGAATGAAAATCTCCACTCAAAAGGCTTGTTGGAAAAGGAAGGTTTTAACAGGTGCCAAAATACAATAGGGGCTGTGTCTGTCTGATATCTAATGGGAGGGAGTTCTAAAGGATAAGTGCCCCCACACTAAAGGCTCAATTCTGACATTGTGCAGAATGGACCTCCTGATCAGATGGTGTTTGCAGGATGCCCTCTCCTGCAGAACGCAGTGATCAGAAGAGTATGTAAAGGATGAGCCAATCTTTTAGGGTGATTGTTCATTTATAAATCACCGTTCCTCAAGAGCCCAGAGCAATATATTTATTTATTAAGTGTATCCATGCTTTCATAAAAGTAAACTGAGGCTTTATGCAACATACAAGGGGAAATCGCTCGTGGAAATGTGTGCATTAGTCAAAACTGTGTACAAAAGTGTGTTTATTGGGAGAAATTCACACTAAAATGCTGAAGAATTTTCATGAGGATTTTTTTTAAAAAATGAAAATTGCTGCAGAAATGTGGGGAACTGACTTCAGGATTGGAAAAATGAGAAATTAGAGAAGTGATTCTTCCATCCCTAATCAGTAAATACTGGTAAGTAAATTTGCAATCATAAAAGTACTTGTAATCGAACATATGAACAAAATCAAGCGCTGAAAACATGTATATTCACTTAAAAAAAAAACCTGTAGCAAATCAATGAAACAGAAATGGCCAGAATCACAATGTTTTTCTGCTCAGGAGCCACATACCTTGGCTGTGCTAAAGGCATTACCATGGCTGGTCCCCCAGCTGGCTCCATTTGATTCACGTTGGCCAACATCAGAGCTACCCCCAACTGACCTCAAACTGTTTGGACAGATATGGCTGACATCAATCTCTCAAAAGAAATGTGTCAGTGATGTACGATCTCCCTGCTGGCCCCGTAAAGGGCCAGAAGAGCTGATGTGGGGGGGGGGAGAGAGTGTGTGACTTTAAAAAGGACGCCCAGGAATTTAATACTGCACGGAAGCAGGACCTCCAACAGATGCTTTGGGGCAACATGTTCCACCAACGTGTGAGGGTTTTTTTTGTTCTTATCACAGAAATTATATTGATGGGTGTTAACCTCACAGCTACTGCAGTTCAGAGCATTCTTTCAGCTGCCTGTTTGATTCAGCTTTACCCACAGCTAAGCAAAAGGTGGTAACAAAGGCATAATAGAGAGTTGCCTTTCCCAACCTTTGGCTCCCCAGATGTTGCTTGACTACAACTCGCATCAGCCAGTCAGATCCCAGTCGGGGGAGTCCTCATTGGATGAAGACCAGTAGGCTCCAATCTTGGAGCCAGTCCTGGCTCAGGCTCCATCTGAGCGTGAGGGGCCAGCATCCTATGTCGAGGCCTAGGATGGGCCATTGGCACTTGTGGCAAGTTCAGCCTCTGACATCAAGGCTGGACAGTCCCTGAGACCAAGGGAGAGGTGTTGTCTCTGATGGCAAGTGGAGATCTGACCCATCTGGAGGAGTGTCCGACTACAGGCGTGGACACCTCAGGAGTAAAGGTCTGGCTGCAGGTGATCAATGGAAGTCAGCTGAGGTTTGGGGTGTGGTTCAGCAGCTCCAGCATAAAACCCCCAGTGCAGGCTGGAAGGGCTGCTGGAACAGTGTTGAGATTCTAGTTCTGTACCTGCCCTGTCTGTGGATTGTGGTTGATGCCAGACCTGACCTCGGACTGCTCTGGGCCTGCTTCTTGCCTTGCCCCTGAACCGTGTGGCTTACAGACTGCTTGGCTCCTGACCTGGGATGGCTCTGACCCTGCTTTGGGCCTGGCCCCTTTGTCGTTGCGGTGGACTCTGGACTCTGACTTTGGACTGTCCCTGGATGGTGCCCCTGTGCTGCCCTCCCTTGTGTTTCTGCTGGGGAGTCTCTTGCCTCTTGAGGAGCCTGTTGAGAACATGACATCACCCCAGCCAGTGTAGCCAATGGTCAGGAATTATGGGAACTGGAGTTTAGGAACATCTGGAGTCTAGCAACCTTTCCCAACGGTTGGGAAAGGCTGGAACAGGGTGTAGACTTAGAAGAGGATTGGGCAACCTTTTTGTCCCCAGTGGCCACAGGAGATGGATGGACTGTCCAAGGCCACATGTCAGTACATTTGGCCAGAGCTGGCGGTGTATGGTGCATAGTGTGGTGTTGGGTGGGGCCATTCCCACACATGCATATCTGCACACACTCATCCACACACATTTATGGGGAGATTAACCTTCCGCTTCCTGTGTGCTGTCCTCCCCATCATAAGTATGCTTCCCTCAATTGCCAAACAACTGTTTGGTGGAGGGAGGAGAGGATGATTTACTGGGAGATGATGATGCATGGGCTTGGAGAAGCACAAATTCAGCAGGAGGGTGTATTTGGCACCTGTGCAGACCACCCTGAAGACTTCCATGGGCACACGTGGCCAGTGGAGCATAGATTCATAGATCATTCTACCGTTGGTCCATCTAGTTCAGTATTGTCTACACTGACTGGCAGCATCTCTCCAGGATTTCAGATGCAAGTCTCTCCCAGCCCAACCTAGAGATGCCAGGGATTGACCCTGGGAGTTTCTGCATGCAAGGCGGATGCTCCGCCCCTGAGCTATTGCCCTGCCCATGTATGGCTCACTACGAGGAGACCAATGTTTGAATCCCTGTTCAGCCATGAACCGCACTACCTTCTAGCTAATCCCTTCAATAATAATAATAATAAAATTATTGTACCTTGTGTATTCTATTGTAAACAGCTTTGAGATCTTTTAGATAGTAAGCAGTCTATAAATGGAAATAACAACAACAATCATAACAATCATAATAATTAATACTTTAAAAAAAAACAGAGATGCCTGGTTTGAAAGGAAGGCTCTACCACTGAGGTATAGTCCCTCTGCATGGAACAGAACAACGAAGGAACAGAAATGTGTGTGCGTGTGGAGAGATGGATCCTTTCATTCCTAGTTTAATTTATTTTACTTATTTGATTCCGCTTAACCCTTTAATTAGGTTCAACTTAAATTAGTTAAGATCCTCCGTGGTGCAGAGTGGTAAGCGGCGGTAACGCAGCCGAAGCTCTGCTCACGGCCGGAGTTCGATTCCAACGGAAGGAGGAAGTCGAATCTGCGGTAAAAGGGGTCGGGGTCCACTCAGCCGTCCATCCATCCGTGGTCGGTAAAATGAGTACCCGGCCTATGCTGGGGGGAGGTAAAGAAAGGCCGGGGAAGGAACTGGCAATCCCACCCCATATATACGGTCTGCCGAGTAAACGTCGCAAGACGTCACCCTAAGAGTCAGAAACGACTCGCACTACAAGTGCAGGGACACCTTTACCTTTTTAAATTAGTTAATTCAAAACAAGAGGGGATGGGGAGGTATTAATTAAGCATTATTTATTTGTTTGTGTGTTTATTTATTTGATTTATATCCCGCCCTTCCTCCCAGTAGCAGCCCAGGGCGGCAATTGATTATTATTAGCAACTGATTTGCCAACAAGCTTACCTTAGGTTCCTTTTTTTTGCCTTTACTTTGGGGTAGGCTTCCACGCATTATGCTACCTTGATATCTGGGGAGGGGAATGGGGGGGACAGAAATGTAATATATAAGAAATCAGGGTGTTGGGGAAGAATGGGTTCTGTGCTACAGGATAGTGTTCCCCAACCTGGTGCCCTCCAAATGTTTTTGATTACACCTCCCATCAGCCCCATCCAGCTGTGTAGGCAAAACATCTGGAGGGCACCAGTTGGGGGAAGCTGCTATAGGAGAATGGGGCCATGGAGGTTCCAGGGAGAAAAGTCAGAAGTGGCCAAAGAGCTAAGGAATAGGAAACCCACAGAGGTGGTGGACAGGGGGTGGGGGGTGAGGAGAGGGCAGAATCTACGGTGCAGCCATATTGGACATACTGCGTACAGTTCTGGTCACCTCAACTCAAAAAGAATATTGTAGAGCTGGAAAAGGTTCAGAAAAGGGCAACCAGAATGATTGAGGGGATGGAGTGACTCCCCCATGAGCAAAGGTTGTAGCATTTGGGGCTCTTTAGTTTAGAGAAAAAGAGGTGTAAGTAAGAGGTGGCGTGTCAGAAGTGTATGGAATTATGCATGGCATGGAGAAAGTGGAGAGAAATCTTTTTCTCCCTCTCTCATAACACTAGAACTCCTGGATGTCCTACAAAGCTGAATCTTGGGATATTCAGGACAGACAAATAAACTGTTTCTTCACACAGAACATAGTTAAACGATGGGATCCGCTCCCACAGGAGGCAGCGATGGCCACCATCTTGGAGGGTTTTAACAGAGGATTAGACAGAGTCCGGGAGGAGAAGCCTATCAGTGGCTACCAAACCTGGTGGGTGTGTTCTGCTTCCACAGCTAGAGGCCATGTGTTTCTGAAAGCCAGGAGTGTTGTTGTGGTCAGATCCTGCTTGTGGGTTTATTATTATTGTTATGAGCATGGGGGGGGGTTGGAATGGATGATTTCTATGGGTCACCTTTCCAGCCTCTGATTTGGAATCCTATGCTCTGGGGGCTGGCTCTGCTAGCCAGATGAATCTCCTTTGTTAATCAAATGGAGTCGCCAGGTAAGATGATGGGCCTTTCAGTTGCCCAGCAACAGTGAATGGGCCAGGAAGACCCCTTTTGTCATTTAAAAACTCTGTAGGAGAGCCTCCCCCCCCCCCCGTCTCCTGGCAGCTAGCAGAAGTGTGCTGGTAGCTTTGTGCGTGTTCTAGAGAATGGCTGGGGCTGCAGGCATGCAGAGAGGCTATCCCTCTGCATCATGGCTATAGGATGCTGTGATGCGTCCTTCCCTGGCTCTCCCTGTCAGGTTCCTACCTGCTCGTGGTTACTGCCTGTCTCTAGGCACCACCAGGGACTCCACCAGTCCGGACCGCACTCTCTTATGGTTTACCTATCCGCTCTAGCACAGATCTCAACAGATCCCCCTGCTAGGCAACCACCAGTAACGTCCCAATACTAGTATTCCCAGAGACTCTGAATACTGGTATTGTTATTCTCTCATTTTAAACACTCAGCCAATCATCTCGCATTCTACTGCCCATTCACTCCCCCTCTTTCACTCCACTTACCATGTATCTTCTAAAACAACACTTACCATATATACATTAATATAGGAACATCACAGATGCCCCTGCACCCAGATGGAAAGCTGGATATTGGACTGCTGATGCCTTGAACCCCTCCATTCTTGAGCTCAGGTTGGAATGTGTGTAAATAAATAAACCATATTTCATAAAGACACCGCAGTCTCCGCAGACCTTCTTCCCAAAGGAAACCAAACCCTGGATGGGCGCAGGGACCCCCGAAATCTCACTGCTCGGAGATTGGGGCAGGCGCGCAACATTATTGTTGTTGTTGTTGTTCGATTTATATCCTGCTCTTCCTCCCGGCAGGAGCCCAGCGCAGCAAAGGGTTTCCCATTGGCATCTGGTTGGCCACTATGAGAACAGGATGCTAGACTAGATGGGCCACTGGCCTGATCCAGCAGGCTCTTTTTATGTCCTTAAAAAAAAAACTGGTTAAAAATAAAACCCTGGAGTGGAGGAAGTCTCCTAGCACAGATTTGAATGTTACCCAATAAAGCGAGTGTAAATTTGGGAAAGGAAGTAGTAGGAGGGGGAACTATTTTTAAAAAGAAAGAAAAAGCTTTACGTCTCCAGGGATTTCCTTCTCATAACTTTGGAGCTCTTTCTTGGTAGACCAGAACTTATTTTACTGTCATTAGGTAATATAAATTCAATGAGATGATCTTAAGTGCAGGGATGGAGATTAGCCAAGCTCTTAGATGAAAGAGCCTTACCATGTCCAGGGGCTGTTCCTTCCGCTCTCTTCCTGCAAAGAAGCTTCCACCAAGTCTAGACTAGCAGAGCTGGTTGCAGAGTCTGAGACCTTATGTCTTTCCCCTCTTCCTCCCTGTAGAATTTTCCAAGTGCATATGTTAATGGGGATATCTTCCACAGTAGCGTAGTGGCAAATTCAGTAGTGCAGGGTCCCTTCATGTTAGTCACAGCCACACCCCTCCCCATTTTTTGCTGCTGGGTTGAGAATGAGATCCTTGCTAACATCTTCTCCCACAACAACAGATATCTCTAGGAGCCAATAAGCATGAAAGGGGAGAGTGTTAGTTGCTGAGAAGAGCCTTCTCAGTGGCTGACTCGCCTCCTTTCACTCTGATTGGCTCCCATCAGCATGAAAGGACAAGGAAGCATGTTAGAAGACTCTTCTTAGTGGCTAACACACTCCCCTTTCATGTTGATTGTCTCATAGGATGCTAGAGACATTGGGACCCTGCTGCCAAAAAAGTAAGGGGTCTAAGACCCCCTGAGACCCTGGACGACTACACCTCTGATCTTCTATGTGCAGAGCTTACTTGCTTTGATTCTGATATTCACTGACCATTTAATATTGGTAAGAGCAGCTTGTATTTGGTGTAGTCCAAAAAAAAAGTATTAAACACAAATTCCACATTGCAAGTGGTCCAGCATCTTGCTTTCCACAGTGGCCAATCAGATGCTTCCAGAAAACGCTCAAGGAAGGCAGGATTCAAAGATCATGAAGCAGATCTGATCATGGAGGTTTCTCCATAGTTCTCTTGTCTCGTTTTTAAGCCATCCAAGCTGGAGGGCATCAGCACATCTTCTGATGGTGTTGTTGAATTCTCTCAATTAATTATACACTATGTGAAAAAGAACTTTCTATTCTCTCTCTTGAATCTACTTCCAAACTATTTCATTGAGTGATCCTGAGGCCTAGTATTCTGAGAGAGGGAGAAATAGCCACTCTATTTGCTTGTCAGACCGTGCATCATTTTATAAACCCCCATACTCAAAGGTCCACAATTTCATAAACTAGCATGGAAATCCAAACTTCTGTGCTCAGAATGAAGCATGTACATGAGCCAGCCCAGACTGAGCACATTAGCCCCATTGATATCAATAGGAGAGTTAAGCATGTGCTTAGCTGTCTCCCATTGATATCAGTGAGATGTAAATGTGCTCAACTTTGGCGGAAGAGTGCCCATTGCGCTGATTTCAATACATCTGACTATCCAGTAGGGACATGGGAGACATTTGATTCAATTCACATTTAAAGCCAAATTTATTAAATATGAGAACTGAAACATCCATTGAAATTTGCACGTATCTGAATTTTGCAATGCAGTTCTCCAAATAATGTTTACAACAGTGTATATATTAGGGGGAAATGTGCCTACAAATGAATATATTTGTGAAAATAACATACAAAAATGCATTATATTAGAAGCTTCCCAAAAAAAGGGAATATTAGTTAATACTGCATACAAAAATGTGTTTGGTAGAAATTAATACTAAAACACTGAAGAATTTTCATGAGGATTTTTTTTAAAAAAAAAATTGCAAATTGCTGCAGAACTGAATTTAAGATAGGAAATAAATTAAGGAAATAAATGAGAAACTGAGAGGACTGAAATTGATAGATCTTTCCATCCCTGCTGTATACCCCAGTTAATGAAGTAGATGACTTCTTTAACAGAAACTTTGGTACCAGAATGGTAGGAATAACATGGAAAGAACAGGGATAGGTTGCTACACCCACTCATAGATACTGGGGGCAGCTTCAATAGGGGTTTTATAGGGTACCTACCTGGCACCCCTCCTACTCCCCATCCTTTCCCCTCCCCTTCTCCTCCTCCTCTGAATCGTATTGGATCCTCCCTTCCTGGGAGGAAGCAAGAGATCTCTTTAATGCAAAGGTTAGTCAGTTTCACCCTAGCAAAGCAAAGGCACTGGCTTGTCAGTTTATTGATAGCAAAGCAAAGACAGGGGCTGGTCCCTTTCACCTTGAAGCAAAAGCACAGGCTTGAAAGTTTATCTATAGCAAAGCAAAGCTGGTCAGTTTCACCTTTTAAAAAGCCTTCCTTAAAAGGAGCTTCCTTCCTGGAGGATTCCTTAAGGGAGGTATTACTGTACTTATTTGAGAAATTGGCATTATTTTGGCTGAGTGAGACAGAGTTTACAATCCTATACTCAGAGCCCCACATCACTGTGATAAGCATCTGAATAAATTGCAGTCCATCCTGCCAACTTAATCATCACCCTGCTGAGTACAAGGTTGGAATTTATCTATTAATTAGAACAGCTTTTGGCCCCCTGGTGCCTTCCAGGTGTTTTGGGCTACAACTCCCATCAGCCCCGGTTCTCCTTGGGGGGGCTGATGGGAACTGTAGTCTAAAACACGTGGAGGGCACCAAGCCGTCTAAGGCTGAATTAGAAGAACCCAGTGGTTTGTTCTTGAAAGACTGGCAGCTGGATTAGCAGCAGTTTTAATAGCAGTGAGCATATTTCCCTACAAATACAGGTCTTTGTTTATTGTTTAGGCCCTGCCTAAGGAACAAAGAAAGTTGGCCCTCCCCAAGTTGAGAAGCTTGTAGGAGACACTCCATTTAAAATGTAATTTCAAAGGGCTTTCTCCCCAAGTTAGACAGGGACTGAATCCTGTACCAAATGCTGAAATCTGAATGTACGTCATGATGCAATTGGGATTGCAGGAAATATATACAGCTCCGAGAGCCTTGGGGGAATTTGAAAATTGCTCTCGCTCGCTTGCTCTCCTCCCTCTCCCACCCCTCCCCATCTCTTTAAGTGCTCCTTTTGCAATGCATCCCCATTGGGCAACCCTTAGTTATCAGGCGATAGGCTGTGCAAGGAGGAAAACAACCTTGTTTATTATTTTCCTTTGAAAAGCTCTTGCTGTGCTTTGTTGTGTGTCCAGCCAGGAAAAGGGAGGTGGTTAGAGGGGGAGCGGGGAGAGGCAATTCTTTTGCTGTTATGAATTTTGAAAGGGCAAAGGCCTGATTAATTGCCTTCCAAATGAGGAGTGGCGCATGCATCTCCAGGCGAACAAGCGTCCAGTCTTGATTTCTTTGTGCGATGGCTGCACTTAGGAATCCGGTTATGACAGCCACTCACGTCTGGTGGAAGCAATTATTTATAGCCTTTTGGCAGTTCATGCTTTTGCTACAATCTGCTTTAGTTTCTTGGCAGCCAGAGCAAGGGCTGGTGACAAAGGAACATCCGCTCTCCATTGTTATGAGAGACAGTTTCTTGCGGTTTGATCCCCACACCCTGCACGCATTCCCAAAGTCTCCCAGAGGAATTTGTTCCTGCAAGGTGCTGAGGGCTCTGGTGTGATACACCTCAGCATTTCAGCCTGTCAGTAGTGCTCAGGGATTTTAAAGCATGGGCAAGATAACTTATTTAGCACTGAAGGCTGAACTGGAAATATTTCCCATCCATTTTCAGATTTACTCTCTACAGCCAAGAGGACTAGAAACAAGTTCTCAGAATTTCAGCATTTTTTTTGGTAAAGTCTTAGAGGCTGCAGTGTGTCCAGTGCCTCTGTTAATATAATCAGTGTCGTAACTATAATTTTTATATCCATCCTCCTAAGAATCTTAGTGAACATTTTCAAGGTAGTGTTGCTGAAATTCTTGAGTATATGTTCCTGGGGGTGCTATCACTTGGAAGTGCAGGTGGGAAACTGTATTTTTAATGCTTCTCAATATTAAAGAGAAAAAAGAAAAAGCAGCAAAGATAGCTGTGGCAAGAAAGTGGGTTTTAACTCCAGTTTCACAGAGAATTCTCACATGGATGAGAGTTCAATCATGCCTTGGCCTGATTAGTAAAGGTTCCTGGCCTTTACTCTGAAATGACAATATCCCCTTCATTTCAAAAATGGCTAACATCAGATCATCTAAGACCATAACATAAGACTACAAGAGGAGCCTGGATCAGGCCAATGGCCATGTAGGCCAGCATCCTGTTTTCACAGTGTCCAGTCAGAAGCCTAAAAGCAGAACCTGAATGCAAGAGCGCACTCCCCACTTCTGAATCCAAACAACTGGTGTTCAAAGGCATACTACCTTGGACAATTCAGTTTGAACCCAGCCATCATGGCTGGTAGCCAATAGTAGCCTTATCTTTCATGAATTTGTCTAATCTATATGACGGCTCTTCAAAATATTTGAAAATGGCTTTCATATGACTTATTAACCATCTCTTCTCCAGGCTAAACATCCCCAACCCCTTCAGATAGGTGGCTTCCCCCAGCCTGCTTTCCTCCAGTTGTATCCTCCAGGTTTTTTTTAAACTACAACTCCCATCAGTCCCAGCCAGCACAGCTAAAATGTAAATGTGCATTTTTTTATATAAATGCATACATGGAGATAGAATATGCAATTAAATGGATATTTAAATATGAATTTGTGTGTTTGTTTTAACAGACTTATAAATGAACACTTGCAAAACTGATATGGACTGGAAATAGACTGATTTCCAGGGGATTTCTCTTTGCAAATAACCTAAAGCAGGTGTGGGGAACTTTTGGTCCTCCAGATGTTCCTGAACTACAACTCCCATCAGCCACAGCAAGCATGGCCAGTGGCCAAGGATGATGGGAGGTATAGCTCATCAACATCTGTAGAGCCAACTGTTCCTCTCACCTGACATAAAGGCTAAAAGCAAATATACAGACTTCTTAAAGAATGATTCTGCTAGCTAGCACCAATTGCTTCATTGTTATGGCCCATGCACACTGAGGCACAGACATATGAACATATGTACATGCAACATCTAAAAGAGAGATGTAAAAAGAATGGGATCTCTCTGTTTCATACAACTTCAAAAATTTCACTTTTTTACTTTACTGCCTAGATTGGATACTGATTGGCTATTCCTGAGTCTGAAAAGTAATGCACATTTTTAAAAAACTCATCATATTATATTGTACATCAGATTCTGAAATGATAATATAGCTAAATGATAGACACTAACAGCCAAAGTCGATAGGAATGGATGAATCTCTCAGTTTTGGTTTATCTCAGTTTTTCATTTTCCAATCTTAAATTTAGTACTGTAGATTTCTGCAGCATTTACATTTTGCCAACTACAAAAAACCAAAAATCCTATTGAAACTTTATCATCATCTTCATGAAAAATTCTCCTAATAATCACATTTTTGTATGAAGTTTTGATTAATAAATATTTTGCAAGCAATTTCCCCTAATGTAATGCATTTTTCTATGTTATTTTCATTAAGGTATGCATTTTGTACACATCACAAAATTTGGAGAATTGTGAATTTCAAAAGATACCTATGTTTCAGTTTGCATATGAAGTCAAGCATGCTAATTAGGCCATTTCTCACTGAAATGCAAACAAAATCAGATGTCTCCTCCCTCCCTAATAGTTGATCAATTGTCCAAAATTATGTATCTCATTCTTTAATTTTTATCCAGAGTACAATTACCTGGGAGGAATAATGAAAGAATAAAAAGTTGATCAAATATGTTATCTCTTGGCATACAAAATTATCCAGGAGAAAAGAGCCTCCCTCATAATGAAATAATGTTGAGTTGTTGCCTGTTTGCTTTCTGCAAATACGATGGTGACAAATCAAGGATGCAGGTCTACTGCCAATGTCGACCACCACCTCATTCATGGATTGTCATGAATGGGACCATGACCTCATACACCATAAGAAGAGCCTTATTCCAACTGGAAGCTCTCAGATGTTTCAGCACCATCACTGGGGATGGTCAGAGAGCAGTGGCCATGCAACGCAATGAGCCAACAAGGTTCCACCTGAAGCTCTAAAACTTCTGGTTGTGGCTTGGGATGGAGGAGAAAGTAGTTCAGTTCACAATTTGAAATTTAACACGAACTGAAATGCAGCTGTCCTTCAAAATTTTTACTTTTTCAAATTGTGAGATGCAGGGGAAAGTGCACAAAATGTGTATATTAGTGTCTATAACATACAAAAGTGCATTATTTCAACATAGCTTGCAAAAATGCTTATATTAGGCAAAGATGCATACAAAAATGTATCTGATGGTTTTATTATTGTATAATTGTATAATTTGTATTATAAGCTGCGCTGTGCTCTTGTTTGGAGGGAGGGCTAGACAGACAGACAGATCGATCGATCAATCACTGATGGCCAGTGGTTTTATGGCAGTGGAGCAGTGGAATTTGCTCCAGGCTTTAGTCTGAACTTTCAAGGAGCTGACCAAGGTGCTGAAGTTCCTCTTGTTCTCTTGGATGGCTTGTCCCTCTGCCTTTGGCTTGGCTGCCACCCCATTTCCTGGCTCAACCACTTGCCTGGCCAGGCCCTGCTTGCCTCCAGACTGCAACCCCTGGCAAATTGCCATGCACTTCCTCAGGGCTTTTTTGGTGACAGTACTGGCTGGTACTGAGTACCGGGACCTCTTTTTCTTCTGACCATGCCAGCCAGTTTCTGCTGGTTCCCGTGGCACTTTTTAAAAATCAAAATATGAGTACCGGCCCCTAATTTTTTTTTTACCAAAAAGCACTGCATTCCCCATTCTTTGTGTAACAGCCATCACTAGCATGATCAACGGGTGGAAAACTTAGAAGTCCCATTTTTAGAGAAGGAGAGAGTAAAAGCATTTACCTTAACATCCAATTCTCAGAAGATAGACTCTGCTCTTTCAGACACTGGTGACTACTAATACTACTACTACTGCTAATACTACTATTACTAATACTACTACTACTGCTAATACTACTATTACTAATACTACTAATACTACTACTACTGCTAATACTACTATTACTAATACTACTAATACTAATACTACTGCTAATACTACTATTACTAATACTACTAATACTACTACTACTACTACTACTACTACTGCTAATACTACTATTACTACTACTACTACTACTACTGCTAATACTACTATTACTAATACTACTAATACTACTACTACTGCTAATACTACTATTACTAATACTACTAATACTAATACTACTGCTAATACTACTATTACTAATACTACTAATACTACTACTACTGCTAATACTACTACTACTATTATTATCTCAAAAGGATCTCAAAGTGATTTACAATAAAATAAAAACATGTGAAACAGTGAAAGCGATTGCATATATAGAAACATTTCTTTAAAAATACACATATGACATTTGAAACAACATCAGCATATACACAGGCTGCGAACACATTGCCACCTTACAATGGAGCCAGGTAGCTCTTTTTCTAAATTCAGAGTGAAGCTGCTTTGGAGGGGAAAATGCATCAAAATGCAGTATTTCATATGAAATAACAGGAGATACAGGACAGATATGGATGGTGGGTAATGTGGTGTGTACCTCGCTTCCCAAACGAGCAGTGGGAGTGCCCTGGATGGAGAGTAAACAGGAGTGTGTACACAGCCATAAAACCAAATCAAATCCATTTCAAATACCAACTGCGATAAAGATCTCCATTTCAAAGGTTTGTTCCTGTTGACATTGTACACCCTTAACTTTCAGCCGAAAAGGCTCTCAAAGCAACTTACAAAAAAACATGCTAGGAAACTCCCTGCCCTTAGGCTCATAAGCTAAAAAAAAAGACATGACAGATGAGAAAAAAGGATTGGGAGGGAAGAGGGACAAGCAAGCTCAAGTGCAAGCTCTTCAAGTGGCAGCTCTTATAGGTTCTGGCTAGGTTACCCTTGATCAAGAGCAGTCCCTCCCTGGAAGCATTTTTCCTGGAGAAGATCCAGGACCCGAGCAGACAACAGTGTCCAGGCCTGGAGGACAGGGCACCTCTTGATGTACACATCTTCCCCCTCAGACAGCTGACTCAGTGGCAGTTAAAATCTTCAGAGGAGGAGGCTTGATGGAGTTACTGCACCCCAATGTCAGTGGCAGTTCTGGCACTCTCACCCTTCCTGAAAGCACTCATCTTCCTCCTAGATCAGATCTAGGAGCAGATCAAAGCAGGCGACAGTTTCCAGGCAAGGAGGACTAGGCAGCTTCTGCCACACGGGGCAGGGTAAGCCTCTCTTGGGGCTTTACTGCTTCAGATTGCTAGCGGGGGCTCACATGGCCAAATGCTTCACCATTCAGAAACAATTCCCTGCTGCATTTAGAAAGCTAGCATCTCAAGGGAGAAAGGCAGTGGGAGTAGCTGGCTTTCTGCCTGAATGTCTGCAGTGAATTCTGAACTCCCATTTATTTCTATGGGTGGTATGCAGTGCTAGTCCTCCTCAGCGTAGACCCACTGAAGTTAATAGACATGACAAAAGCAGGTTTATTAATTTCAGTGGATCTCCAGGACTACAGCTGAACATCAAGAAGACTCAAATAATGACAACAGAAGATTTACGTAACTTTAAAGTTGACAACAAGGACATTGAACTTGTCAAGGATTATTAATACCTTGGCACAGTCATTATCCAAAATGGAAACAATAGTCAAGAAATCAGAAGATTTCATCTGGGCTCCTGCTGGGAGGAAGGGTGGGATATAAATCAAATAATAAATAAATAAAATAAAGTAGGCTAGGACTGGGGAGGGCAGCTATGAGAGAACTAGAAAAGGTCCTCAAATGCAGATGTATCACCGAACACTAAAGTCGGGATCATTCAGATCATGGTATTCCCAATCTCTATGTATGGATGTGAAAGTTGGAGAGTGAAAAAAGTGGATAAGAGAAAAATCAACTCATTTGAAATATGGTGTTGGAGGATAGCTTTGCAGATATCATGGACCACGAAAAAGACAAATAATTGGGTGTTAGAACAAATTAAACCAGAACTATCATTTAGTAGCTAAAATGATGAAACTGAGGTTATCATATTTTGGACACATAATGAGAAGACATAATTCACTAGAAAATGCAATAATGCTGGGGAAAACAGAAGGGAGGAGAAAAAGGAAGACCAAATAAGAGATAGATGCACTCCTTAATGGAAGCCACAGACCTGAACTTACAAGATCTGAAGAGGGTGGTTTACAACAGATGCTCTTGGAGGTCACTGATTCATAGGGTCGTCATAAGTCAAAATCAACTTGAAGGCACATAACACACACACACACACAAGTAGGATTTCATTGAATACAACCCTATATACCCAGGATAAAGGCAATTATATTATTTCTATGATGAAATTGCACATCAGCCCCTAATTTCCCTGGGGCACATTTTGTTGTTTTCAGTTTATCTCAGCTTCTGATTAACTTCTGAGTATGTCAGAATACACATCACTATTTATTTAATTAATTTACAATAGGGGGAACACCTGTGGTTTTCAGATCTTGTCAGACTCCAATTGTTCCTAACCATTGGCCATACTGGCAGGGGTGATAGATATTGGAGTCCAATAACATCTGGAGGGACACAGGTCCCCCCCCCATCTATATCTATTTCTGTACCTCCAGGGTAATGTCCGGAAAGACATGCAAAAATATTATTAGAATACAACAAACCTACTAATTACAAATTCAGTCAAATAGAACAACATGAAAGAGTAGAAATAGCATGTCATGAAGGCTTAATGGGCACACCCATCCGAAAGCTAGGCAAGAACTTTATTGGCTCTCTTAAGCAAGTTACAGAACAATGAGAGGAAACCTGACTCTGCCCAAATACAACTAAATCCAGTGCCACCTAGTGGCTAAACTATATAATGACATTATCCACACATCTCCCTCCTTTTGCTTAAAGAAACAAGTAACTCATCACTGTTGAGACATCATTCAGAAAATCGGCCATTCCTCTCTAATCCTTGAAGGCTTACAAAACACTGAACTGAAAGAAGTTTTCATCTGAGTAGGATCATTGCTCTCAGTCTTGCAAGGTAGCTCAGGCTCACCCACGGCATATTATTACACCTTGATGTCCTTGATGGATAAGGTGTAAGATTTATTTCCCCATAAAATGTGACACAACAACACAGTGGCATTTTGTCATCAAACCTTCCCAGATTTAGTTGTTCCTGGTCAGCAAAATACTTTCTAATCATCTCTGAAGCATTGCTAAGATACTTTCTGATCTGACATACAGTGGACTTCTTGAAGTTCCAGCAATGGTCAAGAATGACTTTCATCAGCCTTGGCTACGACCCTATGTGGATATGTTAGATCTCACTACAGTCATCCTTGCCCTGGTTACATCCAGACTGGATTATTGCAATGCACGCTATCTTTGAAGACGGCTTCAGATGTTAAAACAATAACCACGGGATCTCCTTTTCATAGTACATTAGTGTCTCCAGACACTTCTAGTCCTCTAGGTGCTTTCATTAATAATAATACTAATAAACTTTATTTCTACCCCGCCCTTTTTCCAATAGGATTCAGAGTGGCTTACAACTAAAAACAACACCATTAAAACATACAGAAATATACAATTAAAATAGAATTAAACTATGAGAAAAATTAAAAACCATAAAACATACGTTAAAAACAGCGAACAATTTAAAATAATAAAATCATATACTGTAGTCACCAATCCTATGACATTTAATCTTGGTCATTCTCTATCCCAAATGTCCATTGAAATAAAACAGTCTTTACTTGTCACCAGAAAGATGGCAAGGAGGGAGCTAATCGCACCTCACTCAGAAGGGAGTTCCATAGCCTAGGGGCGGCCACTGAAAAGGCCCTATCTCGTGTCCGCGTCATATGTACTTGCGAAGGTGTGGGGAGCACAAGAAGGGCCTCACCTGAAGATCTCAAATCCCGGACAGGTTCATGTAGGGAGATAGTCCTGTTCTGGCAGCTACTCTGTGATTGAGGGGATTATCCAGGTTATCCAAGCCAGATTTTGGCTGAACATCAGAAAAAACTTCCTAACTGTTAGAGCAGGCTAGCAATGGAACCAAAGACCTAGGGAGGTGGTGGGCTCTCCAACAGTGGAGGCCTTCAAGAGGCAGCTGGACAGGCACTTGTCGGGGATGCTTTAAGTGGGATTCCTGCATTAAGCAGGGGGTTGGACTCGACAAACTAGATAGCATCTGAAACCCTCCTTTGTGTGCCCCCTCCGAGGGAGGTGTGGAGGGTGGTGACATGAGAATGGGCCTTCTCAGTGGTGGCCCCCCACTTACGGAACACTCTCTCCAGGGAGGCACACCTGGTGCCATCATTATCCATCTTTAGGCACCAGGCAAATACATTCCTCTTCTCCCAGGCATTTGGCTTATAATTTTTGGAGAGTTTTTGTAGGGCTTTTCATGTTGTAGCCTCTTTTAGTGGGTGGGTTGTTCCACCGTCTTATCCATGTATTGGTTTTTTAAACTTTTTAGTTGTGTTAGTTTTATATTAGTCTTAATTTTTTAATTATATGTCACTTTAGGTTCATTTTTATCAAGAAAAGTGTCTTATAAATGTAAATAATAATAACAACAACGATAACAATAATAGCCTTATAGTCCCCTTCCAACTCTACTATTGTATGTTAAGTTATGGTTTATTTCTATGCCACCTTTTGGCCAAAAAAGCCCCCAAGGCTCACAAAGAATGCACACAGATGAAAAATATAAGACAGAAAAGAGCCATGCAATTTACAAAAAAAAAAAGACAACAAACTCTTAACATTTTTAAAAAGCAACAACAACTAAAAGCCAGACGCATTCACCTTCTTGGTAAAGGGCAGTCCCCAGAGAGATGTCCGAAAGAGCAGGGGTGAGGGGGCACGGCAGGTAGAAATACTTCCCCCTTGATGGTCCCAGCACAGTCTGATCCCTTATAAGGGTCCAGCATAGCTGTCATCATATGGGTGCATGGAATTATTGTTTTCTCTCTAATTGCTGGAAAGTGAGAAGAAAGCAAAGGGTAACCCACCTTTTTTCTCTTCTCTGTGTTCACTTTACTCCAGCTAGTTTCCCCTGGCTGCTTTCAGACATGAGAATTATTGTATGTGATAGTTGCTGACCGTACGATTCTATGACCTTATCTTGCAGACACAGTGAACGCAAGCTGCTGTTCCCTACCAGTTGTTTGTGTGGGGCAGAGCATTCAAGACCATGTGCGGGGGGACTGGATGCAACTGGTCAGCTGGATCCTAGTCTCCCTCACACCTCACATGCCAAGTTTGACCAGTGGGGCCACCCACCTGTCAATCACTTGATGTCACAATGATGTCAGGTGATCCTTTTTTGTCCATGTGGATGATCAGCTGATTGTCAGGGCTTGCAAAGCCCAGGGCACACTCCCTTTGGGCCAGCTATGCAGGTGGGCATGGCTTGGCCGAAAGAGCATTGCGGGCCAAAGTGGGAGACCCAATGGGCCTAATTAGGCCTGTGGGCCAGATGCTGCCGCTGCTGGGGTGCATACAGTGGAGGCTGGCCGATTCGGGCAAATGGGGCACTGCGCCCACCAACCTCAGCCAGCCCCCACCTGCCTGCCTTCTTACTTACAAATCCAGGGGGTGGTCCCGGCTGTCAGCTTCCTCCTCCTCAGTCTCAGGGTTGACCTTGTTGAACTCAGCAGGGAGGAGGATGGGAACAAAGAAGAATTAGTTGGCTCCACCTCTCATTGGCTTGGGCTCCGCCTATTGTT
Organism: Rhineura floridana; assembly: GCF_030035675.1. Lineage (NCBI taxonomy): Eukaryota > Metazoa > Chordata > Lepidosauria > Squamata > Rhineuridae > Rhineura > Rhineura floridana. Next base: position 8,724,547 of record NC_084492.1, on the reverse strand, counting down.
TGGCTACCTGCATTCCATCCCACCAGTCTTGATGGGCACCAGCCACCACTGGAAGTGGGTGTGGTCTAGGAAACATCTCAAAAGTCAGATAGGCTTGGAGGGGTGCATTTTAGCCCCTGGAGCTAACCACCACCGCTGTCCCATAGATTAATACTGAACTCATTCCCCAAATGTCAATCTTACATAGTCAAAAAGGCAGCACCCAGACACAAGAGGAAACTACTTGCAGGCTTGGGGAGCCCCAAAGTTTGCAGAAGTGCCAAAATAAAATCTTGGGGGAAAGTTAATGGGGAGCACTGAGTGTCTCTCAGGGAGGGGAAATGGAAAACTGTGGGGTTGGGGAATAGAATAAAGAAGGGGTGGAGGACCTTGTGGCCCTCCAGATGTTGCTGGACTCCCAGCCAGCATGACCAGTGGTCAGAGATGATGGGAGCTGTAGTCCAACAGTATCTGGAGGGCCACAGATTTCCCATCCCTGGAATGCATCATCCTGGAAAAGGGCACGGCTGGCTGGCTGGCTGAACAGAAGCAGTCCTTGGTGTCTCCAAGTAGGGCTGGGAAAAGCTGAAACCCTATTAAGCTACTGCCAGTCATTGAGGACAATACTGAGCTAGATGGACCAAGTGTCTGACTCGATCTAAGGCAGCTCTTATGCTTCTATTTTCCTGTTGAGACTAGGGATGGGTGAGAATTCCACTGAATTTGGATTTAGCTCTGGAGTTTTCAGTGGTATGCATATTTTCCATCTTTGTGGAGCAATCGTGTTTGCTCCAAACAGGGCTGGTGCCAGGAGGCAGCCAGGTCGGGCCCTGACTAGGGGCCCCTGCAGCCTAGAGGGGCCATAAGGGGCCTTCTTAGGGTGGGAGGGTAGCGCTTCTGTTCTGCAATCCGCGGCAGCAGCAACAACTCCTGATCCTGCTGCAGATTATGGAGTGGGAGCTCCCAGGCACCTCCCCCCAATATAGTTAGTGCAAGCCATTCATGCCCCACATACCTCTATTGCTCCTGTAAATGACGTGCACACTGCACGTGCATGGCAGGCAGGCATGCACAGAGCACACATGCCTACCTTCAACTAAGATGGAGGCAGAGACTTTCCTAAGGGACTGATGCCCCCACCACCATCTTGGTTGATGGCAGGCATGCACGCATAGTATGCATGTCATTTGCAAGATCAATAGAGGTAGGTGGGATGCGTGGGGGGTTATTAGCCCTGCCTGTCCTGTATGGCGGGGTTGTGCTTTGGCACTGCAGGCTGAGAGCAGGCTGGTGCCCAAGAGCCCCAGCATGCATGTCGTTGGCCCTGGCTCCGAACTTCAGTAGCTTCCCCCAACACCAGATTTTTTCCTTGAATATTGCTTTGAATATATTTTCTTTTATTGATTTTGCTCACAGCACAGCACTCTCTCTCTCTTTCTCCCACCACCCTGCACTCAAATAATCCAAGCTCCAAGCATGGAAGAAGCAAGCTAAGCCTCAATAGCCTATAATAGAGGGGGAGGCGTTGGCAGTGAAGCCACTTTCCTTTCAAAATATTTATAGTTTCTTTCAAAAAATTGATATTTTCAAAATATCAATATTAGTTAATATTGCTATATTTTGGGAGGAAAAAAAGACTGGTAAAAGCAATGGATAGTGGACAAAGAACAAACTCAAATCGATACTGCCTGTTAGGTCAACAGAATTGTTGTTAGGTCGAAGTGGCACCTGCCAATGGATCCCATCCCTAGTTGAGACCAGGATTATTTATTTTTTATTTTATTTATTATTTGGTTTATATCCCACCATTCTCCCAGTAGGAACCCAGGGCAGCAAACAAAAGCATTAAAAACCCTTTAAAACATCATAAAAACAGACTTTAAAATACCTTAAAATAAAAACATATGTAAAAACTTTTTTAAAAAAAAAGCTTTCAAAACATCATCTTTGGGGGGAAAGGAAGGGTTTAAAAACATATTAAAAAGTAATTCCAGTTCAGATGCAGATTGGGATAAGGTCTCAACTTAAAAGGCTTCTTGAAAGAGGAAGGTCTTCAGTAGACGCCGAAAAGATAACAGAGATGGCACCTGTCTAATATTTAAGGGGAGGGAATTCCAAAGGGTCAGTGCCATAATACTAAAGGTCCGTTTCCTATGTTGTGCAGAATGGACCTCCTGATAAGATGGTATCTGCAGAAAGCCCTCACCTGCAGAGCGCAGTGGTCAACTGAGTATATAAGGGGTAAGATGGTCTTTCAGGTACCCTGGTCCCAAGCTGTATAGGGCTTTAGACACCAAAACTAGAACCTTGAACTTAGCCCGCTAGCTAATAGGTAGTCAGTGCAATTCTTTCAGAAGTGGGGTGACATGTTGGTGATACCCTGCCCCAGTGAGCAGTCTTGCTGCCACATTTTGCACCAGCTACAGGTTCCAGACCAACCTCAAGGGTAGCCCCACATAGAGTGCACTACAGTAATCCAGCCTGGAGGTTACCAGTGCATGGACAACAGTGGTCAGGCTATCCCAGGCCAGAAACAGCCACAGTTGTCTTACCAGCTGAAGCTGGTAAAAGGCATTCCAGCCACTGAGGTCCCCTGAGCCTCTAGCAACAAAGATGAATTGGCGAACACCCCCAGACGATGGACCTGCTGTTTCAGAGGGAGTATGACCCCATCCAAAGCAGGCAACTGACCAATTACCCAAACTCGGGAACCACCAACCCACAGCATCTCTGTCTTGCTAGGATTCAGACTCAGTTTATTGGCCCACCACCGAGTCCAGGCAGCGGTCCAGGGCTTGCACAGCCTCTCCCGATTCAGATGTTACAGAGAAAAAGAGCTGGGTATCGTCAGCGTACTGCTGACACCTCGCCCCAAATCTCCCGATGACCACTCCCAAGGGCTTCATATCGATGTTAAACAGCATGGGGGACAAGATGTGTCACCCCGCAGCACAACTACAAGGGGGCTGAAAGACAATCACCCAATGCTATTCGCTGAAAACAACCCTGGAGATAGAATCAGAACCAATGTAAAACAGTGCCTCCAACACACATCTCGCCAAGGTCGTCCAGAAGGATACCATGGTCAATGGTATCAGAAGCCACTGAGAGCTCAAGTAAGAATTACAGGGTTGCACTCCTCCTGTCCTTTTCCCAATAGAGGTCATCCATCAGGGCGACCAAGCCCGATTCAGTCCCATAACCAGGCCTGATTGGAATGGGTGAAGATAATCTGTTTCATCCAAGAGTCCTTGCAATTGCTGCATCACAACCCTCTCAATCACCTTCCCTGAGAAGGGGGTATTTGCGACCGGTCGGTAGTTGTCACAAACCAATGGGTCCAGGGTGGGCTATTTCAGGAGTGGTCGGATCACCGCCTCTTTCAAGGCGGCTGAAACTACTCGCTCCCGCAACAATGCATTGACCACACTCTGGATGCACTCGGTCAACCCCCCTCAGCAAGCTTTAATAAGCCATGAAGGGCAAGGATCGAGAGGGCACGTTGCTGGCCCCATCGTTGCAAGCACCTTGTTGACGTCATCAGGCCGCATCAACTGAAACCGTTCCCAAGAAGTTGCAGCAGATGCTGCACTGGACACTTCACTGGGGACTACAGTAGATGTGAATGAGTAGATCATGACATGCACAATTCTGCACAGGGTATTTGTCCTAGTACTCTTTAAAGGACTGCATAGTTTTTCAGAGGAAAACTGATTTGGTGCTCAGGCTGGATCTCCCACATACAATCTGCACTTTGTTCTCACATCACCAGACTGGTGTTGCAAGGCATCAGCTGAGTGGTTGAACTGATTCACAAAAAAGCAGAGAGCAAACGTAATAGCCCACCTACCGTTCAGTGGCTGTCTTGGCCCATGATGACTGAACTGACACGTTTCACAAAAGCCAAGGCAAATAGCGTGCAAACGTTTCCTTTCTGTCACAATAAAAAACCAACTAGAAATGGAAAAGGGCCATAGCTCAGTGCAGGGGACAGTTCTTTGTTACTGTCCTTGATCCAAAGATGTGCTGATTCAAACAGCAAAGCATATATAAAGGGTAAGAGTTAAGGCTGCCAGGCATTAGCTAGTGATTAATGGTCATCTTTGAAGATGTGATAGTCACAGATAATCCAAGAAGGCTTTTCTGATTAAGTACAGGTTTGCTAAATTTCGTGTTAACCCAGCCTTCAGCCTTGCAGAGAACCCCCATTTGATGCTGTCTGCTCTCTCTGTGGGAGAACTAGGGTTTTATTTTAACGAGAGTTTTTATTTTATTGTCTTAATTAAACTATACACAAAGATTGTGAGTTGGGGAGGGTTGGGGGAGATGCATTGACATTTTGGAGATGGTTTGGTTAATTGTGGCATCAATCTCTGCAATCTATGTGTTCAGTTGCATGAAATCGGCAAAGAGTACAAATATATCCAGGCTGGACTAGCGGCTGCTAACTTTTGATTTCAAAACTATGGGCTCCTTGAGTGGACCAGGACAGGCAGAACCTGGTGCCTGGCAGACAGCTGGTGGAGCCTGTGCGCTCCCAGTCTTCACAAAACCTTTCAGCCACTGGAATCAACGCAGGTGATTTTGGGAAGAGTCCGCCATTGAAGCACCTTTGCATTGTGGGTCACAGAGTTTTAAAACTATTAAAGTGGGCTTTGTGTACTTCAAAGCGCACTAGAGAAGCTACAGGATGTCTGTTTTATTGTTCAAGCATATGTCCACTTGGGAAGCATGTGATATGTGGATAGCAGGAGATGTGCAAGGAAATTGACTCATGATGAAAATGTTTCTGTCTTGCCAAGCGTTTTTAGACAATCTATACATTGTTGGCCATTTGGTCCTGTATTTTTATGATTCCATGATTTTTATCGTATTTCCGGTGTACACTGCTGCAATATTTTTTCTTATGAGTTTGGAGGTTTATAAATGCCCCCCCATAAATAAATAAAAATAAATACATGCTCTCCTGAAATTGGTTAGTGGCCAACTACCTATTAGACCCTATATTCAGCCTCACTAACCTGATGCCCTCCAGATTTTTCGGGTTATAACTACCTTCAACCCCAGACATTTGGAGAGCACCAGGTTGGAGAAGGTTGCTATTTTTATCAGGTCACATTTTGAAATAATGTGAACTTACTTCCAACAGTTTTTCAGAACACAAATGGCTTGTAGCCATTGCAGAATTTGAATATCTCATCGACTTCTATATTTTAACCATCTGAATTCTATATTACAAATGGGACACAGCAACAAAAAAGTTGCAGCATCAAGTGCCAGCCATGCCCGGCTCCACTTACTCCACTCCATTCCCTCTGCTACCTCTCCCCGATTTCCTAATCACCCAGTACAACTACAGAGACTCAGCTCTCTGTGGCTCATTGGACTTCCCTCATTGGACTGTTCGGGGGGGGGTTAGGGTCAGTATTTTCATGCTTTTGCAAGCTTTGGGGTTCTTCCAAGCATGCTGATTTCCTCCTTCTTGTTTCTCAGTGAAGCTATTTTGTTGGCTACTCTCCTGTCGGCACTCAGGGCCTGAGTTGGCTATTAGAGGAAATGATGTTACCAGATTGTGATATCTGATTCGCCTTTTATGTATATTGCGGCTCACTTAGGCAATCCTCCAAACTGTGGCTTGTTTTTGAAAAGAATTTCTAGTGCACTTTTAGAGAGCAAAGGCTAGCCATAGTTTGGTGATGTATTTAATCAGGTGACAGCCCTACATTTTATCCAGTTCTGATTAAAATGGAAGGAGGTGGGGAGGAGCTGGAAAAAATACTTTGGGTCGTGATTATGCCTGTTATGAATTGTTAAATGGTTCCATGCAGTAGTTATACATGCCAAGGTACAATCCATTTGCTTAAAACAGGAATGATCTCTTTCCCCCTGTGCTGTCTGAGTTGAGGTTGCTTTTGTTAAAAAAAGTTGTTTTCATTTGATTTATATACCACTTACATGCCATAATGGCTTCTAAGCGGTTTACAAGTATAAAACCAATTATACAACTCAGACACAATTGAAATACACAAAAAAACAATTCCATCAAAACATTTAAAAAAGCCATATTTAAAATATACAGTAAAACAAACCTGTTAAAATGCAATCAGTCTTTAAATTACAACCAGTTTTTAAAAATCAGTTAAAACAGTTGGATCAAGAAGTTCAAGTTCAGGGGAAAGTTTGCCTAAACAGGTGTGTCCTCAAGAGCTGAAGGAACGCCATTACAAGTGGGGCCTCTTGCATTTCAGCACGGAGGGTGTTCCACAATGCTGATGGCACCAGTGAAAAAGGCTGCCTCCATATTACCACAAGCTGTTAGTCATCAGGCTGTGGCAAAACTAGCCAGGTTTCATCTGATGACCTTAATGCCCTTACCGAGCATTAAGTCAGAGGTCTATAGGGGATGGGGGGTTTATATTTATTTATTTATTACATTTATATACTGCCCCATAGCCGAAGCTCTATGGGCGGTTCACATAAGGGAACCAAGATAAGATTGCCTTTCAGTTGGGGAATTTGGGCATCTGTAATCTGCAGCTCTAGTAATGGCTCTCCTGATAGGACATCTGGTCCCTTTACCAAAGAGAAGGTATCATTTCTCCAGTTTGGATGCTGCCTTTCCAACACATAACTCCAAAACAATAATCTCATTGATTGACACTGAAGGTGGTGTCATTCCAAGGGCACACCCTCTGACCAATTTGTGCTCAGATAGGCAGCTTCTCTAAATATGCCACGTTGCTAAATTGTATTTGGGTGGTCACCTTCCCAGAGGACACAGCTGTTGTTGAGGGGTGATTCTGGCTACATTTTTAGGGTGCAGTTGCCTCTCAACAGGAAAAATCCATTGATTTTGGGGACTCTGGATTCTCCTCTTGCAGTCTAAATTCTCAGCTGTGGGTAGATGAGCAAGCATCTACAACAGCCATCCCGAATCTGGTGCCCTCCAGCATAGCCATGCTGGCTGGGGCTGATGGGATTTGTAGTGCAAAATGGCTGGAGGGTACCATATAGCAAAATCTGAACTAAAGTAAAGTATTTTTCATGATAATGGAAACTTTCCACCAGTCAAAATAGCTTCAGCCCCGTTGCATGTGGTAAAGACTTCCTGAAATGAATGAGAAGCACGAAACCGGGGATGGGGAACCTGCAGCATCAGGCCGGCCACACAAGCAGATGTAACTACAATACTATAACCTTGGTGGAAGGATGGATCACCAGATCCCATCCCATAAAAGGAACACAAGAGGTTGTCATATCATCATCATTATCATCATGGTTTATTTGGATGCTACCCTTCCATTTGGATGCTCAAGGCAGCTTCCAAACTGAAAAAAGTTCCATAATTCATTGTTACAATACAAAATTCAAATAGTCAATAAGTTAAAGAAAAGATCTCATTAAGAAATATACAATAAGCTGAAACAGTGCCCCTATAAGTCATAATAAGGTCCAACAATAAAATACAAAAACATAATCCCAATAACAACTGATCTCCAGAATTAAATTTTGGCCCAAACAAATGCCCCTAAACAACACCCCACAGTGAAGACGGTCTCCGGCATCTCCAGGTAAGAGCAGCTTTCATAGCTGGAACCACCCTCCCAGGCCAGGTGGAAAGAGGCCAGCAAGTAGGAGAGGGTCTTGCAGCACCCACAGTCGAGGTGGTATCTGGCACAGTCAAGATATTAAGTCACAACCTAGGAAACTCTCTTAGACTGAGTCAGGTGGTCCATCTAGCTCAGTATTGCCTACACTAACTGGCAGTGGCTGTCCAGGATTTCAGGCAGCAATATCTCCCAGCCCTATCTGGAGATACCAGGAACTGACTATTGTCCAGCAGCTCTCCAAGGGTTTAGGCAGGTGTCTTCTCCATCACTTGCTACCCAATATAATATTAAATTGGAGATGTCAGAGATGCCACCTGAAACCATCTGCATGCAAAATATGTGCTCTCCGGACGGAACGATGGTGCTTCCCAATGCTATAACTACTATTCCCTGTCCCCCAACTAGGGATGCCAGTTGGGTAGACACTTTTCAGAATTTTCACAAAGCATCTCAGTCCAGCTCGGTCTGCTGATGTATGAAGCCATGTGCTATGCTTGCCATCATGCTTCTATCCTCTGGTATGTGCCAACAATGTCACAACGTCAATGGTCTCAGCTTCTCAAGCTGCCCCACACTGCCTCAGACATGTAGGGAGTGCCTCCTATGAAGCAGGCCTAGATGATGTGCTTGTCCAGAAGCATCCACAGTCAGAATTGCTATGGGGATTGCATTTCCTTTCATGCCATGTGTCAGGAGCTGCTGGAATCCTACTGCCCCATGAAGTGAACCATTGAACTCCAGGTAGTTTTATCACCATTGGATCTTTCTCAGCAGGAAGGCATATACCAAGGATAGATGGGGCATCCAGAACTAACAATGGTTCCAGGGAACTGTGGGTTTAAAAAAAAGGCAGATGCCCCCCCCCGCACAAATAGTGGGGAATATTCCAAGAATCTTTGACCAAATGACTGTCTTTTGTGGAGGCAGCAAAGAAAATGAAAATACTCAGAGAAATAGATTCTCAGAAATGTTCATGCAGCTGTAGTGACAGTTAGACCTATGTCTACATCAGGTGTGGGTAACCTCTGGTCCTCCAGTTATATTTGTTTATTAAAATACTGCCCACTTGTTGAACTTCAGGGTGGTGCACAGCAACATAAAAACATTTAAAAGCAATTACAAAACAATCATTAAAATTGCCAGGGTTGATGGGAGTTGTAGTTCAGCAACATCTGGAGGGCCAAAGGTTCCCCACACCTGATCTACATCTTCTGACCACCCGTTCTCTGAATTCTTTATTCAGCTCTCTGACCAGCTCTCATACTTCTTCTACCTTCTACTCCCCAACACAAATAAATGTGCGGTTCTTGTAACCTGGAGCTTGAAGGCAGGACAAATTACATGACTCAGCCTTGGCCAACCTGGTGCCCTGCAGTTATTTTGGACTACACGTCTCATCAGCCCCAGCCCCCAGAGCTGATAGAAGTTGTATTCCAAAACAGCTGGAGGGCACAGGGTTGGCAAACGATGATATGACATAATGATGTCTGCATGTTAAAGCTAACTTTGAAAGAGACTCTGCCAAGCATTTCTGTGCTGAAGATTCTGATCAATTTTGTTTGACCCTAAGAGGATAATTTTTAAAACAGGAGCAGGTGACTTGAGGTGTTTGTTCCTGCTAAAAGCTTTCTAGGTGTTCAAAACAGCTTTTATTATTGACGTTGCATCAGAAACCTGATGTAATACAAAACGATTGGTGGCCAATGCAGTTAAGCTTTTAAATGCCTTGTGCCAGCTTTCCTTCTTCTCTGATGGTACTAGACCAGTCTTCACCAACCTGGTGCCCTCTAGATGTTTTGGACTACAAACAGTGGTGGCTGGCGGCTCCATGTCAGTGGGGCAGTGGAATCCACTCTGGGTTTTAGTCTGAACTTTCCAGGAGCTGTCCAAGGTGCTGTCCAAGGTGCTGCAGCACCTTGACAGTTCAGGCTAAAACCTGGAGTGGATTCCGTTGCCCCACTGACATAGAGCTACCAGCTCCCACTGACTACAGCTCCCCAGCCAGCATGGATGATGAGAGGTCAAAACATCTGGTGGGCAGTAAGACTGGCCTAGGGCGATGACAATCACAGATTAAATAACGAAGTGTTTTCAGAAATCAGGATCTAAGGGTGAGGGGTCCCTCTGTAAAGTGTAGCCCTCCGTATGTTGGTGGGCTCCTGTGGGATTACACAGCAACAGCAGCCCCAGGCAACTTGACACTGCCATTTTGATTTCCTATACTGACTCTGCCATAGTGCCCGGCAGAAGCACTGATGGGAAATTTAAATGGCAGTCCCTGAACTAGATGCTGATTTGACGGTTGTGAGAAATATTAGTAGCTAACAAAGATTTTGTTCATCATAGTACACCCATATTTATTTGGAGAGTGCTGAAAAGGGAGATAGTTTTGGCAGGTGTGTGTGTGTGTGTCGGGGTAACTGACAGTGCTTTTATCACTTTTATGTATGTATTTATATTTCTTACCAGGCCTTCACCATAAGATCCCAGGGCAGGTAACAACCATAAATTGTACAATTATAAACAAACAAAACAGTTACAACCAGGGGTGTAGTCGTCTGGGGTCTTGGGGGTCTTAGACCCTGTAATTTTTTAGGAGCAGGGTCTCTATGTCTCCAGCATCCTATGAACCAATCAGCAGGAAAGGGAAGAGTGTTGGCCACTGAGAAGAGTCTTCTATCATGCTTCTATGTTCTTTCCTGCTGATTGAAGCCAATCAGAGTGAAAGGAGGTGAGTCAGACACTGAGAAGACTCTTCTCTTCTTTCATACTCATTGGCTCCTAGGAACATCTGTTGTTGTGGAGGAAGGCATTAACAAGGATCTCATTCTCAACCCGGCAGCAAAAAAGGAGGGGGAGGGGGCATGGCATGGTGTGGCGTGGCTGTGACCACCATGAAGGGACCCGACACTTCTGAATTTGTCACTACACTACTGGTTACAACCATAAGAAACAAGTGTAAAACAATTAAAATCAGTTCCATATTGAAAGCAATTCCACATGGAAAGACAATTCCATGCAAAAAAGACAGTTCCTCATGGAAAGACAGTTCCTCATGCAAAAATAGTTCCAGTGCAGATGCAGACTGGGGTAAACATCTCCACTTAAAGGGCTTCTTGAAAGAGGGAAGTTCTTCAGTAGGTGCCAAAAAGAAAACAGAGACAGCTCCTATCTGATATGCAATGGGATGGAATTCTACAGGGTTGGTACCACCACACTAGAGGCCCAGTTCCTATAGTTTTGTACAGCTTGTTACATGAATTATGGGAAAGTAAAGAGAGTAGGGTGACCATGTGTCCAATGGCGGCCGGTGGTTCCATGTCAGTGGAGCAGTGGAATCCGTTCCAGGTTTCAGTCTAACCTAACCTAGGTTTGGCACCTTGGATAGCTCCTTAAAGTTCAGACTAAAACCTGGAGCAGATTCCACTGCCCCACTGATATGGAGCCACCAGTTGCCATTGCATCTGTCCTCCTTTATAGAGTACAGTCCTCTCTACAGTGCTCTCCAACCCGAGTCCAGTCTTTAAAGATAAAGAACCTTAAGCAGGGAGAGCAGAAGGGCTCTTAAAATTGTTCATCAACAGTTAAATCCTGGACAGAAGACTGAGGAGGCACACGGGTCACCTGGACTCAGTTTTGCCCACCATGATGAGATGTATTATATTTCTGTTTAAATTATAGTGACCATTTCTACATTTTGCATTAAAACAGCATATGCAAATTTTATGCAAGACTGTCCTCTCTTTTCTTTTGGCAAAGTGTGCTGAGAGATTCGTGCATAGCTGCTGGAAGCAACCTTCCCAACATACACATGTATAAATGGCCTCTGGGCATCCTGAGACTCTCTCTAGTTGTTCATTTCCTGTGCAAATGAGCAGTTCTATGTACATGCTCAAATGGACAAACGTAATGCACATGGCTATGGTGGGCGGCAATTATGCAGTGTGTTCATTTACTTGGATACAGGTTGCCCTGTGCTAGCTTCTACAGCAGGATGTTTTAATAAATGGGGAAGGACCATAGCACAGAGGCAGAACACATAGTTTGCAGGCAGCATGTCCCAGGTTCAATCCAGGCAGGACTGGGAAGGACCCCTGCCTGAAACCCCAAAGAGGTGCTGCTTAGTGTAGACCAGGGGTGCGGAACCGCCAGCCCATGGACCAAACTTGTCCCGTCAGGGGGCCTAAGTTGGCCCTCATGGCCATATTCCTCAAACCATGCCCACCTGCCCATCAACTGACATCACTTGTGACATCATCTGATGGGCAGGACAGTGGGGTTAAATCCTGCATTGACTGTGCACTGATTCCTGATGAGTGGGGGTTAAATCCTGCATTGACTGTGCACTAATTCCTAGCTGATGAGTAGGGGTTAAATCCTGCATTGATTGTGCACTGATTCCTAACTGATGAGTAGGGGTTAAATCCTGCTCAGTTTGGCAGTTTTCTATGCAAACTCCTTCCTGATTCAGAAGAGGGTTTGCATCAAAAGCCCAGCTAAAATGGAGGGGGGGGGAATTGTTTTAGTGCCTTGCAAGGTTCTTTGAAGTCCCAACTTTGGGACTTCAAAGCACCTGCACCTGAGGTTATTGTGACATCAGGCAATTGTCCAGTGGGCTGCCTGTCAAATTTGATCCACAAGGCCGATCCTGATAAAGATCTGGCCCATCAAGCCAAAAAGTTTCCCTAACCCTGATATAGACAATACTGAGATAATACTGAGCTATGCTGACCAATGCTCTCACTCTGTATAAGGCAACCTCCTTTTTCCTTATACTTAATTGAGGCATTATCCCACAATGCATCTGCTTCCTGGCCAGCTTCAAAGTGTGGCAGCAAGATCGCAAGGCCATCAAAGAGCACTCAACCCTCAACCAAGCAACTCTTCTCATTTAGCTCTTCCCATTTAGTATTTTTTTTAATTGTGTTTTATGTTTTCACATTGTAACACTCTTGATATTTTATGATTTGGCGGTATAGAAATACTTCCATAAATAAATAAGGCCTAGAAATGGGGGTGTTTTAGTTTAGAGAAAAGGTGAGTATGAGGGGACATGAAAGATGTGTATAAAATTATGCATGGTGTGGGGACGGTGCGTAGGGTGGCATTTTTTTTCTCCCCTCATAATATTAGAACCGGATGGGGCCATCCAATGAAATTGAAGGCTGGAAGATTCAAGACACACAAAGGAAAGTGCTTCTTCACAGAGTGCATAGTTCAGCCTTTTCCAACCAGTGTGCCTCCAGATGTTGTTGGACCACAATTCCCATCTTTCCTGACCATTGGCAATGCTGGCTGAGGCTGATGGGAGTTGTGGTCCAACAACATCTGGAGGCACACTGGTTCGGAAAGGCTGGCATAGTTGAACTATAGATTTTGCTATCGCAAGAGGTAATGAAGACCACCAACTTGGACAGGTGCAAAAGAGGCTTAGGCAAATTCATGGAGGATAAGGCTTATCAATGGCTACTAGCCACAATGGCTATGTTCTACCTCCACTGTCAGAGGCACTATGGCCCTGAATACCAGTCGCTGGGAATCACAACTGGGAAGAGTTGCTCTTGCACTCAGGTCCTGCTTGCAGGCTTCCCATTGAGGCAACTGGTTGACCGCTGTGAGATTAGGATGCTGGAGTAGATGAGCCTTTGGTCTGATCCAGCAGGACTCTTCTTATGTTCTTAAATTGCCGTGCACACAGACAGCTATGAAGAATGCGCATCAAATGGAGACTTACGGACCCTTAGGATCTCTGCTCACATTGCATGTTTATATATGTACACCTATGACATTTTACATGTTCATCTAAATACGTTAAGGTGATGCAGCAAACATGTCCATCATGCAGGTCACCTTGTTAGCACCCGTGTCTATCACCCAGGATCCCAATTATAGGACACCATGATTGACTGAACCTCCCAGTTGAAGGTACACTTGATGGCAAACTCAGTTTAGCCTCAAACAGGTAAAACAGAGGTGACAGTGGACACCCTTTCTTTAATGCCAGATCAGGCCTTGGTTAAAGGCTGATTCAGGTCCTCTCTCACACCCGTGTCAAGTGCAGGAAACAACCATCTCATGCTGACTTCCAGATCCATCAGTCCATGGCTAGGTAGACTGCTGGGTGTTGGAGTCCACTGCTGAGCAGATTTCTGACTCTTTCACAGCAACATGTTAAAAATTCTGCTTTCTGGATTTTGTTAATCAGCTTGAGATTTGAAACCTTTCCAAAATCCAGAGATCATTTTTCTAAGGGTCGACCCTCTGGGCTCTGAAAAAGACAGCTGGGCCCTTTCGCCGTTTATATCACGGACATTAACAAAGACTCTGTGATCAGAACAGAGCTGATTGTGTGCTTTTTAAAATAATGCACATGGAGTGACAATGGGATACAGCTGAGGCATCCCACCCCCCACCCCAGCCTCAGCTACAAGTATTCTGCACCATGAGCCAATATAATAATAAGCAGGCATTGGTACAATACTGCTGGTAGCACTTGAAGTAGTCTGGGGTGCACACTGAATGAATGCAGATGAGGCTGCAGGCAGTATTGCTATGCATGCTAAGCGTGTGTTTGACAGCTGGAGAAATTTTAGTATTTGCATTATTTGAAACCTGTTGCCTCCCCTCAGTAAGGATATTGTAGAGTTGGAAAAGGCTCAGGGAAAGGGCAACTGATCAAGGAGCGATTCCCCTATGAGAACAAGCATTTGAGGCTTTTTCGTTTAGAGAAAAGGCAAGCAGTTCAAATTCATGGAGGATAAGGCAATCAACAGCACAGCTAGTATAGCCCAGTGGGGAGGACAGCCTGGCTGGGAGTCCAGAGTCTGTGAGTTCAAATCCCTGCTCGTGTCTCCTGGCGGTCAAGGGCCAGCTAAAGATCACCCCACAGTGAGTGGCTCAGAGGTTACGTGCCCTGCCACCTGGGCAGCCGGGGGCAAGCTGCATAGTCCCAAGGAGCCCAGTGCCCCCCCCAGCTGGCAGTTGCAGACAAGGAAGGGGCTGGCTTGTGCAGCTGTGGCAAGCTGAGCAGGCCCTAGCCGGCTGGGAAGGACTAGCCTCAGAGGGAGGCAATGGTCAACCCCCTCGGAATACCGAATTACCACTGTGAGAACAGGATCCTGGACTGGATGGGCCCTTGGCCAGGGCCAGCAGGGCTGTTCTTACGTTGTTATGTTAATCTACATCTTTTGTTCAAAATACAGCTTTTTTTAAAAAAAATCTTCTCTTTAATCAAAATGGTCATTTGGGATGAATATTGTTTCTCTCAGTTTCTCATTTTTCCAATCTTTAATCCAAGTCTCCACATTTCTACCCCAATTTGAGATTTTTTTTGGAGAAAAAAAATCCTCATCAAAAGCCATCAGCATTTTAGTGCAAATTTCTCCTGATAAAGATATTTCTGCACACAGTGTCTAATATACACAATTTTGCAAAGCAACTTCCCCTCATATAATTTTTTTGGATATTGTCTTCACTAATATATGCGTTTAAGTACACGTTTTACCCTGGCATATATTACTTGGATGGAGAACTACATTGCAAAATTTGGAGAAATGTGCATTTTGATGGATGGCCGTGTTTCGCTCTGCATACTGTTTCAGAAAGTGCAAATTTGATAGGTTTGCCTTTCACTGTGACCTTAGTCACATTTCTCCCTCATCTGATTAGTTTTATATGGAAAGCTGTGATTGGAGGGAACAGCAGACTCACTACATGTGTGGCAACAATGAGAGCTACTATGGGGCAGTGGTTAGAATGCTGGACTAGGGCCTGGGGAGACAAGGGTTCAAATCCCCACTCATCCATGAAGCTTGCTGAGTAATCTGGAGCCAGTCACAGCCTCTCAGCCTAACCTACCTCACAGGGTTGTTGTGAGGATAAAATGCGGAGAGGGAGGAGAACCATGTACACCACCTTGAGCTCCTTGGAGGAAAGGTGGGATATTTATTTAATTAATAAATAACTAAACAATACTAGCCACAATAAAAAAAAATGTGTATAGTGCTGTGGAGTGTTCAAAGCATGCCATGTACATTCCTTCACAGCATCTTTACAACAACCCTGTAAGGTTAGTCAGTAGTATTTCCCTCATATTGTAGACTGGACCAGAGCAGAGCTTGGAAAAGTTACTTTTTTTGAACTACAACTTCCATCAGCCCAATCCAGTGGCCATGCTGGCTGGGGCTGATGGGAGTTGTAGTTCAAAAAAAGTAACTTTTCCAAGCTCTGGACCAGAGGCTGAGAGATTAGTGACTTGCTTACTGCAGAAGCAAAATTTGAACCAGGAAACTCTAACCCTTGAAGGCTGCTGATAATGTAGGCCACATCTTCTCTGCACAGTTTGCAGGCTTGCTTTCCAAGCAA
Organism: Rhineura floridana; assembly: GCF_030035675.1. Lineage (NCBI taxonomy): Eukaryota > Metazoa > Chordata > Lepidosauria > Squamata > Rhineuridae > Rhineura > Rhineura floridana. The sequence goes on along the minus strand of NC_084492.1, from coordinate 8,708,594 downwards.
ATGTTATCATTCTTGATTGGTTAGTGGGCTAATAAAGGGAATCATTCATTCATCCTGATGCTTCAAAAAGATCTTGGTATCACAACCATCTTTTTCTCGAACCAGCTGCAAATAGAGATGGACGGGTCTATCCGTTTTTGTTTCTCTCACTTTCTCAGTTTTTCCAATCCAGTTCTGCATCAGTTTGTGATTTTTTCTTATTTTAAAAGAGGCCTCGTGAAAACCTGTCAGCATTTTAGCACACACGTCTTCTAAATTGCAAGCAATTTTGCTTATTATAATGCATTTTTGTTTATTATTTTCATGAATACGTGCAATTATATGCATATCTTTCCCTAATATATGCATTTTTGTACACTTTTTTTTTATAGATAACTGCACCATAGAATTTGTAGAAGTGCACATTTTGTCTGTGTTTCATTATTGTTTTGGGAAATATGTATTGAGGTGTGCATTAAAATGTCAACTGGATTAAATGCCTCATAGAATTATAGAATGGTAGTTGGAAAAGACCTTTAAGGCCATCAAGTCCAACACCTGCTCAATGCAGGAATTCAACTTAAAGCATACCCGATATCTTGAATGTCTCTAGTGTTGGAGAGTCCACCATCTCCTTAGGTCATTGGTTCCACTGTTGTTCCACTCTAATGGTTAGCAAGATTTCCTGAAGTTCAGCCAAAATCTGGCTTCCTGTAACTTGAACCCATTATTCCGTGTCCTGCACTCTGGGACGATCAAGAAGACGTCCTGGCCCTCCTCTGTGTGGCAACCTTTCAAGTACTTGAAGAGTGCTATCATATCTCCCCTCAGTCTTCTCTTCTCCAGACGAAACATGCCCAGTTCTTTCAGTCTCTCCTCATAGGGCTTTGTTTCTAGTCCCCTAATCATTCTTGCTGCCCTCCTCTGAACCTGTTCCAGTTTGTCTGCATCCATCCTTAACAACCAGCACAGAAAACCGTGTGTGTTTTGTGTGTGTGTGTGTGTGTGTGTGTGTGTGTGAGAGAGAGAGAGAGAGAGAGAGAGAGAGAGAGAGAGAGATTGGCAGTCCGACATAGTTCCTCTAGTTGATTTGTGGATGCAATTACATAGCTCAATGTTCAGCTGCCGTTCACTGTGTCCACAAAATTATACTCAGAATTGATTGTGAGTGCAGAACTTTGAGGCTGTTTAAGTAATAAATGGATCCTGGTATTTATTATTCAGACAGCTGCTGATGTTTTGAACCACTCCTCAGAACTCTGTGTTCTAATACACCAAGAGTTTCTCTGTACCAAGAGTACGGATGGGTAAGAAATTCAATTCAGTTTGCATCTGAAGCTGAATCTATCAAATCTTCACTTGCTAAAACAATATGAGAACCAATATCAGAACAATGTGAGACCAAAGCTGTCCTTCAAAATTTGCACTTGTCTGAATTTTGCAATGCAAAGCTCACCAACCAACCATTGTTTATAAAAATGTATATATTAGGGGAAAGTGTGCATAAAAATGAATATATGAGTAAAAATAACATACAAAATATCAAGAAATCTCTTGCAAAAATGTGTACCTTACTCAAAACTGCCTATAAAAATGTGTTTGTTGTTGTTATTTCCATTTATAGACCGCTTACTATCTAGAAGATCTCAAAGCAGTTTACAATAGAATACACAAGGTACAATAAAAATATATCAAATTAATTTACAAAGCAAAATACATAAATGATATCCATATACATAAACACAGTTTGTTAGGATAATTTTGCACTAAAATGCTGGAGAATTTTCAAGAGGATTTTTTTTTTAAAAAAAATCACAAATTGCTGCACAAATGTGGAGAAGTGAATTTAAGATTGGAAAAATTAGAAACTGGGAGAACTGAACTGTGATCATGTCTGTTTTTTACGTGGGTGGAGGATCGAGAAGTGTGCAGGTACACAAACCTCTGACATCCCCATGGCGGGAATGCAGCCTGCCCTAGAAAGGAAAGACTCGTGTCGACTGCACTGCCTGTTTTTGCTCCTGGTCCCATCCACGCCCCCACTGGCATGTGGCTCCCGGAAGGTTACCAGTGAGGGACGGCAGCCATCGGACTGAAGAAGGTGCCCCTCGCCCAGCTTCTGGAGTACTGAGGGTGGCTGACAAAAACAGTTTAAAAACCACATTGTCATATAAAGCAATAAGATACATTAAAATTGCAACATTAAAATACATTTAAAATGCAACTAAGGCAGAGAGCACAAATAAAACACCTTTAAATAAACTGGCAGAGCTGGGGAAACCTTGCTAGGATAAAAACGTCTTTGCCAAATGGCAAAGCCAGCCAGAGAGCGGGCTTCACGGGGCAAGATATTGCACATGACTGGAGGAGCCACTAATAAGGCCCTGTTACTCCATCCTAGATGAGACACAGAGTCATGCGTCTCCTGCACTTAGAGAGCTGGCAGGATGGCAAGGGAGGAGGCAATCCCTCCGGCATCCTTGACACAAGCCCTGTAGGGCCACATCGTTAAGCCCAAAGCCAGTAGTGGACAGCGCCAGAGGCAAAAGTAGGTGGAGCAATACATGTCAATTTCATCTGTGTACAGAAGGCTGGTTTCTACACCCTTTCACACCCACCCCACTCTAGCCTCCATCCAGGAGCATTCTCAGAGCTCAAAGGCCCACTTCAGCCGGGCAAAACCACTCAAGAAGGATGCTCAGGAGGGCAGTGAGGGGTGGGTGGCCTGGAGTGAGTTCCAGTGGCCAGACAGAGAGGCCAGGAGGGCTGCATTTGGCCCCCGAGCCTGTGGTTTCCCATCACTAATTTAGGACTTTCATGGTAATCACCAATATTTGGAAATGTGCAAATCGGTTTGCAGCACAGGCGTTGTGCAATAGATGCGACACAACCCGTGGTCCCGTACCCACTGACATCCTTACTGCTACATGCTTGACCAATTGCAGTGTGCATGCCCTCCCCTCACCTCTCAAAAAAAAATCCAGTACACAGATTTATTTGTTTTCCTTAATTCCCTCCAGAGTTTCTGCAGGTCCAGGCACCACCTGCTGTTTGTGCCAACATGTGATTGCCATCTGCAGTATGTTTGCTTATTCCCATAAATGAAAATTGCTGATGAGCTGTCGTGGCACAGTTCTTGTCCTCTGTTACTTGGTGGCTTGCGTATTCCCAATAGCCTGAGCTGAGTTTCACCTGAGCAAGGCTTGACTGATTAATTATGAAAGGACAGAGGAGCTGGTAGGCATGCTCCTATTGTCATAGCATTCTGCCTAGAGGACTGAATCAAAATGCCCCCTCGTGTTCCTGCCCTGGTCACAAGCTGCAAAAGGGCAAATTGTTTGCCCATTTACCACTAGTGGCAATCCCATACTTCCCTCCTGCTCACTACCACCTTTTCTCCCCCGTTCCCAACATGAGAGCAAGGGCAGACAACATTGCCCTCCCTCTGATTTAGCATCATTACAATACAACATAGCCAATGAGATTTGGCTTAATGATTATGACAACTGAAATCAAATCAAAAGTGAGGATGATGTTACCTAACCTTGCTTTGGTGTTGTGGGGGGGATTAACAATGGTGCTCAGCAGTAGAAGATTGCCCATGAGGGAATATGGTCCTTAGGCTGAAGAAAAGTTCTTCACTCATGATGGATTTTGTACATGGGTTTCACATACACCTGTTTGCAAGAAATTTGCGTTATTATAATGCATTTTTGGTATTTTCATGAAATCATCATCATTATAATATTCTACCCTTCCTCCCAGAAGGAGCCCAAGGTGGCAAACAAAAACACCAAAAGCACTTTTAAACATCTTACAAGCAAAAGACTTTAAAATATATTAAAACAAAACATATTTCAAAGCAGCCTTCAGAAACAACTTTAAAAACCTCTTAAAAAGCCATTCAAGAACAGACACAGACTGGGATAAGGTCGCTACTTAAAAGGCTTGTTGAAACAGGAAGGTCTTCAGCAGGCGCTGAAAAGATAACAGAGATGGCGCCTGTCTAACATTTAAGGGGAGGGAATTCCAAAGGTGCCACAACACTAAAGGTCCATTTCTTATGTTGTGCAGAACGGGCCTGCTGATAAGATGGTATCTGCAGGAGGCCCTCACCTGCAGAGCGCAGTGATCAGCTGGGTATATAAGGGGTAAGCCAATCTTTCAGGTATCCTGGTCCACAGCTGTGTAGGGCTTTGTACACTGAAACCTTGAACTGTTAGGCACACTATCCCCTAACATACACATTTTTTGCATCTAAAACTGCATTTTGAATGATGGCTGTGTTTTGGTTTGCACGTTGTTTAGGGATGTGTAAATTTGGTAGATTCACATTAACGTGTGAACTGAACTTAATTTTTCCTCCATCCCTACTCCCTCTATGACACTGCAAAAAGAGGTTCTTCCTCTCTGCCCTTCAGAAAACCTCTGGTCCATCCCCTGGATTATGACTGTAATCTTCTCCTCTCTGGTCTTCCATTCTCTCCCCTCTTGCAGCCCTGTGCTGCCAAAGTAATTCACATTGTTTGTTGGCAACTCTCCTTAAATTCCTCCATTGCTCCTGGATCCAGCACAAGCTCCTTGTCCTTCCCTTCAAAGCCCTCCTTCTTCCCCCCTGCCTCCAATAATTCTCCACTCCTATGTACCGATTAGAGATGGAAGGGTATGTCAGCTTTGATTCGGTTTCTCATTTTTCTAATCTTGAATTCGGTTCTCTGCATTTTTACAGCAATTTGCAATTTTTTTAAAAAAATCCTCTTTAATTTTTTCCAGCATTTTAGTGTGAATTTATCCTAACACACACATGATTTTGTGTGCTGTTTTAACAAATGTGCATGTTTTTGCAAGCAGTTTCTCCCAATTAGATTGCATTACTGCGTGTTGTTTTCTCCAAGATTTTTGTTTTTATGCACTTTCCCCTAATATTTTTATTTTTATAAACATTGGCTGGTTGGAGAACTGCATCGCAAACTTCGGACGAGTGCAGTTTCTGAACTGTGTCTCAGCTCTCCTTTGTTTTGGAAAGTGCAGATTTGATAGATTCAGCTAGAAATGCAAACTGAATCAAATTCCTCCCCCATTCCTTTACCCCGATACTTACTTCCCTCCTCCAGCTCTGTCACTCTCTGCCACATGAAGGTCTCCTGCTTCCTTAAAAGACTCTGCCTGTTCTCCTTTGGTGCCCCTTTTCCTTGGAACTGCCTCCCAGAGCACCAGCCCCTCTTCAAAACACCTTTTCTCCATGGCGCTGTTCGCTCAACCCCCTGGTTCCCAGGCCCAACTAAGCCTTTCCCGTACATGCAACTCAGGGGTGGGGAACTGTTTTCAGCCTGAGGACCAGGTGCCCTTCTTGGCAACTTTCCCATGGTGGGCGGGGCCAGAGGCAAAACTGGGTGGAGCAATCATGTTCACCTTTGTGCAGCGGGCTGGTTTCTGCACACACTCGCACATTCCCCTCTATCCTCCATCCAGGCAAACAAGAGTTGTTCTCAGAGTTCAAGGATGCATTCCAGCCAAGGAGGGTGCAAAGCAGGGCTGGGGAGGTGTGTGCCCTGAAGGGGCGTTGCCCGGGGAGAGACTCAAAGGTTAGAGAGAGAGGCATGGAGGGGCTTCATTTGGCCCCTGGGCCTGCATCCCAGATGCAACTGAAACAACTGCATTGCCTCCTCTGTGCAGTCCTTCCGCCGACAGCTAAAGACTTTTTTCTTCTTCTTTTTTTTTCTGGCGGGCCTTTGGAACGGAAGGTTTTAAGGGTAGTGACTGAAGAGGATGCTGTATGTTATTGTTTTACTTGTATGCTCCTAAACTGGGCTCCAGTATTTTAAGTGTATATCTAATTGGTTTTAACATCTTAATAGTTCAATCCTGTTTTAATGTTGATTTTATATGTTTATATGTTTTATATTTTTATAGGTTCTTAATGATATGTACTTATTTTTATCTGGAAGCTGCCTTGAGTTCTAGTTTGGAAAAAGGGTGGGGTATAAATAAAGATAATAATAATAATAATAATAATAATAATAATAATAATAATAATAATAATAATAATAATAATAATAATTGTGCATCTCCGTTTACCCTGGCCTCTGCTTCCTTCCTCTTCCCCTGGTGTTTCCCTGTGGCGAGTCTTAGACTGTAGGCACTTTCAGGCAGAGACCTGTCCCCATGCACTCTGCAAAGTGCTACGCACTCTGATTCTGCTCTAGAAATATTACAGAATAATTGTAATTGATATATATTTTCTCAGCAATGCTTACAACAGCCCTGTAGCCTAACCCTTAAAGTAGGCCTATATTATTAACTCCATACTGAGAATCTTAAAGAAAGTGCTTACCCGAAGGCTATGTTGTTATGCAACCCCTGAGTGTTCTTATGTTCCAGAGGGCCTTCTCAGTGGTGGCTCCCCTGTTATGGAATGTTCTGCCTGGTTGAAGTTCTCCCGATGCCTTTCCAGCTCCAAGAAAACCCCTTTTGATTTTTGCAGTCCTGTAAACAGTTTTATTCCCCACTGAAACAGGTTTTATCCCGCTTTTATATAGAGCATGGGGCAATCTGTGGCTATGACCATAATGCTGAAGTATGCCTCTGAATATCAGTCACTGGGAATCACAAATGCGGAGAGTGCTGTTGTGCTCAGGTCCGCTTTTGACTTCCCATTGGGGAAGCTGCCGGCCAGAGTGAGAATGGGTTGCAGGACTAGATGGCCTGATCCAGCAGGGTTTTTTCTTATGTTCTTATGTTCACCTAGTGACTTCATGGCAGAAGTGAGATTTGGATCAAGGACCTCCTGGCTCACAGTTCATATCCTTAGAGTCTGGCTACACTTTATGCCAGGAAGTGAAGGTCCTGTGCCCCTCCTCCAGATGTTGTTAGACTCCAACTCCCATCATCCTCAGCCAGCATGGCCAATGATCAAGACATGGTCCAGCAACATCTGGAGGACCACAGATTCTTCACTCCTTCTTCACTCTCATCACATGAAAAAAAAGTTATGTACAAGCCAAGCTTAGACTGTTGTGAATTCTGAAGGATCCCCCCCCCCGGAATCAAGCAGAGAAGGTTGGAGGGGATCATGGAGACACTGATTGTTTATCTGTGCTCATTATCTCTCCTTTAGTTGCTAATTTCCCCTAAGGGTTGGGACCAGGAGGAGCAGGGACAATTAGCAGCTAAGGAGAGATCAGAGGAGCGTAGATAAACAACCAAGGGACAAAGGAGACCAGCAGCTCTGCAATTCCCACCAGCTTTCTGTGACCATCTCCAGGGGATCCTTCAGAATGTTCAACGGTCAGAGCCAGGCATATAGGGGACTTCTTTTCACGTGATGCTAAGGACAGAAGGATCTGTCCATTTCAGTTCTCTCAGTCGCTCATTGTTCCTGTCTTAAATTCAGTTCTCCACATTTCTGCAGCAATTTGCAATTAAAAAAAAAACCTTATGAAAATTCTTTAACATTTATATGCGCATTTCTTCTAATCAAAATATTTTTTTAAATGATATACACCATTTGCAATACAAACGTATTTTTATATGTTATTTTCATGAATTCATTTTTATGCACATTTCTCCCGAATGCTTGCATTTTTGTAAAAATTGTTTGATTGAAGAACTGCATTGCAAAATTCGGATAAGTGGAAATTTTGAAGGATGGCTGTCTTTTGATTCTCATATTGTTTTGGAAAGTGTGATTCTGCTTTAAATGCAAACTGAATCAAATTGCATGAAGCGTGTAATATCTGAAGGCAGGCCCTTACAATAAGCCAAATCTGGAAGAAAGATTTAAGAACAGCTTCCTTCCACAGACCTGAACTGACAAGATCTGAACAGGGTGGTTTATAACGGATGCTATTGGAGGTCACTGATTCATAGGGTCACCATAAGTCATAATCGACGTGAAGGCATATAGCAACAACAACAAATCCTTTTCAGACTTTACAAGCTCTTAGGGGATGTTGACCTGGTGTTCAATGGGGTACAATTGCCCCTGAAAGACCAGGTCCGCAGCCTGGGGGTCATTCTTGACTCCCAGCTGTCCATGGAGGCTCAGGTCTCAGCTGTGAGCCGGGCGGCGCTGTATCAACTCCATCTGATACGGAGGCTGCACCCCTACTTTCCCAACCATCTGCTCCCATCTGTGGTACATGCCCTGGTCTCCTCTCGCCTAGACTACTGTAATGCGCACTACGTGGGGTTACCCTTGAAAACGGTCCGGAAGCTGCAACTGGTACAGAATGCGGTGGCTCGCCTGATTAAAGGCAGCTGCCGGCGAGATCGCATCACTCCAGTGCTGAAGGAGTTGCACTGGTTACCAGTTGTTTTCCGGGCCCAATTCAAGGTGTTGGTTCTGACCTTTAAAACCCTATACGGTTTCAGCCCAGTCTATCTGAAGGAGCGCCTCCAACATCATCAGGGATGCCGCTCAACAAGATCAGCCTCAAAAGGCCTTCTCTCTATCCCACCAGTTAAAACAGCTAGACTGGTGAGAACTAGGGAGAGGGCTTTTTCAATTGTGGCCCCCACTCTGTGGAATTCCCTCCCAAATGATCTCCGCCATGCCCCCTCTAGGATGAGCTTCCGCCTGGCCTTGAAGACCTGGCTCTTCAGGCAGGCTTTTGGGGTGGGTTAGGTTTTATTATCATTGTTGAGATTTTTAATGTTTTAATGTATTTGTATGTTTTTATTTTGTACGTTGCCCAGAGTGGCTGGACAGCCAGCCAGATGGGCGACTAATAAATTTCATAAATAATAATAAAATAATTTTATTTCCTTTCTCTCTCCCTCTCTCTCTTTCAAGGATTATCCATGAAGATGGCTTCTCCGGTGAAGATGTGAAGCAGTATAAGCCCGTGGTCTATAGCAACACTATTCAATCACTGGCGGCAATTGTCCGTGCCATGGACACTTTGGGCATTGAATATGGTGACAAGGAGAGAAAGGTAAGCCAGGACCCAGTAGGCTCAAATGAACAAGCACTTTCCCAACAGCTAATTTATACATGGCAAGAAAAATATTAAAAGATCAGCAGCAGCAGCAGCAAACAAAACTGGCAACAACAAAAACCACCAACTTGTACACATACATCAAAAGTGTGTGCGTGGGAGAGACTATTTTCACACTTGGATGTAAACTGAGATGTTCAGGTTACATGTGCAAGCAAATTGTTATGCTAATTTACATGCGCCGTGCAGGCACGATCATTGTCTCCCCACGAGTATGCATATGCCTAATGAACTGGAACCTATGATTCGAGTCTTACTGCATTATAAAAGATCTTGCTGCCTGGATAAAATGTACCAGGTAAGTGATTTTGGAGGAAAAAAGCACTTCCTTCATAGAAGCCTTCAACCGTTGCCCTCCAACTGTTTTGGACCAAAACAGCTAGAGGGCAGCAGGTTGGCTGGTTTATAGGACTGAATAGAAATGGGGTGAGCAAATGAGTGGCAGTTAGAAAACATACAAAGAGGAGAATGATATAGAGCAGGATCTACCGCTGCATGGTCAAATAGTTCTCCTTTTGACAACAGCACCCTACACACGTCCTCTTCAGGCATCCACCCCCACGCACTTACAGTTGCTCGGCTGCGCTTGCTGGCCACGCCCCTCTCTTACATCCCCATCACCCAGCCCCACTGTCTTCCACATGTTGGAGTGGGAAGGTCTGAAGTGGGGCTCCTGCTCTGCACAGTAGGTTCCCCCCACGATTGAGAACCCTGAGTGAGCAGGCCTCTGAGCCATGTGGGGAGCTCTTCATCAGGGGATCAAATGTTGTTGGACTTCCATAATCCCTGACCATTGGCCAAGCTGGCTGAAGATGACGTGAGTTGGTCTCCAACAGCATCTGGAGGGCCACCCCATCGGACTGCATGCAATGCCTGGAGGACGCCATTTTGGCTAGCCCTACTCGGCATGTACAGAGGAGCCTGTATACACAGAGCAGGCTGTATCTAGAGAACAGACTCTGTGCTTCAATCCTCCCACCCACCCGCACACAACTCATGGTGGGGAGGAGCAAGTGTCTTGCAGGGAATACATTAGCAGAGGCAGGAGTGGCTAGTGGCTCCATGTCAGTGGGATATAGCCAGCGTACACAACATCTCTTCTCGCATGATGCATGCAAATGCCTATCAGAGAGAAGGTTAGACTAGATTGGGATGGATGAATTCATCTATTCCTGCACTGGGCAGGGGGGTTGAACTGGATAACTTGCAAGGAGCCTTCCAGTTGTAACATTCTATGATTCATTTCTGGCCACTGTCATTTTTTCAAAGTGTGACTCATAAGTCAATCTGTCCTGTTTCTGCATTTATTCTCTTCAAATGGCATGAAACATTTTATTTAAGTATGTATTTAAATAGTATTTTTAAATGTATTTTTTCTCTTAACATATGCATTTCTAAATTTATCTCAAAAGATTCATTTTAATGTGTTTTGATCTGAGTTTTGAGGCAAAAACTCCATGGGCGTATTGAGGACATGCAAATTTGGTAGGTAGATAATTAAGGACCAATCCACATCTTCCATTTGCTACATTTCTGTTCCTTTAAGTGTAGTTTAAAAAAAAAAAACAAGTAGCCAAGATGAGGGGCGGAATGAGAGTTGCAATACAGATCAAGACCCTAACATGGCGGTAGAGGGCGTTAAACCCTACTCCGCTACAGAGATGGCAGCCCCAATTCTAAAGGAGTGCACCCCAAACTCCTTCCCACTGAAGCCAACCTTTTCCAGGCATAGTCTGAGAACCCTGCTAACTGACTAACCCCTGCTATGGCCCCATTCCAGATGTGGAGGCCCATGCCTGCAATTTGCAGGGGGAGGAATCCTATCACAGCAAAACTGCAGGTGCAGGGGGCCTTATCCAGACTGGGAATACAGTGGGGATAAAGGGTTAAAGCCTCCCTACCCACCCACCCCCATGGTAGCATCCTGATGGCCTCCCACCTTATCTCTTTACATGTGTGTGTTTTTAAGTGCTGTGCCTATGCGTCACTAATGTAACATGTACTTTGGTCCTGAATTCCAATCCATCCATTCATCTGGGAGGAGGGGATCATGTCAGTTCATATTAGAATTCACAAAGATCAAATTCCTCAAACATCCCTAGCTCAGACCTCCCCTTCCTGACATGCTAGAAGTGTTCCATGCTCTGACAAGTTTTTTGGGGAGGGGGTGTTTATATATATATGAGGATCATTAACATGTGCAGCCCCCCGCCTACAGTCTGAAATGGTATAGTCTAGCAAGGTCTGCATCAAGTGGTTCTCCTGATTGCGTGTCTCAGAAGCACACACAGGTGTTGGATTCTAAGAGACCTACCTGCAGAAAATTTGGTCACCATCCCTGAATGTGGCTTGAACTGCCCCCACTTACATGCACAGGAATCTCCTTTGGCTACCAAATGTGTCTCTGAAGTCCTGGGAGGCAGGAGGTACTAGTTCAGTGTTACATTTTCTACTCATGAGGTACCTTTTGGGTTTAGGTTGATTTCCGATGCGTCTGCAGAAAATGTGTAATTTAAGCAAGGATGATGGCAACCCTGTGGCCCTCCAGATGTTGTTGGACTCCAAATCCCATCAGCCCCAACCAGCATGGCTAATGATCAGGGATGATGGGAGCTGTAGGCCAACATCTGGAGGGCCACAGGTTCCCCATCTCTGTGGTAGACCATTCATTGCTCTTCAACCTTGGGTCCCCAGATGTTGTTGGACTACGACTCCTGTTAGCACCAGCCAGTTTGGCCAATGGACCAGGGTGTTGGGAGTTTTAGTCCAACATCTGGATGAGCAACAGACTCCGCACCCTTTATGCCGTTTAGGCTCTTTGGGTGCCATTGCAGTAGCTGTCAACAACTAGCCATTCCCAGGCCATCTCCAATCTCCAGTGACCAACCTCAAAGGCAAAAGAAGGGCAGGGAGGAGCAACATCTGTGTCCATGCCAATTTGGGGTGGGACATGGCATCTGTTGGCACTCTGTCCCTTTGCTCCTTTTGCCAGAGTCGCTTTCTGGTAAGTCTAGCTGCTGACCAGGGAACTACCTTCATGATCCAGTGAGACTGAAATTCCTTGTTTTGCCATCAGGGGGGAAAATGGGCTTGGTCTTCGTATGGAGTCACCCTCTTTCCCAGAGAAAGCAGAACAGCTGCTGCTTACTTTATGTACATCATTTCCTTTATATCAGGGGCTCCCAGCCTGATCTGGGTGCAGGGACACATTTGGTAATCTAAAAAACTGTTATGGGCACCACAAAATACCAATTTCACAGAAAAAACACAGAGAGAGGCTCAGAACTGCTCCCAAACAAGGCAAAAGACTTACACACTCTCCCAAAATAAATAAAACAGACACACAAAAAGACAGCCTCCTAACAATGAACCCTTTAAAAAAACTCAATTTTAATTATGTATCCTACCCCTAAATTAGACTCCCCTGATCTGCAGTAACTGAAATGTAGACCTGAAGTTGCCGCAAACAATTCATCCCAGTGTAGGGTTTATGGGGTAAGGTTATGTAACTGGGACACAGGAAACTGTCTTCTACTGAGTCAGGTCATTGCTCCATCTAGCTCTGTATTGTCTACGCTGGCTTGCAGTGGTGCTTCAAGGTTTCAGACAGGAAGTTTCTCCCAACTCTACCTGGAGATGCCAGGGATTGGACCTGGGACCTGCTGCAAACAAGGCAGATGCTCTATTGCTGAGCTGCTGCTTTGCCCCCATGCCTGAGTCACCATTTTATACCTGATTCCAGTTGTTGGACTTCAGGATCTTATTAAAAACTAAAGTAGATCCCACATGCCTGCCATACAGACAGTGGAGACTGGTGCTTCCAATATTAACAAGGCAGTGAATCTGCTCCTGGCTTTAGTCCGAACTTGCAAGGAGCTGTCCAACAGCTCCTTGACTGATGATCAGCTGAAGCATCCAGGTTTTAATCCAAACTTTCAAGGAGCTGTCCAAGGTGCTGTACCTTGGTCAGCTGCTTGAAAGTTTGGACTAAAACCCGAAGCAGATTCGCTGCCCCACTGATATTGGAGCCACCAGCCTCCACTCCGTACAGAACAATGAGCAGCTGAAGCGTAAGAACTGCTTATGAACCATAGCACAGTGGTGCCGATACAGGAAACCTAGCTGATCATGAAGATTCCCCATGACTCCTATTTATTTGTTTGTTTCATTTATATCCCAGCCTTCCTCCCAGTAGAAGCCCAGGGTGGGAACAAAACACACTAAAAACACTCTAAAACATCATAAAAACAGACTTTAAAAGATATTAAAACAAAACATCTTTGAAAACATGTTAAAACAAAACATCTTTAAAAACATCTTTTTTTAAAAAAAGTGTTAAAAACATCTTAAAAAGCAATTCCAGCACAAAGGCAGACTGAGATAAGGTCTCTGCTTAAAAGGCTTCTTGAAAGAGGAAGGTCTTCAGTAGGTGCCAAAAAGATAGCAGAGATAATGCTGATCCAATATTTAAGAGGGAATTCCAAAGGTGCCACTACACTAAAAGTCCGTTTCCTATGTCATGCAGAACAGACCTCCTGATAAGAGGGTATCTGCAGGAGGCCCTCACCTGCAGAGTGCAGTGATCAACTGGGTATATAAAGGGTAAGATGATCTTTCAGGTATCCTAGTCCCAAGCTGTGTAGGGCTTTGTACACCAAAACCAGAACCTTGAACTATTATGCACACTATTCCCTAACATACCCATTTTTTGCATCTCAAAACCAGCACCTTGAACTTAGCCTGGTACCTAATGGGCAGCCAGTGCAATTCTTTCAGCAACGAGGTGACATGTTGGCGATATCCTGCCCTAGTGAGAAGTTGTGCGGCCACATTTGCACCAGCCGCAACTTCCGCACTAACCTCAAGGGCAGCCCCACTTAGAGCACATTACAGTAATCCAGCCTGGAGGTTACCAGTGCATGGACAACAGTGGTCAGGCTATCCCGGTCCAGAAACGGCCACAGCTGTCTTACCAACCGAAGCTGGTAAAATGCACTCCTAGCAACTGAGGTCACCTGAGCCTCTAGCAACAAAGATGGATCCAGGAGCACCCCCAGACTACAGACCTGTTCTTTCAGAGGGAGTACGACCCCATCCAAAACAGGCAACTGACCAATTATCTGAACTCAGGAACCACCAACCCACAGTGCCTCCATCTTGCTAGGATTCAGACTCAATTTATTGGCCCTCATCCAGCCCACCACTCAGTCCAGGCAGCAGTCCAGGGCTTGCACAGCCTCTCCTGATTCAGATGTTCCAAAGAAATAGAGCTGGGTATCATCAGCGTACTGCTGATGCCTCGCCCCAGATATCCTGATGCCTGCTCCCAAGGGCTTCATATAGATGTTAAACCGCATGGGGGACAAGATGGTACCCTGAGGCACCCCACAGTACAACTGTCAGGAGGCTTAAAGACAACCACCCAATGCTATGCTCTGAAAATAACCCTGGAGATAGGATCAGAACCACTGTAAAACAGTGCCTCCAATACCATCTCACCAAGTTGGCCCAGAAGGATACCATGGTCAGTGGTATCAAAAGACTCTTCTGTCTTGTTCTTGCAGTTGTAGACTTCCTTCCTGATTTTCTGGCTGAGCTGTATGACAATTTCCCCCTTCTGATGGCTCAGCTGTGTCTCTTAATTATTGGAGGTTGTTTAGCTGAGAGTGCATTCCTGGAAACACCTCCAGTTATCCATATCCTGGCCAACAGTTTTTCTATTGTTCTACAGTGGTACACCATCCAGAGTAGTGTTGCAAAACCAGCAGCAATTCCCTGCAGTCTGTTGTGGCAGCCAAACATGACTAAGGGTTGGTTCACACATGCACATAAATCACTTTATTCCTCACAGAACGAATGGCTCAGTGGGGATGACTCACAGCTAAATGTGTGAACTGACACCGAAGCCTTGCAGGTTGGACAGGACATGAAAGTTATTATGATCTGTGGTGTTTGATGTGCCTCTGCTCATTGGCATATGCATGGCCTCACTTGATGTGACCGCCATTAAGTGCTGAACATGCAGGCACGTGAACCAGCCCCCAAATGGTTATGGCACTGGAAATTCTGTACTTGGAGGTGAAAAGGGGAGTTTGGAATGAGGGTTATTTCAAGCATTTGCTAGTGGTGAAGAGAGCTGTGAAGAAGCTGCCAAGACCTTCTGGGACCTCAAGTACCCCTGCTCCCAGTTTCTTCCTTTGGTGTCGTGGAATTTGCATGTGGTGGATGTGGGATCTTCATCAGTGGATGATGGAAAGGCTGAAGGGTGAGGGGCACATAATGCACCAGGAGAGGAGTAAGGAGTAATGGTTAGGCTGATGCTGCTTATTGCCCTTACATCCTGTCCTCTTCCTTATCAAACAGCTGGTACTTGCCACTTCATTTCCAGCGAAAGGTCCTCAAATTGGCATTTAAAGCCCAATAATTCTAGTCCCAAACATTCAAAAGATCACCTCCTTCCCTACCTCTTGGGTGTTAAGATAGGCAAAGGGGGCCCTCTTGGCAGTTCCACCACCCTCTGATGTTTGAAGTGTGGTGGCCCAGGAGAGGGCGTCCTTTGTGGCAGTCCCTAAGCTGTGGAATTCCCTTTCCACACAGGGGTGTCTGGCACGTTCACTGCATAGCTGTCATTGTATGCTAAAGACACACCACCTGGCCTTTGAAAACTGAGCTTTATATTTTGGAGGCCCACCTTATTATTTAATTGCACGTCATTTTAACGGATCTTAATTGTGGATTTTGTATGTTGTAACCTGCCCTGCCATCATCATCGCAATATGCCACCTAACGTCGTCCTTCTGCTCTCAGTGATCAGGGAATAGAGCGACTCCCCTATGAGGAAAGTTTATTACATTTGGAATTTTTAGTGTAGAGAAAAGATGAGAAAGAGGAGACATGATAGAGATGCATGAAATTATACATGGCATGGAGAAAGTGGATGGAGAAAAGGTTTTCTCCCTCTCTCATAATACTAGAACTTGGCCACATCCAATGAAGCAGAACGCTGGAAGATTCAGGACAGACAAAAGAAAGTACTTCTACACTCGCTCCCACAAGAGATGGTGACGGCCATCAACTTGCATGGCTGTAAAAAAGGATCAGACAAATTCACGGAGGATAAGGCTGTCAGTGGCTACTATCTGTCGGGAATGCTTTGATTCGGATTCCTGCATTGCGCAGGGAGTTGGACATGATGGCCTTATAGGCCCCTTCCAACTCTACTATTCTATGATTCTATTCATGATGGCTATGCTCTGCCTCCATAGTCAGAGGTAGTATGCTTCTGAATATCAGTTGCTGGGAATGGCAGGAGGGGAGAGTGCTCTTTGCGCTCAGGTCCTACTTGCAGGATTTCTTTAGGCATCTGGTTGGCCAATGTTTGGATGGTAGGCTAGTTTGGCCTTTGGTCTGATCCTGCAGCCAGGCTCTTCTTAGGTTCTTAGAGGCTTCGATTGATTCAGCTCCCACTCGCGCTCTTGCTGAAAGCTAGTCCACATAGAGGTGATCAGTGGAGAAAAGCACCATCAAGCAGGAAGGGTACTTTTTCTGTATTCTCTTTGCTATTCAGAGAGGGTTATCAGTCATGAATAGTCAATGCACATTAGTCACATAAAAGGAGACGTTCGTGCCTTCTTATAAAATGTGAATGGGTCAAGGGGAAATTCCTTCAGCATTCCGCGTCGTAATCAAATGGATTGTTGTCATTCTTTTGCAAAACCTGCATTCTAAGGCTAGCCACCTAAATAAGAGAGAGAGAGAATGAACAGCACTTTAGGTCTGACGACTTGTACAAACAGGAAATTGATTTTCAAGCTATGTCCATATGGGAATAAAAAATCCTGGGTAATGCTTCTGGATTGCCTTCATGCGCATTGTGATTCCCCCTTGACTGCAGCATGCCCATAATATCAGTCTTTGTCTCTCAGTTGCTGCAAGACCTTTGTCCCCTTGTTCTCCCCTTCCGGTTGAGCAGCAGCCAGGGTAAGACATGTTCTTACTTTCCTCTGATCCTGCTTCCCCTCTGCCGGTTTTTCTTCTAACTAATTTCACTCCTTGAGCTCTCGTTATAGAGCAGGACTCACCGAAGCTTGGCCAGAGCTTTTAACAAACTCCTACTTCCGTTGAAGGTCCAATTTTTAATCTTCAAGCTCAGATAAGACGTTTGAGTCTCTGCCAACTTCTTTTTGCTTACTCTCAACTGTCTACGCTCGAATTACATTGTGGATCTTCTCCAGCTCTCTCTATCCCTCTGAATAACTTCGCTATCAGAGTTTTTTTTCATGTCTGGTTAAGTCTCCTGCTTCTTTCCAGCCACTCGACAAAGGCACTTCAGGGATTTAAAATGGTTTATACAAGGCAGAAATGCAGAGAACTGGGCTTGCTCGAGGGGGAGGCAAACCCCCAGCAACTCTCGATTACACATTTCTTTCCCCCCCAAGCCAAAGTCAAACTCCCTGGGGAGAGAGTCGCTCGAGTGGACTTTAGATCGTCAGCTCCCTAAACAACTGATGAGCGATCTCTCTCACTCTAAAAATTTGGCTGAGGAGCTTTTAGATGCTGGCTTTAATTGTTCGCCTGGGGGTGATGTCCCTATTGAGCTGTTAACTCTCGATTCTCTGCATGAATCGCAAGAACTCTCGTCTCCATCTTTAATTACACAATCCCTATGTGGGACGCCTTCCTTGCAAGACATTGCAGACTCACGTCCCCCCCTGCTGGCCAGAGATGACACAATGATGAAGGAATTGGCATCGATTAAAGCCTACATTACTGAGACTAACAGCCTACTGACAACACTGGTCCAGGCTACGGGCTTATTATTAAGCAACAAATCTAGTGACTCTGGCCAACATGCCAGCTCATCTACCTCCTTATGTTCAACCAAACCAGCCTCTAGAAAGGCCTCAAAGGCATATAGCTCCTCCAAGTTGGCTTCAATAAGATCAAAAAAAAACCCCAAGAACATCAAGAACACCAAATTCAACACAGGCAAGAAAATGAACTTTAAGCCTCTTTTCAAACTCTTAGATCCTCCTTCAAATCCTTCTGCGACAACTCTACGTCATCATGACATTGACAACAAGAAAACTACTTCACAGAAGGCCCCTCCTAGGGCTAACAGTTCCTTTGATCATCAATCCAAAAGTCCCAGGATCACACCTGCAGGGAATGACCTACCCCTGACGTCTACCTCTGCAAGACAACTCTACAAGCCTGAACTGCCCAGAATGAGTCCCCTCCATTCCACTAAGAATCATCTGCTCTCCCATTATGCCTATAACAGGCAGGAGGAAACTCCCTCTATTCCCAGGACTAAGTCAAAACTCATCTCTACCATACCATTCGATATATCATCTGGTCCTTCCCCCTGGAACTTAGTGCTGCAAACACGAAAACTTGTTGTCATTTGCCATCAAAAGGATCCCGACACTCGTCCTTCCTTTCCAAGCATTCCTTTCTTAGACTCCTGCTTTAGTCATGCCCTTTGGGCCATCCATCGGACGAGTTATATCAACCATATGACTAACCTTTCCACTCACTCACGATCTTGGAGACTTATTGTCACCTTCCATTCAGAGTATTTGACAAATAGGATATATGATGTAAGAGAGAAACTTCAAAAGCAAGGTATCCTGCTCCATCGTTATTTTTTAAATATTTCCCCCCCCAGGCCATTAATACTTACTCATTCCATTAACCTAGGATCACCTAGAAACTCACCTTCCAGCTTCAAATCAATCCCCCCCCCTCAAGATCACTTTACTTATGATCAGGGGCAAGATGGAAAAGTTAGCAATCAGCCATCCTCTTGTGTCAAGGTACCACCTGGTTCCCAGTCCATACTCGGTCTTTCTCTCTCACCCCAATGGCAGCAGTACCACAAGGATGGATCCTCAGACTCCCAATCCTCCATAAATACCTCTGAGGGTTTCCCTAACGGTGAAGAGGTCATGGCGTCTCGTTCTTTTGCTACGTTGCCCCCTCAGGTCCAACTCGACGTCCTGCTAAGACTTGAACGCTTTAAGGATCATCTGCTGAACATCTTCAGAGAAGGGAAACTAACGGAAGCCCGACGAACAATCGAGACTGACCCTACCCCCATCCATTCTTCACTGTCTGGAGAGGCAGTCCAATCCCCGAATTACCAGCCCCTCTCCTATTTCTTACCTACTCTCTATCACACTAAACGGCCATCAGGGGCTCCTCTACCCCCACTTGTTTCCCATAATCTGGATGATCTGGATAACCCGAAATACCCTCCCCAACACGGCTTTTCAGATTCTCCCGATCCAATTCTTACCGTCCCCAATTCTGAGCTGCACCACTGACAACCTAAAGCACGCTCTTCTAACTCCCCTCCTTACTGCCCCTTACCCCAGCCTTCCCCCTCCAAATCCGACAAACCAAATGCCTTACTTAATCTCCTTTCATGGAACATAGCCGGTTGGGCATCCAAACATAAATCTCCAGACCTGATAACTTTCCTATATAATTTTGACTTGATTTTTTTACAAGAAACCTGGGCAGTCGACACAATCACTCTAGAAGACTTCTCTTCCATTGACCTTCCAGCAGCCTTTCCTAAGGGCAAAGGCAGACCCAAGGCAGGGCTGGCCATCCTATACGCAACCTCTTTGGATGCCACAATCTCTAAAGTCCCCTCCTGTGGCTCGATGGCCATGGCCGCTTTATTAGAACTTAACAACCTATCATTTCTACTAATTAACGTTTACATTCCACCTTTTTCGTTAAAGAGAGACGTCTCTGAGGCATGGGAGACCTTGGAGTCCTATATTCTGGACACCGAAGCGCGTTATCCCCACACACCCCTCATCATAATGGGGGATTTTAATGCCAGAATAGGCCCAAACAACTCCACCCTCTTTTCCTCCAATCTCTGGGAAGCCACTGATCTATGGCCTTCCTATGAATGGCTCTCTAAAGATCAAAAGGCGAACTACGGAGGTACCCGCCTACTGCTCATGGCGGACTGCTTTAACCTGTCAATTTTGAATGGCCATCGCCAGCTCGATGGCTGTGCTGAATTTACTTTTATTTCGGGCCGGGGCAGCAGCTTGGTTGATTACGCTCTGGTTTCTTTTTCTTTGACCAACGACATTGCCCACTTTACAGTGGGCACCAGATTGGACAGCGACCATCTCCCGCTAATGCTGTCATTCTTAACCCGGGAGCCTGTCCATCTAAAACCCATTTCCACATACCATCATAATTCTATCCAGCCTAGTCAAAGAAGGGTTAAATGGTCTCAGGACATTTCCGCCAGGCTAGCCGCTTTCCTGGAATCCCCTCTGGCCCAAGACCTTAAAGAACATGTAATGAAGATTACTGACCCGCAACTTAAACTAGCTGCATATTCTGACCTGGCCCTTGCTCTGGAACCCTTTCTAAAACGTAACTCCCCCCACCATAAGCCACACGGCTCCACCCACCCTAGCTGCTTGTTTGACACTGAATGTGTTGAAGCCAAGAAAAATCTGAGGATTTATGTTACATATAGGAATAGCAATTTAAACCATCTCCTGCCGGAATATTATGCCACCAAGCGAAAATATAAATCCCTCCTGCGCTCCAAAAAGAGGCAAGCCATACTCGCTGGGTGGAAGACTCTTATCAACGCCTCCAAACTTAATGATTCTAGGATGTTTTGGGCCCTGGTTATGGACTCTCTTTCCTCCTCAAACCCAGTTGCCTGTCATATTCCCCCACATGTTTGGGGAAAACATTTTTCAGTCCTGTTCAAGGAACCCACAGCACTATTTTCCACCAAGCCAAACGGCTTTGATCTCTTAGACCTTCCCCCTTGGACCCCCGTTACACAGGAAGAGATTATTTCACTCATCAATGGATTGAAGGCCGGTAAAGCCCCTGGACCCGATGCTATCCCCTCCAATCTCCTGAAGACACAATCTTCATGGTGGGCCCCCCTTCTTTCCAATCTCTTCACTTGGATAAATACTTCTGGCCACATCCCTTTCATGGCTTGACGCCATTGTAATCCCCATCTATAAAAAGGGACCCAAGGATAACCCCAAGAATTACAGACCTATCAGCTTACTCTCCATTGTTGGGAAACTATATGCCAGTTACCTTAATGGTAGACTGACCTCATGGATTGAGAAGGAATCCATTCTAGGCCCCGAACAGGCAGGTTTTAGAAAATCTAGATCCACCCTAGACCATTGTATCCTTATAAGCCACCTTGCCGAAAAATACACCAGTTCCCTTGGTAACGGTCTACACATGGCCTTCATTGACCTTCAAGCGGCCTTTGACTCAATCCCCAGAGATAGGCTATGGGCAAAACTTATGCATACATCCATTGATAAAAGACTCTTATATCTCATTTTCCAACTCCACCAGCCCTCTACTTTTCGGGTTAGGTGTAGAATTGATGGTTCCATGACTAACCCTATTCCAGTCACCAGGGGGGTAAGGCAGGGATGTATACTGGCCCCCACACTTTTCAATCTGTATTTAAATGATCTTAGTTCATATTGCCAATCCGCTAATTTTCACCCTCCTAAAATTGCAAACCAGTCTTGCCCTCTACTACTCTATGCCGACGATACGGCACTACTGTCCTTATCTAGAATAGGCCTCAGAAGGCTCCTCCGTACCTATATGGCCTATTGCGATACAAACCTTCTGACCATCAACTTCTCCAATACTAAGATCTTGATCTTCTCCCCGCGCCTAGCTACACCAGTCTGGAGAATCAACGGCCAGAGGATTTCCCAGGTCCGGGAATTTAAATACTTGGGGATCACATTCCACTCCTCACTATCTTGGACCCCTCATATTCGTTCCTCCATTGCCTCAGCCAGGATCACGGCCATAGTGCTACTCCGCTATTTTTTTTCCAAAGGCGGTCAATTTGTTCCCGCAGCCACCAGAGTTTTTGCCGCCAAGATCATTCCCCAACTCCTGTATGGAAGCCCAATATGGGTTCTGAATCTCTGTCCCAAAATTGAGGCTATTCAATCCAACTTCCTTCGCTCCATCCTAGGTGTCCCCCGCTGCGTTCCCAATGCTGTTCTAAGACTCGAGGCTGGGTTGTCCTCCCTAGAATCCCTGGCTTCGTCCCAAACATTGTGTTTCTGGGTCAAGCTGGCCTCTCCCAACCCAGCGCTGGGATACCTCTCGGCTATGCAGTGTGACTCCTTTAATTCCTCTTGGGCCAAAGCGGTGCAGTACAAATTTTCCTCCCATGGCTTCTCACTGGAGTCTTCAACTTCCCTCGATCCAAGCTCAACTAAAGCAGCCATTAATAGGCGTTTAAAGGACATTGACCTTCAGCGGGACACAGCTAACGCCGCCACAACCTGTTCCCCCACTTACTTTGGTCTGAGGTTTTTTTCCCCTTTTCCTGCCCCGTATCTTGAATTTCTTGATCTCCCGCGCTACAGACTAATTTTCACCAGGGCTAGGCTTAACTGTTTAACTTCAGCCCTTCTCGAAGGCCGCTATCGGGGCATCCCGTTTGCCCATCGTCTGTGTTCATGTCATCTCAACGAAATTGAATCCCTTTCACACATGCTTTTTACCTGCCCCTTCTACTCCACCCCACGTGCTAAGTTCCTAAACCCCCTGATTGCAAATCTCCCACAAAATAGAACAGTCCCTGATCGACTACAATTCCTTTTAAGTGCCACCGACAAATCCATATCGTTTGGGGTCGCCAAGTTTCTCCACCTGGCTCAGTCCCTACGATGTGAAAATATCACAAACTCAAAGTGATGACAGATGCAACCTCTGCATAACCTGCCACTTTAATCTTATATGTTTGTATTTTTAATTTTAATTTTTACCTTCTAATATTTTATGTATAACGGGTCTCTGGCCGCACAATAAAAATTTGAATTTGAATTTGAATTAAGCAAATAATTTACCACTCATAATACAGCTTTGTTTTCTAGCTTGAGGGTCACTGCTGTGCCAGTCATGATCTCTTCTGCTTTGTTCATAATTCAGAAGGCTCCCCCCCCCCCAGTGGGCATTTCACAATTTCTCCAGTGGCAAGCTGTTAATTCTGTGCATCAGCTGCCCCCTTTCTTTAATGCTGTGTCAATTGCCCACAATTGGCTGGCTGTGATGGTTAAGCCATCACCCTCATTCTCTTGTGTTGACCGTGTTCTCCAAGAGTTCAAAAGCGCCGTTTATGGGAGCAAATCCACATCTCAGTTTCCCTGGATCTTCCCTTAAGGCAGAGGTAGCCAACATGGCACCTGACAGATGTTGTAGACGTCAGCTTCCATCAGCCTCAGACAACCTGGCTGTTGTTCAGGGATGATGGGAGTTGTAGTCCACAGCATCTGGAGGGCGCCATGTTGCCTACTCCTGCTTTCATGGGCAAGGCTATAATTCAGTGGCAGTACACATGTTTTGCATGCAAAAGGTCCCAGGTTTAATTCCTGGCATTTTCATGTGTGGAGCTGCAGTCCTCAGAGTGGTTTAACCATCAGTCCCTCTTTCCAGAGAACTCTGGGAATTTTTGCCCTGTGAAGGAAATAGGGGTCTCCTAACAACTCTCAGATAACTATGGCTCCAGGATTCTATGGGGAAAGCCATGTTTGTTAAAGAGGCATAATAGTGCTTTAAATGTATGGTGCAGATGAGGCCTTACTTCAACATTGGCAATGAGACGTTATCCTCCACTACACTTGAGGACAACAGGCTGGCGTAAGGAACAACATCTTGTCACTGTTCCCCCCAACAAAAAATCATCTGCCACTTGAAGCAACCACTTCACTCTGCCTAAATGATTAAGGGGCCAGCCCTAATCTTCTGTCTCTGAAAGAGAGCCAGTCTCTGCCCGCTAGGGATGGACTGATCCAAATATTTTCATTGCTTGTCATTTAATTATGTCTCCATTCTGTGGCTTTTTAAAAAATATTTCAAAAATAACCACATGAAATATTTGCCTTTAAATTGCACACATTTCCCCCCCCCAAAAAAATACACTTTTTGTGCACGCTTCTCCCTAAAAATATGCATGTTTGTATGCTTTTCTTGCCATTTCCTGCTAAAAGACACCTTTTCTACACACTTTGTGAACCAAAACTGCATCACAAAATTTGGAGAATTATATATTCTTATTTAAGCCATTTCTATTATACTGCTTTATAGATTTCAAACATCTCAGAGTAGTTTACAACCTAAATTAAAGTGTCAAATGAAGCATTACAAAGTATCAAAATGAAGACAGAATGAAGGTCAGCTATAAAATATGCATTTAGGAAACCCAATTAGGAGGAAAACAAAATATTCTCATAAACATAAGAACGTCATGAATGAAAATCAGTGTGCGCAGTAAGCGTGCAGTCTTGCTGATAATTCTGATCAGTGTATAACTCTGGGACCTGCAAGTTATCTGCTTTAAAATGCACACTAAAAAAAAATAAATCTCTTTCATCCTTACTTCCCACCTTGCTGTGGCTTTAGCCGCAGAGGAGGAACTATAAGTGGTCTACACACACACACACACACACGTAAAAGTGGCCTCATCTCCATCGTGTTGGGCGTACAGATGAATAATGCAAAGGCTTTTCTGCTGCAATCAACATAATCACGTATACTGTGATTTGTTTTTGTCCTTTTTTTAAATGTAGGTTATTGACCAAATGACTGAAGCAGCTGCAGTTTAATCTCTTGGTACATATTCCAACGGTGCGGTCCAAAGTGACCGTTAACTCCAAAGTGCTTTTGCTTCTGTCATGTAAGCAACTGTCTTAAATACCGTTAAAGTGGTCAGTGTCGCAGTGTTACTTAAGAAAAGGTCACATTTGCCTTGCAGGTTGGGGGGGGGCATGTAGACTTGTACAGGGAGTGTTAAATGTTGGTTGGCTTTTATTTCTCACACACACACCCCAACAAAATCATGCAGTGGAATAAAAGATCCTTCTGAATCCTCCCAGGGCGATTGTGTTTTCAGAAGAGATGAGTTTCCACTTAGGCACCCAAATAAGGAGAATCCTACACCATGCACATGGACAGGTGAGCATAAGGAATATGATCACTTCCAGAAGAGTCTTCAAACATTCTTCCTTGTCCAATCAGAGTGAAAGGAGGTGAGTCAGCCACTGAGAAGACTCTTCCCAGTAGCTCACACCAGAATGGGACTGTGTGTAAGGTTAGGGTGGTACAGTTAGTTCATTTTAGACTCTGGACTTAATGGTCTTATGGAAGGGGCCTTCATTAGAAGTTAAGGTATATGGCTTCACTTACTTCAAAATTTGGTAAGCACTATTATACCACTTTAACAGCCATGGCTTTGCCCCAAAAGAATCCTGGGAACTGTAGTTTGTGAAGGGTGCTACAGTTGTTAGGAAACACTTCTTCCCCTCACACAGCTACAATTCCCAGAGTGGTTTAGCAATCAGTCCTTCGCAAGGAACTCTGAGAACTGTAGCTCTGTGGGAGGAATAAAGGTCTTCTCATAACTCTCACTACTCTGAGTTCCCAGGATTCTTTGGGGTAAAGCCATGGCTGTTAAAGTGGTATCATAGTGCTTTAAATGTATGAGGCAGATGTGGCCTTAGTTGGATGCAGCCCCAAAACGTGTACCATCAATGGCGCAGTTAGGTAGTTTTGAATTCTGGATTAATAGCCTACTGAGGTGGAGTGGAGGGCTCTTTTGATGGCAATGTCAATAATATAGTAGCAAATTCAGAAGTGCAGGGTCCCTTCATGATAGTCACAGCCACACCCCTTTCCACTTTTCCTCATCTCCTTTGCTCTCCGTGTCGATTCCAAGTCCACACTCCACTACAACAGACATCCCTAAGAGCCAGTGAGCATGAAAGAGGAGGCTGTGTGTTAGCTACTGAGAAGAGCCTTCTCAGTGGCTGACTCACCTCCTTTCACTCTGATTGGCTTCAGTCAGCACGAAAGGACAATTTTCAGCGGCTAACACACTTCCCTTTCATGCTGATTGGCTCATACATAGGGACCTGGCTGCTCCCAAAAAAGTAAGGGATATACAACCTCCTGCGACCCCAGATGACTACACCCCTGGGTAATGAGCTTTGCTTCACTTTGTTCAAAATGTGGCAAGCCAGCTGTACTGCATCTGAGGACCATCATTCAACTGAGGGATGGGGGCTGGCCTTCCACCCCAAAACCCTGCCCCGACAGCACTGCTGTTTATTACAGTTGGATTAAAAGGGGGGGGTTGAGAACTTGATAAAATTGCTTCA
Source organism: Rhineura floridana (assembly GCF_030035675.1). Lineage (NCBI taxonomy): Eukaryota > Metazoa > Chordata > Lepidosauria > Squamata > Rhineuridae > Rhineura > Rhineura floridana. The sequence continues at coordinate 8,682,400 of NC_084492.1, read as the reverse complement.
TAGGCCAGATCTCACCCATGAGACATCAGCTGGTCACACTGGGGATACAATGTGATTTTGTTTCATCAGGGAGTGAACATCACAACCTTTGGATGGCAAATGTTTGAAATAGGACATTAGGTCCAGCTGTTCCATCAGCCAGCAGGTACACAATAATGCCAGAATTAATCATGTTTAATGCACACTGGATTATGCAAGCATCCAGACAGGGCTTTGGTATTAATTGATGAGAGAGAGAGAGAGAGAGAGAGAGAGAAGTGTCTGGCAGAGACAGAAGAGGGTTGTGTGATTGTATATGTGTGTGTGTACTCTAGTGTTGCTCTCCTGAAAACGTAATCAGAGTACCTACCAGCATGGTATTTCTGACGTCTGATCTGCATCCTGGTAATGTCGCCTCTGTTGTCATGGCAGCATCTCTAATCCTCACTTAGAAGTAATCATTTCAGCCCGCATCCTTGATTCTGTTTGAACCTGGAACTGCATTTATCAGGGTGAGATGAGAGAAAGGAGGGCTTGCTCTTAGTGGCTTCTTATGGGACTGTGTTGGGCCAGAATAGGATGGGATTGGCCTTCTGTCTCTGACCACACTTGGTCCCTTCTTTTTAACACAGACCACATCCACAGCATACATTCAAGGCACTGTGATACCAATTTAGACAGTCATGGCTCCCCTGCAAAGAATCCTGGGAAGTGTAGTTTATACAGAATGCTGAGAGTTGTTAGGAGAGCCTTTTTCCCCTTGCAGAACTACAATTCCCAGAGTTCTCTGGGAAGAAGGATTGACTGTGAAAGCAACTGTCTTCTTGGCGCCAGGTGTCCTTTCATGCTTGACACTCAAACCAAGAGAGATTGGTCCTACCTGTGCTCAGCTATCAGCGAGGAGACTTCTAACTCTCCCCACCCCACCCCTTCTGAATCTGCAGTGGGCTTAGCCCAGCACATCTACAGAGCCAAGCCATCCAGATGGCCCCATCTGAAATTACTGTTCCGATTTTCATTTACAGGGGACGAGACGTTTTGAGGGATTACTAATGGGGAAACGAGCATGTGCCCATCAGCCTCAGTGGTCACTGTGGGTGGCATTTAGTGTTGGTCCTACTCAGAGTATAACTGAAGTCGATGGATGTCACTAACTTAGATTCATTACTTTCATTGAATCTAGTTTGAGCAAGGCTTAGTTGAATACAGCTTTTTTTGGGGGGGGGGTGCCTAGTGCCTGTTAGTGTCCTTTGATAATCATGACCTGGGTGTCGTGCCCAGTTCCAAAAGTAAGAAAGCCTTACCCCATGTCAACTATCCACGTACATGGGAGAAATAAAGGGGTTTTCTCAGGGACATCACTCAGCTGACAGACAGGCATTTTCCTTGCCTCGTGGGACCCCACGCACTCAGCTCAAGCCTTCTCCTGCCTGCAGACTACCATCTTTTCATAGCTCCGTCCTTTTCCTGACTCCAGGTTGATACAGTACCTGGTGCAGTGCTCCACCTGGGCGGATGTGAAAGAACCACTGGCGGCTGGTGGCTCCATGTCAGCGGAGCAGTGGAATCCGCTTTGGGTTTTAGTCTGAACTTTCAAGGAGCTCCCACTATCATGTAGCCACCAGCTGTCACTGGGAGGAACACAAGTCCACTCTGTCCTCCACCACATCGATGTGAAGGGGACACCATGCTGGTACCTGATCACATGAGTGCCCAGTTCATCTCAAGTCAGGTTTATTTATATATCCCAGGGGTAGAGAACCTCAGGTCTGGGGACCAGATGCAGCCCTCCAAGCCTCTCTATCTGGCCCTTGGAAGTCTTCCTAGGCCACACCACTTCCTGGCACTGCTTCACACCCCAAGAGTTGGAAGGTGTCCTTGATCTCTGATAATGCCTCTCGCTTGTCTGGATGGAGGACGCAGAGGGGTGTGTGTGTGTGAATTCAATATTTACATGTGTTGCTCCACCCATTTATCCCTCTGGCCCTGCCCTCCAGTGGCATGTCGCCCTTAGAAGGTTGCTTAGAAGGGAATGTGGCCCTCTGTCTGAAACAGGTCCTTCAACCCTTATATGCCACTTATCCATAATATCTGTGCTTAGTACAATAATATCACTGTTAAGTTCATTACAAACATCTGCTCTTCAAGTGCTAACTGCCGATGGGCACCTTCAAAGCCTTTCCTGCTCTCCCTTTTTAGGGCTCTTTATCTTTAAACAGGACTTGTCTCTCACATAGAAGACATCTTCCAGTAGAGGAGTGCCCTCTGAGAGTCCTTCAAATAGTGTCCTCTGAGACACAGCCTCCCTACCTCCATCACGATGAGGGGATGGCTCTGTTGGTGAGCAGCCGGGATGAGGCCCAGCACAGAGCAGAGACCTCCCCCCAGGCCGCACTAGATTCTGCTCCTGAGCAGTGGCTCCCACAGGGAGACAGCAGTGGCCACCAACTTGGATGGCTTTCAGAGAGGATGTGGCAAATTCACGGAGGACAAGGCTCTCCATGGCTACTAGCCATCATGGGTGTGTTCTGCCTCCACTGTCTGAGGCAGTATCCCTGAATACCAGTTGTTATGAACCACAGGTGGGGAGAGCATTTGTTGCACTCAGGTTCTGCTTGTGGCCTTCCTACTGAAGCATCCGGTGGGCCACCGTGAGGACAGGATGCTGAACTAGATGGGCCTTTGGCCTCGTCCAACTATAAGGCTGTTCTTATGTTCTTAGGTTTACGAAACAAAAACTCCAAAAAAGCCCTGAGAGATTTTTGGAAACGTTAGTATCTCCTTTGGGGCTTGGATTCCTGTCTTCCCCAGTGTTCGCCAACCTGATGCCTGCTAGCTGGTTTGGTCTACAGCTCCCATCAGCCCCAGCCAGCACAGCATCCAAACATCTGGAAGGCACCAGCTTGGGGAAAGGTGATCTTGCCTCTTCTACTTGGTGAGCAAAGGGGTTGAGGCGACGGGGGGAGGGGCCGAACCAAAAGGGATTGGCAAGGATTCCTAGTTGTTGTTGTTGGCTCTCTTTTTTTAAAAAAAAGTTCTCAAATATTTCCATCGGCAGAAACGCTGACGGCTTTTCCGAATGTGCTTCATGTATTAAAATACAACGCCTCAGAGCTGCCACAGGGAGATTGTGAGGGAGAACAAAAGAGACCTAGAAAGGGTAGCGAGAAGATTGTGACACCAACACGGGATTGATGATGAGGCGGCTGTGGAGTGTTCGCTGTTTGCGGCTTCGAAGAGAGCAGCGGCTTCTGACGCACCCAGGAGAGAATAATGCCGAAAGGGCATAAAGCACCAGCCGCATGAGAAGATGCCACAGAAAAAGCTAGCAACAAATAGGGCCCCAAAAGGAGCTGGTTCTAAACTTACCAAATTATTGGGGTAGGGTAAAGTGGGATGGGGAACCCTGCCTTCCATCGTAGGTTTTCAGACAAGCGATGTCACTGAGCTGCATAATTACTCATTTGCCATGCTCGTAAAGTGCATCAGCATTCAGAACTGAGCCATATTCTTCTTTGACTCAGACTCTAATCTGAACAGTTTTCCCCTCCCCATCGTCCCCACTGATTTACTAGCTGTGCCAAAGAGATACTGGCAAAGAGGGAGGAAAATATCTCTGGCCTCATCTGTACCGTGCATGTAAAGCACTATTAGACGAGTTTAAACAAAGAATTCTGGGGACTGTAGTTTGCTAAGGGTGCTGAGAGTTGTTAGGAGACCCCTCTTCGTCTCACTGAACTACAGTTCCCAGGATTCTTTGGGGAAAGCCATGACTGTATAAAGGGGTATAATAGTCCTTGCAATGTATAGCACAGATGGGGCCTCTTTCTCTTATTCCTCCTCTCCCTGATGGTTGGCGCATGGCTGTAGCAATGTCCCTGGAGCCTGTACCATTGGGAAATATAAATTTCCCAGGACACCTGATAGGCCCCTAACGTGAAAAATGTTGTCATAACAGCATTCTAAGGGCCATGAAGGGGAAAGGATCTCTCTCACCTGCCCTGCCTCTCACCATGACTGTTGTAACAGCAGCCCGTTTTATTGTTGCTATAGCAGTCAAGTGAAGAGGTTTGGGGGCTAATAAGTGATGGGGTTTACAGGAGAATGAAGAGGAGGCATTCAGGCCCCATTAGACACTTGATAACCTCATTGAAAGTGTAACAGAGTCTGAATTGGGCCCAAAATCAACCAAGCTATTTTCAGATTTTGTGCATTTGTGAAATACCTTGCTTTGCCAAGCCCAATTTCTAATTGACTCAGTGGGGCTTTAATCATCACTCACTTGTATACGGCCTTATTTATTCATTCATTACATTTATATCCCTCCCTTCCTTCCAAAAGGAGCCCGGGGGGCACACAAGTGATAGAACAATGCAAACATCTTTAAAACATCTTAAAAGCAATCCCAGTACAGATGTAGCCTGGGATAGAAGTCTCTCCTTAAAAGGCTTGTTGAAAGAGGAAGGTCTTCAGTAGGCACCAAAAAAATAACAGAGACGACACTTGTCTAGTATTTAAGGGGAGGGAATTCCAAAGGGTAGGTGCCACAACACTAACGGTCCGCTTCCTATGCTATGCAGAACGGTCCTTCTGATAAGATGGCATCTGCAAGAGGCCCTCAGCTGCAGAGTGCAGTAATCAACTGGGTATATAATGGGTGAGGCAATCTTTCAGGTATCTGGGTCTCATGGCTTTATACACCAAAACTAGCACCTTGAACTTAGCCTAGTAATTAAATAGCAGCCAGTGCAATTCTTTCAGTGGTGGGGTAACATGCTGGTGATATCCTGCCCCAGTGAGCAAGCAAGCCACCACATTTTGCACCAGCTGCAGGTTCCGGACCAATGTCAAAGACAGTCCCACACAGAGCGCATTGCAGTAATCCAGCCTGGAAGTACAGTAGGGCCCCGCTTATACGGCGGGTGCAACACTGGTCAGGCTATCCCATTCCAGAAATGGCAGCAAATGTCTTACCAGCCAAAACTGGGAAAAGGCACTTCTAGCCACTTGGAGAGAAGAGTGTTCCAGGAAGCTGCCTCAGGAAGCTGCTGTCTTGGTAGCCAAGGCCAGAACATTATTATAATGACACCCTTTGATCTTTCAAAATGTGTTGCATACTCTTTCACTCTTTTTTTTTTTGCAGATTTTTGTATAGCTCAATAGCTAGCTAAATAATCTTTGCGGGCCGGTGGCTACTCTGAGCCACTGAATATTTGTGTCACACCTGCTTGTATCAGTGGAAATTGAAGGAAACAGTTCTGCAGTGCAAATCAGGACAAAGAATGAAATGAGGGCAGTCACAATAGGTAAGATGGAGAGCGGAGGCTGTACCACCCTCACGCAGAGCTTGGAAGATTACTTTTAAAAAGTAATAAATTACAGTTACAATTGCTTGGCCCAAAAAAGTAGTAATTACCATTACAATTACAATTGCTCTGAAAGTAACTGATTACTTTACTTTTTCTCAAAAGTAATCACTACAATTACATTTCAGTTGCTTTTTTTAAAAAACTCCTACAAGGTGCTGGCCTTGGCTGCTGCACATCTAAGAAGCCTAAAACAATATTAAAAATAAACACACACACACAGGGGGTAGTAGAATAAAAAATTTTATCCATAAGATTAACATAATGGCATAACAGAATCTCACATCCCCCCAAGCAATGAAGATACCCCAACTCTTGAAATCAAATTTTACACTTGAAATGCTTTTATAATATGTTTCTGTTATGTCTCAAAAGAACAAGATGCTCAAAGAGCATGTCAGACAAGGAATGTCTTTTTACAGTCATTACGTTGCCACCAGTACTGAACAGGCGTTCTACTGCGGCGCTTGAAGGCATGCCTGTGTTGTGCTGCAAAAAACACCGCAGCACACGTGGAAAGCCATGGAGTGATGACACTTCTCTGTTGGGAGACCTCAGGTACCTCACCAGTTCCTCCTCAGCAGTGTCCACTGATGACTTCTTGCCCTGGGGCAGAAAGTTAAAGAAGTCATCTTCTAAGTCATCTCCTTCCTGGTCTTTATCTGAAGACTGATCACTGTCCTCATTAAGTACACCCATCTTTATTTCAGCTTTCAACAAGGCTTCCATTGTGTATCTAAGAAAGAGAGAGGATATGTTAACACATATATGTTAGGAAACCATCATCTGCTCTTCATTTCCTGATGCTTGTCATGTCCCCTGGTTCAGGGTCCAGCCTGAGCCTGTGGATGATGACATGGAAGGTAGGAAGGTGACCAAGTCACCACACTCATGGGGCAGCACAGCAGACCCTTAAGGATTACCTGCAGCAACCCAAGGTTGTGATGAGGAGCCCCAGGAAGAAAAGGCCCAGCCCCTGCCTACCACCTTAAGCCCTCTGATGCCTCCCTTGAGACAACATTTCCCTTGGAGTAATCCACCCAAAGGGCTTCCCTAATGTTCTTACTTGTTGGTATGGGTGGCGGCCTGATACGATTCCAGCCAATCTAGTTTGAAGCGAGGGTGTAGACAGGCTGCCAGAAGAAGCCTCTTGTCCTCCCAGATAGCTGCAAACCGCTTTCTTAGGGCTTCGCGCGCACCTCTCAGCAGCTGAAAACAGTATGTGTACCTCTCAGGTTTGTTTTCCAGTCCTTCTAACTTGCGGTCCAGATTGCAGAGCGTTGGTAGCAAATACCCCATGAACATGCCGTTCTCCCGTTGCAGGATATCTAGGGACTGGGCTAGTGGCTCCATAATCTCTGTGTATTCCTGTACCACTTCAATCTCAGCAGCTGTGATCCTGGACAAGGAGCAGCGGTCCATTATGGCATGCATTTTTAGTGGCATAGTTGACAGGAGCTCATGTAGGTGCTTCAACGCATCAAAGGTGGAATTCCACCTGGTCTTATTCGGTACCTTCAGATACACACCACATTGTGCACGGATATACTCAGCAATCTGTGCTGACTGGTTCTGCTTTGACCACAACTTGCTGCACTTTCCCATCAAGGAACGAAACTGTTTCTTGAAAGGACCAAGAAGACTACTTTTGGAGGAGTCAGAGAGCATGGCCTCTGTGTCTTGTGTTGCCACAAGGTTGAGGGTGTGGCTAGCACATCTCTGGTGTGGTGGTAAAACAAAATCCTCTCCTGAGTCTGCAGCTTCTTCCTCTGCCTCAGGTCCTGTGTCCAGGATCTCACAGATAGGCACAAACTCCACTTCAGCCTCCTCCTCCTCCTGGTTATCACCATCATCGTCACTGGTGCCTGCAGCTTCCACTGGTTCTTTGGCCATGAAAACTCTGAACACTTTCACAAAGTTGGAGCCATTGTCTGTAGTAGTACACATAACTTTGTTGTGGATCCTGTACTGCACATGTACATCATGCAGTGCTTTTGAAAGGACATCGTATGTATGGCGCCCCTTCAGACGCTTACAAGCCAAGGCCCCGACCTCACGTTTCAGGGTAATTGGGTTGATCCAGTGGGCTGTTACCCCAAAGTAACTCTTCTTGCCATTGGTCCAACAATCTGCAGTGGTTGCTATATATGCCACAGCACCCATTCGGTTTGCAAGAGTTTCTCTCATGTGGCATGCTGTCTTCTCAATTCTGTCTCTCAGAGTCTTGACACATACGATGGTGAGATCTTTGGGGAGTCCAATGTGAACCAGATTAATGAATGATGGTTTGTCCACAGTCTGAAGTGGTAAGGTCTCCTCTACAATGAAATCAATGATTCTCCTGTTGAGATTGCTCTGGGTGACAGGCTCCCTGCCAGATCCCCACCTCTCAAGGGTTGTCTGCTGCTGCTTCAGCATTTTGGGAGGAGGGGTGTCATGCATTGGTTCAGGAAGGCCACGTCTCCTTGCCTTTATTGCTTCTTCAATTGCTCTCAGCTTCTCAGGGTGTGCCCTCTGAGGAAGAAGAACAAAGCATGAATCCAAGAAAAAATGGGAGAGGAACTTCACAATTTAAACATAAATAGACAATGGTCACTCTTTGAGGACCAGCATGACAAAGGCTTACCTCAAAATGTTTCTTCACATTGGATGAGGAGGAAACAGCTGATCTCAGATTTTTGATCCTTGGAAGGCAGTAATTGCATCGTACAACAACATTTTTCCCACTCTGGCTCACAAATGTACAAGCTTTCTCAAAGCCAAACCATGGTACTTGCTGTTCTGCAGATGTGGCTGTGGGCAACTGGCACTGCTTCATGCCCTCCTCCTCCTCATGCACAGGGCCTCCTTTCTGAACCTCACTTTTTAGTTTTGCCTCCTTAGGATCAACAAGCTGTGTCTCAAGCGGCCGCACTAACTGACTGCTGCTCTCAGCAGCAAAACCTGCAACAGGCGTCTCTGTAATAAACAAGAGATAATAATATGGGTGAACTTCAGCTGTGATGTGCCCCCATCTCTTCCCCATGCTGCAAGATGCCCCAGTCAGAGTGGAAGTAAGCAGGTCGATAGCACAATTAAAAGAGATCCTATTTGCATCATTTTTGCTCACTGAATAACCCTGCCTGGGCCAGTCTAACCTACTATCTCAAAGGGTTGTTGTGAGAACAAAATGAGACTAGGGTTCAAATCCCCACATAGCCATGAAGCTCACTGGGTGACCTTGCACCAGTCACTGCCTCTCAGCCTCATGAAAACCCTATTCATAGGGTCACCATAAGTTGGAATCAACTTGAAGGCGGTACATATATTTTTTATTTTGAATATGATGATTATGATAATAAATATGCAGCATTTCAAATTAATTCTGTATGAGAAGCATTCCATGCCAAGCTTGGAAAACCAAGGATGAGGTATAAAATGTAGACAAAAATACTTTTGACAAAATGCCGTTTATCTTTTATATCTATATCTATAATTAGCAATACAGCTGAATGATGTATGTAAAGTATTTTTTCTTTCCCTTTTCTTTTTTATTAATATTTTAGTACTACTGCTAAAGTTCTGATGAAAGAATAAAGCATTCATTAGCCAAATTCAAATGATTAGAACACATCACATAAATTCCACTGAAGTTGGAGTTTTTGCCATAGAAAATGAAAAAAACATATAACCTATGATAGCCCAATAGACAATCAGAACTAATATAAAACCCTATTGCTTCTCATTTGCAAATCTTGCAAGATCTAAGGTAACTCTAGATCATGTGAGTTCAGGTGATGCATGTTATGTACATTTGTATAGATATTAGCAGAGATTGTCAACAGTCTATCTCTCTCTGGGACTGGGAATCTCTCTCTTTCTCACAGAACATGAGTTTGAGAGCTGGGGGACTGAGAGGAGGAGCTGCAAGGACCCTACTTCTCACCTCATCTCTGCCAAGAACAAAAAAATCAGCCTTAAGCCATTTATTATACGCCTAATGATTTTTTATTATTATTATTATTATTATTATTATTATTATTATTATTATTATTATTATTATTATTATTATTATTACTGAGACAGTTTTTGTCCCACATACAATTCAGTCTTGTGATTAAACAGGACAAAAATACAAATAAAAAGAAAGATGGAGTTCAAATAAACATACAATAAAAAGCTAGCCAGCATTTTAAAAGGCAGGAGTGCTCTGTCTGGATAAATACAGCACACAGGTATGCATAGGAACAAGGGGGAGAGTTAAAAAAGGGGGGGAAGGAAGAGAAGTAGGCTGAAGTTTCAGAAGTGCCTTGTGATTGATGGGGGGCAGCAAGGCAAGGAGAGGCAGTGGGAGGGGCAGAAGGGGCCGCAGGGGGGTGGGGGGGCAAAAATGCCACGGGGGGCGGAAGGGGCCGCGGGGGGTACACACACACACACACACACAAATCATCGTCACTCACCTCCACAGCTCTTCGCCATTCTGCTGCTGCCTTCTCCGTTGTCCTTGCCCTGGCTTTTTCCTCTGGCATCCATTTTTTCCTCTCAGACGCTAGCAGGCCCTGCCTATTCACCTCTTCCCTCATGCCTCCTAACACAGATCATGAGGGAAGAGAGAGTCTGCGCAGAGGTCCAATCAGTGTGAGGCACATGTCTTGTGTTAACCAATCACAGCCAGGAGCTGACTTCCCCTTGTTCCCGCCCCCAAGTAACGTCCAACCTAACGTGGAAACGTTAAAGTTGCAGCTGAAAAGTAGGGAAATTACTAGTCGTCCCGTTACTTGCCAAATGTAATGGAATTACCCACTCATTATTTAAAATTGTAACTAATTACAAGTAACTCGTTAAAAATAACGAGTTATTTCCAAGCTCTGCCCTGACGGCTGTGGCAGTGCTGCTGCTCGCCAGGACCAGAATGGGGCAGGAGGCAGACAGGGCAGGGGAGCACTAGGTTGGTTGCAACAGGAGGATGTGCACATGAATTACTGTCCCATCCCTTCTCAGTCCCAGTGACTGGCTGTGTCCCTGCAGTTAGGGTTGTCAGATCATTCCAACAGAAATGGGAGTGGAAATTGCCAACGTTTGCTTATCCGTCCAGTGGCTGGAATGGAAGTCAATCCAGCGATTGCAAGTGGTATTGGCTGTTGTTGTTGCTTCAGTCCATGAAAAATATGTAATTGATTACATTTTCCCACCCCTACCACAATTTGTGTTGTGTTTCCTTTGCAGAGAAATGAATTGGGTAGAATAACATAATAACAACGTAAGCTATGTAATTAATTTTATAAGTTACATCGTGAATTACACAAGCTATGCAATTTTGCCCAAGCAGAGAGCGAGACAAATAATGTACTTTTTTGATGGAAGATGAACCGCAGTGGAACAGAAACAGTGCTGCAAGTGATGAATGCAGGGTGGAATGCAAAACAAATGTTTCTTACATCCCTGCTGCAGCTGGTAAGGCAGCGCTGCAGCCCACCTTACAAGTTGTGTCTTGATTATTTGCAAACAGTTTTTGATTGTTTGTTTGTTTGTTAAACCATTTATATACCATCCATCATCCTGCTGGATTTCGAGAGCTGTTGCGCTTGGATGAGTGATGTTACTTTAATATGGATTGCCTGCCTTCTGCCTCCTACTCAGTTTGTATATGAATGAACTGATATTACAAAGCATTTAATAATCATGTGTTCGCTAATCCACTCACCAGCTGTAAATTCCCCTCCATGGGCTAATCTTTCCATGATGGTTTCTCTCAATTTCTCATTATTCCCAATCTTAAATTCAGTTCTCCTCATTTCTGCATCAATTTGTGTTGGGGTTTTAAAAACAAAGTCCTCATGAGAATTCACCAGTATTTTAGTAGCATTTATCTTATGCAAATTTTGCCTAATATACACAGTTTTGCAAGCCGTTTCCCCTAATGCATTTTTTGTATGTTATTTTCACTAATATGTAATTTTTTATCTGCACATCTGTGCATTTTTGGTATACATCTTTTGGTTGGAGAACTAAATTACAAAACTTGGAGAGGTGTGAATTATGACAAATAGCTGCACTTCAGATTACTCATTGTGTCGGGTAAGTGTGAATTAGGTAGGTCTTCATTAAATGTGAATCATACTGGATGTCTCCCTTACCTCTGAGTCTCTGGTGAGTACAAGTCTCAGCAGTCTGTCACTTTTCTTGCAGTTTGGAGGCTGAAAAATATAGTGACTGGCCCAAGGTTAACCAGTGACCTTCATGGTGTAGTAGGAATTTGAACCCTGAGTCTTTCCAGACTTAGTCTGACACTAACTCAGATGTTTTGGAATACAACTCTCAGCAGCTTCAACCAGCACAGCTATTGGTGTGGCTAATGGAAGTTGTAGTGCAAAACACCTGGAAGGCACCAGGTTGGCAAATGCTGCTCTAACCACTATGCGACACTGCCTCCAGTGGTGGTTAAATGTGGAAGCAATGGCAGGGGTGACAGGAGGTTGCCATGCATGCATGTTAAGGATCAAATTTGGCTGAGAGACAGTGACTGGCCCAAGGTCACCCAGTGTCCTGGCCAACCCCGTTGGATTCAGACTCAGACTCACTGGTGTCTGTTCTCCATTATGTTTAATCTGAAATCTCAGTTTAGAGAGTTTCATAGCCTACAGATTATACAGGACTCTGTGTCTCTACACAGCATAACTAGGATGTCTAGTCAAGCAAAGACATTGTTGCACACTCCTTGAAACCCTTTAAATAGACTTGGGCGTTCTCTTTGCATGGGGAGGGTTTCTCTGCATGGGACTGGGCTAGAAATCCAGCAATCCTACAGATTGAAAAACTGGCACCATCTCTGCACACCTGCACATCTCTATGCCTCTGGTGAGCCTCCAATTCCTTCTGGAGAGGAGGCATGAGCAGCGGTGACCAGGGAAGGCTCTTTGTTAGGCAGCACTTCTTCTGTTATAACTGGAACCACAGGGGCAGAGCTGTCATTCTCTAATGTGCTGAAGCCTTCTCCTTTTTCCTCTCTCTTCCTCTCTCTGCAACCCACTGGGCCCCTCCCCAGGATCCCAGACTCCCCCTCCTCCTTAGGAACTCTCCATGGGACCCATGACACACAGTGACTTTCATGGCTAAGTAGAGGTTTAGTCTTCTGGGGTCTTCGTCCAACACTCTAACCACTACACCACCCTGGCGTTGTGTTGTGATATGTGTCAGATTTTTGATGGGGTGGTTCTGTACGAGTTCTGTACGAGACCTAGTTCCTGACATTATCCCTGTTGGGATCAGCCTGGAGAAACAGAGGGCTCTTTGCACCCCAGTAGGCCCCTAGCACCTAACTTTGATGCTCTGCTCAGAACAATTTTGAGTTGATCCCCAAGGATCCCAGTGCAAGCCAATTTATCTAATTCCACTTTCAGAGAATCGTGGACTGCCCAGCAATTCGCATTTAAATACCTTTCATGTAGAAATAGCTGTCATTTCCCTCTGTGTGGACAAACATTTTAAAATGGTTGCTGACTCATCCTGCTGAATCATGCCAATTTCTGGACATGCCGGCTCAACACTTAAGACTTTTCAAAATGCCTTCTATGACATGGGTGCAACGGAAGGGAATTTGGCACGGGTCGCCAGCCTTTAACTCAGCAACCTCTGACTTTTAAGTAGATCACTAGAGCATTCACACATGGGACTAAGAACACCTTTTCCCTGCCGTGCATTTCAGAGGATTTGAGGCCACATCTGTACCATACAGTTGTTAGGAGATCCCTCGCAGAGCTACAATTCCCAGACTGGTTTAATGATCAATCTTTCTTGCCATGGAACTCTGGGAATTGTGGGTCTGTGAGGGGAAGAGGGGTCTCCTAACAACTCTCAGCACCTTGGACAAACTATAGTTCCCAGGATTCTTTGGGGGGGACCATCAAGGCCAGCACCAGGCATGCCTGGACCCTAGGGCACCAGCCCTCCCCGGGCCTGCGGAGCTGTAGTAGTCCAACACTCCCCATACAGGCGGTGCAGGGTTAATAAGCCTTCCCACACGCTCCACCCAGCTCTCTTGTTGTGTGAATGACATGCACACATCGTACACATGCCTGCCATCAACCAAGATGGGGGGGCATCAGAGAAGCCCCTGTCATCATTTTGGGTGACAGCAGGCAAGCATGCACAGCATTCACACTGATGGGAGAGGTAAGTGGGGCCCACACTGTCTGTATTGGGGGGCCTGGGAGCTCCCTCTCGCAATCCACAGCAGGGTCAGATTGCAGGACCCGACACTGCTGCAGATCACAGGAGTGCCACCCTCCCACTCTAAGTTGGGGGACTTCAGAGGACCCTCTGGGCTGCAGAGGCCCTTGGCCAGGGCCCAACCTGGCTGCCTTCTGGCGCCAGCCCTGGAAACCATGACTATACCACTTTAAGAGTGCTTTAAATGTATGATGCAAATATCAGACCTTTTTGAACTAGTGAATATAGCCAGTGGGGCATGGAAACGTGCAAGATTCCCCCCATCCCTTAGAAAGGTGACTGTTCCTTTTTTATGACTTGTTTGGCGAGTTGTCTGCTTCACCGGTTCACCTCCTGACACGAGAGTCCATTTCTCTGAATCCTCCTGACGCTCTTGGAATGCTGGGAAAGAGAGTGGCCTCCAACCTATCAGACAGAAAGAGGGACAGAGAGCTGCCTTATAGTGAGCGTGGCCATTGGTCCACTGAGCTCAGTGTTGCCTGCACTGACTGGCGGTGGAATGGCTCTCCAAGGTTTCAGGCAGGGAGGCTTTCCCAGCTCTACCTGGAGTCGCCGGGGATTGGACTTGGGACCTCCAGCATGCACCACTGAGCTGTAGCCCAGATAAGGCTGGAAGGAGGCAGAGAGGGAGGATCCGTCCTCATCCTCACCAGTGGCAGAAGACCCTTCCCGTGTTGAAAGGGGCAGCAGCTGGTCTCCCACAGGCAGCCAAGGTGGGCGCTGATATCTCATTCAAGTGATAGCCTGCATGTAGATGGGGAAGAAGAACCTAATTCACCATTTTTGAAACAATATGTGAACCGAAACACCGCCGACGTTTGAAATTTGTGCAGTTCCTCTGTGGCCCCGGTAATAGTGCTTCCACCAAATCCTATTGGCCCTCACCTGTTCAATCTTAAGCACAGGGTTACACCCTACATATCGCATTGCTGTGATAGATACTGTTACTTGTTGTCCTGGCCAGATGAACAATCTCCATTAGCACCTTCCCATACCACAGAACCAGTAGTGTAGTGGCAAATTCAGAAGTGCAGGGTCCCCTCAGGATAGTCACAGCCATGCCACACCATACCCCCTCCACGTTCCCTCCTTTTTTTTGCTGCCAGGTTGAGAATGAGATCCTTGTTAATGCCTTCTCCCACAACAACAGATGTTCCTAGGAGCCAATAAGCACAAAAGAGGAGAGTGTTAGCTACTGAAAAGGGTCTTCTCAATTGCTGACTCACCTCCTTTCACTCTGATTGGACCCAATCAGCAGGAAAGAACATAAAAGCATGATAGAAGACCCTTCTCAGTGGCTAACACTCCCCCCCTTTCATGCTGATTGGCTCATAGGATGCTGGAGACATAGAGACCCTGCTGGGACCCTGCTCCTAAAAAAGTATGGGGTCTAAGACCCCACAAGGCCCTGGATGACTACACCCCTGATCTTGTGGCTAGAAACAAAACTAACAAAATATACAGGTGAGGTACTTCAATCTGTCGACAGGGCTATATCAGTTCCTTTGACAGGCATCCCCTAAAGGGCTCTATGGAGGAACTTTCTTGCATCCCATAGATCTTGCAACTTCAGCAAACACTGCCCAGAATCACTGGGAGCAATGTAGCACTTAAAAAAAAAAATCATTGAAACCTTTGCAGGAGCTGACAGAAAGAGGCCATTAAAGCCATGGCTAATCTCATCCATTTTGCAGGGGGTTCAACACTCTGTTTTTGGCAAACCCTAATGCTTTTTCTGGAGGCCGCTTTAATTTCTTAGGGTCTCCAGTGGCATTGCGTCTTGCAAGTTTGGCTGTATTGCTGTAACATCAGTTAGCTACATTGTTCTCCAATGATAAGCAAATAAAAATAAATGTCACTCTGGCCATCATGGACAGGACATTCATTCTGCAACAAGTAATTCTACTATTCTCATGTGCAACTGGAATGGGTTAGTGGGGCCCTGCAACAAAATGTTGCAGTGTGGAGAACATCTGTCCAAGATTCTAGCCACTCCACTTCATTCCTTCACCTTCCTCAGTCTTATCAGCATTCTTTGCCCACCCATAAACTCAGTACTCATTGAGCTGTTTTGTATCCTTCCCTTCTTCCACAATGGAACTCCAGATAGTGTACAGGGTGCTGTGAGGAAGTATCCCATCCAGGGTGAGGCTGAGCAAAACAAAAACATTTGATAATTGACCAGGATCCTTGTTTAAATCTGCTTGGAAATCCAGATTTCAGAACATAGGTACTGTAATAGAATTCTGCCTGTGCACCATTTTTTTAAAAAGATATGGATATAAAAATGTAAATGTGCTGCCTTCAAGTCGATTCCGACTTATGGTGACCCTATGGATAGGCTGAGAGCTGAGAGGCAGTGACTGGCCCAAGGTCACCCAGTGAGTTTCATAGCTATGTGGGGATTTGAACCCTGGTCTCCCAGGTCATAGTCCAACACCTTAACCACTACACCACACTGGCTCTCTACAAACACAATTATTTTTCTTTTGTTTTTTAATCTAACAAAAAAAAAACACCTTTTTCACAGTTCTGCGTTTGTGATTGTTTCCTTCACAATCAACAGGAAAATTTTAAAAAAGACTCCAGAACCTGGGGTCATCCAATCAAGCTGAACTTTGGGAGATTCAGGACAAACAAAAGGAGGTTCTTCTTCACACAGTGCGGAGGTAAACTGTGAGATTCGCTACCACGGGATGGAGTGAGGGCAACCAACTTGGATAACTTTAGAAGTAGATTAGACAAATTCTTGGACAATGGGGCTATCAGTGGCTACCAACTCTGATGGTTGTGTCCTACCTCCACTGTTGGACATAAGATGAGCCCGGCTGGATCAGGCCTAAGGCCCATGTAATTCAGCATCTTGTTCTCACAGTGGCCAGCCAGATGCCCAAGAGAAGCCTGAAAGCAGGACCTGAGCGCAACAGTGCTCTCCCAACTGTGATTCCCAGCAACTGGCATTCAGAGACATAATGCCTCCAACAATGAAGGTACCTCTTACCCATTGTGGCTAGTAGCCATTGATAGTCTTCTCTTCCATGAATCTGCCTAGTCATCATTTAAAGCTATTCAAGTCGGTGGCCATTACTACTTCCTGCGGGAGCGTATTCCATAGTTTAACCATGTGCTGTGTGAAGAAGTTCTTTCTTTGGTCTGTCCTGATTTCAAGGAAGCATCCTGGCATATACCCCTGAAGGGACTTCAACCCCTACCCCCGACCTTTTATGGCTGTGTCCCTGTATACAACTGTCTAGAGAATGGAGAGCCCTGAACATAAAAGTTGGCCAACCCTGGAGCAACATGCCATGAGAGGCCCTTTCCCCCCACTTCAGAAAAATGATCTGGACAAGGACCGTTTCTGTCACAGTATAGACCTTGAATGTGTTTCAAATGGAGCGTCTCCGCAGCTGGTGACGCAGAGCTCAAGAGAACAGCAGCGTACATGTCGTTCTCTAACAGTCCACTCTGTGCACAGAGAGAGAGAGAGACCTTATTCTTCCTAAGTGTGACACCTTCCACCAGAACTAGCTGGAGCCTCGGAGATGCTGCTGGGAGAGAGCAACGCTCCATCAAAAACATATTAATGCCAGAGATGACTGCTTGCAAAATTGTGAGAATTAGCTTTGCTGCCCAGGCAGGTAGTGCATAACCTGGCAGACCTCAGCCTTTGAAATAATGAAAGCAACCGCCTGTATGCATGGGCATGGGGTCCTGGATTCTCCTTGCTGTCAGGAACTCGCAAGTGCCACAGTGACCCCTAGTGGAAGAGAACAGCTATTACTCATAGCTGCTGCCATTGCAAGTCACGCCATGCTCTACAGGAAAGCACTGCTGCCATATTAAGTAAGTCATACTAGTAATGGTCCATATCTAGTCCAGGTTGTCAGCCGTACTTGGCAGTAGTTCACCTACTGCTGAAAGCAAACAATTCATGAAGAGCCCTCGCTTCTCAGTAGCTGTGCCCCATTAAGAACATAAGAAGAGCTCTACAGGGTTAGACCAAAGGCCCACCTAGTCCAACATCCTATTCCCACAGTGGCCAATCCCACTGGTGGTTCCACCAGGAATGATTTAGAGATCAAGGAGAGCAGGAGCAATCTGTGCCTATTCAGAACTGTTTCTGCAGCTTATTGTGATCTCTGTTGTTTAAAGGTAGGGGTGGAAGGATCTGTCAGTTTCAGCATTCTGGTGTTTCATTTTTCTAATCTTCAATTCAGTTTTCCATATTTCTGCAGCAATGTCCAAAAGAATTTTTAATCCTCCTGAACATTCTTCAGCATTTTTGTGCAAATTTCTCGTAATAAATACATTTTTCTTTGCAGTTTTGACTAATGTACACATTTTTGCAAGCAATGTATCCTAATATAATATATTTATTTATTATTGTTGTTTATTAAATTTATATCCCGCCCTTCATCCCAGTAGAACCCCAGGTCAGCAAACAAAAACACAAAAAACACTCTAAAACTTCTTAAAAGCAGACTTCAAAATATATTAAACCAGAACATCTTAAAAAAATCTTTTTATAAAAACTTTTAAAACGTCTTAAAAAGCAATTCCAACATAGACACAGACTGGGATAAGGCCTCTCCTTAAAAGGCTTGTTGAAAGAAGAAGGTCTTCAATAGGCCCTGAAAAGATAAAGAGATGGCACCTGTCTAACATTTAAGGGGAGGGAATTCCAAAGTGTAGGTAAAAAGGTAAAGGTGTCCCCGCACTTGTAGTGCGAGTCGTTTCTGACTCTTAGGGTGACGTCTTGCGACGTTTACTAGGCAGACCATATATATGGGGTGGGATTGCCAGTTCTGTCCCTGGCCTTTCTTTACCCCCCAGCATATGTCGGTACTCATTTTACCGACCACGGATGGATAGAAGGTGCAACAACATTAAAGGTCCACTTCCTATGTTGTGCGGAATGGACCTCCTGATAAGATGGTTATCTGCAAGGGGCCCTCACCTGCACAGCGTAGTAATAGCACATTTTTGTATGATACTTTCACCAATATATTCATTTTGTGCACACTTTCCCCTAAAATATGCATTTTTGCAAATACTGCTTGGCTGGAGAGCTGCCTCACAAAATTCGGGTAAGTGCGAATTTCAAAGGATGGCTGTATCTCAGTTCTCATATTGTATCAGAAATGGCAAATCAATAAATTTGGCTTTAAATGCAAACTGAATCCAATTTCTCCCCCATCCCTATCTCACAGTATTCCACCCCCCAACTCCTGTGGCTCCCTCAAAGCTCCCTGGGGTAGGAGAAAGACATTCGGTTTTGTATGATTATAACAAGCTCAGGGTACTGGGAGAAGGGGGAGGTTTCCTTAAACAAAGGAAAATAGGGAGAGGATTAGACAAACTGAATTCCTGCTTGGCATCTCTTGAGTCACCACTTGAAGACCCACTGTGTGGGCCTGCATCCTAAGAGATGACTAGCCAGCATGGGGCATGGAGTTGCGGGGCATTATGTTGCTGGTAATAAGGCGTGGTTGATAACTTTTGAGAACCACTCCCTTTTCCTAGCTAGCAGGCATCATGGATTCATTTGTAACGAACTGCAACTGAGTAATTCTTTTAAAAAGAGAATGAGAGAGAGAGGGAATGATTCTGAGGGTCGTGGAGATTGCATCAGATGCCTAAATTCTGCATGTGAGAAGATTAATAGCAATTATGCAGAATACAGAGGGTGAAGCGCAGTTAAATCATACTCAGAGTAGATGCATGGATCAGTCTACTCTGAGTGTTACTAGTGCTGGATATCATCCAGAGAGTTTAGGCTTTGGGACCAGTGGATACATGCAGCAAAATCCAGCGGTAAGCATGGTTGCCCACAGGAATTTGTTTTTCTTGGGGAGAGTGGCAAAGTAAATATCCAAATAAATAAACCAATAAACAGGACTAGCATCAGAGAACAGTTCTACCATTTCTGATAAATCTGATGACTGAGCAATGGTGAGTTCTGCCTAGAGCTGGCATCTGAGAAACTAACTGCACTGCTGTTACAATCAACTTCACACACACCACCACCACACACACACAAACAACCCCAAGACACCTGAATAACAACAGTGGACTGTTTGAGCAGTGTCACGCTTGTGCACACAAGTTAGGGGGGAAAGAAAATAAAGGCACCGTTTGCAGCAACGTAAACATGCCAGCAGAATGCGAGACAGCAGCCGGAAGTTTCTCTTCAGCCCACAGAAAATTAAATGAATGAAGGGAGGAGGAGGGAGTGGGCGTGGAGAGGGGAACAATTGACACACCCACAAAGCATCGGATCAAAGCATCTGCAAGCATTGGAGATACGGAGTGAAGATGTTTTTTCCTTCCCTTTTCGTACTATCAGAGGATCGGGTTAGTATGGATTTATGAAACTGCATGATACCTTCTGTTTGCCAGTAACATCATGTGAACCATGCAAATAAAAAGGGCATGTGAGTAGCACCAAACACACACTAAACCACTGTGAACATGAGCCCAAGCCCTGTGAGGAGAGACTGAAGGAACTGGGCATGTTTAGCCTTGAGAAGAGAAGACTGAGGAGAGATAAGATAGCACTCTTTACGTACTTGAAAGGTTGTCTCACAGAGGAGGGCCGGGATCTCTTCTCGATCATCCCAGAGTGCAGGACACAGAGTAATGGACTCAAGTTACAGGAAGCCAGATTTCAACTGAACATCAGGAAAAAATTGTTAGAGCGGTACAACAATGGAACCAATGACCTAGGGAGGTGGTGGGCTCTCCAACACCGGAGGTGTTCAAGAGGTAACTGGACAGCCACCTGTTGGGTATGCTTTAAGTTGAATTCCTGCATTAAGCAGGGGATTGGACTCGATGGTCTTATAGGCCCAACTCTACTATTTTATTATTCTAAGTTAGAAAGAAGACCCTCTTCAGAACAAATGAGGAGAACAGTGCCTGAATGTTTTGCATCATATCTTCAGAGTGGTAAGTGGCGGTAACGCAGCCGAAGCTCTGCTCACGGCCGGAGTTCGATTCCAACGGAAGGAGGAAGTCGAATCTCCGGTAAAAGGGGTCGAGGTCCACTCAGCCTTCCATCCATCCGTGGTCGGTAAAATGAGTACCCGGCCTATGCTGGGGGGTAAAGAAAGGCTGGGGAAGGAACTGGCAACCCCACCCCATATATACGGTCTGCCTAGTAAACGTCGCAAGACGTCACCCTAAGAGTCGGAAACGACTCGCACTACAAGTGCGGGGACACCTTTACCTTTAAGTTAGAAAGATCACAAGCTCTTGCCCTTGCGACTGTTTTTTTTTTAAGCTGACACATTATTCCCCAGCAGAGCTACATTAAAATCCTAGATATCTGCATTGTTATAATTTCTCCATCAGGGAAGGCCAACAGAAAAGGCTTAAGAACAAATGAAGTCACTTCTCTAGAATCTAGACTTAAGCCCACCATGTATCAGTGTCATATGTAATTCAGAGCTTGGAAAAGTTACTTTTTTGAACTACAGCTCCCATCAGCCCAATCCAGTGGCCATGCTGGCTGGGGCTGATGGGAGTTGTAGTTCAAAAAAGTAACTTTTCCAAGCTCTGGACTGAACCAAACCATGGTTTAGCACAAACAAGTGGGTTTGCAAACCAAACATGCAGGTTTCCAAAGCAACGATCACTGCTGCTGCTCACATCCCCTGGTCCTGATGCCACTGCGCCCCCCCCAGACAAACTATGAGTGAACAATCAAAAACAAATCTTGGTAACAGTTCCTAGTTTATCTGGAGTAAGACAAATCACAAGCCCAGGTTCAAATGTAATGCCAAGCCAAACCATGGCTTAGCCCATGCAGCTGCAGGACCAGGAGAGGAACACATTTGCTCATTTGTGCTAAACAATGGTTTGGCTTAGCATTGCATACAAACAGGGCCAATGAGTGTTTCACTCTACCCTGCTCGCAATCTAATGGACTAGATCTGCTCTCCTAAATGCCAGTCATTCCTGTGACTTCATTCATTGGCTAAAAACACTGAAAGGCAGGAGCAGGCTACTTTCTTACAAAACAAATGAGGAGAACAGTGCCTGAATGTTTTGCATCATATCTTGGGTTCTACAAATCTTATAAACGTATTCTTTTGTTCTTATAAATGAAAGCTGGGGATCTAGGGACAAGTGCCTCTTCTGCAGACATCCATGATGGTAAACCTTTTATTGGATTCTGCAACTTTTGGCTGTGGATTCAGGTAGACTGTATATTTGAAATAATAATAATAATAATAATAATAATAATAATAATAATAATAAATACCACCATGTACAGAAAAAAGAGCACATCAGTGAGAAGAATTCAGGCTACATTCCTAAACCCACTTACTAGGGAGTGAGTTCTTTAGTGAATTACTTTTATTCTTGCACTGAGCACTGAACTAACTGGCCTCTGAGGTTCTTTACAACTCTGATACTATACTGCTGGGTAATCATACGTAGAACTGTACTAGCCTTGCACTTAACCTTCCCCCTGATGTGACTACTATTTATTTCTTGTATTTCTTACATTTATATCCCACCTTTCCTCCAGGGACCTCAAGGTAGTATACATGGCTCTCCCCTCCACATCGTATCCTCGCAACAACCCTGTGAAGTAGGTTAGGCTGAGAGATAGTGACTGGCCCAAGGTCACCCAGTCAGCTTTACAGCTGAGTGGGGATTCAAACTCTGGTCTCCCAGGTCCTAGTCCCACGCCCTAACCATTACACCACACTGGCTCCCAAAGTGCTGGGGAAACATTTGAGTATGAAGCCCCTGCTCCAGGCTGAAGTGGTATAATCACACAAAAAACCTCTACTGCATGTTACTGTTGATTGTATAACCTTGTCTTCAAATATAATCCTTTGCATGAAAACTGACCTAGTACTTAGTGGGTAGGGGGAGAGTTTCATTGACAAATCAGTGACTGTTTCCTGCTGTTTTTTCCAATGCATTAATCCACTGTAAACTTTGTTTTTTGCACATCACAGGGGAAGCAACCCAACTTTGGAGAGAGAATGATAGGGGAGATGCGTGTGTAGGCTGATTCAGTGGAGGCTGGTACATCAGAGCCAGTGGGGCACTGCTCCACCAACCGCCAGCCAGCCTTCTTACTTGCAACCAATCCAGGGGTTGGCCCTGGCTGCCAGCTTCCTCCTTTTTAGCCTCAGTGTTGCCTTTGTTGAACCCAGCAGGGAGGAGGATGGGGAGAAACCCAGAATAAGTTGGCTTTGCCTCTCATTGGCTCTGGCTTCACTTTCTATTGGGCTCTCTGCCTGGTGCCCTGCGAGTCCCAAATCTGCACAAGCCTCCACTGGGCAAATTTCTCATTCTGCAAGCTCAGTGGATTGGGAGGGGGGCACATCTCTGCAGCACAGGGTCCCTGGCAGATTCCTTAGTTACCTTTCCCTTTGGAGATTATTGAAGAAAAAAGATTGGCGTTTATTAGTACAAATATAGAGTTGTCATCAGAATTCTCCTGTGGCCTCAGATAAACCCAACGGCTGTGTTCCAAAAAAAACCAAGCGTCATTTTAATAATAATAATAATAATAACTAGTGTTGGCAATGATGCTTTGCTCCGTCCCGGAGCCAACACTATGAAAACGGGACCAGCCACAAAATGGACAGAGGTTACCCTCCAGATGTCAGATAAACAAATCCATATGATTCCCTTTCCCTGCCAAGGATTGTTTTAACCACGACACTGTCCCTCCTTCTCTCGCTCGGTCTCTCTCTCTCTTTTCTTGCTGCAATTATTAGGAAATGGCTTTGAGTAGCACTGACTGTCTTCCATGATAGGGAGCAGCAGAGTGACCCCAACAGGTACCCTGGCTATACTCCAATGCAGATCTGACCATTTGAAATCAGCCTTCCTGGGGGACTGGAAGGTCTCAGATCAAGAGAGAACAGGAAGGAATTACTCTGCAAAGCTTCCATTCACATGGCGGCCATTTTCTCTTCCCACGTGCCAGCGAAGATTTCCGAATTTCTTTCTTGCAGAGTCAACAGAAGAGTGGGTTTAGTGACAGGATTTCCAGTGCTATATTGCAGGGCCTGATCAGAGGGTTGAGGCAAGCAGCCATTGGAAATGAGCAGATTTTTTCAGGCTAGCAAACTGGCGTAACAAAGTGCCTTGCTAGGTCAAAACAATGCAGAGATTAAACAAATAAATACCACAGTGAGCCTGCCATAGGTAATATGCTACTTCTCAAAGCCTAGTCAGTTTGAAAAGCAAATTGTCATTCAAGGGTGCTTGTCACGAATGTTCAAGTTTCCCAAAATGCAGGTCTCCGGGGCTGAATTTCTCATTAAGCTCAGCGCACCATAGGGTAGGATCACCGAACTTATTAGACTCCTTTATCCTGTCTGGGTGGAGGAGAGTGCCTATGCATCAGCGGTGCATAGGAATGGGAGAGAGATTTGACCAGTTCAATTTAAAGGCAAATCTCTTGAATTTGCTCTTTCCGAAACAATATGAGAGCTGAAACACAGCCAACCTTTGACATCTGCAGTTATACGAATTTTGCGATGCAGTTCGCCAACCAACCAATGTTTTTTAAAATGCATGTATTAGGGGAAAGTGTACATAAAAATGAATATATTGGTGAAAATATCAGTACATTATATTGGGAGAAATTGCTTTAAAAAATGCATACATTAGTCAAAACTGCCTACAAAAATGTGTTCAGTAGGAGAATTCACACTAAAATGTTGAAGAATTTTCATTAGGATTCTTTAATTAAAAAATTGCAAATTCCTGCAGAAATGTGGAGAACTGAATTTAAGATTGGAAAAATGAGAACTGAAATGGACAGATCCTTCCATCCCTAGTGATGCAATTAGGTAATTTTAGACTCTAGAGACTATAGTCTAAAGCATAGAATCATTGAATAGTAAAGATGGAAGAGGCCTATAAGGCCATCAAGTCTAACCCCCTGCTCAGTGCAGGAATCCAACGCTGTCCAGCTATGACTTGAAGGCCTCCATTGTTGGAGAGCCCACCACCTCCATAGGTCATTAGTTCCATTTCCGTACCGCTCTCAGTTAGTACATTTTTCCTGATGTTCAGCTGAAATCTGACTTTCTGTAACTTGAACCCATTATTCTGTGTCCTGCACTCTGGGATGATTGAGAAGAGATCCTGGCCCTCCTCTGTGTGGCAACCTTTCAAGGACTTGAAGAGTCCGATCATATCTCCCCTCATTCTTCTGAGACTGATCTCACCGGGGGAGAGATGTCTGGTAATGGATATTACTTCAGATGGTATTGCTCTGGTTACTTCAAAATGTAAAGAGGGAGGGGGCTGCTTGTGTGTTGCTTAAAAAGTCTATCCTTGCACCAGCCCCAACAGCACTTCCCGGTTCAGACCTTGACCCACAATTTATTTATTTATTTGTTTATTGGATTTATTAGTCGCCCATCTGGGAGGTTGTCCAACCACTCTGAGCGATGTACAACCAAAAATATAAAATTACATTAGCCAAAAAACATACAAACATTAACACATTAAAATCACAACCAATAGCTATGAAACCTACAGAACCTAACCCACCTCATAAGCCTGTTTAAACAACCAGGTCTTCAAAGCCCGGTGAAAACTCGTCATAGAGGAGGCCTGGCAAAGGTCATTTGGTAGAGAGGTCCATAAGGTGGGGGCTACAATTGAAAAGGCTCTCATCCTAGTCCTCACCAGTCTAGCTGCTTTGACTGGGGGGATGAACCAGCCTCTCGAGGCCGATCTTGTTGAGCGGCACCCTTGATGGTGCTGAAGACGTTCCTTGATTTCAGTCTGTTGCTGGACTGCCTTCTCTTTGCCTCAACTCCTGCCAGCACTCAAACTTCTGTTCCTCACTTGCTGAAGGTGCTGAGACGGCCTTCCCTAGCCTGCTGCCTGTTCTTCTGGATTGCCTACCACCATTTTCAAGTGGAATGCCAATCTCTAGACCTCGGTGGGGGGCCTTATCTAACCTGAGGGCCACGTTCCTTTCTGGGCAACCTTTCGGGGGCCACATGCCAGTGGTGGGTGGAGCCCAGAGGCAAAAGTGAGCAGAGCAATGAATATAAATACCACCTTTGTATAGTAAGGGTTGTATTCAACAAACGTTTAGACCCATTGAAATCAATGGACATGACTAACGTAGATCCCTTAATTTCAATGGGTCTGCTCTGAGTAAAGGTTATTTGAATACAACCCTGAGTTAGTTTCTACACACACTCACCCTTTTCAACCCTCTATTTGGGGTTCAAGGACAGATTACAGTCAGACAAAAACACTCAAGATGGGTGTGAAACACAGCCAGTGAGGGGTATGGCTGGGGAAAAGTCCCAAGGGCCAGACAGAGAGACCTGGAGGGCCACATTTGGGTCCCGGGCATAGGTTTCCCCACCCCTGCTCTAGGCTGGTCACGAGAGATGGCCTTACTGAGCCAAACCCCACATTCCGCCATGCATGAGGCAGAGAGCCTTATGCACACACAGATGTTAAATGGCTTGCTTATCGTTCCTTCCTTCCCTCTCTTTGAAGGCACTTTTGATCTTTTCCTCATTTGTGCAGAGGTGACAAGTCAATGGCGAACTCTCTCACCAGCCAAGATGCTGGTACAGGCTGCCTGCAGCAAGCTAGAGATTAGATGTCCACTCATATGCGTAAAGTGCTCAGCCTTAGTTAGAAACAAAAACAGTTTTTTTCTTTAAGGGAAAAGCCTCCTGGATCTTTTATTTTCTATTTCTGGTTATTTATCTATCTGGTTCTTCAAGAGGTGAAAAACATGGCAAATCAAGAGAAATCAGACTTGAAGCAGAATCTGCCAGCGTCTGGAAGCTTTTTAACCTGACCTTGTACTAATGCAATGTGATGTCAGTAAATGAGGTCACTTGCCTGGTTCTTAGAGCAACCCATTCTGAGTGATTTAGGAATTATTACAACGCAGGGTCTTATTTCCTACCACCCATTCCCAATCCCAAAGCAACAGGCCACACATGGTGAACCCTGGCAAAACAGTGTGGGGTCAGAGCCAGATATATGCTTGCAGAATCAGGATAATTGTTTGTTTATTAAATTTATATCCCACTCTTCCCCCCAGAAGGAGCCCAGGGCAGCAAACAAAAACACTAATACACTCTAAAGTATCTTAAAAACAAACATCTGTAAAACATTAAAACTAAACATCTTAAACACATCTTAAAAAGCAGTTCTAACACAGACACAGACTAGGATAAGGCCTCCACTTAGAAGGCTTGTTGAAAGTGGAAGGTCTTCAGTAGGTGCCGAAAAGATAACAGAGATGGTGCCTGTCTAATATTTAAGGGTAGGGAATTCCACACTAAAGCCACCACACTAAAGCCACCACACTAAAGGTCCATTTCCTATGTTGTGCAGAACGGACCTCCTGATAAGATGGTATCTGCAGGAGGCCCTCACCTGCAGAGTGTAGTGATCAGCTAGGTATATAAGGGGTAAGACAGTCTTTCAGATATCCTGGTCCCAAGCTGCGTAGGGCTTTGTACACTGAAACCAGAACCTTGAACTTGGCCCAGTAGTTAATGGGCAGCCAGTGCAAGTCTTTCAACAATGTTGGCAATACCCTGCCCCAGAGAGAAGTCATGCCACTGCATTTTGCACCATCTGAAGCTTCTGGACCAACCTCAAGGGCAGCCCCACGTAGCACATTACAGTAATCCAGCCTGGAGGATGGCATTGGTAAATCTTGCCTAGGCTTCCCAGGCATCTGGATTCCATGTTAAATAAACATGCAAGGCTATAATGCCATGTGCACTAACTTTCCTCCTGCTGCCATCTCTATGGCCGTCCGTGAGTTGAAGGATAGCTGTCAAAAGCAAGGAGCCTCTTGGAAAATCAGGGTTCTGCATCATGTGTGGAGCTCCCACAGGTACAGGGGGCTCCCCATTTCCAACAGTTGCCCTCCAATTCATGGAAGGCAATGAAGATGGGGATGGAGCTTTATTTAACACACAATTCAAATGTGGAATGGCCAACTGGAAAAGGGCATGGCTGGCTGGCAGGAACCCTAAACAGGAGCACTCAAGTTAGAAAGTGAGAATACATTGGAAGATACTGGTGGAGGGCCCTCTTTAAAAACCAATTCCTGATATTCCACCAGCCTCTGGCATGATCAATAAGGAGAAGCCAAGATGGAGTTATGCAGATGAAGGGATGGGTTATGCTGCGTGGAAGAAAAAGTCACGTATTCATTGTTTCCCTTTCATTCCCTATTACGGAGCTGAAATAGATTTTAAAACTGAACATCTTCCCTTAACTGCTGGACTCATTTGTTTATTAATCTACTAAAAGCCAGTGTGGTGTAGTGGTTAAGGTGTTGGTCTATGACCTGGGAGACCAGGGTTCGAATCCCCACATAGCCTTGAAGCTCACTGGGTGACCTTGGGCCAGTCACTGCCTCTCAGCCTCATGAAAACCCTATTCATAGGGTTGCCATAAGTTGGAATCGACTTGAAGGCAGGTCCCATTCTTAATGTTTTAAATTGTCTTAGTATCTTAAGTGTATGTTTCATGGTTTTAATGTCGCGAATAGTTTAATTCTATTTTAATTATATATTTTTGTCTGTTTTTTTACCTATGTGTAGTTTTTATTTGTAAGCCGCCCTGAGCTCCAGTTTGGGAAAAAGGGCGGGGTAAAAATAAAGATCCATTCATTCATTCATTTACATTGAAGCACACCAATTAGAGTTTGGAGACTTAATTTTTCCTTTTTTGGCGTGGCTTAATATATAAAATGTAAAGTGCTACTCAGAAACCTGTTCTTTGCCCTAAATGCCCAATCCCCAAAGCAGGTTGAGGCCACTTGGGTAATTCACCCTGCCAAAGACAGTTGTCCTTATGGAACCTAGGAAGCTGCCTTCTATAGCATCAGACCGTTGGTCCATCTAGCTCAGTATTGTCTACACTGACTGTCAGCTGCTCTCCAAACTTCCAGACAGGGTCCTCTCTCAGGACTACCTGGAGATGTTGGGGATTGAACCTGGGACCTTCTGTATGCAAAGCAGGCACTCTGCCACTGAGCTAAGGCCCTCCCCTGTACTTGTCCAGAAGTTGTCCCTCCATTATTCTTTCAGTGTCCCGGGGCTAGCTGTAAAAGTGCACTGTTGCTGGTTTCTGGTGCCAGTAAAGGTCTGAATAAGTCAAGACATTTCCTGGCATCCCATACCTCACTTCGAGTGAGGACTAGGACCTGGGAGACTAGGGTTCAAATCCCCATTCAGCAGTGAAGTACAATGAAGCACACTGGGTGACCTTGGGCTAGTCACTGCCTCTCAGTCTAACCTACCTTTCAGGGTTGTTGTAGGGATTAAATTAGAAGAGGGAGAACTATGTACACCACTTTGAGCTCCTTGGAGGCAAAGTGGGATAGAAATGCAATAATAAATAAATAAATAAATAGCTCATTTTCTTACATGCAAGTCCTAACTGGGATGCTCTCTGCCACTTAACTGCAGGCTTGCTGGAAAGGTTTCTTAGAGTATCTGTTGATTTCTACCCTGTTTATGGGCTTCTCGGCTAAAAAAACTATTAATAACAGGCAACTGCTGCAAGCAGAGGCATCAGGATTGATGTGCCTATAAATTTACCTTCTTCTTTGTAGCCAGTTTGTGACCATTGTGTAAGAGGGAAGTTAGGCACTTTGGGGAAAGGCAAAAGCCAGTAGACCAGCATTCCTCCCATTGGCTGTAAAGGACACTGTTAGCGTCAATTTCCACCAGGAATCCTAAAGGTTCCATGGATAAAGCTGCCAATGTCAGTTCCTGGTTTTTCCAACCTTAAGTTCAGTTCTTCATATTTTTCTAAGCCATTTTGCTTAATGTACACATTATTTTGCATGACAACTTTCGCTAATGTAATGCATTTTTGTGTGTTATTCTCACTACTGTATGGATTTTTATACACACTTCCCCCCCCCCAAAAAAAACATTTTAGACATGTTATTTGGTTGGGGAACTGCATTGCAAAATGTGGGGGAAAGTGCTAATTTCAAAGGATCACCACATTTTGGTCCATGCATTTTTTCTGGAAGTGTAAATTAGGTATCAATTTGTCCCCCTTCCCTAAGTTCAGCCCCTATGATCCCCAGGGGGAAAAGCCACTGCTAATGTCACTACAATGCCAATGCGCTTTCCTTTCTGTTTCTAGGGAGGTAGCCATGTTAGTCTGTTGTAGGGATGGGATCCGTTGGCTGGTGCTGGATCTAAATTATTCAGTCGACCACAGAGGCTGGTATTGATTCGAGTTCTTTTATCGCTGGCTGCTGCTTTTACCAATCTGGGTTTTTCTCCCTCACAAAAAATATTGATATTAATATTGATATTTTGAAAGGAAATACCGATAAATGGAAGGAACTTTTGATAAAATTATTGTTCTTAATATCAATATTTTAGAGGCAGATTTTTTTTAAAAAAATCTATTTTTGAAAATAGCGGTGGAAAATCACTGCTTAAATATTCAATCCTCAATAAGAGAATAAGTGAAAATTCAGTACAGGAATACCCCGCTATACGGACCTTCACTTTATGGACACTCGCGAGTATGGACATATTTACAGTAGCACCATTCCCGTTTACGTACGCTCGCTTCGCAAGAACGGACACTTAACGGCATGACGCCACTGCCCGATCAGTTTCCAACGACAAACTTTTTCTTAAAATAAGGCCTACTGTGTTTATTTTAGTTATAAATGTGTTGTTTACATCAGTTATGCCCGTATATGACGATTGCAGTGCAGTATATGCATTGATAAGTGAAAAAAGGTAGTGCTTCACTTTAAGTACATTTTCGGTTTATGTACTCGCTCTGGACCCATTGTGTACGTTAATGCGGGGTATTCCTGTACCAAATCCACAGTGGGCAGAATTCTAGCAAATCCCAAGTGTCTTGCAACAGAAGTATTGAATAGTTTTGTAGCGCTTAGTCTTTACGGTGCCACGAGACTCCTTGGGTTCTATCCAATGTAGCGCAAAGTCACTTAGCGGTGTACTTTTTCTGTTGGCAAAGTGTCCTGTACCAGTGGAACATTGTTGCACAAGAGAATGCATAAGCAGGTTGCTGGTGACTTGGTTGCATAATAGATTGCATAATCTGTTGCACAACACATTTCTGCTCGCACAGCTATTGCACTGGATTCCTCTGCTGCATGACATTAAAACTCACCTGTCCATTAATTTATTCTTTATTGATTGATTGATTAGATTTATATCCCGCCCTTTCTCCCAGTAGGAGCCCAGGGTGGCCAACAAAAGCACTAAAAACACTTTAACACATCATAAAAACAGGCTTTAAAATATATTAAAACACAACCACCATTAAAAACATATATAACAAAACATCGTTAAAAACATTTTTAAAAAGCTTTAAAAACATAAAAAGAAGATTCCAACACAGATGCAGACTGGGATAAGGTCTCAACTTCAAAGGCTTGTTGAAAGAGGATGGTCTTCAGTAGGCGCCAAAAAGATAGCAAAGATGGTGCCTGTCTCATATTTAAGGGGAGGGCATTCCACAGGGTAGGTGCCACCACACTAAAGGTCCATTTCCTACGTTGTGCAGAACGGACCTTCTGATAAGATGGTGTCTGCAGGAGGCCCTCACCTGCACAGCGCAGTGATCGACTGGGTATATAAGGGGCAAGACGGTCTTTCGGGTATCCTGGTCCCAAGCTGTATAGGGCTTTGTACACCAAAACTAGAACCTTGAACTTAGCCCGGTAGCTAATAGGTGTCCAGAGCCTATATTAAGAATATCTCTCCCTATCTCAACAGAGCCCTCTACAGCAACTCTTTTCCCCAAGGTGAGGTGTTTTCCACTTGCAGGAGACTGACAGAGTACCTGGCAACAAAGGGAATTAACACTTCCAATCACTCAAAAGATTCTCTTAAGGTTTTTTGAGTCGTAACACGGGGTGATTGAAGGACCCGATTCATTTTTGGATTGAATATCAGTGCTTTCCCATCTCTGCCATGATGTAACTCTAGCCCCAGGAACCTAGGAAGCTGTCTTGCATATAGTACATTTGGTTCAGTATTATAAACACTGACTGGCAGCAATTCTCCAGGGTTTGGGGCAGGAGGCTTCCCCAGCCCTACCAGGAGATGTTGAGAATGGAACCTGGGACCTTCTTCAGGCAAAGCATGGTCTCTGTCACTGAGTTACAACCCATCTAGTTTTGGACAGCAGAGTTGAAGAAGCAAGAGAAAGGATTTGGAAGGAATCTAGAAGCCAATCCAACAAGAACTGCAGGAAGAAATGTATGAGTGTAAGCTGGAGTGATAGGAGTTGTAGTCCAAAACATATGGAGGGCACCAGGTTGGTGGAGGCTGTTGTACGATCTGTACCACTTCAGACTGTGGATGGGGTGGCATGTCACATATTGTAATGCTTTCCTATGTTAAAACAATAAAAACATCCCTGCAACTAGAAAATCACCATAATACAAATTGAGCTGGTTTGGACTAGACTCTTTCTGCAAGTTGTGCTAAATCAGTGGCTGTCAAACTCTACCTCCACCCCCCTTGCAGAGTACTTCAAAATTGTTAGGGATCTTGGCAGACCACTTAATTTAAAAAATGGCTGTGCAACTCAAAACATGTACAAAACTCATATTTTAATAACTGTATCTTTGGTTCTTATGCAGTGGATGTGCCTGTTTTTGTGGGCCTAGTTCTGTGAAGTTAATCTCTGTTGTCAATAAAAATAAATCAAGATTCCCATTCTCTTATGAAGAGTTTTGCCATAGCCTTCCCTGCAAAATAACAATGAAAACAGTGATTCAGGGATGGATGAGTGGTGAAGAGCATGAGCTGGAAATCCCCTGGTCTAATTTCACTGGCCCAGTAATCCTAACCCCATCCAGGAAGCAACCGGGCAGAACAGGGTGAAGGACTGACCACTGCATCTCTTGTCATCCCACACTAGAGATGGAGGCAAATTTAGTAATTTTCGGATTTGTTACCGAATTCTGTCAGAATCCATAAATCCTGTATGTCTTTTGATCGGGTTTGACTAATGCTTGCGACTGTCAGCGACACCAGCTTTTAAAAAAATAAATAAATCTGTGGCTAACTTGACATTGCTATTAATGTAAACAGCTTTGCTCTGAAGTGCTGCAATGTGTATTCCTTTGAAGTTCTGTCTCAATGAGGTGATAACAATCGCCATTTACAATTTTGGTCTGCCTGGCAGCAATTTCGTTAGCTGTTCCAGATCAGCCAAAACACGGACCAGAACCGAAGAGCGAACCCCATACCTGTCCCACACACCCCAGCAGAGGGGACTTTTTCGGTGCTGTGCTAATTCCAGGCTGGCACATCTGAGCAGTCCATATTGAGCCCATCTCAGTGAGATGGGCCAGCTTTGCATCCAACAGATCCACAGCTGGCTGTGTTTTGTCCCACCTAGCTGCCATAATGCCCTATTTTGAGGGCATATGCTTCCCACCACCATGGGGAACACCACCAGAGGTAACTTCTCCATCGCCATGCTTTCAGCAGGGGTGTCCGCAGTGAAGCCTCCCATCAGTGGAGACTGGCAAATGGACACCTCTGCACAGATCAGGGGGTTAGGATTGTTCTTTGGCTTCCCATAGAAAAGCCTCAACCTCTCAACCTCTGTCTCCCCATCATTACAAAACTATTATAAGACTTGCCAAAGAACTGGAGCCCTTGGGGAAATTGCAACATAAATCTTGCTCTTCCTGTCATTCTCATTTATTCTTGGTAGTAGTCGTAATATTGACTAAAGACATTTCTATTATGTAAGGGGTGTATGTGCATGTGTAGCAGGGACAGCCAATGTGATGCCCTCTAGATGTTGGTCTGCAGCTCCCATCATCCTTGAGCACTGGCCATGCTGGCTGGGGCTGATGGGAGCTGGAGTCTAAAACATCTGGAAGGCACCATGTGACTATCCCTAAGGGAGAGAAAGGACCAGAATGCTGCAGGGATCCCGGGGGTGTGTGTGGTGCAGTACATTTCTGAACAATGTACGATGCCATGTCTCCCCGTTCCTGCAAACAATTGTCACAACTCTTCACAGATACAGTGTGTCAAAAGAGAGTGAGGTTGCCATGTGAAAATGAACATGGCTGCGCATAGGAACATAGGAAGCTGCCAGAGGTAAAAGTGGTCAGAGCAATGAACGTAAATTTCATGGAGGGCCACAGCTGGGGTTCCTCACACCTGCCATAGATGACAGTCATTTAAATCATGGAGCACCCAACAAGTTTCCAATTTTTTCAGAGCCGACACAGAAACATAGGAAGCTGCCTTCTACCAAGTCAGGCCATTGGTCCATCTAGCTCAGTATTGTTTACACTGACTGGCAGCGGCTCTCCAGTGTTCCCGACAGGTGTCTCTCAGCCCTACCCAGAGATGCCAAGGATCGAACCTGGGGCCTTCTGCCGGCAAGGCAGATGCTCTACCACTGAGCTACAGCCCTACCCTACATGATGGGGACAGATCAGGGTTGCCTTCTTTGGTCCATGTACTTAGATAAGAACATAAAAAGAGTCCTTCTGGAACAGAGCAAAAACCCATCTAATACAGTATCCAGTTCTCACGGTGATCAACCTATGCGAAGCTCACAAGCAGGACCTGAGTGCAATGGCACTCTTCCCACTTGTGATTCCCAGGAACTGGCATACAAAGACATACGGCCTCTGACAGTGGAGGCAGGGCATAGCCATCACAGCTAGTAGCCACTGATAGCCTTCTCCTCCATGAATTTGTCCCTCTTTCAACGCAATCCAGGGTGGTGGCCATCACTGCCTTCTGTGGGAGCAAATCCCATTGTTTAACTGTGCGCTGTGTGAAGAAGTCGTTTCTTTTGTCTGTCCTGAATTTCCCAACATTCAGCTTCATTGGACGTCCATGAGTTCTAGTGTTATGAGCAGGGGTGTAGTCATCCGGGGCTGCAGGGGGTCGAAGACCCGGGACATTTTTGGGAGCAGGGTGCCAGCCAGGTCCCTATGTGTGAGCCAATCAGCATGAAAACAGAGCACGTTAGCCATTGAAAAAAGTCCTTGACCTTTCATGCTGATTGTAGCCAATCAGAGTGAAAGGAGGTGAGTCAGCCACGGAGAAGACTCTTTTCAGTAGCTAACACACAGCCTCTCCTTTCATTGGCTCCTAGGGACATCTTTTGTAGTGGAGTGTGGACTCGCAAGATGAAAGGGAGATGACAGAAAGTGGGAAAGGGGACATGGCTGTGAGGGGGTGTGGTGTGACTATCATGAAGGGATCCTGCACTTCTGAATTTGTCACTATGCTACTGGTTATGAGAGAGGGAGAAAAACCACTTTCTCCACATTCTCTATGCCACACATAATTGTATACACTTCTATCATGCTGCCTCTTACTGGCCTTTTCTCTAAACTAAAAAGCCCCAAATATTTGGGCCTTTCCTCATAGGGATCAAAATAATCTACTTGATCATTTTGGTTACCCGTTTCTGAATCTTTTCCAACTCTACAATGTCCTTTATGAGGAGAGGCAACCAGAACAGTACAGAGTATTCCAAGTGTGGTTGCAGAATAGATTTGTATAATGATGACATTACAACAGATGATTTCGAACCTATCTAATCAGCCTCCGTGAGTCTCTCATTTCTTTGCATTGATGATGAGTTGCATTCTGTTTTTCCTGCCCTATGTTACATCCCCCTGCCCTGGCATATCATGAATGTTTTCCTTTGCAGAGTACTAGAAGGGGGGGAGACAAGAGGAGGCAAAATGACACGGCCTTCTTTTGACCCACCAGCTCCATCAGACCTGGCGCTGAGTTTCAATTGATAATGGATTAGCACTTAGCCCTGACAAGCACACCTCCTTCGCTGCCCCATGGGTTAATGAAGGACAAATTCAGTTCTGCTGGTGTCTTTCTGGTCCCCTTGCCTAAGACACTCTCCTTGCCAGGATCCACTCTGAATGAAATGCATTTCAAAACGCTTTCAGGAAGAGTAGCACCTCTGGCTGGGAAGAGAAATGGATTGCTGAAGGAAATTAGAACACAAGAATTGCCTCACTGGATCAGACCAAAATCCATCCAGGCCCAAGATGTGGAAGCGATGGCTCTCCAGATGTTGGGGAAGGGCCATAGGTCAGTAGCAGAGCATTTGCCTCATATGCAGAAGGTCCCAGGTTCAACCCCAGCATCTCTCGGCAGGGCTGGGAAAGGCCTTTGTTTGAAACTCTGGGGCTGTGCTGGCTGGGGTTGATGAGGGCTATAGTCGAAAACATCTGGAGGGTCCACATTGGTAACAGGGATGGGGGAGACATTTAAATAAGTTCGCATTTAAAGGCAAACCTACCTAACTCACATTTTTTGAGATAATATGCAAACCGAAACGCAGCCATCCTTCGAAATTAACACTTCTCTGAATTTTGGAGCACAGTTCTCCAGTCGTGTAATTTGTACAAAAAATGCATATACGGGGTTAAAGTGTACATAAAATACATATATAAGTGACAATAACATACAAAAATGGATTATATTGGGGAAATCGCTTTGCAAAATTGTGTACTTTAGGGAACATTGCATACAAAAGGGGGTATATTAGGATAAATTAGCACTAAAATGTTCCATGAGGCCTTTTTTAAATGTTAAGAAAAAAAGCAAACTGACATGGAAATGTGGAGAATTGAACTTAAGAGTGGAAAAATGAGAGATTTGGCCATTCCTAGTTGGCAAAGGCTGCAAGAGGGCATGAGCAAGAAACAGGCCCACTCGGATGCATCTTTGCACCGTGTTGGGGCTTAGTCTAATATTCATGCTCAGGACTTTAGCTAAGCAACATAATCAAATTCTGTGTCTCTTTCTTCCTTGAGCCATTCTTTAAAAAATACTTTTTTATCCAAGATGTCAGAACTTCAAATAATTGTCTTCTGAATGATTTAAAGACTAATCTTCTCCACTAATGAATCCCTCACGGATAAAATCATATTCATATTTATGTACAACACAGGCTTCCAGTTGTGATTAAATTTGTATGGCACACCAGCACAGGAGCCATCATCTTAACAAGCTAATAATATGAACAGAGGGAAAAACAGCACCTCTGTGGAAATATTTATAAACAATCTCTCTCTCTCTCTCTCTGGATTGATTCCATAAAGGAAGCCACAGACCTGAACTTAGAAGATCTGAGCAGGGTGGTTCATGACAGGTGCTCTTGGAGGTCACTGATTCATAGGGCCGCCAAGTCGTAATCGACTTGAAGGCACATAACAACAAACCTCTCTCTCTCACACACACACACACACAGACAGAAGTAGACACACACAAATTTTTCACCTGATCTTCATTAGCCCGCTTGAGGCAGGAAATGTAATCAATGGAAAATGCATAACTTAGGAGGAAATCTATTTTAAAAACACAAGTTAAGAAGCAGAATGCAATGGAAATTTCTTCTTTTAAAAGAAAATGTGAGTGGCAATATTTTTCTTTTTAAAAGCAATTTTAAAATCAGGATCGGCTGAATCTGCTCATACAGTTTTGTTTTTCTTCTGTTTTCTTTCCCTGAGAAAGCATTGTGCTGTTCCTGTCAGGACTGCACCATTTAGTCAGCAAGTCAGTTAGATGAATCTTTTAAGACTGTCGTTCCCAAGTCATGGAACATAACAGTTCCACTATTCTGAACTAGTCAGACCTCATCAGGAGCAGGGATGGGATCTGTTGGCTTGTGCCAATTCAAAAGCATTCCATCAGCCTCATAGGCCGGTATTGATTCGAGTTCATTCTTTGTCCACTGTCTGTTGCTTTTACCAATCTGTTTTTTCCCATCCCCAAAATATTGATATTAATAAGGAAATACCATAAAATTATCATTCTTAAAATCTATATTTTAGAGGCATTTAAAAAAAAAAAAACCTGTTTTTGAAAACAGCCACGGAAAATCACTACATAAACATCTGATCTGCAACTATAGGGAATAAGCAAATTAATGGAAAATTTGGTACCAAATCCAAATTGGGTGGAATACTAGCACACCCCTAATCAGAAGTACTGTGATCAGTTTTGGGCACTGCTCTTTCTATATGGAATATAAACAGCAGTGGCTGGTGCCCATTGGGAGAGAGCTTCAGCTATGGGGCGGTGTATACATGTAATAAATAAATAATAAATAATGGAGCAGAATGCAGAGAGACCAACAGTAGGTGGAGCCACAGCCAATTGTATAATCAAAAAACCTTTGGTTTAAGAATGTACCTATGAAAAATGGAAATGGACTGCCTTCAAGTCGATCTCGACTGATGGCGACCCTATAAATATGATTTTCATGGTATTCAGAGGTGGTTTACCATTGCCTTCCTCTGAGGCTGAGAGCAGTGACCGGCCCAAGGTCACCCAGTGAGCTTTACGGCTGTGTGGGGATTCGAACCCTGGTCTACCAGGTCATAGTCCAGCACCTTAACCACTATATCACAATGGCTCTCACACTTGGGCCAGGCAGCCCTGTAAAGTAGGACATAGGGCCACCGTAGATTGAACTGTGCTGTTCTCCTGCCCTAGAAGTAAGCAACTCAAGCTGAAGAAGGCAGCCTCCCTCCCTCCTGGGAGCTGGGATTCTAGCTTGGCTCAAGAGTTCTGCTTCCCTTTTCTTCTTCTCTTCGTGTGATCAGCGATGGGGTTTTTTTGTCCTGGCAAGTGAGGCAGGCACTTGGCAGAGCTGGCGTTTTCCATCTGGAAGCACTGAATGGAGACAAGTGTGATGTTGGCGGGGACAAGGGGACATGCCGCTGCCCTCTCCGTGGCCCCGTAACTAGGCTCTGTGGCTCTCTCTAGCAAACAGAAGGGATGACACACAGCTTCCCGAGCTAGTTCGAGCTGTCAGGGACAGAAGGCAATCGCTGGATGCTCATTATTGAAGTAGAGCAGGGGTGGGGGTTGTTTTTTCAGCTCAAGGGCCGCATTCCCTTCTGGGCAACCTTCCGGGGGCCACATGCCAGTGTCAGGCAGGGCCAGAGGCAAAGGGGAGTGGAGCAACTAGTGTAAATTTTACCTTTATACAGTGCACTGGTTTCTACAGAGACTCACTCACCCCTTTATATCCCCCATTCAGGCAAGCAAGAGGCATGATCAGAGTTCAAGAGCACACTGCAGCCAGGTAAAAACACTCTCAGCGTGTGAAGCAGGGACGGTGAGAGGTGCAGCCTAGGGAGAGGTCTGAGGGCCAAATAGAGAGGCCGCAGGTTCCCTACCCCTGCTATCGAGCTAGCATTTGGGAGATCCAGGGGCTTATAACCGGGCTTCCCGTCATGTTACAAACAAGCGAGCACAGGCCGGCTCTTGTAATCAGCTTCCATCTTCAATTTTTTTAAGCAAAGGATAGATCAGCCTTCCTTAACCTTGGGGATCATCTCCTGCAGGCAAACTGTGTCGCACGCGTTAAGGTCAACCCAGATTCTCCGTTTGACAATAATATCCAGCCACTGTTTTTAAGAGCTAGAGCAGCCTTTCCCAACCGGTGTGCCTCCAGATGTTGTTGGACCACAATTCCCATCTTTCCTGACCATTGGCAATGCTGGCTGAGGCTGATGGGAGTTGTGGTCCAACAACATCTGGAGGCACACCGGTTGGAAAAGGCTGAGCTAGAGAGACGGCATCTGCATTACAGGCAGGACAGGGTTTTCATCTTGCTGTGCCTTTCACCTGAGGGAACTCTGGGAGTTCTAGTTTTGTGGTATAACTAGAGAGATTGTGAGTATGCCGCCAAAAACA
The DNA here is from genome assembly GCF_030035675.1 of Rhineura floridana. NCBI lineage: Eukaryota > Metazoa > Chordata > Lepidosauria > Squamata > Rhineuridae > Rhineura > Rhineura floridana. The sequence goes on along the minus strand of NC_084492.1, from coordinate 8,643,120 downwards.
GCCTCCCGGGTAGAGCCATCTGCAAATGGAGCAGTTGTGCTTGCTTGCAAGTGCTTATCCCATGACTGGTCCAGTGATATTATGGATTCCCATGCCTCTCCACAGCTCAAACACCTTTCTCACTCCCTGCCCCCTGCACAAACACAGCACCATAAGAGCCGTCTCCCAGGGGTCCCAGCTTCCAGGGATGCACTGCACTTGTGCAACACCCAGTCTGTGCCCTCATCACCAGGGGTAAAAACATCTGGGCATCCACTGAAACTCCAGTAATTAGTAACTGAGAGGAGTAACAGGGAGGCGTCCATTCATCTTGTGAAGGCTACAGCAGAGGCCAGGAAGCATCTGAAGGCTTGATTCACTTCGGACAGGACCCGAGTGGCTCAAGAGCAGGGATGGGTGAGAATTTCAATTCAGTTCTCATTTCAAGCAGAATTTATCAAATTCGCAATTTCTGAAACAAAATGAGAACCAAGACACAGCCGTCCTTCAAACTTCTCATTAGAATTTTGGGATGCAGTTCGCCAACCATTTACAAAAATGGATATATTTGGGGAAAGTGTGCATAAAAATGAATACTTGAGTGAAAATAACACGCAGAAAGGCATGCAAAGATCAGAAACGGCTTGCAAAAATGTGTACCTTTGTCAAAACTGCCTGCAAAGGGGCTGATTGATTCTCTACATGTCCAGCAACACTAGACCAGATGTGGAAGACGTGACACTCTAATCTTTCCATTAGGAAAAGCAGATGATTTGGGCTCATATTGCACCAATCTTGTATCAGTTGCGCTGGCTTCCTGTTTGTTCCTGCACCTAATTCAGAACATAGGAAGGTGCTTTATATTGAGTCTGGCCATTGGCACATCTGGCTCACTACTGTATACACTGATTGGCAGCAGCGCTCCAGGGTTTCAGACAAGAGTCCTAGCTGGATTGCCAGGGATTGAACCTGGGATCTTCTGCATGCAAAGCAGAGGCTCTACCACTGACCTACGACCCAAAGTTGGGCCATTGGTTCATCTGGCTCAACATGGTCAACTGCCAGCAGCTGTCCAGGATTTCAGACAGAAGTCTCTCTCAGCCCTACCTGGAGATGTCAGAGATTGAACCTGGGGCCTTCTGCATGCAAAGCAGGTGCTCTACCACGGAGCTAGGCTGTTCTCCAAGGCGGGGATTCTTACCTATGAAACTCCAAAGCAGCCTTCACCAACTTGATGCCCTCTGAGTGATTTAGACTGCAACCCCCACCAGAGTAGTACTCGCCCCATTTAAAGCTCAGGTCTCCAAGAGAAGGGGAGTCGACAACCTCTCTGCCCAGAAAATAATCCAATATGTAATTGCCATATACTTTGCCGGTAAGGAACTGCTGCCTTCCTCTGTAATCAACAGTAAATCATCTGCGAGGAAAGCCAGTGGTTCAGCTCTAGGGCACTCTCTCTAGCCACACAGGGAGCAGACAACAAAGTGATCCATCTTGCAGGATGAACCAGTGCACTTGTCAGCCTGATCATATCAACCGCATTGGGGGCATTGTACTGCAGAAGCTTTAGCAAAATGGAAAGGGCTTAACATGAGGCAGAGCATTGAAGGCAAGAGCTCATCATCACCTAAATGAGCTTTCTTGAGAGTGAGGGAAAGTATTTCACAAGGCCAATAAACCCTCTGGCCAGACCTCTGTGGCCACTTCTGGGGTTGTTGTTAGTGCTTTGCAATCCATCTGAGTGAGGAGGGGCAGGAAATATGGAGTCTTGATAGGCTGATTCACAAGTTACGTGATTTCATAACACTCCGCATTTATGAAGCATTCCATGTGCAAGGTAGAGCACACTGTATTATGTCCATGTTGCAGATTTGAGGATTTGGCTGAGAAAAATGGCATCCCAAAGGCCACATAATAAATTCACATCAGATTTCAACCAGGAATATATCATTTTACAGCTCAGCCTTTAAGCCAGGGATGGGCAACCTACTCTCACGATCCCTGAATCCAGCAGTAATGCAGACAGGGTCGGAGGCTGCAGAGGTTGCAGCTGAGGAGCCAGATCAAGTTCAGGACCCCGAGCTGGTTGCTTGAGATCATGAGACCACTGCGGCTGAGAAGCCCCAGAGGAATCTTACAGACCATGAGGGCCAAAGCCCAGACCATCACAGGCACCTTCCTCTGAGCCGGAGAACCAGATGCCTCCCACTGCACATCACCACCCTGCTGGCACTGGGAGTGCACCAGGAGGGAGGCTATGGAACAAAGCAGGAGTGCCCATCTTTGGGCCAGAGGGCTGATCCTTTAAGGCCCTGAAGTTCTCCGTGATGGAGTTTCCATGGGCTACAGCATCAGATCAGAACATGACACCTACTGGGTAGGTGGATCCACAATGCTAGCTTTCCGGCATCAGCAAGGTCACTGCTACATTGGGGGGGGGGGTGGCAGGGAGATCCTTGCGGTGCGAGTGCAGCAGTGGAGCCAATCCAGCACTCCTGCCCGTGCATCACGTGTGACGGGTTCCCTGCTGCTCCTCCCCTCCCTCCCTTTCTCCCAGTAAGCGGCAACTGCTGAAAAGCTTGTGTGCTTCTACTCAGGGCTGAGATCCAAGGGAGAGGAGATGGAGGGGAGGGGAGGAATGGGGGAGAAGCCCTCTGCAAGGAATAGGTACCTCTGGCAAGAGGGGTCTGTCCCTCCCGCAGCAGCCTGAGGGGGGGAGAGAGGAGGGAGAGGCAGAAGGGGGGAGGGGGGGAGGGAGGGTCTCCATGTGTTGCCTCTGACCCCACCTGCTACAGGCTTCAGCCCCACTTGCCAGTGGCATGCATCCCCCACACGAGACCCTTGACAGAAAAATGGTTCCCCGCCTCTTCGCTTAAGCCACTATGCCACAATAGCACGTTATAGCAACACTGGGCCAGGGCCACCTTCATGTCCTTTAGAGGACCGAGAGGGAAAGCCCATGTATTGTGGGCTTCTCTGTCAGCCTCTCTATGAGATATCAAATTTATTTATTTATTTATTCATTCATTCATTTAAAATATTTCTATCCCGCCCTTCTACCCTATAATAGGGCACTCAGGGCGGCTTACAAAAATAAAATCAAACACGTACATAATAAAATTGTAAACAATAAAATCACAAAAACATTAAAATAAATTAAAATACAATTAGAACCCATAAAATACAATACACACACACAAACATATATACATATATATAGGGAGTGGTACTAAAGGGGACTACAAGGGTAAAATTTAACGTAGAAGGCATAAAATCAGTGTCAGGCTCTACCTTCAGTCCCTCCCAAAGGCTCTCCGGAACAAGATCATTCTCAGAAGTCTCTGGAGGGAGCAGAGCGGTCTTCTTGGGGTAGGGTGTTCCAAAGCTTGGGGGCCACAGCTGAAAAAGCTCTCTCCCGTGTGCCTGCCAGTCTAACGTCTTTCCAGGCATGCAGAGGAGACCAGAGGCGGATGATCCCTTTGTGCCCTGATTGACTGGGGAGAAGGAAGGAGGAGGGTCTTTGGGAGAGATCCCTTGTCTGAAAATATGCAGAACTGCTGCCAGTCAGTGTCGGTGATGCTGAGCTAAATGGACCAAGGGTCTGACTCACAGTATAAGGGAGATTCCTACGTTCACTAATGTTTTCCCTGTTGCAGATTCCTAAGTTGAAAGAGCCAAGCCTCTTCCTGGTTTAAAAGTGGCTTGATTCTTTGGCAGCAATGGTGTAGTGGTAAATTTTGAAGTGCAAGAGTTCATCGGAACAGCCTGCATAGCCATGCCTAAAAGAGAGTTTTCAAATGCAGGCTGTAATGTGTTGATACGTTTTGAGACACTTGCACAAGCCAAAGAGCAGCAGCACATGGTATCATATGCAGTTTATTAGGATTGGTAGGACTGCAGAGCTCTACAGAGTTTCTTGGGGGTAAGTGCCACTGAACACAGTGGTGCTGACTCCTGAGTGCCTAGGATCAACTTGTAAAACACACTGAGCTATAGCAAATGATCTTCAGTCAGCTGAAACTGAGCCTTTGGCTTCAAATGTGAACCATGTGCACTGCCTTTCAAAGAATTCCTGCCATTTAAACTGCTAGCATGAAGTAGGAATCCTGCTGAAGAAAAGGAAAGAAGTACCCAGTCTCTGTTTGATTACTTTCCTCAGCACAGTCTGTTACCAACTTGAAGCCTCGTTATCACCTCATTCCCTTGCCAGAATTATTACCCTGGTTCTCTGGCAGATGACATCACTGCTTCTACCCTGAAAAATGCCCCCCTCCGCTACACCGCTGTTTAGCAATGGGAACTGGTGCTGGGAGTGATGCTCTGGCTGCTTGTATTCTTCTCACCTGTTTACACTAGTGCCCTCTTTGGATCCCAGATCAACAGTTTGCAGCCGATATTAGTCCTACTCAGAGCAGACCCATTGAAATAAATGGACATGACTCACTTAGATCCATTGATTTCCAATGGGTCTACTCTGACTAAGAGTTAGTTGGCTACAACCTTTACACTGAAGGGATCGGGTGCCATGAAGCACCCATGCAAATAAAAGCTATGCAGTGGCCCTGCTGGGAAAACGCATCCATCTTTGGCCCTTGCCTTGCCATTCAAACTACTGCTCTTTACCAAAACGATTGATTCCTGCCGCTTTTCTTTCCCTTCCTGCCTCATCGCAAAGACAATGGGATCAATTTGCGCCTTCCGTTTCAGCAGCTCTGATCTTGAGGCCTTGTTGAGCACTTCATTAACTAATCTTGGCTTGCTTTGATTTTTGGTTTTGGCCCAAGAAAGCGCCCCCCCCCAACTCTATTTGGCAATTTTTCCTTTTCGGTGGTTGTTGCCTTACCCATCACCCTATTCATTTTTCATTCTCGAGGCCTTTTGCAGCTAGGAGACAAGGCATTGCCTTGGTAACAAAGCCCTTTAGATGGTTGGAAGCTCTGGGGCCACTGCGCCCGGTCCTGAGCACTTTTTTATAATGTTATTTTTATGAACCAGACAAAGATCCATCAGGCTCACCTCTAATGGAGCGGTAGCCAAGGGAGACGGAGGGGAGGAGTCTCTCTTCCATGCCAATACTCTCTCCACCACAGCATTTTGCTCCCCTCCTTCTCCTCAGCTGTGCATCGCTTGGCAGAATGTCTGCAAGGAAATTACAGCCCCTGAGAATATTCTCTCAGAAAGAAAGAAGGCTATTATGTGCATCATGAATCGAGGAAAGCACCACGTCTGTTTCCCCAGGTCATGAAGGCTCGGGGCGTCTTGGGAGCTATTGCTTCAGCAATCGTAAGAACTTAGGAAGCCACCTTCTACCGCCAGGCCATTGGTCCATCTAGCTCAGTATTGTCTACACTGGCTGGCAGCAACACTCTGGGATTTCAGGCAGGGGTCTCTCCCAGCCCTACCTGGAGGCACCGGGAATTGAACTTGGGACCTGAGTAGATGCTCTGACACTGAACTATGGCCCTTCCCCATAAAGATAACTTGGCTGTGCTTGGGTATTATGCTCTTTGAAAATAGGGAGCTGTCTTCTACAACCAGGCCATTGGTCCATCCAGCTCAGTAATGTCTGCACCAACTGGCAGCAGTTCTCCAGGTTTGGGAAGCTCTGCAATGCAGATGCTCTAGCGCTGAGCCACAGCCCTTCTTTTTTTTAAAAAAAGGGGGGAAAACCTCTTGAGGATCGTGAGACTACGGGTTAGCCAAATAAAGCTGTGATCATAAGCATTCTTACTTGAAATTTAATTCCATCCAAATCAATAGGGCTTGCTTCAGAAGAATTGTTGTGATAAGTGCTGGTTTGCCCATATCTTTTGCCAGCTAGATTGCTGTTACTGATTCAGGATAGCCAGGAAAACATCTCTTTATGGAAACAAATGGTGACAGCGAGGTGTAATGGCACCCCTGAGGTCTTCCCCGGTGCCCCCAAAGCCGCTGCTCCCTTCATCATGAGGTGATGACAGTGGTTACTTTTTCCTCCCTTGAAAAGGACATAGAGCTGAAATAGGGAGTTGGTAGAGTGACACTCTTTCCCACTTCCTCTTCCAGCTCTATGCACTTTTCAAAGCTCAGATCAATTCAGCTGAATCTGATTTTTATCCAGATCCATTATAAAAGTGAATTGTGTACTCGGAGGGGGGTTGCATTAATCCAGGGAGGAGGAGTGATGACAGGGCAAGGCCAGCACCAGGCATGACTGGGCCCTTGGGCACCAGCTTGCCCCAGGCCTGGATCCCACCTACCTCTCTCGTCACTGTGAATGCTGTGCGTGATAAGCGTGCATGCATATCATCAACCAAGATGACAGCAGGAACATCAGCCCCTTAGGGAAGCCCCCGCTGCAATCGTGGTTGATGGTAGGCATGTGCACACAGCACACATGACATTCACAGCGACGGAAGAGGTAGGAGAGGCGTGTGCAGGCTTATTGAAGCCCACACTGTCAAAAGGGGGATGCTTGGGAGCTCCCTCTCCTCAATCCACAGCACGGTTAGGAGCTGCTGCAGATCACAGAATGGGAGCACTACCCTCCCACCCTAAGGAGGGGCCCTTCAGGGGCCCCTATCTGCTGCAGTGGCCCTCGGCCAGGGCCCAACCTGGCCACCCTCTGGCACCAGCCCTGCCAGAGGGGGTGGTGCCATGGCACTTCAGAGCTTGGAAAAGTTACTTTTTTGAACTACAGCTCCCATCAGCCCCATCCAGTGGCCATGCTGACTGGGGCTGATGGGAGCTGTAGTTCAAAAAAGTAACTTTTCCAAGCTCTGCACTTGCTCAGAAATCCAAATGTGACCACAGGCCTAAAAAAGGCTGGTGACTCCTGAGCTAGAGGATGGTTTTGAATGTGAAACTCACGAGGCACAGTGGTGCACTTTGAGACAGAGAGAGGAAGATGGAATGAGGGAGGGAGAGGGAGAGTTATCTGATGGTTGGGAGGAATCTTGGGCTACTGGGGTGGGCAGGGTGGCTTAGCACAAATGCATGAGGGTTCTTGGAGAGGAGTTTGCAGCCGTGGTTTGGCTTAGCATGTCGTCCAAACCTGCGCTCATGGTTTGACTCCTCTAGAGAAAACAAGCCATGAGCTGTAAATCCAAGAACATACCTTGGTTACAGCTCGTAGTTTATTTGGAGCAAGACAAATCAAGTTTATTACAAGTTTGGACAACACAATAAGCCAAACCATGGCTTAGGTCACACCAGCAACACGGCTGAGCAAAGTGGCTGAGATCTTCTCTCAGGGAGGCTGCTTAGTACTACACATGAATCAGCTCATAGGCTCATTTATAATTGATATAAATTGCAGAGTTTATCTTCTCTTTTTTGCCACACCATTCAGTCACCAGTTCCTACTTTCATATATCTCACACACTATGGCTGTGCAATTGATCTGTCTAAATCCCAAATAATGAACTGCATCTGGATGATCTGTGTTGATTCGGGCCAGATAAAGATCAACTCAGACCAAATCACATAGACACAGAGCAATCCATTGCAATCTGTTGTGATCTGTAGCTCAGAACAGTCTCTAAGAATTCCACACAAAGTGTCTCCAAAGTGTTGCAATGTGTTATCTACATCACCATAATAGGAAAATGTCAGGATGGGGAGAGGGGGAGGAAGGGAGCTTATTGAGAGGTCCAGAGTTAAGAATCTTTTCCAACATTCTCCATTGACCACTGCATAGTGAGAAGTGGCAAGATTGAGCACTAAACTGACTGTACAGTCTTTCAAAGAAATTATTTTCTTTTTTGAAGAAAAAAAAAGAAGCAAACTTTAAAATTGGCTAGCGCAAAAACTCTGGACCTACCTGTCTGCAATTCGGCCAGGATTAATCCCCTCTTGAGGAGCTACCACATTGCCAAATTGGATGCACCTGTGTGTGGGGGAAAACCATTTGTGGTCATTTGTTTGTTTCCCAATGCAAGTGATTAGGAGATCCAGATTCATAGATCACGATCCAGATCCATGAGGGCCCAGCCCAAATGGCACAGCCCTACCACACAATCACATACGCACATTGTGCTGCATGAAGCAGGTTACTTCACCTTGCTGCATGGCAGGTCTGGCCCTGAGTGTGGTCCAAGGTTCTTCCTTTCAGAAGGATGAGTCTCAAATTGCTGGAGCTAGGTGAAGTCGCTATTAATTGTACAGTGATGTCTTTGCCTTATATTTTGCTGTGCATTGTGTTTAATACTTCTTCCTGCTATTTTTAGGCCTTGTCTGCATTTTGTGGCTTAGGGCTAATTACAGTAGCTTGACTATTTATACAGTGGCATCAGTATGCATAGGGCTATACAGTAGCTTTTGCCAATCTGGTGTCCTCCAGATGTTTGGACTACAGGTCCCATCAGCCCTAGCCAACATGTCCATGCTGGCAGAGCTTGGAAAAGTTACTTTTTCGAACTACAACTCCCATCAGCCCCAGCCAACATGGCCACTGGATTGGGCTGATGGGAGTTGTAGTTCAAAAAAGTAACTTTTCCAAGCTCTGCATGCTGGCTGGGGCTGATTGGCATTGCAGTCCAAAACACACAGAGGCCTCCAGGTTGGCCAAGGCTGCTTTACAGAATATGAGAGTCTAGGTCCCTGCCTCAGAGAGCATGCAATCTAAAATTTGGGAGGAAGGGAAAGGAAGTGGAGGCAGAGAAACACAAGGTGAATTGTGCAATCAAGATAGTAATATAGACGATATTATGGGGGATACATGTCATTAGGATAAATATAGCTTCTATTGAAGACTCAGCAGCATTTTATCAAATTTTATGCTTACTGGGTGTAGTAGAAAGAATAAGTCATTATTGACCACCTCTCTTGGTATTTTTGATTACATCATTAAAGGTATTCTGGCAAATTGAAATAGAAAACTACTTTTGAAGATTTAATTAACAGTCAAAATATAAAAGGTCTAGCTGGAGGTATTTACAGTTCAATTTTGAAAGTATACAGGCTCTTGATCAAAAGAAGTCTCAATTAATATGGGACAAGGATTTGCAAGTTGATATTCCAGTGCTTGGAATGAAGTGGTTCAATTTAACAAAGTTCACTGAATTACTGAAAGTAGTTACCATAATTGCCAGCTAAACTGAATGTGAATTAAATATGGGGCTAAATTAAGTCCATTTTCAATAATTTCTTCATCTTCAAGTTCATTCTCTTACATGTGTTTTTTACTCTCTAGACTTTTTGGACCTTTCAGCTTAAAGAACACAATTGTTTTATTTCTTTATTTTTATTTCTTTATTAGATTTATAGCCCACCCTTCCTCCCAGTAGGAGTCCAGGGTGACAATTATTGGGAAAAACAAACTGAACAATTTACACTCCACTGTGTGTTTTGATGTTTTCTTCATCTTCTTAAGTATCTTTTATATACTTCAGCACATCAGCTTGTAACATTCTGAATGCTGGGGGGGGGAACTGGCTGTAGTTCATTTCGATGAACTTGAATTGAACTGTGAACTGAATGAGAACCGAATTAGTTCATTGGGTAAAGGGATGGGTGTGGATTGGAATTTGTTCTTTTTGGGTATGTTGAACTTGAGCTAAAACTAGTTCCTTCTTAAAATGAATTTTCCAAGTTCTGGTCAGTGCTCATTGTGAGGAAGGAGCTACTTATTTTATCTACCGAACAAGAGTGGTTTAAAGGGGATGAGATCCAAGGACCATTTCTAGTGGCAGAATTGGTAAGGCAGAGAAAATGCAAATTTCAAAAGGATATGGGTGGTGTGGTCTACTCTTTCTTTAAATACAACCAGGCACACATCTGTAGTTAAATACAGCTGGATGATTTGTAGGGCAGTCGCTTCATGCTGGGAAGCCACACAGTGCTGGGGAGCCAGTAATTAGCTGCCTGTTTGGAGCTTAGTGCTGGAAGGTGGGACGAAAATCCAGTCTGTAATTAATGTAGCAGATTTGTCAGTGCACAGTAAGTCCATGGACATCATCTGTAGGCTGCAATGGACTGCCCATGGGAAGATGTTGCTGTCATTATCAGAACATTCAGTGCCCTCTTTTATTTACTTTTAGTTAACTCATAATAAAGATACACTGTGCATGTACATATATCCAGTGCTTCTTTTTTATATATACAAATTGAGGTGCTGGTACTCATGTCTTGATAAAAGTCCCGTGGGTGCCAGCACAAAATGGCTGCCGTGGGCAGCAGATAAAGCTGGCAGTGCTCCATATTGGTGAGTACTGTCACACAAAAAGAGCGCTGCATCTATCAATAGATTTAAGTTACATGTATTTTGCTTCTATGTGGTTAATGGACAGGGCTGTAGTCATCCAAGGGCACTGGGGAGTTGTAGACCTCTTACTTTTTTGGGATCAGAGTCCCTATGTGCAAACCATTCAGCATAAAAGCGGAGCATGTTAGCCACTGAAGAAGAGTCTTCTCACTTGGCTAACAAATTGCTTCCTCATACTCTCATACTGAGACGAGCCGATCAGAGTGAAAAGAGGTGAGTCAGTCACTGAGAATACTCTTCTCAGTAGCTAACACACCTCCCCTTTCATGCTGATTGACTACTAGGGTAAGTGAGAAGCTGGCTTCATGTCAAAGTACCTTGGTCTCCCAAATCCTAGCTCCACACTTGGCTTCATTTCAGAATTCTTAAAATCAAACCATTTCTGGCAACGTTTAGAAATGGGGCGGGGGACAGCCTTTGCACACAGGCCTTTTATTTTAGTTGCATAATTCTGTAACTGCAGAAAAACACTGAATCCTGGGGGGATGGCTGTGAGGGGCATGTGGTGTGACTATCATAAAGGGACCTTGCACTTCTGAATTTGCCACTACACTACTGTAAATGGATGGTTAATGGATGCTTCTGTGTGGATGGTGGTAAGGATGGGGGAGAAATTTGATTCTGTTCACATTTAAAGGTTAATTTAAATGCACACTTTCTGAAACAGTTAGAGTGGAAACACAGCCATCCATTGAAATCTGCACTTCTCCAGATTTTGAAAGGCAGTTCTCTAGCCATTGAATGCACACAAAAATGCATACATTAAGGGAAAGTGTCCATACAATGCATGTGTTTTGAAAATAACATACAAAAATGTATGGGCTGTACTTTTTTTTATATAAAATATGAGGTGCCAGTACTCAGCTTTTGATAAAGTGTTGTGGGTGCCAACACAAAATAGCTTCCATGGAAAGCAAAAAGCAGAAGTGCTGGTACCGTCACACACAAAAAAGCACTGGGGACATTGCTTCTCAAACATCTGTACATTGGACAAAATTGCATACAAAAATGTGTACATTAGGAGAAATTGCACAGAAATGCTGATGGATTTTCATGGACCTTTTGGAAAAAATCATATACTCATGTGGAACCATGGGGAAGAATTAACTTAAGATTGCAAAAACGAGAAATTGAGAGAAGCCAAAATGGACAGATTCACCCATCCTTAATGGTGGTGTTTGGATTTTAAACTTTCAGTTTGTTCCTAGGTTTCTCCAACAGAGAAAACAGCAGTCCGGGAGGAGCAATATTGATCAGGAAAACAGCACAGAAGGAAAGGGTTAAATTTCAGGCTGCACTGGATGGCCCTCCCTGTTTCACCATCCTAATCAGGTGCAGAAGAAAAATTCAGAGACCAATACCTGCCCTCGCTATTTTTATAACTGCCAGATTTAAAGTCTCAGATTTAAAATACCTACCCTTTTTTGCCCCAGAAGGTGACAGCAGCTTTATCCCACATCCTGGGGGAAAAAAAAAACCGTGCCCATTTCAGCCACCATTTAACACTGCACCAAAATCTCACCTCCAATTTCGGGGGGGGGGAATCCCCCACTGCGAAAGAGGCTTCTGCCTCATTTGCAGGATACCTTAGAATTTCTTTAGAATTTCATCAGAGTTGCAGGGGCTGCAGCATTAAGGGTACCTTGTCATGGCAAGGTAGCTGAGGGTGTGTATTTTCTTTCCATTAAACATCTCTCCAGCACTCTGCAGCTGCCCTGGCTGCCCACAAAAAGGTTTAGACTCAATGTTTTCTCCCCTCTGCAAGGGTGGAGGACCAATTAAGGTGGTCCGTCCCCGGAGACTAATGAATCCTGAGGGTTTTCAGAAGGCTCTGGGGAGTTTTCCGGCTGATAAAACTGACGCTCCTGTCGAAACCCTGGTCAATCTGTGGAATACGGAAATGACCCGGGCAGTTGACACGATCGCCCCGGTGTGCCCTCTCCTGTGCAGAGCTCAAGTGGCTCCGTGGTTTACCCTGGAGCTAAGAGTGATGAAGCAAGAAAGGAGACGGCTTGAGTGCAAATGGAGGCGAACTCCCGACGGCTGTAATCTTGCACTTGTGAAGGTCTCTACTAAGCTCTATATGAAGGCAGTGAGGGCAGCGAAGAAGCAGTACTTTGCTGCCTCTATTCAGTCATCTTCTAACCGCCCAGCGAAACTTTATAAAGTTGTTCGGGGACTTTTACACTCTGGTCCTCAGAACGCAATAACACCATCAACAGCCCGCTGTAATGAGTTTGCGAGACACTTCCAAGATAAGATCACGAACATCTGCCGGGACCTTGACTCCAACATTGTAGCAGTTGAACCTAATGAGGTGTCCGGAGCACAGTCCTGTCCTGTTTTATTGGATGAATTTCAGTAGGTACAGCTCGAGGATGTGGACGAGGTGCTTGGACAGGTGCGGGCGACCACTTCTGTTCTGGATCCTTGCCCCTCGTGGCTAATAAAAGCTAGCAGGAATGGAACAGCCGGATGGGCCAAGGAGGTGATCAATGCCTCTTTACGAGAGGGAGTGGTCCCACTCCGCCTGAAACAGGCGGTGGTGAGACCGCTCCTAAAAAAACCCTCCTTGGACCCTGAAAACCTTGACAACTATAGGCCAGTAGCAAATGTTCCATTCCTGGGCAAGGTTCTAGAGCATGTGGTCGCTCGCCAGCTCCAGGTGCTCTTGGATGAAACTGATTATCTGGATCCATTTCAATCGGGCTTTCAGCCGGGGTTTGGTACAGAAACAGCCTTGGTCGCCCTGTATGATGACCTCTGTCGGGAGAAAGACAGAGGGAGTGTAACTCTGTTGGTTCTCCTTGATCTCTCAGCAGCTTTTGATACCATCGACCATGGTATTCTTTTGGAGCGACTCTCGGATTTGGGAGTTGGAGGCACTGCCTGGCAGTGGCTGTGCTCCTATCTTGAGGGTCGTCTCCAGAAGGTGGTGCTTGGGGAGCATTGCTCAAGTCCCTGGGTACTCCAGTATGGGGTCCCGCAGGGCTCAGTTCTGTCCCCCATGCTCTTTAATATCTATATGAAGCCGCTGGGCGAGGTCATTAGGAGATTTGGAGTGCGTTTCCAGCAATATGCTGATGATACGCAACTCTACTTCTTCTTTTCATCTTCTTCAGGTGAGGCTGTTAATGTACTAAACCGCTGCCTGGTCGCGATAATGGACTGGATGAGAGCTAATAAACTGAGACTGAATCCTGACAAGACTGAGATGCTGTTGGTGGAGGGGCTCTCTGCCCGGATGGTTGATGTCCGACCTGCCCTAGATGGGGTTACACTCCCCCTAAAGGAGCAGGTCCGTAGTTTGGGGGTCTTATTAGATCCGCTCCTGTCACTGGAGGCGCAAGTAGCCTCGGTGGCATGGGATGCGTTCTACCAGCTTCAGCTGGTAGCCCAACTACGACCCTATCTGGACAGGGAGAACCTCGCCACAGTTATCCATGCTCTGGTAACCTCTAGATTGGACTACTGTAATGCACTCTATGTAGGGCTACCTTTGAAGACGGTTCGGAAACTTCAGCTGGTGCAGAATGCTGCGGCCAGAGTTCTTACTTGGTCTAAAAAATCTGACCATATAACACCTGTCCTGGCCCAGCTGCACTGGCTACCAATATGTTTCCGGGCCAGATTCAAAGTGTTGGTTCTTACCTATAAAGTCCTTAACGGCATCGGACCGCAATACCTGATGGAACGCCTCTCCCGCTATGTACCTACCCGTTAGCTGCGCTCGACGTCGAAGGCCCTTCTCCGGGTTCCAACGCATAGGGAGGCCCGGAGAGCAATAACTAGAGCTAGGGCCTTCTCAGTGGTGGCCCCCGAATTATGGAACGCCCTCCCTGACGAGATACGCCTGGCGCCTTCCTTATTATCTTTTCAGCACCAGGTAAAGACCTACCTCTTTGCCCAGGCATTTTAAATGTTAAATTTTAAATTTTAAATTTAATCTATTTTAATTTTAATTTTTTGTCTTAATTTTGTTTTTAAATATGTTTTCATATTGTATTGTACCCACACCTGTATTTTAATCTGTTTTTATCTTGTTGTACACCGCCCTGAGAGCTTGTCGCTAAAGGGCGGTCTAAAAGTGCAATAAATAATAAACAATAATAATAGTTATATTATTTATTTATTTATTATATCCTGCCTTTCCTCCCAGAAGGAGCCCAGGGTGGTAAACAAAAGCACTAAAAACACTCTAAAACATCTTAAAAACATATATTATTAACATAATATATTAACATATATTAAAACATCTTGTAAAACATCTTTTTAAAAACTTTAAAAGCGTATTAAAAAGCAATTCCAACACAGATGCAGACTGGGATAAGGTCTCTACTTAAAAGGCTTGTTGAAAGAGGAAGGTCTTCAGCAGGCACCGAAAATATAAGAGATGGAACCTGTCTAATATTTAAGGGGAGGAAATTCCAAAGGTGCCACTACACTAAAGGTCCTTTTCCTATGTTGTGCAGAATGGACCTCCTGATAAGATGGTATCTGCAAGAGGCCCTCACCTGCAGAGTGCAGTTATCAACTGGGTATATAAGGGGTAAAAAGATCTTTCAGGTACTGCATTTATGTCTCACTTTTCCTCCAAGGAGCTCAAGGCATGGCTCTCCCCTTCTCCATATTATCCTCACAACAACCCTGTGAGGGGATTAGGCTGAGGTTTGGCAACTGGCCCCAGGCCACCCAGTGAGTTTCATGGCAGAGCAGGGATTTGAACCCTGGTCTCCCAGGTCCTAGTCCAACATGCTAACCACTACATCACACTGGCTCTGAGGCCCTGAGGGTGACAGGCAGTGCCGTTGGCCTCGATGCTTCCCTTTCTCCCTTTTCGCACGCAGAGGAAGAAGAACTGACACCAAGACTCCCCCCTTGATTCCATGCAGTGAGCACTAGCGTAGCAATACATCGTAAAGATAAATAACATTGCCCTCTGTATTTATTAATTGCAAAGCCCTGAGACTAGCAGCTGAAAAGGGGGAAGGGGAGGGATTATCTTTTTTAAAAAAAGAAATAAAATGGAAAAACAGCAAGGAGGAAAATAAGAGAATCATTGTGGCACCTTTCAGCAAGCTGCCTCGTTCTCCCCCCCCCCCACCTCGGTCCAGCCTTCCCTTGAGTGCCCACTTATATATTTTTAGCTCTCTCCTGTCTGAAATACCACCGTGGTATTCATTAAACAAAACCCCAGTGGGATGGAAAACTGCTAGGATGTGGAAGGGGTGGAGGGCCTTTTTTTTCTGTTTTGTTTTATTTAATTGTGCACTCTGGTACAGATGGCAAAGCCTGGCAGGAGGCTTGAATCCCACTGCCTGGGAGGGCTGGAGAAAGGGAGGGGAGTGGAGAGACTTAAGGCAGGCTGGAGGGGAAGGGGGAGGGAACCCAGCCAGGCGGCATTTCAGAATCTTACCTGCTGGGCCCAGATGGGAGGGGGAGAGCTGTTAAGGTCACTCACAGTTGGAGACGTGTCCTGGGGAGCTAGGAAAGGAAGGGGCATCATCTCTGCCTGGACTGTTAATTGCTTGTTAAATCGGCTAACGAAGGCACATACTGAAGGCCTGGGCTCGGTGCCCTTTCAGTGGAAGGCTGCGTTGTTCGGAAATCCTTTTGTGTACGGCGGTGGGGGGGTGTCGCTGTTATTTAATCTTTCTTTTTCAAACTTGGTCAGTTTTAAATGAAGCAAGTTTTCTCCAGCCAGAAGGGGCAGGACGCTTCCCCCTTTTGCGATCCAATGTGCTAAGGCAGAGGTTGGCAATCTTTTTAGGCCCGTGGGCACATTTGGATTTTTTGAGTGAGTGCCATGGGTACCATCCCTCTGGTCACTTCTCTCATTGTTCTTCCCTTCCCCCCCCCTTGCCCCACAGGGAGACAGACAGAGAAAAGGGGTGTGTGCACAAACTTCATTTTCCAAGAGATCTGGGTAAACATCGGACTGAGTAGAATTAAACTGAGCCATGAAAAGCGCATAGAGCTGAAAGAGGAAGTGGAAAGAGGGTCATTCTTCCAACTTCCTCCTTGACCTCTATGTGCTTTGCAAGGGAGAAAAAGCTGACTACCCTCGCCACCTCATGTCCAAAGAAGCAGACAGAGGGAGCTCAGAGGAAAACCTCAAGGGCGTTATTGTGCTCATGGGCAACATGTTGGTGACCTCTGTGATAAGGAAATACTATGCCATCTTCTCCTCTTTGTTGACTTTCAATAGTCCCTGCGAAAGGACTTTCACTGCATGGAAAGGAGATAGCCATGAAAACTATCATGTTTTTTGAATAAATAAAGGTGGGGAGGGCAGGGGCCATTTCTGCTGATCCAGTGGATTCCAAAATAACTCCCCTGTCTTGACACATTAGCTCAGCATCTGTCCCAAGCGAAGGATCTAGGGATGTGTTCCTGTTGAGTATCCCTACTTAGCTTTTGTTTCTGCTATATCATCACTGTCCATTGATGTTCTTCCTCTTGCCTTGTATCATAAATCAGCTCCGTAACAAGTGGCATGGCTCAAATAAGGTGCACAGCAAATTCTGTCCACGTAGTAGAAAGAGACAAGAAAAGACCATTTCTGGTGGAACTGGATAAGAAGGATGTAGGATGACAAGGAGCATAAAACTGCTGGAACTTTGCAGGGGAAGGGCTCTAGCTCAGTGGCAGAGCATCTGCCTTGCATGCAGAAGGTCCCATGTTCAGTTCCTGGCATCTCCAGGTAGGTTTAGGAGAGACTCATGCCTGAAACTCTGGCAAGCCGCTGCCAGTCAGTGCAGACCACACTGAGCTAGATGGATCAATGCTCTGACTTGGTAGAAGGCAGCTTCCTATGTTCTTGTTTTCACTTTGAAAAATTTGGACACTTATTGGTGCTCTATGATTTAAATGACTATCATCTATGGTCCTTGCCTCACTATTTACCTATATTAAGAACATAAGAACATAAAAAGAGCCTGCTGGATCAGGCCAGTGGCCCATCTAGTCCAGCATCCTGTTCTCACAGTGGCCAACCAGGTGCCTGGGGGAAGCCCGCAAGCAGGACCCGATATTGATCGATCACTCGAAATACCTAATGACTGGGGTATGGCTACAATAGTCCCTATTTACAAAAAAGGACCTGTCAATGATCCGAACAATTATAGACCAATTAGCTTAATAAACACTATTAGTAAATTATATGCGGCCCACTTAAATATAAAGTTATTAGATTGGATTGACCAAAATAACATAATAGCGATAGAACAGGCAGGATTTCGCCCGAGTAGGTCAATTTTCGACCATATACTAGTTTTACATCATCTAGTAGACAAATACGCGAACAGAAAAGGAGGATCTTTTTATACGGCTTTTATAGATCTAAAGGCGGCATTTGATTCGATCTCTCGCACCTGCCTTTGGTCGAAATTAAATCATTTAGGGATGGATAAATGCCTTATAGCCTTGATTCAAGGATTATATAAAAACTCTTCACTACAAATACGATGTAGCAGTAAAGGCCATTTATCTAATCCAGTTAATACATCCAGAGGAGTGAAACAAGGTTGTGTATTATTGCCTGTCTTATTTAACATCTATATTAATGACATTGTACACAACATAACATCATTCTCAACACATCCTCCCATTTTGGCTGAGAAACCGCGTAATATTCTGCTATATGCGGATGATGTAGCACTATGTGCGCGAACACCGATTGATCTAAAAAGACTTTTAGTTAAATTAGCAATCTATTGTTCCAGTGAATTATTAACAATAAATTATCAAAAAACAAAAATAATAGCATTTACTCATAAAAAATTGAAATTTGACTGGCAAATTCATGGACACAAAATAGAACAGGTTAATTCCATAAAATATTTAGGATATATATTCCAATCTTCTGGCAGCCATCGGATGCATAATCAATGTATGATTCAGAATGCAAGACGAACCTTAAAAGTTTTACTAGCTTATTTCTATTCAAGAGGGGGACAAGCCTTTCGTCCAGCTATGAAGATATTTAATGCTAAAATAATATCACAATTAACTTTTGGATCTCAAAAAAATAAGAACCTGAATTTTACCGCATTTGAATCAATCCAAACAATATTTTTAAGATCTATTATGTCAATTCCGACATGTGTCTCGAATAATATCATAAGATTAGAGGCAGGTACCCAATTGATTGAAACTAAGATATGGTCATTGAGGATTAACCTATGGTTAAAACTCATTTTTAACCCAATAGGTATAAGTCCAGATATTTTGATTGATAATTATCAATCTCCCTGGGCTAAATTAGTCACGGACAAATTGTTACAGATAGGCTTTTCTAAACATCTTATCAAACTTATGGGATATGAAACAGCAATTACAGAGGTGAGACAGCGTCTGAGAGATATTGACCATCAACACCAATTGCTTCTAATAAAAAAACAAAGACATAATCCAAAATTCTTTCAACCAATGTCATATTTATTGACTCTAGAACTACCTAAACATCGTAAAGCCTTTTCTAAGATACGATTAGATGTGATGCCCTCAGCTGTTATGGATGGCAGAATACAAAAAATTCCATATAAGGAGAGAATATGTATATGTGGGGAAGACGCTGTGGAGAATAATATACATATACTTCTTCACTGCCCTCTCTATGAGAATTTAAGACAACAAATAATAACTCCATTGATAACATCCGTATCATACAAATCAGAATCGGATCAGTTAGAATATCTCCTTGGTGATACATCATCTAAAATAACAACTCAAGTAGCAAAGTTCAGTGTAGATGTACAAAATTTACGATCCAATTTTGTTAAAAATACCCCTCGATGATAATGAAAATATAAAGGTTATACTGGATAGATAGACATTGAATAGATAAATATGATATAAATACTGGTATTTAAGATTTAATTGAATTTTAATTAATAAAAGATAACAATTTATAAATTAGAAAGGTTATATAAACTTTATTAATAAACGCTTAATCTTAAACCTATAGAAATTTAAATAATAAATCAAAGTTTTAATGTTTTAATCCAATTTTATTAATCTATGACCAAATTTAAAACTGTGTATTAACTAAAATGCCATATAGCATATTGCTACATGTGTATTTTTGTATACCATGTTTTAAGCTGACCAAAAGGTCGAATAAAGAAATTGTTGTTGTTGTTGTCATCTATGGCAGGGGTGCAGAACCCAAAATGTGGCCCTCCAGGCCTCTCTATGTGGTCCTAGGAACTCTCCCCAGGCCACATCCCTCACTGGTCCTGCTTTGCATCTTGAGCGTTTTTACCTGGCCGTCCTTGAACTCTGGTCATGACTCTTGCTCGCCTGTGTGGAGGATAGAGGGGGGGGGTGAGCATCTGTAGAAACTAGCCTGCTATACATTACATTATTGCTCTGACCATTTTTGCCTCTGGCCCCACTCACCACTGGCCTGTGGCCCTCAGAAGGTTGCCCATAAGAGAATTCAGTCCTTGTTCTGGAAAAGGTTACCCACCCCTGATCTAGGTTCAGAGCAAGCCTTCCATGTACCATGACTTTCTGAAAGGGCTAGACCCAGAGTTATATCAGGGATGATGATGTTGATGATGATTTGATTTATATCCCGCGGCCGCCCTTCCTCCCAGCAGGAGCTCAGGGAGGCAAACAAAAGCACTAAAAACATATATACCAGTTATACCAGGGGTTAGCTAATGCAGTGCCTTCCCAATGTTTTGGACTACAACTCCCATCCCCCCTGATCTTTGGCCATGCTGGCTGGGGTTGATGGTGTTCATCGTGGAATCCAGCCAGGGCTCATGCACCTCATGCCAAGTTCTGGCCCACACTTCAACCCTGACTGGGCCCTTCAATCCTGGTTCAATTTGCTCAGTAGCAACCCAACTCGAACAGCAGAGCAGGATGGAAGCAGAGCACAGCCACGGAGAAACTACAGCCTCAGTGATTAATGTTGACACGAACCAACGACAGAATAATAACAATATGAACTAATAGCATGGGAAAGGTGGTTATAGATAGCACTGGCAAAGCAAACATTTTGGATCAATCATGTTTTTTTCTCCTCCCGCCCCACTGCTTGTGCATTTGAGCTCTAAGTTCCTTAGCATATTAAATCAAGAAAAATCATTGTTTCCAATCCCAGGCAGATGCTCAGGCCTTGTGGCCTTCAGCTTAGGCAAAAAAACATGTGAAGCAGGAAGCCCACAATATCTGAAAGGCAGCATATTCACTACCACTTCCTTATACAGAGGTAGGTCTGGAAATGTGTCATCTAAAACCCTGGAGAGCCACTGCTGGTCAGTATAGACAACACTCAGCTAGATGGACCACTAGTCTGATAAGGCACCTTTCTATGTTCTTATTGTTGTGGCAAACATGCAATCCTGGGCGGTGGCCAGTGGAGACTGGCAACTCCGATGTCAGTGGGGCAGTGAATCCGCTCCAGGCTTTAGTCTGAACAAGCACACTGAATAGCTCCTGGAAAGTTTGGACTAAAACCCAAAGCGGATTCACTGCCCCACTGACACTGGATTTGCCAGGCTCCCCTGGCAGTTGCAAAATCACTCTCCTGGGTGGTTCTTTTGTTTTGGATCTGATTGTGAACGGCAGGCAGCCACAAATTTTCTCCACACTGCAGTCTGGCCAGAGACCACCAAAAAGAACAGATTACAAAAAGAGAGAGAGAAAGAAAGATATTGTTGTCATCCTGTTGTAGTTTATGAAGAAGGCAGGGCAGCAGAGATGCAGTTCTGAATGGCTAATAGGAAGGCCAGATTGTTCTTTCATCTAGCACGGAGCAAAGGTGTTGTGCTTCCGAGAACGAGTTTAGCATAACAGCTAAGACACAGAGAAAGAAGTTGCCTGTGGGAATCCTACCTCAGTCAGGAATTAATAAGATTTCCTGGTTACACACCCTCAGCCTGACACACCTGACACATGCATATATCCCTAGGCGTGGGGAACCTTTGGTCCTCCAGATGTTGTTGAACTATAACTCCCATCATCCTTCGCCACTGGCCAGCTTGCTGGGGCTGATGGGAGTTGTAGTTCAGCAACATCCAGAGGGTCAAAAGTTCCCCACACCTGCTATATATTAATAGCAAATTCATTCTCAAATTATTGATCTTCATGGAACCAAAATGGCACCAGCCTCCTGCATAAGAGGGTGACATCAGCAGCCTCAAGGCTGAGATTGCAAAGGTACGAAAAACCTTTTTGGAGGGAAAAACCTAAGGTGGAGAGGAACCCTAAAAAAAAAAAACTCAGTGAGGACTGACTGTTGGAGGGGAGACAGAAAGCTGTGGGAAGGAGGAATGTTGTGGAAAAGCATAGCAGGCTGGCTGGACACCTGAACAGGAGCACTCCATGCTGCAAATTATTGTTGTAGGCCCCACTGAAGGTCCTGAATTAACCTTGCAGGATTGTTGTAAGGATTGCACGATTTAGGTTCATTAAATCGCTTCCCACTAAAGAATCCCAACATGATTTACACACAAAGTAAAAATAAAATAAAATCACATAACCATTATTAAAAACTGATCTAACAGTACAATAACATATCACTGGTGCAGCTCGGGAAAACAAAAATGTCTTTGCCTGATGCCAAAAAGATGGCAACACTGGTGCCAGGCAAGCCTCCCTGGGGAGAGCATTCCATAAACAGGGGCTACTACAGAGAAAGCCTGTTATTTTGTCTCCACCCTCCAGACCTCTCTTGGAGGTGTCATGCACAGAAGGACCTCAGGGTCCAGGGCAGATTCATATGGTATAAGATTATCCTTTATGTATAGGAGTCCTGAGCTATAAAGGTCAAACTTGAATTAGTTCAAGTTAAGAATCTAGCTGCTGCATTCTACGCTAGCTGTTGTTTCTGAACCATCTTCAAAGGCAGCCCCACATACGACACATTGCAGTAGTCTAATCTGGAGCTTGCTGAAGCATAGACAACCAAACCCAATCCAGATAGGGTCACAGCTGAGCTACCAGCTGAAGGTTATAGAAGTCACTCCCTGCCACTGGGGCCACTTGTGCCTCCAATGACAGTGTCAGATCCAAGAATACCCCCAAGCTGTGTACTTCCTCCTTATGGAACAGGGTGTTTTGCCAAAGGTAGTTTTGCCAGAGGAAAGAAAGGTTGAGATCTCAAAGGCCATGAAACACACTGAATGAAACACATGAAAGAAAATGTAGTGCTTCATTGAAGCAAAGCTGTTGTTTTTCAACAGGCAGGCGCTAAAACACTTAAAGCAGCTAATGGTGAGCACAGACTTATCTTATGTTCTCCTTTTTCCTGTTGGAAGCCTCAGACAGCAACAGTGAACTGTGCTTCTCTTCAGGCTGGTGTTGAGGCTTATCTTCCCAGATCTAGGGCCCTTTATTTATACCGAAAAGGGCCTCTGGGAGGCAGCACAGGTGGCGCCTATACCTGTCAGATTTTTATCTTTCTCAGTGGCCCGTTTACTTGAATCTCACACCTCTGCCCTTGGTTTATCCCTCAGTGACCTTGGATTTGTGCTAGCCAGGGCTGAGAATACAGCTGTAAAGCTTACTCCCAGCCCTGTCAGTGTATGTGATGAGCTCATTCATTGTCTGTTTTGGCTAATTAAACAACCTTTTCACAGCTTTTGTTTTCAGCATAGGCAGAGTAGAGGTCTCTTCCCAGCTTTTTGTCAATATATGCAGAGCGGGAAAGCCTGCAAGTTGAGCTTACTGTCCTAAACAGAGCTTCACAGACTACTGTACCATGCAAGCAGTCTGAGAAAGCAATAATCAGGAAAAATAGGAGTGTGAGACAAGAATATGGGATGAGGGAATGGGGGCATGCCACTCTGAACCTCCTCAGTGTACATCTCGATGCCTTGCAGATTCATTTGCCCATACACAGGGCCAGATCCAAGGACGCATGAGTGAAGTTCCTCCCACAGAATGGGGTGTTCTTGAGTCTCAGCTCCTCCTTCCCTGTGCACCCCAGAAAATCTGCTCTTGAGGGCTGGGGGTCTCCCCAGAACAGCATGGGTGGTAGAGAAAGGAGGAAGAAATTGGCAAATATCAGCTCCTCTACTTCTGTGAGCAGGCAGCAACCTCTGCTGGATCCCAGCTCCCTCCATAGAAGGGGAATGCTGGTCCTACTCACAGCAGACTCACTGAAATTAATAGGCATGACTAACGTAGATTCATTCATTTCAGTGGGTCTGCTCTGAGTAGGAGTCAGTTGAATTCAACCCAAAGATAATGCAACCCATCATACATGAACTCATTTGAAAGCACTAGGACCACCTTCACACCATACGTTTATTCCACTATTAGTCCGTTTTCAACTGTCATGGCTTCCCCCAAAAAATCCCGGGAAGTGTAGTTTGTGAAGGGTGCAAAGAGTTGTTAGGAGAGCCCTGTTCCCCTAATGGAGCTACAGTTCTCAGGAGTTCTCTGGGAAGAGGGACTGACTGTTAAACCACTCTGGAAATTGTAGCTCTGTGAGGAGAATAGGCGTCTCTTAACAACTCTGCACCTTCACAAAGTACTCCTCCCAGGATTCTTTGGGAGAAGCCATGATTGTTTTAAGTGGCATAATAGTGGAATAAATGTATGGTGTGTGAATGTGGCCTTGATAACATGCTAAAAAATAATAATAATAGGGAAAGCTGGTGAAAACTGCCAAAAGGCTTAAGTAATGAGTTCACAAACATGCACGTTGCTTGATTTCTCTGTGCTCAATTACTATACCATTGGGACAGGGTCATACATGCATGTGATGATTGTAATATCAAGTAATGACTTGCATACATGAAAGAGCCTTCACAAAGATAACACTACCACCAGGGGGGAGCTGCCATCTCTCCTCACAGCCTCCCGAGTCCTGTACTTTTCGACAAAGCCATATCATGCATTCAGCTGCCACCTGTCAAAAGATACCCACAGTTGCACACATACGGGTGAACCAGGCCTATGTGAGTAGCCAATGAACGGCTGAAATGATGGCATGAAAAAATAGTGCTTCCAAAGGGAGATGTGATGGTGAATCATCATCCTTAATCATAACAGTTGTTGTTGTGCCTTCAAATCGATTATGACTTATGGCGATCCTATGAACCAGCGACCTCCAATGGCATCTGTTATAAACCACCCTGTTCAGATCTTGCAAGTTCAGGTCTGTGGCTTCCTTTATGGAATCAATCCATCTCTTGTTTGGTCTTCCTCTTTTTCTACTAACAGAAGGGTTTTTCCCAGCATTTTTCTAGTGAATCATGTCTTCTCGTTATGTGTCCAAAGTATGATAACCTCAGTTTCATCATTTTAGCTTCTGGTGATAGTTCTGGTTCAATTTGTTTTAACACCCAGTTATTTGTCTTTTTTGCAGTCCATGGTATGCGCAAAGCTCTCCTCCAACACCACATTTCAAATGAGTTGATTTTTCTCTCATCCACTTTTTTCACTGTCCAGCTCTCACATCCATACATAGAAATTGGAAATACCATGGTCTGAAAGATCCTGATACATCTTTGCATTTGAGGACCTTTCCTAGTTCTCTCGTAGCTGCCCTCCCCAGTCCTAGCCTTCTTCTGATTTTGTTTGTTGTTATATGCCTTCAAGTCGATTATGACTAATTTCATACCAATACAGAAATAACACTGATGAAACGAAAGAAGGCATTCATGTTCAGAGGTTGTATATGACAGTGTTTGAAGACAGAGTATTATGCACATAACTGTGCAGCATTAATCTACCTCACTGGAGCTATTTACAGAATGTTTTTTTAAAAAAACCAACAAAGTCGATTGCTATAGGGTTGTATTCAGTTAAATCAGAACAGACCCATTGAAATGAATGAACCTCAGACCCCCTGCACTGAACATTTAAAGCAGTGTCATACCACTTCCTGGCTTTCCTCAAAGAATCCTGGGAACTGTAGCTTGTTAAGGAAAACCCCTATTCCCCTCACAGAGCTACAATTCCCAGAGTGCCATGAGATGATGGATTGACTGTTCATCCACTCTGAAATCTGCAGCTGTGAGAGGGGAACAGGAGTCCCCTAACAACTCTCAGCACCCTGAACAAACTCCAGTTTTCAGGATTCTTTGAGGGAAGCCATTCCTGTTTAGATTAATATGATACTGCTTTGAATGTGTAGGGAACATAAGAACATAAGAAGAGCCTGCTGGATCAGGCCAGTGGCCCATCTAGTCCAGCATTCTGTTCTCACAGTGGCCAACCAGGTGCCTGGGGGAAGCCTGCAAGCAGGACCCAAGTGCAAGAACACTCTCCCCTCCTGAGGCTTCCGGCAACTGGTTTTCAGAAGCATGCTGCCTCTGACTAGGGTGGCACAGCACAGCCATCATGGCTAGTAGTCATTGATAGCCCTGTCCTCCATGAATTTGTCTAATCTCCTTTTAAAGCCATCCAAGCTGGTGGCCATTACTGCGTCTTGTGGGAGCCTACTCTGACTAGCATAGAATACCACTGGTAGTCACTTATTTGATCTTTAAGTCTGATGTTGTTTCAGCTGTTGCTGTTGCTACTCTCCATCGATGAGTGAGAAAAGAAATTGCATCCAAAAACGATTGAATAATACATTATCAAAACGGAAAGATTTTTGGTGAAATTCTCATGTGGGGTGCAGGTTTTTTGTTGCGTTTACTTTACTTTCAAGGTAACTGGTGGGGGTTGTGAGTAGGGATGGAAGGATCTGTCAACTTTGGTTCTGTCAGTCTCTCTCATTCTTCCAGTCTTAAATTCCATTCTCCACATTTCTGCAGCAATTTGCAAAACATCAGGGGGGTGTACAACTAGTGGCATCTGGTGGTGCCATGTCAATGGGACAGTGTAATCCACTCCGGATTTTAGTCTGAACATTCAAGGAGCTGTCCAAGTTGCTTTAGCACTGTGTGCAGCGCACGCACACGCAGCAATGCAAAGCAATGATTTAAAATGACCAGCTGCTCAAGAGACATTTTAAACAACTGCATAGCTGTCGGCATCAAAAAGTCTTCAAGAGATTGCCTGAAAGTCAATGGCAAGGATGCCCAAATCTCTGCCAGAAGAGTGTTCCACGGCATGGGACTGGTGACACAGAAATGTTCTACTTCTGACTGAGGTCAGTCAAGCCTCTGTTTTGGTTCCCATATTGTTTCAGAAAATGCAAATTTGAAACATTCGGTTTTAACGGCAAACCACATTGAATTTGTCCCCCATCCCTAGTGAGAATAAATCTCTTTTCATCTTGTGGTGCACTAGTGAGCTGCCAGAAAACAAATCACAATGTAGATTTTATAAATTTATCCAACTTTTTTTTTAAAAAGTGGGATGTCATTGCTCTCATGTCAATTCCAAAGGCATTAATACTGAGCATAGAAGCCTGGATGAGTGGAAGCATTCATCTGATTTTCATCTAGAGGGAAGAATCAACATGCTTGGGAGAACCCAGAATGTGCAGGAATCATTTTTTTTTAAAAAATTAAAATTACAATTTTAAAATTTTTAAAAATTCTAATGGACGCTCCCCCCCCCAAAAAAAACCCACTGGGTAATGAAGACTAAGCATGCATAGCATCCATGGAATCTGCAGCATCAGTTGGAAAAGAAAAGTGGAATATGAAGATGTGGGATGCAGACTGGAAGGGAGTCTCCTGGAGGAGGGCATGGCTGGCTAGCTGGAAGCCCTGAAGAGCATCACTCCTGTAGAAGGTGAGGACACACTGCAACATTTTGTTGCAGGTCCCTCTTGAATGCTATCATGTTTCTCCAAGCAAAATTGTGTTGTCTGCAGCCTTGGTGTAACTCAAGAGAGCCTTTGCTTGTAACGGCCTGTCTCTGGCACTTCTGTTGCCCTTAGGGAGGGACTCTCGGGCATCAGTCATCTGATGTTTGGCTATTTTTGTCACAGCTTCTGCAGGCGCTGGGCTTCAGATTGAAGTGTTCAGAGAAGCTGGCTGGGAAAAATAACAGGGAAAGGTATCTCACAGCCCAGCAATGACATGAGATGAGATGCTTTGGGAAACTGAGAAGGGATGGTAAGCAAGCCTGTGGTCCAGGAGGCAATCTAGCTGCTAAGTAGGCATGGGGGAGAAATTTGATTCAGTTTGCAGTCAAAGCTGAATTTATCAAATTCGCACTTTCCAAAACAACACAGCCATCCTTCAAAATTCGCACATCTGAATTTTGCAATGCAGTTCTCAAACCAAGCAATGTTTACAAAAATGCATGTGTTAGGGGAAAATGTGCACAAAATGACTGTATGGGTGACCATAACACAAAAATGCATTATGGTAGGATAAATTGCTTGCAAAAAAAGTGGACATTAGTCAAAAGTGGACACAAAAATGTATGTATTAGGAGAAATTCGCACTAAAATGCTGAAGAATTTTGAGAGTTTTAAAAAAAGCAAATTGCTGCAGCACTGAATTTAAGACTTGAAAAATGAGAACTGAAACTGACAGCTTATTCCATCCCTACTGATAGGATATTGGTTCTTTCAGAATCAGTCACAGCACAGCAAGCCTCTCACCCTCCTTAACGACATGTCTTCTACTCTTCAGCTTTCATTTTATTTTAATTTTAATCTTTTGTCTTAATTTTGTTTTTAAAAATGTTTTCTATTGTATAGTACTCATACCCACATGTATTTTAATCTGTTTTTACTCTGTTGTACACCGCCCTGAGAGCTTGTTGCTATAGGGCGGTCTAAAAATGTAATAAAATAAAATAAATAAATAAATTCATGCTGCTTAAATTAGTGCTGTGCCAAAATCCATCCTCCCATTTCTTGAAACATTTCTTCCCCTGCAAAAGAGGCTGCCATTTTTATGCCTCATTCTCAGAGAACTTGAGGATTTCTTCACGTCTGTGGGTGCGGGTTTCATGCATATCTTGTCATTGCAAGGTGACCAAGGCTGGCTGCCCATGATTCCTGATCTGGAAAAGACTCAATAGAGGAATTACTTCATGTTGCCTTCCCCTGGGCTGCAGCCAAAGTGAGGGAAGCCGGGGAAGGCTGCAGAGGGCAGACTCCAGTTGAGATGATTTGGAAAATGAAAAAAAGGACACTCATAACTGCCAGTGGAGGAGAAATGCAATTCAGTCTGCATTTAAAGGCGAATCTGCACTTTGCGAAACAATGTGAGAATCGAAACTTAGCTGTCCTTTGAAATCTTCACTTATGCAAATTTTGTGATGCGGTTTTCCACCCAGTGACTACAAAAATGCATATATTAGCGTAAAGTGTCCATAAAATGAATATATTCATGAAAATATACAAAAATGACTTATATTAGGAGAAATTCCTTGCAAAAATATGTACCTTAGTCAAAACTGCATACATAAACATGTTTATTAGGAGAAATTCACACTAAAACACTGGTTTTTCATAAGGATTTTTTTTAAACAAAAATCACAGATTGCAGCAGAAATGTGGAGAACTGAATTTAAAATGAGAAACTGAAAACCAAAACTGACAGATCCTTCCATCCTTGGTTCTCACGCTCCCTGCCCCAACCCAGAATGAAAACAGGCATTTGCTATGGATGTGTGGAACCCAGAGTTGGGATTCCCTTTCTGAAATCTATTTCCTACAGGGAACACAAATCTACAGGGGTCACAAATCTCCATGACAAATCCATCTGGTCTCTTGGACCTTGCTTCCAAACTGTTGTTTGCTGTGCCATTCTTCCCATCTAATTTTATACAAATCTGCCCAAGACTACAAAATCCATGATGCAGGGTGAACTTTGAACTATATATGCTTTTGCAAATGCATCCAGAGTCTGTTTGATATTAAAAATAGATTTTTTTTTTACAAAGAGGGAGCAACTGAAATATGTGCATATTTTATCTATTTATTATAAATATTTTTAATACTGCCCCTCAATAACCCCCCCAGGTGGTTAAAAGATACTGCAGACACCCATTTTGACACACAGTTCTGTGGAACCCTTCATTTTAAACCTCCATGTTACTTTATTATTTATATCCCACCTTCCTTCCAATATGGAAGCTAATGGGATGTACACGAGATCCCCCATCCAGGCATTGACTGGACTCCAGACCTGCTTAGCTTCAGCAAGGTGGTGGCTCAATGTGCCTTCAGACCATACTCTGGGGCTCTTTAGATGGAATTCATTTGCAGCCTTAGACTGAGTCACAGTACTCCCTCCAATCGCTGTAGAGGTGGTAAAACTGCACGGAAAAGATCAGGCCAGTAACTCCCGTGATTTGCTTCTGTATCCTATCGAGTTTGGGGACTGAGCTCTGCTGCCTGAAATTCTCAGTTCCATCCCCTCCCACCCCCTGGTGGGCTGCACATTGTGAAGGCCTGACCTGGTTTCTGGATGCTGATAGCTTAGGCAGGCCTGTCCTTAGCATGTGTGTGGGGCCCAGGGCAAAAGCATAGTTGGGGGCCCCCCACATTCTTTTTCTCTTTCAAACCTCCCATCCAGAATAAGCCTGCAAGCGCTGCCTGTAAACGTGCTGCACAGCTGATGAGCGGGCAGCAGGCAGCACAAGGAAGCCACTCAGGCAGGGGATTCAAACCTCCTGCCTAAAATTAGCTAGCTAAGCACCGCACGCACACTCGCTTCACAGCTGATGAGCGGAAAAGGGAAAAACCGCTCAGGCATGCAGCCGAAGAGCGGGAGATTCCCCAAGAGTGGAAAGCGGCTGGTGAGACTGCACGGCTGAAGAGAAAAAACCCTGCCGCAGCCCAGCTTCTCATCGCCAAGTGCAGGCCCCCCCAAAGCACGGGTCCCAGGGCAACTGCCCCACTTCCTGGTTCCTAGGGGCGGCTCTGAGTTTAGGCCTGTTTGGAGCAAGAAGAAAGAGTAGAGTAATAAAGGCTCACCCAGGCTTTGTACAGACCTGCATTGCTGCACAGCGATGAGTCATCCAAGCACTTTTACATGGTTGTGTGGGAAAAGCATTGGCAGGCAAGATACAGCCTGTGGGACTGTACATTGCCAACCTCTGACCACAGGTTCATTGTAATCAGTTGCCACTGTATTTTCCTTGGCGTGCCATTTCCCCCAAATTATAGTCATGCCACAATAAATTACACAATGTCCCTCCTTGGCTTGAGAGGCCTGTGCATCCAGCCAGTTGCTAGTGAACCAGTGCCTGTCCCTTCCAATGATATGTTTCTGCACTTCAAAGACAACAAATTGATGCATTCTAGCAAACAGCTTCCTCAGCAGAGCTACAGTGATATGTGGAAGACTTGCCGGAAAGGAAAAGGTTGCAGTGGTGCTTCAAGGGTAGGAAACAGAAGGAGGAAGACTAGAGAGAATTCGCAGTTTTTGTATATTAGCAACAAGATAGCTGATGGATAAGAAAAGTTCATACGGGCAAGGGATGGTGGATAAATTTGATTCAGTTTGCACTTTCTGAAACAGCAAGTCAACTGAAGCATAGCCAAGATCTCCCCTTACCCAAATTTTGTGATGCAGTTCTCCAACCAAATAAGGTTTACAAGAATGCACATATTAGGGGAAAGCGCACATAAAATTAAATAACATAGGGAAATAAAGTATATTAGGAGAAATTGCTTGCAAAAATGTGTCTGTTAGTCAAAACTGCCTACAAAAACATGTTAGGAGAAATTCACACTAAAATGCTGAAGAATTGTCATTTTTTAAAAATTGCAAATTGGTGCAGAAATGTGGAGAACTGAATTTAACCTTGGGAAAAATGAGAAACTGAGATAACTCATATTGACACATCCTTTCTGCCTTATATGGGGCACTTCCAGACTGTCACTATTTGACAGTGGGATTCAATCACATACTGACAAATTTAGGTTGCACAGTTGATTTGGACCTCTTGTGTCCCCCCCCTCCAAAAAAAACCCCACAAACTTTTTGCAATAAGGAAAGTGACTGGAAAATGCATTGGCAAGTGTGGGATAACAATTATTTGATGCAATCTAACCCCGCCAACAAATTAGAATGAATGCTCAATAAATAGTCAATGTTGTCTAACGTTCCTGCAAACATTGTGCAACAAATCAGGATGAATGCTCAATAAATAGGTCATCTGAAAGCGACCACAGAGAGGTTGTTATTATAGATTTTAAGGATGCATGCGACAGGCACTATCAATCCTCTCCTCTCATAGCGGAGATGAAGCATGATATGCTCATGGATAATTCTGTCCACATTAAGGGAAGAACATCATTCTGCCCCAAGGAAAGCTAAATCCTGCAGCTTCCATGAATTATGACACTTCAGCAAATGTGCATGTATTATTTATTTGTTTGTTTGTGGAATTTCAATCCCACCCTTCCTCCCAAAGGAGCGCAGGGCGGTATTTCCTTACTTCTGCTGGTCTTGGGTTGAAGGACATGGAATTTTATTATGTGTATTTGTTTTTAAAACTGTTGCATTTATCTGTATCTTGATTATCTACTTGTTTGTAAAGTTTGGTTTTATTGCTATTTTCCTAGAAATGTTTTTTATTGTTTTATGTAAACTGTTAGAAGATAGATACATAGAAATAATAATGCTTTACTGTCCTTCAAAATAGCTATAGTATCTATACTGTGCACTGTATTACATCTCCTTTAGAGCGTGAGCAAGAAATCCAACTTTTCTATTCTCTGGGTACATGTACTGGGAGACCAGATAGATTACCTATTCTACAGAGTCTTACTTATGAGTAGGGTTGGGGGAGAAATGATTCAGTTCACATTTAAAGGCCAATCTACCTAATTTGCACTTTCCAAAACACTGAGTGAACGGAAACACAGCCTCTGAATTTTGCAATGCAGTTCTCCAACCAAGTAAGGCATACAATAAATGCATATACTAGGGTGAAGTGCATATATTTGTGAAAGTAACATACAAAAATGCATTATATTAGGGGAAATTGCTTTGCAAAAATGTGTAAACTAGGGGCTGTGCCCCTGCTTGGTTTGCTTTCCAACTCACCTATCCCCACCCACTCCAACCCCCCTCCCTTTACCCTTCACCAAATCCAGCTACCCCTCCATTTGTAGGTCCCCAAAGCCACCCACCCCCTCCTTTTACCCCTTGCGAAAGCTATACACCCCCTCTTTTACCCCACATCAAAGCCACCCACCCCTCCGCTTTACAGGTCACCAAACCCACCGCTGCTATTTATACCAGTCTGTCTGCCTCCATCTCCCTTCTTTCCTGGCCCAGCAGCTCTCAGAAGTCTGTTGTCACACTGTAATTCACAGCACCACCTATTGGTGGCCAAGTAAACTGCTGTGTGATGACATTCTTAGGCAAATATAGAATACAAAGAAATTAGACAATAAAAAAGGTAAAGGTGTCCCCGCACTTATAGTGCGAGTCGTTTCCGACTCTTAGGGTGACGTCTTGCGACGTTTACTAGGCAGACCATATATATGGGGTGGGTTTGCCAGTTCCTTCCCCAGCCTTTCTTTACCCCCCAGCGTATGCCGGGTACTCATTTTACCGACCACGGATGGATGGAAGGCTGAGTGGACCTCGACCCCTTTTACCGGAGATTCGACTTCCTCCTTCCATTAGAATCGAACTCCGGCTGTGAGCAGAGCTTCGGCTGCGTTACTGCCGCTTACCACTCTGCACCACAGAGGTTTTTTAAATTAGGCAATACTGCATGTAAAAATGTATATTAGGAGACATTTGCATAAAAATGCTGACTAATTGTTGTAAACCGCCCAGAGAGCTTTGGCTATGGGGCAGTATACAAATGCAATAAATAAATAAATAAATAAATAATTTTAATGAGGACTTTTTTAAAAAATGCAAACTGATGTGGAAATGTAGAGAACTGAACTTAATACTGGGAAGATAAGAAACCAAAATTGATAGATTCACCCATACCTCCTCATGAGTCTACAAAACCAACAATGCCATGCCCATACAGAACTGAATTCTTTGAAGAATGCTAAGCGTGAATAAAAAGTTTGGGAGCATCACTGAAACTTGCCCTCCAGTCCCTAGCAACCTAACATATATATATATATATATATTGCTCTCTTTGAACACCTCTTGGTGTGCAGGACTTGGACTAAACATAGGTGAATGTTCACATAGCAGTTATGCTGTACACCAGGGGTGAAGAACCTCAAGCCCAAAGGCCAAATGTGGCCTCTCCAAGCTTCTCCATCTATATCTTGGAATTCTCCCCAGCCCACACCCCTTCCTAGCCCTACTGTGCACCCTGTTTTTGTCTGACATGAATATGCCCTTGAACTCTGATAATGACGCTTGCTTTCCTGGAGTGAAGATAGAGGAGAGAGTGTGCAAACTAGGCTACCCTACACAGGTAAAATTTACAGTCATTGCTACATCCACTTTTGCGTCTGGCCTCACCAACCACTGTTATGTGACCCTCAGAAGGTTGCCTGGAAGACCATGTGGCTCTCAGGCTTAAAAAGGTTCCCCGCTCCTGCTATCGATCTTTTAAAATTCCCTTTTAAATGGGCATCCTTTTTTCTATCTATCTGAATTTTGGCAGGTCTGATTGTTTGGAGAAGTGATAGAATACCTGAAAAATTCCTGCAAAATGGGTTAAAATATGGAAATAGGAGGTTAGCAAAAGGTTGCCCGGGTCTCACATAGAAACCGATAGGAAAGGAAGAAGTCGATGATATTCTTCAGAAAATGGGCGCCATTGTAACTATATGAACCTGAAACAAATGACGGCTTTAAGAATGAAAATGAACAATAAACTGAATTTATTTATTCATTCCTGATGTGCTTTCCTAGTTCTTGCAGATTCTTCTAGCAATGCACAAATGTAACACGTCCCTTGTTCTTTCTCTAGGCTGACGCAAAGATGGTCTGTGACGTCGTCAGTCGGATGGAGGACACAGAGCCATTCTCTCCAGAGCTCCTTTCCGCAATGATGAGACTTTGGGCAGACTCTGGCCTCCAAGAATGCTTCAACCGCTCCCGAGAATATCAGCTCAACGACTCTGCTCAGTAGTGAGTATTCCGCCGGTCCCAAGGAGAGGCTACAGCGCTGTACATTCTCATACTTCAGCATGAGCTTAGCGCCCATTTCCAGACCTTTTCAGCTCAAGAGTTTGAAGCAGTTGGGCTGGCAGCAACCTCCAGCAGCCGTGCAAGAGGTGTGTGTCAAGCAGGACCAGTAGGTCCCTCTGTGTCGCAGCAGTGCTGTCACTCCCTGGAGCAGAGATTGAGTGAGGCAAGGTGGTGTCAAGGTCAGGAGAGCTCCGAGTTGGCGGTAGCCCTGGAGGTGCATGCCTGTGGCGAGTTGAGCAGGGTTGGCACCTGTAGTGGCCCTTGCAGGTGCAAGCATGCCTGCAGGGCCACCAGCAACAACCCGGAGCTTCCTTGTCCTTGCTGCTGTTTCACCCCATCCTCATCCTGGTGAGCACAGCACATCACTGCCGCCGCTGGAACAGCACCACTGCACTCCATCACCCAGCCACATGCCACTGCAGACAACTCCTGCCCAAGAATCTCAGTCGGCCTGCATAGGCCACACCCATCTAGATCAGCCTTTCCCCACCAGTATGCCTCCAGATGTTGTTGGACCTCAACTCCCATCTTTCCTGACCATTGGCAATGCTGGCTGACATCTGGAGGCACACTGGTTAGGAAAGGCTGGTCTAGATGAACTCCCTTATAGCCATACCCATAAGTGGCTGGGAAGAGTAGGATGCCTCTGGGCATATGAGACGGGAATTCATTTCAAACTTTTCAAAGCTCTCACTTGGCAATTATCCTTTTGCAAACTGGAGAGCAGCAACCCACATAATTTCTAAATAATGAATTTTATTCAATGTTTTGCTGAGCAGAACGGGGCAACTTTTGTTGGCAACCTCAGCTTCATCAGATCATTTGTGAAAAATGTCATTGAATAAAAAAGTAAGATCCTTTGCATTTAGGAATCAGCAATCATAATTTGGCAGATGCTGGATACTCATCAGTTGTAAAGCATGAGGGGGAAAGAGATTCAGCTGTTTGGCCAATCATATGATATGTCACCCACATGATGCAGCCACAACAGAACAAATTATTGGATTTGTTAAGCATACTGTTAGGGGAAGGGCCATAGCTCAGATTAGGGATGGAAAGATCTGTCAATTTTGGTTCTCTCAATTTCTCATTTTTCTAGTCTTAAATTCATCTATCCATATTTATGCATCAATTTGAGAATTTTTTTAAAACCATGAAATTTTCCAGCATTTTAGTGCAAATTTCTCCTTTTTGTAGGCAGTTTTGACTAATGTAAACATTTTTGCAAGCAATTTATCATATAATGCACTTTTGTGTGTTAATTTCACTCATATTTTCATTTTAGTGCTTTCACCTAACATAGGCATTTTTGCAAATATTATTTGGTTGGCGAACTGCATTGCAAAATCTGAATAAGTGCAAATCTTGAAAGACAACTGCATATCAGTTCTCATATTGTTTCAGAAAGTGTGGATTTGATAGATTTGGCTTGAGATGATGATGACTATTATTTATTTCTACCCCGCCTTTCAGCCAAAAGGCCCTCAAGGCGGCTTACAAAAAAACACAAATATAAAAATACATCAATACACCAATAAAATACATCAATACATCAAAATACATCAATAAAACAATACAATTTACAATTTACAGTAGCCAATACATGAATAAATAAATGTGGGTGAGAAGAAGGATGGGCACAGGAGAAGTCCAAAGAAATGGATTTTAAGGAAAGACCTGGAGGAGAGATCCTTTTCCCATGACGACTGAGATGTTGGGTTAGCAACGCCATGCTACTCAGGGTGGATTTTAGTCCAGCCACCACCGACTGCCCCAACCCAGATAATCCAACGGCACCAGTCTCTTCGTTCCGGGCTTGCTCCTCAGTGGCGGCTGCTGCTGCTGTGGCTTCCCCTCCGGCTCCTGCGCCTCCTCCTGCCCCGGTGGAGGTGGTGGCTTGGGCAGGCCTGGCCTGGCCTGGGCCTCGCTGGCCTCGCAGATGTGAACTGAATTGAATTCTCCCCTATCCCCAGCTCAAATCCTTCACTTCCTCTGTGCCTCCGTGAGAGGCAAACACCTTACAATTAATTATTAGTATTCTCATTCAGTGCCTCAGTTGCTTAGGGTAGAGACTCTCTTACTGTT
The DNA here is from genome assembly GCF_030035675.1 of Rhineura floridana. Classification (NCBI taxonomy): domain Eukaryota; kingdom Metazoa; phylum Chordata; class Lepidosauria; order Squamata; family Rhineuridae; genus Rhineura; species Rhineura floridana. The sequence continues at coordinate 8,606,856 of NC_084492.1, read as the reverse complement.
GTGCCGGTCCAGTGCATCTTCACCTCTCTTTTCTGAAAACAGGGGCACATGACACTCATCAAACCCTGCCCCTTTTTACTGTAAATCCTACTGGGATCAGCTCGAATACTTTTTTTTTAAAAAAAATCAGCTTCAAACAGATTTTGCAACAGATCAGCAGATCAACCCATTGCGCCTCCAGGTATGACCAATGGAAACGCTTTGCTGTAGGCAACTAGTGTGCTCACAGCCATAGTTTCTCAAATCCGTCCTGTGGGCAGATGCCCCCTGGAAAATAGTATTGATTCGGTACATAATGCCATGAATTCAAGACATGCCATTTTTGTTCACCTCTCTAGGAAAATGAAAACAAATATGCTTGTCTGAACTGTAGACATATTTCTGGCATTGTTACTGATGAAAGGCATGCTAGAAACATATAAATGTTGCATTGTCAAGATTACATACCTTCAGGTAATATTTATTTATTTATTTATTAAATTTATACCCCGCCTTATGGCCAAAAGGCCCTCAAGGCGGCTTACAAAAAACACGAACATAACAATACATCAATAGAACATAATACATCAATAAAATAATACAATTCTCAAAATTAAATAACAAATAACATTATTAAAAGCAAATTATTGAGCAAGTGTTACTTTAAATACTTGTATATACATGTCCACAAGCCATAATAACTAATGAAGTCAGTGCTGCCCAAGGGAACCGCATGCAGAGAAGCTTACCTGAGCATAATTCTGTTTGCAAATCGGGGAGGGGGGGATATTCAGTCAATATATATGGAACTGGTGTTGCTGGAAGCTATTCTGCATTGTCTTCAATCCTGGGGGGGGGGAGTTTATTCTTCTAGAGCAATTTGGTGGCTTCATATTGGTGCACCTTAGCCAGTAACCTTTTTTCTTAGAGCCCTGGACTAACTAGGTATGATCTTTTCAATATCTGGATAAATTGCTCTTATAGCTAGGAAGAAACTGAAACCCAGTGTTACCCTTTCCCCATGAATCTTTATGGCTGAAGACTGTGCAGTTCCAAGTTTATCATTAAGCTGAAATCCCATCTGACCATAATATGTTCAGATCTGTGACTGCTGCTGTCCCTCTGGTGCTTTTTAACTCTGTGAAAGAGAGGGACGGTCAAAGTCGTCAGGGTTGCGAGCGCTTCCTTTGCTCACCCCCATCACCATACAAAAACAGCTATTTCAGGCCATTATTTGCTCCAGGCAGTAATACAAATGACTGTTCACTCAGGGCTGTTAATGACACACTTGCAATTTATTTAGCCCTTGACCATTTTCCTTTTGCCACCAAAAAAGATCGTATAAATCTCCAGCAAGTTGCTAAAATGGTGTTCATTCAGTGAAGAGAAATGGTTCATAATCTAAGAACTAGAGAGAATATAGAACTGCAGTAGTTACAGCGGAGTGCATATTTATCATGCTGTCATTATAAAACAAAAGTATTCTCACAATCAAAAGAATTCAATCTATCGGAAATGTTCTGGCTCCACTGTTGGGGGCAATATGCCATTGAACATCAGTTGCTGGGGATCGTTTGTGGGGAGAGTGCTGTTGCATTCAGGTCCTGCTTGCGAGCTTTGCTTTGGGGCATCCGGTTGGCCACTGTGAGGACAGGATACTGGGCTAGATGGGCCTTTGGACTGATCTAGCAGGGCTTTTCTTACATTCTTAAATGAAATTTGCCCATTTACTATGAAACTTGGAATGGAGAGTTTGAATCAGATTACACACTGGCTGAGTTACAGCAGCCCGAACATGATGGATGGAGGAACAGGGGTCTTTGTTTTCTCATTTTAATATATTTTAATGTATGTTGGTAAATAACATACTTTAAAGTTTGTTTTTAAAGGTGAAACAATTTCACACATTTCAGTGTGCTGCTGGGATGAGCCGTTCATTGGTTTGGTGCAAAGTCATTGTGTAGTTTTAAAGTTAACAACAGTTTAAAATGTCCCATTTGATGAGAGAGACAGAGACAGAGACAGAGAGACAGAGAGAGAAGTGGGTCACTTACACAGGAAATGCTTCCTTGCGTTACTGAACCCAGCCTGTTGAAACATAAGAACATCAGAAGAGCCTCTCTGCTGGTTCAGGCCAGTGGCCCATCTAATCCAGCATCCTGTTCTCACAGTGGCCCACCAGTTGCCCATAGGAAGCAAGAACCCTCTCCCCTGCTGCGGCTTCCAACAACAACTGGTAATCAGAATCATACTGCCTCCAACTGTGGCTGCCCCTGAGATTGGTCTGGAATCTGCAGCTGGTGCAAAATGTGGTGGCTCGACTGCTCACTGGGGCAGGGTATCGGCAACATGTTACCCCACTGCTGAAAGAATTGCAATGGCTGCCCATTAGCTACTGAGCCAAGTTCAAGGTTCTCATTTTGGTACAGAAAGTCCTACACGGCTTGGGACCAGGATACCTGAAAGACAGTCTTACCCCTCATATACCTGTTTGATCACTGCGCTTTGCAGGTGAGGGCCTCCTGCAGATACCGTCTTATCAGGAGGTCCATTCCACACAACATAGGAAGACGATCTTTACTGTAGTGGCACCTACCCTTTGGAATTCCTTCCCCTTAAATATTAGAGAGTCACCATCTCTGTTATCTTGTCGGGGCCTACTGAAGACCTTCCCCTTTCAACAAGACTTTTAAATAGAGACCTTATCCCAATTTGCATCTGTGTTGTAATTATATTTTTATATGTTTTTAATCATTTTTTTTTAAAAAGATGTTTTCAAAGATGCTTTGCTTTAATATGTTTTTAAAGATGCTTTGTCTTAATATGTTTTTAAAGATGTTTTGTTTTAATATGTTTTTTGCTTTAATATGTTTTTAAAGATGTTTTGTTTTACTATGTTTTAAAGTCTTCTGTTTTTAAGATGCTTTAGAGTGTTTTTTTAGTGTTTTTGTTTGTCACCCTGGGCTCCTTCTGGGAGGAAGGGCGGGATATAAATTTAATAAATAAATAAAATAACAAATGACAAATAATAAATAAAAGTGCCTACAAAAATGTGTTTATTAGGAGAAATTCACACTAAAATGCTGTGGACAATTTTCATTTGAAAAAACCCCACAAATTCCTGCAGAAATGCAGACGACTTGATTGGAAATACACAATGAAAAAATCCCTAGAAGCAGCAGATGTATATCTACAGTAGGCTACATTCCAGCCATGCAAAAAGCAGAGGTTTCCACACACACACCTCCATCCAGGGAAGCAAAGGGCATCATCACAATCCAAGAATGCAAAAATGACCCCCCTCCACCCCGCTACGCTATCACTGTGGACATCACAACCACAAAGCCCAGGTGAAGAAGGGGGGAATTGTGCCCCCTCTGAACTATTGTGGCTACATTGGTGCAGCATTTCAAAGGGATGCAAGTACTTTGGTCAGTTGTCATGAATATCCCACAAAACGGGATGAGGAGAAAATGCCGTCAAGAATTCTTTCAGAGATTCCCAGTCCCCCTCACAAGACTTCACTTTCCAAAGTTCCCTATGGAGGCAGAACTGGCTATTCAGTCCATTTATACCAATGGTGAACGTAAACCAATACTTTTTATTCGTAACACAATGAAAAAGACAAAGGAGGCAAAAAGTAGAGCTCAAAGGTCAAAAGTATTTATTTCAGTGTTATGCCAATTGAATCTTGATTATGCCAATTGTTTATGCCAATTGTTTATGCCAATTGAATCTTGTTTATGCCAATTGAAGCCTGATTACAGCATGATTAGAACACAATTATTTATAGAAACTTAACACCTAACCTAGCAAGTGACCTCTGCCGGATGCCCAGAGGAAGGCAAACAACCTCGAGGGGCTTTGGCCAATCTGCCCCGGAGGAAAATTCCTTCCCGACCCCAAAAGTGGCGATCAGCGCTACCCTGGGCACGTGGGGAAAAGGCCATAAACATGCACTCTTACTAACTGGAGTTGGCCTGACACGACCCTCTGTTTCCCACTTGTTACCGTGGATAATAACTATGGACTAAAGGCATGAGAGCTACTCAGTACGAATTAATGTAAAATTCTGTGATCTCCTTAAGGGGCATTCCAATGGGAGGATGTAGAGTTGCTAAAGTGTGGGTTTCTTAATAATAGGAAAGCATATATCTGCCTGAAGTGAGGATTACCCCTGAAAGTCCGTAGCCTTGGGGTCATTCTTGACTCCCAGCTGTCTATGGAGGCTCAGGTCTCGCCAGTGAGCCAGGCGGCTTGCTATCAATTACATCTGATACGGAGGCTACAACCCTGCCTTCCTGTACATCTGCTCCCACGGGTGATACATGCCCTGGTCTCCTTTCGCTTAGACTACTGTAATGCGCTCTACGTGGGGTTACCCTTGAAAACGGTCCGGAAATTACAGCTGGTACAGACTGCGGCGGCGCGCTTGATTAAGAACAGCCGTTGCCGTGATCATATCACCCCGGTGTTAGTGGATCTACACTGGTTACCAGTTGTTTACTGGGACCAATTCAAAGTGTTGGTATTGACCTTTAAAACCCTATATGGTTCCGGCCCAGTTTATCTGAAGGAGCGCCTCCAGCATCACCAATTATGACGCATGACAAGATCAGCCGCACAAGACCTCCTCTCGGTCCCATCAGTTAAAACAGCTAGGCTGGTGCGGACCAGAGAAAGGGCATTTTCGATTGTGGCCCCCACCCTCTGGAACTCCCTTCCTTTCGATTTTTGCCACACCCCCTCCCTGACAGGTTTCCGCCGGGCCTTAAAGACCTGGCTATTTAGGCAGGCCTATGGGGTCTCTGGGGATGGGTCAGTTTCTAATGTTGTTTAATGCTGTTTAATTTTAATTACTATATTTTTGGTTATATTGTATTTTATCATGATATTGTACGTCGCCTAGAGTGGCCGTTTATTTGGCCAGATAGGCGACTCAAAAATAAAATTTTATTATTATTATTATTATTATTTAAATCAAGAACGAGGCCTGCAGTTATTCTCCGACCTAATCCAGAGTCCATGTCTGTAAACTTGGAGGTTCTGTCTGAAATGCTTTTATCCTCAGGGCCCTATCCTGGCTGACTCTATGGAAGCCCAGGACGAGGAGGAAGCTATGTCGCGTAATGCTTACCATTTTTAGCCTTTCCCCTACTTATAGTCAAAAGAGTTGCCTAGAGGTTAATTCTACAATAATTGGTGAAGCCCACGTTAATTACAGATAATAATTATGGATCAAGGCCACAAGAACGCCTCAGTATGAATGAACATAGATTTCTATGGTTAAAAAGGTTAGTGCTACCAGACCTAAGAGGTGGCCTCTGCCGGATGCCCAGAGGAAGGCAAAAAACCTCCAGGGATTGTGTGCAATTTGCCCTAGAGGAAAATTCCTTCCCGACCCCAAAAGTGGCGATCAGCGCTACCCTGGGCACATAGGCAAGGGCCTAACGGAAACAACACAGCGGAAGGGGGTGAAAGTGGCCAGTGGGCCTCAAAGTAGGAGAAGAAACCCCCTTAGTTGGAAGTGCAGGAGGCCAGTGGGCCTGGAAGGAAGAGATGAAGCCCCCTTGGTGGGGGTGCAGGAGGCCAGTGGGCCTGGAAGGAAGAGAAGAGGCCCCCTTGGTGGGGGTGAAAGGAAACCAGTGGGCCTGGAAGTAAGAGAAGAAACCCCCTTGCTGGGGGTGCAGGAGGCCAGTGGGCCTGGAAGGAAGAGATGAAGCCCCCTTGGTGGGGGTGCAGGAGGCCAGTGGGCCTAGAAGGAAGAGATGAAGCCCCCTTGGTGGGGGTGAAAGGAGGCCAGTGGGCCTGGAAGGAAGAGAAGAGACCCCCTTGGTGGGGGAGAAAGGAGGCCAGTGGGCCTGGAAGGAAGAGAAGAAGCCCCCTTGGTGGGGGTGCAGGAGGCCAGTGGGCCTGGAAGGAAGAGAAGAGACCCCCTTGGTGGGGGTGAAAGGAGGCCAGTGGGCCTGGAAGGAAGAGAAGAGACCCCCTTGGTGGGGGTGAAAGGAGGCCAGTGGGCCAGGAAGGAAGAGATGAAGCCCCCTTGGTGGGGGTGCAGGAGGCCAGTGGGCCTGGAAGGAAGAGAAGAGACCCCCTTGGTGGGGGTGAAAGGAGGCCAGTGGGCCAGGAAGGAAGAGATGAAGCCCCCTTGGTGGGGGTGAAAGGAGGCCAGTGGGCCTGGAAGGAAGAGAAGAAACCCCCTTGGTGGGGGTGCAGGAGGCCAGTGGGCCTGGAAGGAAGAGAAGAAACCCCCTTGGTGGGGGTGCAGGAGGCCAGTGGGCCTGGAAGGAAGAGATGAAGCCCCCTTGGTGGGGGTGCAGGAGGCCAGTGGGCCTGGAAGGCAGAGAAGAAACCCCCTTGGTGGGGGTGCAGGAGGCCAGTGGGCCTGGAAGGAAGAGATGAAGCCCCCTTGGTGGGGGTGCAGGAGGCCAGTGGGCCTGGAAGGAAGAGATGAAGCCCCCGTGGTGGGGGTGCAGGCGGCCAGTGGGCCTGGAAGGAAGAGATGAAGCCCCCTTGGTGGGGGTGCAGGAGGCCAGTGGGCCTGGAAGGAAGAGAAGAAACCCCCTTGCTGGGGGTGCAGGAGGCCAGTGGGCCTGGAAGGAAGAGAAGAGACCCCTTGCTGGGGGTGCAGGAGGGCAGTGGGCCTGGAAGGCAGAGAAGAAACCCCCTTGCTGGGGGTGCAGGAGGCCAGTGGGCCTGGAAGGAAGAGAAGAGACCCCCTTGGTGGGGGTGAAAGGAGGCCAGTGAGCCTGGTAGTAAGAGATGAAGCCCCCTTGGTGGGGTTCAAGGAGGCTAGTGGGCCTGGAAGGAAGAGATGAAGCCCCCTTGGTGGAGGTGCAGGAGGCCAGTGGGCCTGGAAGTAAGAGATGAAGCTCCCTTGGTGGAGGTGCAGGAGGCCAGTGGGCCTGGAAGGAAGAGAAGAAACCCCCTTGGTGGGGTGCAGGAGGCCAGTGGGCCTGGAAGGAAGAGAAGACGCCCCCTTAGTTGGGGGGGAAAGGAGGCCAGTGGGCCTTGAATTAAGAGATGCAGCCCCCATTGGGTGGGGGACGGTTCAAGGTGGCCAGTGGGCCTGGAAGAGTTGGAATGGGAGACAACAAGATTTAGTTACCTAAAGCAGTGGACGCTGAGAGATGTAATCCTGTTCTTCCTCTCACTGACTCTGTGGTCACTTGTTGGTTGGGTAGGTGAGTGTTGTTGAACCTCTCTTCCTCCTCCTCCTCAGACCACATTTCCTTGTCTTCGTTTTCCCTCCGTGTTGTTAGGACCTTGTTTCGGCATGCACCTTGCACCTCAGAGGCAGACCTTCCTCAGACCCCAGTTGAGGCTACAGACCATGGATTTTATGTGGAAAGTGAGTCCCCTGGGCTCATTCTGGGCTTCCAGGGTGTGGCTGTTACTTACCTTCACTCTTGCTTAATCACAGACTGGCCAAGTCTGGAGGGAGGATGACCTTCAAGTACCATGTAATTAACATATGGAATTCACAGGCACAAGATATGATGAGGACTACTAGCTTGGATGGTTGGAAAGGGGATTCCACAAATTCATGGAGGCAAGGAGAAGAAGTCTGTCCAAGGCTGTTATCAATGATATCTCTATAGAACCTCCAGGTTCAAAGGCAGCCTACCACTGAATTCCACTTGCTAGAGGGCAAGCAACAGGAGTGGGCTAATGATTATGGGCTTCTTGGAGACATGTGGCTGGCCACTGGACTAGACGGGCCTTTGCTGTGATCCAGCAAGAGGCTCTTTTTTCTCTTTTATGGAGACAGAGACACTGACCTGCTTTCCACACAGACATAGTCTCTAGAGTACCTGTCTTGGGTGTCAGCTCTTGTGTGTGTGTATAGCCCCTTCCATTGCTAAGACACCCCACATGGAGGGATTCTAACATTCTCCCCAAAAGAAAAGGGAAGCATTTACGGCCTGCAAAGGCATCCTCAGCACAACCTTTTTAGGAAGAGAGGGAGGAGGCCGCTTGGAGTGTCCTGGAAACGTGAAGGTGCAAGAGAAGATGAGCCAAAACAGTTGGGCAGCCCAGGAACATAAAGGAGTCTTGGCTGGAGCTAGAGTGGTTGGCAGGCAGGCGGGGAGTGTCTGCTGAGGTAGACAGCAGGAGAGATGAAAGATGGAGGAGAAGGACTGAGGCGGGAGGGAGAGGGGAAACGCAGGGAAAGAGTCTGGAGGAGTGGAGCCCTTCCAGAGGGGAGTCGGCTAGCTCAAGGCAGGACCTAAGAAGGCTTCTCTTGAGTAGGTCAGACTGTAGAGGGAGAGTCCTCCTGGTCTCTGTGGCTCAGGAGGTGGTGGAGGCAGGCTTCGAGGGGCCCATGAAGGGAAGCCCCTGAGCTCATGAGAGCAGCGGAGCGACCGGCCTAGAGACCTCAGGTGGGGAGGCAAGGCCATGGGGGGAAACCTGGGCCCTCCCCCCAGAATATAAATAGAGTCAGAGGAAATCCCACTTACAGTTTGGACATTATGATGTTTCTCAAACCCCCAAGCCCTATCTAATCTACCTACCTAAATACCTCCCTGACACACTCCACCCCCTCCCCTAATCCTAGCCCTATGCCTATGCCTAGCCCTACAGATCTATAAAATATATACACAAATATATACAAAATATGATATATACAAAGTATATACAAAATAAAAAAAATGAAATAAAATAAAAATAAAGAAAATAAAGAAAAATACAAATCAAATAAAGAAAAGTATAAATAAATAAAACTGAAAGGAAAGGAAAAATAGAAAATTCAAAACCTCCTTCTCTGCTCTGCTCACTAACCACCACTCAGAGCTTGGAAAAGTTACTTTTTTGAACTACAACTCCCATCAGCCCCAGCCAGCATGGCCACTGGATTGGACTGATGGGAGTTGTAGTTCAAAAAAGTAACTTTTCCAAGCTCTGCCACCACTGCTCTCCTCACCTCCTCTCCTAGATCTACTCCTAACTCCCACACTGGGCATTTGCGGTTGGCGACTTTTAAGCCAGCAGCAGGAGGCCTCACAAAGGAGGGGAGGCCCTGTTACCTTGACAACCCACCCCCTTGATCCTGGCTCCTCCTTTGTCTTGAATTATGCGTCTTCAGAACTTGGAGGCGCCTGCCGTTCTGTCTGCTGGTTTCCTCAAGCACCTCTCTTCATCTTCGTATCTGTTTCGCTCAAAAACCTGATTCTTCTTCACTAAGCAGCATTTCTAAAGAGAGACCATCCCAACCTCCTTTTAAATACACTAGAAAACTCATACCTCCCAAGCTGAGGGACGTCTACTGCATAGTATTAGGCAATCTGCTTTCATGCAGAAGGTCCCAGGTTGAGCCCCCAACATCTCCAGGTAGGGATGGGAATCTCCGCATCTGAAACCCATAGAGAGGCGGTGGGGCTTGGATGCCAAGAAAAATGGTGGCCTAGGGTGAGAGCTCCCCAGTCCAATACAGCATTAAGCACAGAAAAAAATAGTTCGTTTATTGATTAAACCAACTCCCCTTATGGGGTATGCTCTAGGGACAGCAGAGAAACAAAAACCTGGACCTCACAAGATATTTCAAACTGACTGGAAAGATATTAATTTAGAGACCAGCAAAAAAAGGCTGTTATCAATGATATCTCTATAGAACCTCCAGGTTCAAAGGCCTGCCTACCACTGAATTCCACCTGCTAGAGGGCAAGCAACAGGAGTGGGCTAATGATTATGGGCTTCTTGGAGACATTTGGCTGGCCACTGGACTAGACAGGCCTTTGCTGTGATCCAGCAAGAGGCTTTTTTCTCTATGGAGACAGAGACACTCACCTGCTTTCCACACAGGCATAGTCTCTGGAGTATCTGTCTTGGGTGTCAGCTCTTGTGTGTGTGTATAGCCCCTTCCATTGCTAAGACACCCCACATGGAGGAATTCTAACATTCTCCCCAAAAGAAAAGGGAAGCATTTACGGCCTGCAAAGGCATCCTCAGCACAACCTTTTTAGGAGGAGAGGGAGGAGGCCGCTTGGAGTGTCCTGGAAACGTGAAGGTGCAAGAGAAGATGAGCCTAAAACTGCTGGGCAGAGACTGGCCAAGTCTGGAGGGAGGATGACCTGCTGTAGAGGAAAGAAAATGCTGACTCAGGTGCCTTTTCTTGCTCCTGCACCCCAACTTGCAACCTGGAAATAAAAGGAAAAACAGAGAATTATTAAATATCCATATAGTGATGATGACAGATATTTTCAGGGATCAGTGCCAAAAGACCACTCGATCAGGAAAAAAATAATCCATTCCTTTCCCTAAAATGGGGGTGGGTATTGTGTTTTCCAAAACTGCCTCCTTTCCTGTCCCCTCAATGTTTTCGTGGCCAGCTCCTCCTCCTCCTCCTGCCACATCCAGTGACCTTCACTTCTGGGCCCAGGAAAAAGGAGCGCATCATAGTACTGAAATAACTGGTGATGTAATGATTGGCACTTAAATGTGAGGGGGGGGGTTGTGGTGAAATGTACCTCCAGTTGAGTATAAGTGAATAGGGTTGCCTAATACCTGATATGATGTTTAAAGTTAAGGCTGAATAAGAAGGTCCTGGATGGGCCACCATACGAAACATCCTCTCCGCAGTCCAGCCTTCCACGTGGCTGATGCTCCTGTGGCTGTCCCAGTCGCTGCTCTTCAAGGTTTCTGCGGTAACTGGAGACGCAAAGAGCACAAACGGCTCCTCTGAAGGTTCCATGTGTTACCGGGGTAACCATAAGCCCTTCCCCTGGAAATGTTCTACCTCGCAAGGAGGCCCAGGGAGCTCCAGATGCTTAGGGCCCCGGTGATTGTTACATCACCTCATCTGGCCAGCTGGATAGTCTGTAGCTGACGGGCAGCCTCCGCCAAGGGCTGGCATGACTGGAGAAGAGACAAAGATGGAGACCGCCCTCTCCAGTCATGTCCAGCTCTTCACGTATTAACGGTCTTAAACTCTTGTTTCATTGCAGAGTTTCCTTGGGTTTTATAGCACACAAGACACCATTTTCCCACCCCAATTACCAGTCCCTAGGACAGAGAATGCCATGTCGTCAACAGACAATAAAGATTAATCAATTCCAGAAATGATGATCATGATGTTGGAATTACAGATCTATAGGGATATACAGGCTGAAACTTATCCGTCCATCAAAGTCTTCCAAAAGCCAAAATAGATGTACTTCCGCATGCACACACACACACACACACACACACACACTACCAATTCCAGAAAGTCTTCAGTTGCAATACAGTTTGAGGGAGCTATTCCGCCTCTCCACATTTATCAGTCATTCCCTCCTCATAATTGCAAACTGGTAAAGAAAAGAGAACCTTGTTGGAGGAGGGGGGTGGGCTCGGACAAGAGGGAGCCCTCACAATTCCCCAAGATCCCTGGGAAGACAGAATGGCTGCTACATCAATTTAGGCCTTTGCTGCAGCAGAGAGGCCCAGAGATTGGGTTCATTTCAGAAGGAAAGGCAAAGGCAGCCTTGGCACACATACTCTTTTTTTCTTTCTACGTCATTACGTATTCAAGAACCACATAGAAGCCTGATAAGTAAATATTCTATTGGCCCTTCATCTTCTGATACATCAGTGGCGTTTGGAAGCCTGCAGACAATGGCAGAAAATGTTTCTTTTTAAAGAAAAAACTGTGTGTGGTGGTGGGATTGGGGCCTTGGTCTAGGACACTGCTGACTTCTGACTGGTCTGGAGTATTAGGAGTAAAGGACCAGCACATATTGCAAGTGACCTGAACCAGTATGGAGCCATAGACAAAGAGGCAATGATTCCTCCTGTAAAGTGTTTGTTGCTTTTGCAGGCTTTGCTCCTCCCCTTTCTCCCTTCTTGTCCTATCATTGTTCTCAGTTAGTTAGTAATGGCTGTCTGAGTGGAAGCTGCATGGCTGCTTCATCATGTTGACTTTACCTGTTTGTATTAACAGACAAGTTTTAGCAGACCACTTATTTCTGCACTCTACTGCAAAACTCTGGAGAACTTGTTCCCGTTTAGACTACAGAGGGATCTTGGGAGAGCTGAGAACTCATACTTCCTAAGTGACTCTTTGTGCTTAATATTTGGCTCAGTCTCATTACAGTGATAAATCTAGATAGAAGATTTCTGCCTTTTCAAAGCTCAAATTCAGTTATATGTTTGTGCTGTGCTGATATTCCCAGGGACAAACATTGCACGCCGCTTTGCTCTAAAAAGATACCCGTTCAGAATGTCATTGTGGATATTTTTGGCAACACTGCCCTCATCATAACATTGACAACTTCACATGACTTGTCAGGAAACAGGGCTCCATGTTCTTCCTATTAATTTCCTTCATATTAAATCCTCCCCCCGCAGCTCTCTGCTCATGTGATTGATGCAAACCGAGCTAAATACTTGAACAAAAAGTGACTGTCCAGCTGTCTGTGGTGTACCTAAAGGACAGTGTCCCCATTTCCCACGGGAGGTGCTTGGGGATCTATTCTTTTGCTTCTGGGCCCTCTGGCCTCCTACCCGCTGTTCAGGATGATGGAGGCCATCGGGCCTGGAAGAAAAGACCACCAAGAAAGGGGCTGCAGGAGGCACAGCGGCAGAGCATCTGCTTTGCGCACAGAGGGTCCCTGGGGTCTCCAGGTAGGGATGGGCAAGACACCCGCCTGAAACCCTGGAGAGCCACTGCCACTCAGTGTGGAAAGGGATCTGTTGGCTGGGGCTGCTTTCCAAGCAATACGCTGGTCTCGGTTTGAGTTGGTGCTTTGTCTGCTAGCTGCTGCTTTGACGGATTTCAGGTTTTTTCCCCTCTCCCCCATCAATATCAATATTTTTAAAATATTTAAAAGGAAATATAGGCACTTCAAAAAGAAATATACATAAAATTATTGTTCTTAATATCAATACTTTAGAGAACTTTTGTTTTTTTAAAAAAACAATTTTCAAAAATAGCCACAGAAAATGCTACATAAAACTCCAATTTGCAGCTATAGAGAGTAAGCAAATTAATGGAAAATTCGGTACCAAATCCAAATTGGGCAGAATTCTAGCACATCCCCAGTGTGGACAATAGTAAGCTCAATGGCCCCATGACCTGACTCAGTCCCAGGCAGCTTCCTGTGTCCACTCAGCTTTGTCAACAAGGCTGTCGGGAGAGGGCTCAACAGGAATGTCGATTCAAACATCGAAACCAATCCCTTCACAGAGGATGCTGGGATCAGGAAGATCAAGGGGCTAATTACATATTACATGCTAACATCCAGTGCTTTTTCCATGATAGAACTCATTGTTGCTGCCCATGGAAACCACTTTCTGCTGGCACTCACAGCACTCTTATCAAGGTATCAGTACCGGCTAGGGACGGGGTTCGCTATCTGATTACATTTCCTTTTTCAATTTGTCAGATGGGCTGCCAGTTACAATTCCCAATAAATTGTATTCCGCTAGTAATCGCGATTCCCAGTTCTCCCTGTTCCCCTCCTTTATTTTTTCTGAAAAATTGGGAAATTTTTACAATTATTCCTCATGCTGTTGTATAATTTATATAATGTATACAGCAGCAGCTGATTACAAAAATAATTATGTAAATAATTACGTAATTCTCTACATTGTTGTTTTAAATTATGGTGGCCCCGACAGCTGCACACACAAAGAGTGGGAGCCTATTCCACAATGAGATGAACTTGTGGATTATCCCTGAATTCAATACCAAATCCAATTTTGCGAATATTCTACACCATCTCGAGTACCGGCACTTTATTTTTTTACCCCCAAAACCCCCAAAACCCCCAAATCACTGCTACCATCTTTTAGTTTAAAAGGGAGGGAAGTGCTTTGGGCGGTTAAAATTTAATGGGAGGAAAAGCAGGAACTGGATTGGGGCACTTAACCCATTTTCTACCTGCTGTTTCCCTGCTCCAGCTCCCACCCACCCCAGCTTTTCAAATACATATGTATTTCCTCTCCCCCCCATGCCATTTCTCCAGTCTAATTTCCCCCTTTCAAAATGGCTTTACTTTGGAATAAGAGAGCATATGAGAAACAATTGGGGTACTATTAACATGCTTTTGTGGGTCGCTACCTAACAGCCGGCTAGACACCTAGCAGGGGCACCCACGGCGGAATGGTCAAAGCTGAGACACCAGACTAAGATGCATCCAGACTCAGAGGAAGGCAATGGTAAACCACCTCTGAATACCTCTTACCACGAAAGCCCTATGAACAGAGTATCCAAAATGCAACATGAGATAGTGCTGGAAGAGGAGACCCCCAGGTCAGAAGACACTCACCGAGCTACTGGGGAAGAATAAAGGACAAGTACAAGTAGCGCTGTGACTAATGATGCAGCTGGGTCAAAGCCAAAAGGAAGCCCAGAGGCTGATGCACACATATGCGAAAGGAGAGTCCGGAGTTGTACGACACACACAATAGGAACATGGAATGTGAGAAGCATGAACCAGGGAAAGTTAGAAATTGTCAAGCAAGCAATGGAACATATCAACATTACAATACTTGGCATGAGTGAATTAAAATGGACAGGAACAGGACATTTTCAATCAGGCAACTACAAAATATTTTATGCAGGAAATGAGAAATTAAGAAGAAATAGGGTTGATTTAATAGTTAGAAGTGATGTAACAAAAGCAATTAGGAGCTATAACACAAGGTCTGAGCGAATTATATCAATGAGATTAAACTGGAAACTGGATACTACTGGAAACCTATTAACATAACCATCATCCAAGTCTATGCTCCAAAGGCAAATGCAGAAGAAGAGGAATTGGAGAGATTTTACACAGAAGTACAGGAAGAAATTGATCACACACCAAAACAAGATGTTCTGATAATCATGGGGGACTGGAATGCAAAAGTAGGGAACAGAGAAGAACTAGGAATTGTGAGAAAATGGGGCTTAAGAGTTAGAAACGAAGCAGGAGAAAGACTTACTGAATTCTGTGAAGCCAATAATTTGTTTCTTGTAAACACATTTTTTGCGCAGCCAAAAAGATGACTGTACAAGTGGGCATCACCAAATGGTCGATATAGGAATCAAATTGACTATTTAATTGGTAACAGAAGATGGAGAAGTTCCATACTTTCTGCGAAAACAAGACCAGGAGCAGACTGCGGTACAGATCATGAACTGGTTGTATCGAAAATCAGAGTAAAGCTAAAGAAGAAGAACAAAGCAATCATAATGCCAAAATACAATAACATCCCAGAAGAATATAAAGATCAAATATGGAACAGATTTGAGGCTTTAAACTTAGTTGATAGAGAACCAGAAGAACTATAAATTGAAGTCAGAGACATTATCAGGGGAAAATGCAAAAAGACAACAGTTAAAAGGAGAAAAAGACCTCAATGGATGACTGACAAAGCTCTTCAAATGTTTAAAGAAAGAAGGAAAGCAAAAGGAGATAGAAACACGGTCAGAACCCTAAATGCAATAATACAGCGACTAGTATGTAGGGACAAAGAAAACTATTACAATACTATTACAATTACTGTTACAATAAAATAAAAGGAAGATGTAAGCAATACACTGAAAAACTCTATAAAAGAGATGCAAGGATGACAGATGCATTCACGGAGGAACCGTATGATGAAGAAATGGAAGAATATGTACGAAATTTTAGAATGTGAGGTGAAAGATGCTCTTAAAATACTTGGAAGAAACAAATCACCAGGAACAGATGGCATACCAACAATGTTGCTACAAATTACTGAGACGGAGTCTGTCCAAATTTGACAAAAGTGTGTCAACAAATATGGAAAACACGGCCCACAGACTGGAAGCGTTCAATATATATCCCAAGTCCTAAGAAAGGGGATCCCAGGAAATGCAGTAATTATCGAACTATTGCCTTAATATCACATGCTAGTAAAATAATGCTCAAGATTCTACAACAAAGGCTCTTACCATATATGGAGCGAGAAATGCCAGATGTCCAAGCTGGATTTAGAAAGGGAAGAGGTACCAGAAATCATATTGCAAACATACGTTGGATAATGGAACGGACCAAGGAATTTCAGAAGAAAATCACCCTGTGCTTTATAGACTACAGCAAAGCCTTTGACTGTGTAGATCACAAAAAACTATGGAATGCTTTAAAAAAAATGCAGGTGCCACAGCATCTGATTGTCCTCATGTGCAACCTATACTCTGGACAAGAGGCTACTGCACGGACAGAATATGGAGAAACCGATTGGTTCCCCATCAGAAAGCGTGGGAGACAGGGGTGCAGGGCTGGCGTCAGAGGGTGGCCAGATTGAGCCCTGGCTGAGGGCCCCTGCAGCGCAGAGGGGCCCCTGAGTGGTCCCTCCTTAGGGTGAGAGGGTAGTGCTCCCATTCTGCAATCTGTGGCAGCAGCAGCTACTGACCCTGCCATGGATCAAGGAGATGGCATTCCCAGGCATCCCCAATATGGACAACATGGACTTCAATAAGCCGGCACACACGCCCCACCTACCTCTTCTGTTGCTGTGAATGTCATGTGCACTATGCACACATGCCTGCCATCAACCAAGATGGTGACAATGTATTCCCTAAGGGGCTGATGTCCCCTCTGCAATATTGATTGATGGTAGGCATGCGCACACAGTGCACATAGCATTCACAGCTATGGGAGAGGTAGGTGGGGCGGGCAGGCGGGCACCGCAAGCCCAGGTCAGGCTCATGCCCAAAGGCCCAATCATGCCTGGTGCCGGCCCTGGAGGGATGTATTTTATCACCCTATTTGTTTACTCTATATGCAGAACATATCATACGGAGAGTAGATTGGACCAAGATGAAGGAGTTGTGAAAGTTGGAGGGAGAAATATCAATAATTGAAGATATGCAGACGATACCATACTACTAGCAGAAACCAGTAATGATTTGAAACGAATGCTGTTGAAAGTTAAAGAGGAAAGCACAAAAGCAGGACTACAGCTGAATGTCAAAAAGACCAAAGTAATGACAACAGAAGATTTATGTAACTTTAAAGTTGCCAATGAGGACATTGAACTTGTCAAGGATGATCCATACCTTGGCACAGTCATTAACCAAAATGGAGACAATAGTCAAGAAATTAGAAGAAGGCTAGGACTGGGGAGGGCAGCTGTGAGAGAACTAGAAAAGATCCTCAAATGCAAAGATGTATCACTGAACACCAAAGTCAGGATCATTCAGACCATGGTATTCCCGATCTCTATGTATGGATGTGAAAGTTGGACAGTGAAAAAAGCGGATAAAAGAAAAATCAACTCATTTGAAATGTGGTGTTGGAGGAGAGCTTTGCACATACCATGGACTGCAAAAAAGACAAATAATTGGGTGACAGAACAAATTAAACCAGAACTATCACTAGAAGCTAATATGACGAAACTGAGGTTATCATACTTTGAAGACATAATGAGAAGACATGATTCACTAGAAAAGACAATAATTCTGGGGAAAACCCTTCTGTTAGTAGAAAAAGAGGAAGACCAAAGAAGAGATGGATTGGTTCCATAAAGGAAGCCACCGACCTAAACTTACAAGATCTGAACAAAGTGGTTTATAACAGCTGCCATTGGAGATCGCTGATTCATAGGGTCTCCATAAGTCGTAATCGAAGGCACATAACCACAACAAAAAATATCAGGCACCATCTCTGTTGTCTTTTTGGCACCAAAAAGCCCTTTAAGTAGGGACCTTTATCCCAGTTTGGGTCTGTATTGGAATTGTTTTTAAAATGTTTTAATTGTTTATTTAAAGCCATTTTTACCCCACTCCCAAAGTGGCTTACAAAATATTAATAAAAACAATAAACAAAACACTCCCTGCCCTCAGAGGAAAAGCTATTGATCATTTTGTTTAAAGAACTGTAGATTTCACTCTGTTGAATTCTGAATGACAGTCAGGAAATAGTCCTTATCTGGTGTAACCATGATCTCATTTTTCTTGGAGCAAATCCAGAAGAATGTGAGGTCATTCTGGGGATCAATATCTTGCATGGTGCCCTTTGCCTTCATTATTAAGTTGTGCATTAAGCCTGCATACTGCACTGTGCTGGAGTTATCCGTGGTGCTTTTGATGGGAATACCTCCTGAATTAACAATAATGATTCCTTGGACCCCCTTTTGACTCTGAATTCACTTCAGCATTTCTTCCACCTCCGCCATGTTGCAGGAAGGGACAGAGTGCAAAGCCAAATAATAATAATCCACTTAAAACATGGAGCCTATATTGCTTGTTTATTTGTTTGTTTTATTAGATTTATATCTCACCTTTCATTCAAGAAGCTCAAGGTGGCATGTATGGTTCTCCAGCCTCTTAGTTTCACAACAACCCTGTGAGGTAGGTTAGGCTGAGAGGCAGTGACTGCCCCACAGTTATCCAGTGAGCTTCATGGGCAAGTGGGGATTTGAACCCTGGTTTCCCAGGTCCCAGTCCGTCACTCTTAACCAATACATCACACTAGCTCTCCAGTGAATGAACACAAAATGTGAGACTGCCAAACTTCTTGAAGGACATAAGATGAGTCCTCTTGGATCAGACCAAAAGTATTGCCAGCCCAGCATCCCATTTACCCACGTGGCCAAACAGATACCTATGGGAAGCCCCACACAAGCAGGCCATGAAGAGAGCAGTCCTCTCCCATGGTTGATTGTTATGTCACAGGGTGCTAGCCCTGGCTCAGAGTTACTGCCAATCCAATGGTTAAGAGGCAGTTAGTTCGTGAATCCCAGTTAGGCCATTAAAACACCAAGAGGTAAGCAGTCTAGTAGCTTTTATTGCTGAGCATACACATAGAAATAAGCATGAAAAAATGGAAATGGACTGCCTTCAAGTCGATCCTGACTTATGGCTACCCTAGGAATAGGGTTTTCATGGTAAGCGGTGTTCAGTGGTGGTTTACCATTGCCTTCCTCTTAGGCTGAGAGGCAGTCACTGGCCCAAGGTCACCCAGTGAGCTTCATGGCTGTGTGGGGATTCGAACCCCGGTCTCCCAGATCGTAGTCCAGCACTCTAACCACTATGCCACACTGATATCTCACATCCCTGAGCAGCCGTGTTGAGGATCTCCCCCGGGGGCAGGTTGCTTGCCACTCTGCCACTCCTGGGAAGGGCCTCCGCCACTTTGTTCGAGCTGTGGCTCTGCAGCATTATGTCTCCTCCTCTCTCCTTCACTCTCCTGCTGTGTGTCTCCGCCCTTTGCCCCGTCTGTGTGCCAGGCACAGCTTGGGAAAGTTACTTTTTTTGAACTACAACTCCCATCAGCCCAATCCAGTGGCCATGCTGGCTGGGGCTGATGGGAGTTGTAGTTCAAAACAGTAACTTTCCCAAGCTCTGGGGCCAGGCTGCTCCTTATAGTCTGCCTGGCCCCCTCCCTCAGAGGGGTCAGCAACTGTATGAATGCTTGCCCCATGGACAGTGGAGTGACCTAATGCAAATGGAATGTTCCCCAGAGCTGACAGTCTTCATGCGCCTCAAAGGGGACAGCCAGTACAAGCCTGGTCATGTCCTCTCTGTAATAATGATGTAATAATTGAGCCCCTCCGCTGCATAGGGAATAGGCTTCAAAATACAAGATCCCACAGAGACCCTAACATTCGAGAGGCAATCTGCAAAGGAGAGACCCACACCTGCTGGTCTGCACAACAAACTCGGGCATTACATTGATCCCTGTGGTATTCTGAGGTAGACTGTGGAGGTTTCACATGGCCATTATGGCTGATAGCCATTGATTGATTTTCCTTGCATGAAGCCCTCTCAGCTGGTGGCCATCACTGCCCCTGTGGCAATGGAGTCCATAGTTTAACTGTGTGCAGTCCTGAACGTCCCAACATGCAACGTCATTGAATCCTCTCCATTTCTTGTAAAATGTCTCCTTTTCCACTCTTTCTCCACTTTCTCCACATCATGCGTAATTGTATACACCTCTGTCATGTCCCCGTATGCTCACCATATTTTTCAATTAAAATACCACAAGCGTTGCTCCAGCCCTTTGGACATTTTGCTTGCCCTTCCCTGCCCCTACAATATTTTATTTCTTCATGCATTATTTGAATTTGTTATAACCTGCTCTTCAGAGTTCACACAATCCCAGAGCGAGCAAGAACAATACAATAACAATATTTCAATTAAATACAGCTTAACATAAAAGGCAGCGCATACCTCAGTACAGGGAGCTAGTGGACCTTACACCTGACCCTTCTATGATGAGCTTCCGACAGACTTTGAAGACTTGGCTTTTCCGGCAGGCCTTTGGAATGGGTTAAGTTTTACTGTTGGGTTCTTAAATTTTAATTTTTAATGTTCAATGTATTTTATCTTGTACGTCGCCCAGAGTGGCTGGTCAACCAGCCAGATGGGCGACTAATAAATATAATATAATAATATAATAATAATACACCTGTTCCAAACTCTGTTCAGGAGCGGGGCTACTGATGGCTGAACTGGCCCCTACGCTTGGCAGAGGGGAAACAAGCCTTAAAAATAAGAGTTTGACTTACACCACCCTTTTGGCTGGCATACATTCTTTTTGGTTGTTAGGTCGCATGACTGAGCTGAAAGAGGTGTGGAACAGGTGTCAGTCCAGGGATGTAGCAGTCCAGGGTCTTGTGGGGTCTTACACACCTTACTTTTTGGGAGCAAGGTCCCAGCAGGGTCCCTATGTCTCCAGCATCCTATGAGCCAATCAGTATGAAAGGGAGTGTGTTAGCCACTGAGAAGAGTCTTCTAACATCAACCAAGATGGGAGAACTGGAGTGCTTGGTCTTAGAGGAGAGTATTGATATAGTGAGCATAACGGAGACCTGGTGGAATGGAGAAAACCAGTGGGATACGGTTATCCCTGGATATAAACTATATCGGAAGGACAGGGAAGGACGTATTGGTGGCGGAGTCGCTCTATACGTGAAAGAAGGCATTGAATCCAGCAAGCTCGAAACCCCAAAAGAGGCAGACTCCTCCACAGAATTGTTGTGGGTGGTGATACTATGCCCCAGGAGGGACTTAATACTGGGAATGATCTATCGTCCCCCTGATCAAAATGCTCAGGGAGACCTTGAGATGAGATATGAAATTGAGGAAGCATCCAAACTAGGAAATGTGGTAGTAATGGGTGACTTCAACTACCCGGACATAGACTGGCTGCATATGTGTTCCAGTCATGTCAAAGAAGCAAAGTTTCTAGATATTCTAAATGACTATTCCCTAGACCAGTTGGTCATGGAACCGACCAGAGGGACGGCAACCCTGGACTTAATCCTCAGTGGGGACCGGGACCTGGTGCGAGATGTAAGTGTTGTTGAACCGATTGGGAGCAGTGACCACAGTGCTATTAAATTAAACATACATGTAAATGGCCAATTGCCAAGAAAATCCAACACGGTCACATTTGACTTCAAAAGAGGAAACTTCACAAAAATGAGGGGATTGGTGAAAAGAAAGCTGAAAAACAAAGTCCAGAGGGTCACATCACTCAAAAATGCTTGGAAGTTGTTTAAAAACACTATATTAGAAGCTCAACTGGAGTGCATACTGCAGATCAGAAAAGGTACCGCCAGGGCCAAGAAGATGCCAGCATGGTTAACGAGCAAAGTCAAGGAAGCTCTTAGAGGCAAAAAGTCTTCCTTCAGAAAATGGAAGTCTTGTCCGAATGAAGAAAATAAAAAAGAACACAAACTCTGGCAAAAGAAATGCAAGAAGACAATAAGGGATGCTAAAAAAGAATTTGAGGAGCACATTGCTAAGAACATAAAAACCAACAACAAAAAATTCTATAAATACATTCAAAGCAGGAGACCATCTAGGGAGACAATTGGACCCTTGGATGATAAGGGAGTCAAAGGTGTACTAAAGAACGATAAGGAGATTGCAGAGAAGCTAAATGAATTCTTTGCATCTGTCTTCACAGTGGAAGATATAGGGCAGATCCCTGAACCTGAACTAACATTTGCAGGAAGGGATTCTGAGGAACTGAGACAAATAGTGGTAACGAGAGAGGAAGTTCTAAGCTTAATGGACAATATAAAAACTGACAAATCACCGGGCCCGGATGGCATCCACCCGAGAGTTCTCAAAGAACTCAGATGTGAAATTGCTGATCTGCTAACTAAAATATGTAACTTGTCCCTTGGGTCCTCTTCCGTGCCTGAGGACTGGAAAGTGGCAAATGTAACGCCAATCTTCAAAAAGGGATCCAGAGGGGATCCCGGAAATTACAGGCCAGTTAGCTTAACTTCTGTCCCTGGAAAACTGGTAGAAAGTATTATTAAAGCTAGATTAACTAAGCACATAGAAGAACAAGCCTTGCTGAAGCAGAGCCAGCATGGTTTCTGCAAGGGAAAGTCCTGTCTCAGTAACCTATTAGAATTCTTTGAGAGTGTCAACAAGCATATAGATAGAGGTGATCCGGTGGACATAGTGTACTTAGACTTTCAAAAAGCGTTTGACAAGGTACCTCACCAAAGGCTTCTGAGGAAGCTTAGCAGTCATGGAATAAGAGGAGAGGTCCTCTTGTGGATAAGGAATTGGTTAAGAAGCAGAAAGCAGAGAGTAGGAATAAATGGACAGTTCTCCCAATGGAGGGCTGTAGAAAGTGGAGTCCCTCAAGGATCGGTATTGGGACCTGTACTTTTCAACTTGTTCATTAATGACCTAGAATTAGGAGTGAGCAGTGAAGTGGCCAAGTTTGCTGACGACACTAAATTGTTCAGGGTTATTAAAACAAAAAGGGATTGTGAAGAGCTCCAAAAAGACCTCTCCAAACTGAGTGAATGAGCAGAAAAATGGCAAATGCAATTCAATATAAACAAGTGTAAAATTATGCATATTGGAGCAAAAAATCTGAATTTCACATATACGCTCATGGGGTCTGAACTGGCGGTGACCGACCAGGAGAGAGACCTCGGGGTTGTAGTGGACAGCACAATGAAAATGTCGACCCAGTGTGCGGCAGCTGTGAAAAAGGCAAATTCCATGCTAGCGATAATTAGGAAAGGTATTGAAAATAAAACAGTCGATATCATAATGCCGTTGTATAAATCTATGGTGCGGCCGCATTTGGAATGCTGTGTACAGTTCTGGTCGCCTCATCTCAAAAAGGATATTATAGAGTTGGAAAAGGTTCAGAAGAGGGCAACCAGAATGATCAAGGGGATGGAGTGACTCCCTTACGAGGAAAGGTTGCAGCATTTGGGGCTTTTTAGTTTAGAGAAAAGGCGGGTCAGAGGAGACATGATAGAAGTGTATAAAATTATGCATGGCATTGAGAAAGTGGATAGAGAAAAGTTCTTCTCCCTCTCTCATAATACTAGAACTCGTGGACATTCAAAGAAGCTGAATGTTGGAAGATTCAGGACAGACAAAAGGAAGTACTTCTTTACTCAGCGCATAGTTAAACTATGGAATTTGCTCCCACAAGATGCAGTAATGGCCACCAGCTTGGATGGCTTTAAAAGAAGATTAGACAAATTCATGGAGGACAGGGCTATCAATGGCTACTAGCAGTGATGGCTGTGCTCTGCCACCCTAGTCAGAGGCAGCATGCTTCTGAAAACCAGTTGCTGGAAGCCTCAGGAGGGGAGAGTGTTCTTGCACTCGGGTCCTGCTTGCGGGCTTCCCCCAGGCACCTGGTTGGCCACTGTGAGAACAGGATGCTGGACTAGATGGGCCACTGGCCTAATCCAGCAGGCTCTTCTTATGTTCTTATGTTCTTATGCTTCCTCATCCTTTTCTGCTGATTGGAGCCAGAGTGAAAGGAGGCGAGTCAGCCACGGAGAAGACTCTTTACAGTAGCTAACACACACCTCCCCTTTCATTCTGATTGGCTTCTAAAGATTGCTGTTGTGGGAGAAGGCATCAACAAGGATCTCATTCTCAGCCTAGCAGAAAAAAAGGGGGGGAAGGGTGTGGCTGTGACTATCATGAAGGGACTCTGCACTTTTGAATTTGCTACAACACTATTGTGTTAGTCTGTCCTTGCCCCACCCTCAGAACACCCCTTTTGGGGGACTTACCCCGGTGTAAGCTCTGCTGGCTTACA
Organism: Rhineura floridana; assembly: GCF_030035675.1. Lineage (NCBI taxonomy): Eukaryota > Metazoa > Chordata > Lepidosauria > Squamata > Rhineuridae > Rhineura > Rhineura floridana. Next base: position 8,582,899 of record NC_084492.1, on the reverse strand, counting down.
TTCCACTGGCTGAGACCCAGCTCAGCCAAGTTAAGGGATTACACCAGTGCAGCCTTGGCTGAGCCAGGATGAAGGAGTTATGCTGGCATAGACCGACATAGCCCCATCTCAGGCAGGGCAGCCCCAAATCCACCTATTCCAAGCTTGCTCATCTCACTAGAACTTGGATTTGGATTGCACCGCACACCACAGCAGCCAAGCACAGAACAACACTTTAACCAACTGCTTGGGCGAATGGCCACGTTTGTACCTAGTGCTGAAACGCCGGAGAGAGGAGGGCATTCCAGAGTCAGGATGGCATCATGGGAAATGCCCTCTCATGAGTTGCCACATACTGTATCTCAGAGAACTGGAGCACCGTGAGAAGGACCATGCCCTGATGATCTCAAAGTCCAGGCAGGTGTAACTCCAATATTCAGGGTTCTTTGGCCAGGGAAGGGCAGAAGGAGGAGAGGGTGAACCTATTTAAGATCTGTAGCATATGTAAGTCATTGGAGGGCCTCCTCCCTCCACAGCTCAAAGATGCTGCAGACGGTAAGAGAACGTGCACAGATGTTTTCGTGCATTGGCAGCAGCTAGAACGGGAAGAATCGATAGCTAACCGTCTCTGTTTATCATCACCATCCGCACACACTAAGGAAACAAATTGCTATAAGAGCACATGGGCCTTCCTAAACGGTGCACTTAGTCTATGCCAGAAACTGAGTGGGAAATCAATACACAGAAGGCCAATGTTATTTATTGAGATTGTCTCCATCTGCACCAATATAAACTCTGCAATTAATATGGCTGTCAGCCCTTCCCTTGCAAAGTCTCTTTGGGAAGAATCTTGGGCCTGGTTTTAGGGCACGCATGGAGAACCTCAGGCCTGGGGGCCAAATGCAGCTTTCCAGGCCTGTCTATCTGGCCCTTGGGACTCTCTCCAGGCCACACCCACTCTCTCCAGGCCACACCCACTCTCTCCAGGCCACACCCACTCTCCAGGCCACACCCACTCTCTCCAAGCCACACCCACTCTCTCCAGGCCACACCCACTCTCTCCAGGCCACAGCTCTCACCAGCACTGTTTTGTCATCATCTTGAACGTTTTTGCCTGGCCTTAATATGTCCTTGAACTCTGATTGTGCTTCTTCCTGGCCTGGATGCAGGATACAGAGACGTGTGTGTGTAGAAACTAGCCTCCTCTACAAAAGTAAATTCTCATTTGCTGCCCTCCTCAGTTTTGCCTCTGGCCCCACTGCTGGCATGGGGCTCCCAGAAAGTTGCCGGAAGGCAGTGGCGGCAGGTGGCTCCATGTCAGTGGGGCAATGGAATCCGCTCTGGGTTTCAGTCTGAGCAGTCAAGGAGCTGCCCAAGTTGCTGAATGGCACCTCTCCAAATTTTATGATGCAGTGGTCCAACCAACAAAATTTGTACAAAAAAGGTCTATATAAAAATGCATAGTTTTGTGAAAATAGCTTAGAGGGAAAGGCATTATATTAGAAAAAAAGTTTGTGCAAAAATATGTATATTAAGAGAAATGTGCGCTGAAATGATGACAAATTTTCATGAGGACTTCATTTACAAAATCATACTGGTGGAGAAATGTAGTGAACTGAAGTTAAGATTGGAAAAGTGTGAAACAAACAAAAAAAGACTGAAATTGGTAGAATTGCCCATCCCTGACTATAATTCCCATAACTCCAACATTAAACAAAACCTACTCCAGCACCCTGTTCTCACAAATGCCTGTAGGAAGCCCACAAGCAGGACCTGAATGCAACAGCACTCTCCCCACTTGTGATTTTCAGCCACTGGTATGCACAGGCACCCTTCCTCCGACAGGGGAGGCACATCACAGCCATCATAAGTATTGATAGCATTATTCTCCATGAATTTGTTTACTCCACTTTTAAAGCCATCCAAGTTGGTGGCCATCACTTCCTCATGTGGGAGTGCATTCATAATTTAACTATGCACTAGGGATGGGATCCATTGACCAGTGCTGCTCTGAAAGCATTCCACTGAGTATCAGTTCAAGTTCATTCTTTGTCCACTATCCATTGCTTTTATGGTCTGATTTTTTTGCCTCCAAACAAAAATCAGTATTAATACTGATATTTTGAAATTGAATTATTGATATTTTGAAAGAAATTATCAGTATGTTGAAAGAAACTATCAATATTTTGAAAGTTATTAATATTTTGAAAGGAATAATTGATATTTTGAAAGGAAAGCAGCTTCGCCACTGCCTCCTCCTCCTCCGCTTTTATAGGCTATTATAGGCTTGGCTTCCTTCCTCCTCGCTTGGATTGTTTGAGTGATGGGGGGTGGCAGAAAGAAAGACAGACAGACAGACAGAAAGGGACCTGCACTGCTGTGCTGTGAGTAAAATTACTAAAAGAACAGATTCAAAGTGTTGGTTCTTACCTATAAAGCCCTAAACGGCATCGGACCGCAATACCTGATGGAGCGCCTCTCTCGCTATGTACCTACCCGTTCACTACGCTCGACGTCGAAGGCCCTTCTCCGGGTCCAAACCCATAAAGAGGCCCGGAGATCAACAACTAGATCTAGGGCCTTCTCGGTGGTGGCCCCCGAACTATGGAATGCCCTCCCAGATGAGATACGCCTGGCGCCTTCTCTGTTATCTTTTCGGCGCCAGGTAAAAACTTACCTTTTCGCCCAGGCTTTTTAAATTTTGTAAATTTTTAAATATTTTAATTGAACATTCTAAACTTAATATGATCTTAATTTATAAATCTCAATGGCAATTTTATTAATGTTTTATAATTGTACTATATATATATATATTTTTCCACACTTGCTCATATTTTAATTGTGATTTTATTTGTTGTACACCGCCCTGAGAGCTTTCTGCTATAGGGCGGTCTAGAAATGTAATTAAATAAATAAAATAAATAAAAACATTCAAGGGGAAGAAATCTGGAGTCAGAGGAAAGCCAGTGAAGTTCGGAGCAAACAGGATCTGAATATGTGGACCCTTGAAAAATCCAGTGCTAAATCCAAATTCAGCAGAATTCTCACCTATCCCTAGCACTGTGTGAAGAAGGACTTTCTTTTGTCTGTCCTGAATCTTCCAACATTGAGCTTCACTGGATGATCCCAGGATCTAGCATTATGAGAGAGGAAGAAAAACAGTTCCTGTCCTCAAAGCAGCCCTTCCCATGGCAAAGAAATGACTTCAGTCTGTGCCCTTAGTCGGTGCTGTTAACCATTCTCTTACACACACACTAAGGGATACCTTCTGGTCACAGCAGGCCCACCCTTGGTCAATATCCAGCCCTTGCAGATGGGACGGGCCTTCTGACCTCCCCTCTCCATCCCTGATCATGCCATCTTCAAGCCTCTGGAAATCTATCATCTGTATGCAGCCTCCAACTCTCCAAAACGCCTCCTCATTGTTGGCATTTACAGAAGCCTCTGGTGTGCCAGCCCTGCAGGACAAGCATATTCTCTTTTCCTTTACAACTCGGGAATACCCAATGAGGCTGTGTGCTTGCACCTCTGTTCTCCTCCTCTGGCTCTCATTTACCAAGACCCATTCAAGCATGTTATTCAGCAGAGACCAGCTAACAAGCGCTTAAGTCTACCATAAAGGGAACAAATGTCATTTTCAGATAGATGGTTGCTAGGGGAGTTTGTTCCTGGAAGATGGGACATGGAAAACAAAATTGGGGGGGAGGGACACCCCCTACATCAACAGCAGCGTGGAATTGAGGTGGAGAGCAAAAGCATAGGAGTGGCTGGCTTAGGAGTAAGCATGGGGGAGTAATCAGGTTCAGTTTGCATTTAAAGGTGAACCTACCTAATGCACCCTTCCCAATTTGCAGAATTTTGTCCTGCGAAATTCACACGTCTCTGAATTCTGCAATGCAGTTCTCCAGCCAAGTAGTGTCTACAAAAATGCATATACTAGGGCAGTGGCCCCAAAACATTTTCCCCCACAGACCAACTAAAAATTGCTGGTGGCCTTGGCAGACCACTTAATGATTTTTCTGTCTGTTGTAGCAATCATAATGCTCTGTGCTAGATGCAGGAAGTTTTGTATTTTTACAGGTACGCCACAGACCACCTGAATGAAGCTTACGGACCACAGTTTGGGAACCTTCCTACCAGGGGAAAGTATGCACAGGAATGCATACATAAGTGATAATAACACCACAAAATGCATTATATTAGGGAAAATTGCTTGCAAAACTGTGCATATTTGGCAAAATTACATATAAAAATGTGTACATTTAGAGAAGCCTATGGCCATACTACCCTGAACACACCTGATCTCGTCTGATCTCAGAAGCTAAGCGGGGCAAGGCCTGGTTAGTACTTGGATGGAAGACCGCCTGGGAATATGGGGTGCCATAGGCTTAGAGGAAGGCAATGGTAAACCACCTCTGAATACCTCTTACCATGAAAACCCTATGAATATATCCAAAAGATTTATAGGGTCACCATAAGTCATCATTGACTTGAAGGCATGTAACAGCAAAATTTAGAGAAATTTACACCAAAATGCTGATGAGGACTTTTTTTAAAAAAATCGCAAACTGATGTGGAAATGTTGGAAGCTGAATTTAAGACTGGGAAAATGAGAAACGGTGAAACAGTGAAATGGACAGATTTGCCCATCCCTACAATGGAGGGAGGTTTCTGAAGAGTAGATTAGGCAGGAATGGAGGTATGGCTGTTTATTCTGTCTGTATGTCACATTAATAACTCCTGGACACAGCACTGTAATATTTATCTATCTACTTATTATTTGATTTATGTCCTGCCCTTCCTCCCAGCAGGAGCCCAGGGCGGCAAACAGAAACGCTAAAAATACTTTAAAACATCATAAAACAGACCTTAAAATACATTAAAACAAAATGTTTAAAACGTTTTTTTTTAAAAGCTTTAAAAACATCTTTTAAGAAAGGGTTAAAACATATCATTAAAAAACATTAAAAAGCAATTCTAACACAGACGCAGACTGGGTCCTTTCTTAATCATCTGTGTTGCTGGCTTGCCTACTTCTTTTGCTCTGCATATAAACAGAGTACAGATCCGCAAGGAGTTCATTCAGTTTGCATTTGTAAGTGAACGAATTCATGGTTCCTGGATTCATGTTCAAATTGGAACACAATTATCTTTCAGTTTGGCACTCCTCCAAATTTTGCAATACAATTCTTGGCCAACAAAATTCCAACATGCATATAAAAGTGCATATTTCAAGCTTCAGTGCGTCTATTAGATAAAATGTGTACAAAACTGAGAGTTCAGGGTAGGAATGGAAGGGTCTGTCAATTTCAGTTCTCTCCGTTTCTCTTTTCCAATCTTACATTCAGCTCTCCACATTTCTGCACCAATTTGCAATTTCTTTTTAAAATATATATATATCCTTGTGAAAATTCATTAGCATTTTAGTGCAAATTTCTCCTAACAAACATGATTTTGTATGTAGTTTTGACTAACGAAAACATTTTTCCAAGCAATTTCTCCTAACAGAATGCGTTTTAATGTTATTTTCACTGATGCACTCGTTCCCCTAATACATGCATTTTGGTACACATTGTCTGGAGACCTCTGTCGTAAAATTTTGATAAGTGGAATTTTTGAAGGATGGCTGTTTTCCAGTTTGCATATTGTTCAAGAAGTTTGAATTAGATAGGCCTGCCTTTAAATATAAACAAAACTGAATTTATCCCCCATCCCTAGTTCAGGGTAAAGTGCATGCAAATCTGTGTACACATACGTAATGCAAATTTTCATGCAGGGACAAAAAAAGTAAAGATTGATGTGGGAAAAGTGGGAACAGGACAGAACAGACTTTTGAATGGACTCATGGAAAACTAGCATGGGCTGAAAATAGACCATTCTCTCCATCCCTAACACAGAGCACCCCCTACAGGCATGACATGGAACGTGGCTCCACATTCCCCTAGGATTGTGCTGCATGAGCACAAACTGCATTGCAAAATTCGGATAAGTGTGAATTTCCAAGGAAAGCCTTGGAAATGTGTCTTGGTTTTCATATTGTTTCGGAAAGTGCAGATTTGATAGCTTCAAATGCAAACCAAACTGAATTTCTCGCCCATCCCTACCACTGCCCTACCAGCCTCCGTCTGCTCTTAGTGAGTCCCCATCTGCTTACATTTGTACTACCAGTTCAGGGAAGGAACTCGTGCCAACTCCCTTCTCCTCACAGTGTTGCTTTTGTGGAACTCAGCAGGGAGGACAACTGGGACAAAACTAGAATTAGGCTGCATGCACATTGAAAACAGATAGCTTCCCCCAAAGAATCCTGGGAAGTGTGGCTCACCCCTCACAGAGCTAGACTTGCCAGCACCCTTAACACATTACAGTTCCAAAGATTCATGTGCTTTAAAATTGCTTTCAATGTATTGGTGCGTATGCAGCCTGTCGTTGGCTCTGGCTCCACCTAACCCCGGTCTCCCTGCCTTCTGCCCCGCACAGCCCATGAAGCTGAATGTCGGGATTCTCCCGACAGAGAAACAGAAAGCTCTGCTTCACGCAGTGCACAGTTAAACTATGGAATTTGCTCCCACGGGATGTAGGGACGGCCACCAACTTGGATGGCTTTAAAAGAGGGTTAGTTAGACAAATTCATGAAGGCTACCAACGATTAGTAGCTATGATGGCTGTGTGCTGCCTCCACGGTTGGAGGCAGTAAGCCTCTGAATACCAGTTGCTGGGAATCACAAGTGAGAAGACTAACATGATGCTGCTTGCATTAGTGCGCTAACAAAGCTTTCAGTGGCTGTATGGGTTGTTGATGGGTTTTTTTATCATTTTGTGTTAGGGTGTGATAGATTTATTTTTGTTTTTAATGGAGACCTTTGGGCAACAAGCAACTAATACATCTAAATAATAATAATCATACTAATAGCAGCAGCAGCAGTAATAGTAGAGGAAGTAATGCTCTTGCACTCAGGTCCTGCTTGCGGGCTTCCCATAGGCATCTGGTTGATCACCGTGAGGACAGAATGCTGGCAACATTGGGTTCTTGGCCAAATCCAGCAGGGCTCTTCCTGTGTTCTTAAGTCAACATCTATGGTTGGCAGACTGAACTCTGATGAGCCCATACTGCAGATGTTCCCCTGTGGTAATCGCGGGTCTGCATCGTTTCAGTGTATCAAGTGCAATTTTCATCTGAGGCTGCCTGCTGAGATGCTCATTAGGATGAAATCCTCCCAATTGTCTCGTACAACATGAATTTGCTTCATCGCAGTGGAGGCTTACATACTCTCAAGATGCAAGCAGTGCAGTGTGGCTCCAAGATACTTTACTGGCATGGTCCGTATATCGGTATTGCTCAAAGGGTCAGTTTGCTGCCTTGAGGATTTGCTAGGGAGCAAAAATTGGCTGGCACATTGTCACCTCCATCAGAAAAATGCCAAGATTCTGCAGCTGGAGAATGAAACCTCTTATCCGGTGACTATAATACTTGTCTGCTAAAGATGGTCCATGAGAGGCATTGTTGCCCTGGGTATGTCCACTCATCCTACAATCACCTTCGGTAAACAGGTTTTTGTGAATTATTGTATAGCTACTTTACAGCCTTTGCCACATTGGCTTTGTTGTTTGGGACTGGAGGGAGTTGTAGTCCAAAACATCTGGAGGACACCAGGCTGGTGAAGTGCTTCGAAAACCCTCATTGACCACAGATGATGGTAGAATAGGATAAATGTTTTGTGTACATCCCAATCAGTGGTGCCTCTTAAATATTGTCTCTCTCCAGCCTAAAAAAATGGAGAGGGGGAAATCTTTCCAGCAGACGGAATACTAACAGGTGAAGTCTTCCAGAAGGGTGGCTCCTTAAAAGGTTTCCTGCCTTTTCCTATAGTTCAGCGACTTCCTTTCCTCCTGTGCCCCAGGAGATGCAATTTTGCCTTCAGCAGCAAGCTACAGTAAAGTTTGGCCCTTGTTAGCCTCCTCAAGCAAATGACTCAGGGAGACGGTACTCAGTTGCACAACAAAATGTTTAAGACAAAATCAACACCTGTCCTGCCCAAACTCAAAGAACTCAGACACAGCTGTAGTTTTTCTTTTACTGAAGTAATAGAAATTTTCAGTTCAGAGCGCTTCATGAATCTACCTACGACTTACTCAGTACTCAGCATCCCTCTCTAACTAACTAGGCACAACTTGGTGGCTCTAAGACGTTGACTCAGCAACTATCCCTCCCCCCTCACCCACCTTACGTAGAGCTGGGCAGGCTCCCCGCTTGCGTGTACCCTGAGTCACTGTTGGATGCGTGTGCATATGTGCAGATTCCTCCTCAGCTGGGATTGCTGAATCTCCCACCGCATTTGCCTCCTGGACTGGGGTGAAGGCGGGGCCTCAGTCACTGTCCCGTCCTCTTCCTCTGCAAGGGGAGAGCTGTCCACCAGCAGTGCGGGCACTGGGAGATGAGCATGGTCAGGTGGAGGAATGACCGGCGGGTCTGGTGGTTTCTCCAGGGGGGTGTCTGGAACTGCTGGAGGTAACCCGTCAGCATCCAGAGTGGGGGTCACTTCAGTGTCCCTCCCCTCACTCGGTCCTTCCCCGACTGGAACTTCCCGCCCAAGTCCTCCCCCATCTCCTCCTTGCCGGTCCACCCCCTGCTAGCATGGCTGATGACACCTTCAGGCTTACGCACACGGGCTGAGAGGGTAATACATGCTAGGCATGTGCACCAATCATAAAAATTGACCTGTATATGTAGTGTTGGGAAGAAGCCAATTCTGTTTCAGAGCCCCTCTCTGTCTTTCCAGTTCAACTCATGATTCAGGACTGAATTAGATCTGTTTAAAAAATGACGCTCTGTGTTTTCCCATTCACTATAATGGAGACTGTAAAAACAGCTACTACTTTTTTTTCCTTTTCACAGAAGTGGATAAAATTTGCAGGCATGGGAGCTCTCCAGTGGATGAAGCCTCCCAAGCTGTAGGCAGATATATCCAAGGGGTTTGGTGCAGGGCCTTTTAAAATTCGATGTTAAAAAGAAAAAGAAAAGGAAAGGTTTCTTTTATTTTCTGCCAGACTTGGATGTAATTTGCAGGCGTGAAAGCCTGCCAAATTTCAGAATGAAGAATGGAGAACAAGAGTGGAGAACCCCAGGTCTGGATGCCAAATGCGACTCTCCAAGCCTCCGTATCTGGACCTCGGAACTCTTCCCAGGCCACACACCGCACTGGCCTTGCTTCACATGCTGAGAGTGTTTTTGCCTAGCTGGAGTTGCCCTTGAACTCTGATAATGCCTCTTGCTTGTCTGGATGGAGGATAGAGAGGGGGGTTGGGTGTGGGTGTAGTAAGTAGCCTGCTGTACAAAGGTAACATTTGCATTCATTGCTCCAACCACTTTTGCCTCTGGCCCCATTGACATGGGGCCCTCAGAAAGTTGCCCCAAAGGGAATGCAACCCTTGGGCTGCAAAAAGCTGCCCCACTCCTACTTTTCTATTTGGGGGTGGGTACAGTAGGAATCACTATGGCCATACTACCCTGAACATGATTGATCTCATCTGATCTCAGAAGCTAAGCAGGGTCAGGCCTGGTTAGTACCTGGATGGGAGACCGCCTGGGAATACTGGGTGCCGTAGGCCTAGAGGAAGGCAATGGAAAACCACCTCTGAATACCTCTTACCATGAAAACCCTATGAATATATATATATATTCATAGGGTCGCCATAAGTCGTAATCGACTTGGAGGCATATAACAACAACAACAGTAGGAATCATGGAGGGGCATGGTGGAAAAAAGATCATGTATCCCAAGAAATGTCACATCATCAGCAAAGACCCTGTTACCCCAAGGGCCATTGTTGGAGGGTGGACTTCTGATCCCCTTTGTGAATGTTGCAGGATACATCCTCTTCCCCTAGGAGCGAGAGATCCTGCCATTGACTTAAATTGGGAAAGGGGTAGTGGTGAAAAAACACAGCATAGATCCACGTGAAAAACAAACACAGTTTTAATGTTTACTTCAATATCCCTCCCCAAAATCACAGTAATTAGAATGCCCTGGGAAAATAATGCACTGCGATTAAAACCTAACCCTGCCCACCAAAAATATTCCCCCCATCTCTCACCCTCTCTCCACGAGAGCTTAGTCTGCTTAATTTTATGTGTGTGTGACACTTTAAAAGTGCAGCGTTTGGGGCACCCAAGTCCACAGACTGGCTCAGGATTTGGCTTTTAGGGAGTTCCTGAGTGCAATCCAACTCAGGAATGTGAAAAACTCACCTGAATCACCCCTATTTATCTTGTAATTCTAGAAGTGTGCAGAGCCGATGCATACCCCTAATGAATATCTGCCTTGGTGAAGGGGTACATGCCTTTGGCCTTGAAGCAGACTATGATGCAGCTTCTGTTGAAAAGTCAGTACATTCGCTTGAGAGTAAATTCCACTGGGGTTCACTTTTGATTGGACATACATACGGTTGCACTGCTAAACTCTGATCCTCCCCTCCCTACCCCCCCAAAAAAAAGCCTTTTGGTCTGCTCTCAAATAAAGCATCTTTGTGACCATTGAAATGAAACAACCCATTTCAACGGGAGTGATATGGCTTCGAAATGATCGTTGTCATTTTGAGGCAGCCCTAATAGAGAAAGCCAACCAAAAGTTCGGGCTTTAGAGTGCAATCTTCTACACATCTACTCAGACACAAGCCCTGATGAGTTCAGTGGGACTTCCTCCCAAGTAAGTAAGCATAGGATTGCAGCCTAAGCCACTTTCAAAAAGGCCTCCCACATATAACAAAAAGACAAGACAAGTGGAAGATGAATACTTGCCGCTGAGGAATCAGAACGAGGAATCGCATGACAAACATAAGTTCTCACAACTCCATTCATACATCCCTGGCCCGCTGCAAGTCTATTAAGTGAGCACCTGCCTCCAGATGGTGATGAATGCCTTTTGAAAAAATGCTTGGCAAAGGGTACAAGGGAAACAATTCCACTTGGACCTTACACAGTTCTTCGGGTGACGCAGTTCTTGCAACGCTTTCCTGGAAATGAATAATGGAAATGAAGCGGAGAAAAAACAGAAATGGGCAGAATGAAGCCATAAAAGCAGGTGGCTTTCTCCATTCAGCTCAGCTCAATTCAGTTGCACGGAAGTGGGAGTCAGATGGTGAAGTAGGTTCCATGTATTGAGGTTGTCTGTTCCAGCAGATCAAGTGCTCACTCAGGACAAAAGACACATTTCTGCCAATCCTTCCCCTCTACACTTTTCCCAAGGACAGCGGAGTCTTCAAATGGGACCATTCTTCCTCGGGGACTATGGCTAGAGATGGGCGAGCCTGCCCGTTTCCATTCCTCTCCATTTCTCATTTTTTGCCATCTTCAGTTCTTCACATTTCCACATCAGCCTGTGATTATTTTAACATTCTCATGAACATTCATCAGCGTTTCACTGCAAATTTCCCCTAATAAAGACTTCTTGCAGTCTTGCCATTTTGGTATGCAATTTTGCCTAATATGCACATTTTGCAAAGCCATTTTTCCTAGCAGAATGCATTTTTGTGTGTTATTTTCACTAATCTATGCCTTTTTATGCACACATGACCCCATTATATGCATTTTTGTACACATTACTTTGTTGGGGAACTGGGTTGCAAAATTCAGAGAAGTGTGAATTTCAAAGCATGGCTGTGTTTCGCTTCACATATTGTTTTAGAAAGTGCAAATTGAGAAGGTTCATCTTTAAATGCGAACTGAATCTCCTCCGTACCTATTTACCGTTTGGTAAGTGGAATATATGGCCCTACCTAATACAGTTGTTACATCTGACAAAGCAACATTGGACAAAGTGGTCTTTACTAGTGGCCCCTAGACTGGGACAGAGCCTTGGACAGTAATGTAGTGGCAAATTCAGAAGTGCAGGTCCCTTCATGATAGTCACAGCCACACCCCTCCCTCCTGACATCCCAAGGGGCCAATAAGCATGAAAAGAGAGAGTATTAGCCACTGAGAATAGTATTTTCAGTGACTGACTCACCTCCTTTCACTCTGATTGGCTCCAATCAGCAGGAAAGGACAAGGAAGCAAGTTAGAAGACTCTTCTCAGTGGCTAACACACTCCCCTTTCATGCTGATTGGCTAGAGGATGCTGAAGACATAGGGACCCTGCTGGAACCCTGCTCCCAAAAAAGGTAAGGGGTCTAAGACCCCCTGAGACCCTGGATGACAATACCCCTAGCTGTAGAACTACCCTCTCAACACTGGTGTCCCTACAACTTACTTCAACAGCACTTGGCAGGGCAGCACAGCAACGAGTTCAGGGCTGTATGGACACACCAGTGGAGCCAATCCAGTGCTCCTGGAAGTGCATCCTCACAGTCCCAACCTCGTCACCGCCCTGCCCAGCTGCATCCCCATCCAGGGAAGGTAAGCTGTAGTGGCACTGGGGTCAAGAGGGCAGTTCTGCAATTCTGCCTCACTCTCCCAGCCACTGCTGGTGGCCACTAATCCACAAAAGCACGTGTCACAATAAATGTGCTAGTTTTCCAGGTGCCCTAGGAGTCTTGTTTTTTGCGTTTTTAAAAAAGCTGTTTTCTCCCTGATACGAAGCAGAATTTGTACCTACACTGTAACAAATCAAATTCAATGGATCAATGTTCACATTCAAATGAACTCTGTGCAACTTTATTTCCATAATGTATTTTGCTCATGAAGAGGTAGCCAGTGTGGTGCCCTCAAGATGTTTCTGGATTACAACTCTCATCACCCCGACCATTGGCCATGCTAGCTGGGGCACCTGGGAGTTGGTGCCCAACAATATCTGGAGGGCACCAAGTTGGCAATCCCTGCATTAGCAGGATACAAACTTTCTGGTTGTATAATGTTGGTTTCTGACATGCAGGGAATCTGTGCCAGTGTCTACAAGCTAAGACAAGGAGGACATCTTTGTGATAGCTGATTATTGTGGCTATCATTGGGGTTATTAATAGCAATAATTATAACAATGTACATGGTACTTTTCAGAGAATGAGAGGTCTCTGCCCCAAGAGGCATACAGTCTAGGAAACATCACAAGGGAGAGAGTTACTAAAGTTACTCTTGGCCATTTGGAGGAACAGGGGGATATAATTCTAAATAGTAATAATGATAATTCGTATGTTATAGTTCTGTTTTACCTCTGTTGTTGAAAACTACATTTTCACAGGGATTTTTTCCCCTTAAGCATCTATAGCCATGAAAATATTGCAGTATATTTTATCCTTACACCTTTTCTTTTTTTCTACTTTACAGCTACCTGGACAGCTTAGATCGAATCGGGGGTGCTGACTACCAGCCGACAGAGCAAGATATCCTTCGAACCAGGGTCAAAACAACTGGCATTGTAGAAACCCATTTCACGTTCAAAAACCTCCACTTCCGGTTAGTGTGGTGCAAAAATGCAATCAGATCACTATGATTATGCAACTCTCAGCCTTGTGTGACTACAGTCCTACTGCTCAGCCAGACAACAGTGCTCACATTTCATAACTGTGCACCCTAACACAGCATAGAAACTTACAAAGCAAAATTCCAGCCTGAACTAGCAAATGCATGTTTGTGCTATCAGTGTGAAAGACTGCAAAACTACGTTTTGGTGGTGTTGTCATTGGTGAAGTCCAAAAAAAGAAAACCAGTTCCTTTCAGGCAGCGGCGGCTAGTGGCTCCATGACAGTGGGGCAGTGGAATCCACTCTGGGTTTCAGCACCTTGGACAGCTCCTTGAAAGCTCAGACTAAACCCGGAACAGATTCCACTGCCCCACTGACATGGAGCCACCAGCCAGCACTGCTTTCAGGTCTAAATGACCTTTTTTCAAGGGTATCCTTAGAGAAAACTTCATAAAGTTGGAAGCTTTTGTTTTCGTTGCCTTACAATTGCAAAGGGAACCTGGACATGAAGTGTTCTCTAAGACTGGCCTTTCAGGTCATTTGGACCTGAAACGTTGGGCTCTAATAAAAACCTTCTGTTGACAACACGACATTTTTACTCAATTGTGCCTGACCTTAGTGTTCCTGAGGAACTGGTTTCCTTTTTTGGTTTTATTGTTTTCGGTGCCTCCCTCCTGCGTTTGCATGACATTGTTACAGTGTCATCAAACTTTATTTATTTATATGTTATTTATTGACCCTCAAAGGAACAGACAATGAAAGAAGACGTATAAACACGCAAAGCAGTTGCATCACAGAAATCTGAAAACAATAAATGTTCACAGCAAATGAGATTAAACAGCAACACCGACCTCATGAAAAAAGTTCCAAATCAAAATGACTCGGGGCCTTTCCAGGTGGGCTGTTTATTCGCACAAAATTTGGTTGTTAACCCACACTTCTTGTGTAATTATCCTATAATCTTTCTAACTGCAAAAAATCTAACTGCAAAAAGAAAACAGTGATGGGAAATTGCACTGGAAAGTGTGGGATCAACAACTGGCCAGTCGCGTAGTGGCAAATTCAGAAGTGCAGGGTCGCTTCATGTTAGCCACAGCCACGCCCCCTCCCCCCTTCTTTGCTGCTAGGTTGAGAATGAGATCTTTGTTCATGCCTTCTCCCCCAACAACAGATAACCCTAGGAGCCAATGAGCATGAAAGGGAGGAGTGTTAACTACTGAAAAGAGTCTTCTCAGTGGCTGACTTGCCTCTTTTAACGCCGATGGGCTCCAGTCAGCAGGAAATGATAAGGACGCATGTTAGAAGACTCTTCCTTTCATGCTAATTGGCTCACAGAATGCTGGAGAGTTAGGAACCCTGCTGGGACCCTGCTCCCAAAAAAGTAAAGGGTCTCAGACACACACCCCTGGACGACTGCGCCCCTGCAACTGGCTGGCAATGTCTGGTAACAGGGGCAGGGAACCTCAGACCCAGGGGCCAAATGTGGCCCCTACAGGCCTCTCCACCTGTCCCTCAGAATTCCCTCGGGCCATGCCCCTCTCCCTTAGGCCACACCCCTCAGTGGCCCTGCCTGGCTGCAGTGTGTCCTTGAACTCTGGTAGTGCCTCTTGTTTGTCTGGATGGAGGACAAGTAGAACCTAGCCTACTATACACAAAGAAAAGGTGAAATTCAGTGCTAGTCCAACTCAGAGTAGGCCCATTGAAGGCAATGGAGATAACTAACTTAGGCTCATGAATTTCATTGGGTCTGCTCTGAGTGGGACTCAGTTGAATACAACCCAATATTTGGATTTCTTGCCCTGCCCACTTTTGTCTCTGGCTCCTTCCACCACTGGCATGTGGCCCCCGGAAGGTTGCCCGGAAGGGAAGGTAGCCCTCGGGCCCCACCCCTGTCTTATAACCTCTGCACAAACATATCAGGACGAATGCTCCATAAGCAGGGGGCGTTGTGTTGCTTCCATTCAGGATTGGTGCAGACATGTCTGCATGAATGCACAATAAAGAGCCATTCTGGAATCTCCCATGGGAAATAAAAAGGGTGTGTGTGTTTTGCAGCAAACTTAAAGCAATGAATTGCTTTAGGTTCCCTAGAATGTTGGTGCTGACCTGTGACAGGGCCTTTTCAGTGGCAACTCCCCATTAGTGGAATGCCCTCCCCAGTGCAGTGTATCTGTCTCCCTCATTAGTGTCCTTCAGGAGAAATTTGAAAGCATTCCTGTTTAACTGTAAATGTGTTTTAGAATGTTTTTAACTGTTGTTATAATACTTTTTATTTGTTTTGTTGATGTATTTGCTGCCCTGGGCTCTTTCAGGAGGAAGAGTGGGATGATGATGATGATGATGATGATAATAATAATAATAATAATAATAGGAAAGCTATTCCATAATAATCACAACATTTGTCTTGTACTAGCCATCACCTCTCAAAGTTCTGGCCTCCCCATCCCGTAGAATGAGGTACAAAAGAGGTGGTAGAGTCCTGAGGTGGCAGGAAGGACTGTATCACTGCACACTGCAGGTGAAGGAAACCTCTTTTGAATATGCTTCCACATTAAAACAAACTATCTGCAAGAAGGGTCCATGAAGGTCATCTAGCCCAACCCCTGCTCAGTGAAGGATCTGTTAGTTAGTTGATTGATTGATTGATTGATTGATAAGATAGGATGCAAGTACAGTGTCTCTGTTCAGCCTCTGCTGAAATACCTTCAGTGAAGGAAAGCCCACCACCTCCCAAAGTAGTCTCTCCCACTGTCATCCAGCTCTCCCTGTTACAACATGAGCTAAGGGTTTGTCTGAAAAACTGCTCCCTTGCCATTTCCATTCTTTGGTTCCAGTCCTGCACTCTGGCACAACAGCGAACACTGCTTGGCCTCACAGAACAAGTAGTATAACTCTTTGTATCTAGGGCATCATGAGCAACTGTCCCTGTTTCTTCCTCAGGCTGTTTGACGTTGGAGGTCAGAGGTCAGAACGCAAGAAATGGATTCACTGTTTTGAGGATGTCACAGCAATCATTTTCTGTGTCGCACTGAGCGGGTATGACCAAGTGCTCCATGAAGATGAAACTACGGTGAGTATTCTCTGGGCAAAAGAGTCCCTGAGAGATCCTTGCTTTTCTGCCTTTTGCATTTGTCCCAAGGTCATCTCGCAATCCGTTCTCAATTCTGAGACTGAAAGGATCTAACAGATATCCTTTATCACTCACACGTCTTCCTTTGACTCTTATATGCCATGGAGGTCCCACTCCACCACCGACAGTTGGATTTAAGTCTTCCATTCTGCAAGGATGGCATTAGCCCAGGTAACCGCTCCTTGATTGCTTTCAGTTGGTAAAGACTTGGGCCACAAGATCCGTTCCCCTTTCTCTTCGGTTTTACCATGCTAAGCATCCCTGGTGGAGAAGGGGCTGCCTGTGAACAGCATTTTTTTTTAAAAAAAGGGAACCCTGAAGTGTTGCTATTCTTTGTTATTCTGCTCAGACAGTTTACTGTTCTGCTCATGGAGAACTTGCAGAACAAAAGAGGGAGCAATATGGGTCCCTGCCCCAGTGTGCTTACAGTGGGGAAAACAAACTACAAGAGAGGTAGACAAAGCAAGGCCTAAGTGACAAGCGTTCTGCTGCCTGTCCTTGGGTTATTGAGTGGATTCATGCAGTCACTATTTCCACTACAAAAACAAATGAAAAGGCAGGGCCCGACTCCGAAATTCTAGAGGCGGGTGAGCAAGAGTGAAAGTGGGCATCCCAATATACTAAAACGGAAGGCTGAAATATATTGAATACATACCCTAAACAAACGACTCACTTGCCTGTGCATTTGGTTGAGGCATGCTATTAACGCAGCTGTTCAGCAAAATGGAGCCATACTGGTTGACGCGCCCTCGCCCTTGAGTAACAGGTTGTTTGAGGAAGCCAGCGAATGGGGAGTCTTCTCCAAAGGAGGGAGCACGGGAGATATAGGGTCTCTTTTGAAAAACTGGTTTATGTTCAAACAATAAGGAGCAGTGGGTCAAAGCTGGGAAGGGCCACACAGGACTGTTGATTGTTTTTTAAGGAAAAAATATATTCTGAACAGGGAACTGTTTTGGATTGTTCCTACTCTAAATTAACATTCGTTGGTGCCTGCAGCGTACAAAGGATTATTCAGAACTCTTGACCTGGTGAAATTCTAGCCTTGCTAATCCTATTTCCTTTTCCTGTATATCTGTCTACTATCTATTTTGGAAAATTGTTCCTCCCTTTACTATGCATTAGAACACCTCCTAATGTATCACAACCAAATTTTGCCTGACAGTTCCTGAGATCTAGGATGAAGTTTTGTCTATGTTTCACCTATGTTTGGATGCAGTTGTATGCCATTTTGAATCAAGAAGGCTGACAGATCTTTTCAAAACTGCCCTGATTTAAACCACTGATTTCAAAACTGCACTGATATATTGGTTTTGTATAATTCCCAGTCAACACTGAGTATGATGTATTTCATATTTGTTGGGTTGTTTTGAAGCAGGTCTCTCTTTCCCCTGAATCTCAGTCCCCTGAATTGTGCTTGGCTGTCAGTTTCCAAATCTCGGCTTCTCCTGCATTTGGGGATTCTTCCTAAGTGGGGGGGGGATGACCTGTTGCCCTCCAGATGTTGTTGCAGTCTGTCAGGAGATCCACACCTGTCACAACCCAAAGAAGAGTCACATAATGGATTCACTGTTGGTTGGCAAGTTGTTGCCATGGTTGTAGCCCACCAAGTGCACAATGACTGTTCCATTGGCTTCTTGAGCTGTAAAGCAGATGTTCAGATCTAATTTATTAATAGTCCACAGACCTCCATATTCCCAGACCATATGTTTGATGTCATCTATCCAATGGCACCTAGTGGCTTCATGTCATTGGGGCAGCGGAGTCCACTTCAGCACCTTGGGCAGCTCCATGAACTTTCGGACTAAAACCTGGAGCGAATTCCACTGCCCTTCTGACATGGAGCCACCACTGTGTCCAACAATAGGAATGATACTCAAAAATACAAGACAGCTCAGAAGCATCTGGTGAGCCACTGTGAGAACAGGAAGCTGGACTAGATGGGTCTTTGGCCTGATCCAGCAGGGCTTTTCTTACGTTCTTATGTTTCTAAGAGTGCATTTATCACTGTTGAAAATTTAAAGGAGATAAGGATGCTGTTAAAACCAGTATCCCTTAACAATTCTGGAAAAGTTGCTTACAAATCTTTATAGCTCAGAATACAAACTTGGCAACTGATTCAATTGCATGTGGTTGTGAATCTATGACTAAGAAGGCCGTAAAGGGGAAGCTGTGTCCCTCTAGATTAGCCTTTCCCAACCAGTGTGCCTCCAGATGTTGTTGGACCACAACTCCCATCAGCCTCAGTCAGCATTGCCAATGGTCAGGAAAGATGGGAGTTGTGGTCCAACAACATCTGGAGGCACACTGGTTGGGAAAGGCTGCTCTAGATGTTGGACTCATTCAGTCCCCACCAGTATGATCAATGGTCAGGGATGATGGGAGCTATAGTCCAGCAGTATCTGGAGATCCACAGGTTCCTCACCCCTTCCTGGGAAGGGCAGCAGTCTAGAGATAAGCAAGTCTGATGTTTTCATCTCTATCAAAACCACGTAAGAGACATACTTGTCATACAGACATGATTCTTGTATGGAATGTCATGAAACCTCATTCCAAAATAACCAGAAGGAGAACATTAAAGCAGGACAGTGTAAACGCTTTCCTACATTTTGCAACAAAGAATAGCCTCAAGAAATTAGCAATGGTCTAGCGTTCTGTCCCGTGTACAAGAGAAGTCTTCACTGGTCTTTTTGGTTTCAAACCTGGACATATCACTGAAAACAGCAAAAACTAGGTAATTTTGATGGTTACAAGAATTTCACAATAACATTCCAGAATGTTTAAAATCTTGCTGGAAATGAGGAGGGAAAGGGTAGAGGGGCAGCACAATCTGAAGTTTAGCTCCCATTAGAAGATACTGAACAATGGCCTGTGTGCCTTCAGATCATCAATATCTGTAGTGCTGCCCTGGGCTTCTGCTGGGAGGAAGAGCAGGATATAAATCAAATAATAAATTAATAAATAAAATGGTGTAATTGCAGCATTATAGTCTTGACTGTAAATGTATGTATTTATTTATTTATATCCCACCCTTCCTCTCAGAAGAAGCCCAGGGTGGCCAACCAAAACCCTAAAACCACTTTAAAACATATTGAAAAACAAAAGACTTTAAAACAAAACATCTTAAGAACACCTTTAAAAAAACAACTTTGAAAACATCTTAGAAAGCAGTACAGACGCAGACTGGGATAAGGTCTGTACTTAAAAGGCTTGTTGAAAGAGGAAGGTCTTCAGTAGGTGCTGAAAATATAACAGAGATGGTGCCTGTCTAATATTTAAGGAGAGGGAATTCCAAAGGTTCGGTGCCACTACACTAAAGGTCCACTTCCTATGTTGTGCGGAATGGACCTCCTGATAAGACAGTATCTGCAGGAGGCCCTCACCTGAGTTGCCATGTTCAGGTGTTATGTCTGAAAAGGGAATTTCAGTCACAAGTACAGGGTAGGGAGGGGTGTCACCCCCAAGATCCCTATGGGCGCACCAGCAAGGAAATCAAGGGGGCTTTCTGCAATTCAGCTCTTCCCCCTCACCGCTTCACTGTTGCTGCTACTTTCATAAGCACTCTAGAAGAGGCACTCTTCCAGATTCCCCTCACGTATTTTTCCCTTTGAACTATAGCTGAATGCAACTACAAATATGTATGGAATATGTGTGGAATATGGAATCATAGCTGGGGAGAAGGCTGTTGCGTTCATATTCTGCTTGCGGGCTTCCCATGGGCATCTGGTTAGCCACTGTGAGAACAGGATGCTGGACTAGATGGGCCTTTGGCTCTTCTGATGTTCTTAGGCATGCAGACACATACCTATGCAAAAAGAGAGGGAGAAGAGTACTTCTAAGTTGAAGTCAAACCTGCCCAAGCATGGTGGCAGGGGCATCCCTAGGGGAGCGCAGGGCCTGGGCAAATCGCACTTGTCACTCGGCCACCTGCCTTGGCCACAAGACTCTGCAGAGCACCACAGGATGTGGCCTGCTGCTACTCCTCTCCTCACTGCCTCTCTAACTGGTTTTACACACTCTGTCTCGCTCTCCCTTGCTCTGAGGATGGGGGTCCTTACAACATTCTGGGAAAGGTAGCCCAGGAGATGGCCTGCATTGCTGCCACTTCCCAAAATGGTTAGAAAATCTTTTTTAAAAACAGTAAAAAGTTTAAAGTAACTAAACTTTTTTTTTAAAAAAGATTTTCTAGCCGCCTTCGCCAAGCAGCAGAGATGCAGACACTTTCATATGCCACCTCGCCTAGAATGCCTCACTCCAAGGGATCAAAGGGGCAGCTGAGACCATTATTAGGGGAGGAAGGATATAATCCATGCTATACAAAGAATATAGAATAGAAGACGCTGTGATTGAAAGCAAGGGGAGTGAACAGGACAGCAAGGAAATATTGGGGGTGCATTCTCTACCCCTTGCTACCTCTTGATGTCAGTCCTGAACCAATAGAATCCAGGCTGGTTGACAACCTCATCACAGAGTATGCTAACTTCACCCTATTGCAGTTCTTGGACTCAGGGGTGTAGTCGTCTGAGGTCTCAAGGGGTCTTAGAACCCCTTACCTCTTTGGGAGCAGGATCCCTATGTCTCCAGCATCCTGTAAGCCAATCAGCATGAAAAGGGAATGTGTTGGCCACCTTCTAACACGCTTCCTTTTTCTTTCCTGATGATTGAAGCCAATCAGAGTGAACAGAGGTGAAAGAGCCACTGAGAAGACTCTTCACAGTAGCTAGCACACTCTCCTTGCATGCTGATTGGCTCCTAGGAATGACTGTTGTTGTGGGAGAAGGCACGTGTGGGAAGGACTGAGGAATGTGGAGGTGACAATGGAGAGCAAGCAAGCGAGTGAGGGGTGTGGCTGTGAGGGGGCATGGCATGACTATCATGAAGGAACCCCACACTTCTGGATTTGGCGTTACGCTACTGCTTGGACTACAACTCTCATGGTTAGGCAATGGCTAGGGGTGATGGGAGTGGTAGTCCAACTATATCTGGGGACCCAAGGTTGAAGAGCAATGCCTTAATGAATCTGTCTAGCCATACATGTCTGCAGCAGCAGCAAAGAACAGCAAATCTCAAAAGGGGGTTGGGATTGATGAGTGGGAACCTTTGGAATAAAAGACCAAGGAACAGCTCTGTAACCCCAAGCAGGGCCCAGCTGCCCGGCCGGCAGCATTCATCCAGGTGTGTGGAGTCCTGGCCTCCTTTACTGGTGATCTACCAGGAACAGCAGCGTTGCGTCTCCATTTTCAGGGCACAGGTCTGAAGAAGCTTTTTGTTAGGGGGACATAGGAGCGTAGGCAGCTGCCTTATACTGAATCAGGCCATTGGTCCATCTGGCTCAGTATTCTAGTCTACACTGACTAGCAGCTCCTCTCCAAGGTTTAAGACGGGACATTCCCAGCCCTGTCTGAAGATGCCCGGGATTGAACCTGGGACCTTCTGCATGCAAGGCAAATGCTCTACCGCTGAGCTACATCCCTTCCCCTATAGGAACATAGGACGCTGCCTTAAGTCATACCATCTTGCTCTGTGTGGTCTCCACTGAGTGGCAGCAGCTCTCCAGGCTCCCCGGCGGAGGTCTCTCCCAGTCCTATCTGGAGATGTTGGGGACTGAAGCATTTTCTCTTTGCTCTGCTCTGACACATCAGGGATGTAGAAGTCATTGTAAAGCATAGAAAAGCAGTGAAGCTGCACGGTGGAGGAATAAATGTTCATTGTGCACTTCACAAGAACCCACTAATGATTTCCCCGGGTGGCAGTTTCTAGGGGGGGGGGTTCCTATCCAGTCTGCATGTGAGTTAACAAAAGTGCATTATGTTGCTATATCTTGACCTGGCAGCAGGTGGCTTGGTGGGCTTGCTTAGCTATAAGAAGTGTTCTTGTTAAAGAAACAGGAGGCATCTCAAGTGGTATCAAAGCAGGATGATAACCAATCCTGCTGAAAAAGGGGTTCTCAGCAGCTACTCATCATAAGTCATCCAGTGTGCTCTGATTACGGTACAAATTACCAGTATTTATTCATGTGCACCTACACCTCTGCTTTAACCTCTTCTAATATTTTTTTTCCCCTGATTCTAACATGGTTAGGGGACAACAAAACAAAAAGAACAGTAAGTATTGTTACCATTACAGGGATTTATAGTGTCCAACGAGAAGCAGAACAACGGAAAGCTATTTCCTAGTGCCCTTGCAGAGTTGACGTTTATGGCTTTGTCAAATGGTGGGGAAGAAGGAGTATGAAGCCTGAATCCAGGGGTCTTTGGGGAAATTGGTGAGGGGTCTTTGGGGGAGGGAGAGAGGAAGAAGGGAGGGAACCCAAAGAATTGCTCAGGAGCTCCACCTTAAAGATGCCTGCATTTGGTACGCAATAAAGATACCTTCATAAACACAACACAGATATTTCTTCTCTAGGAAAAGCGATTCCAACATTTTATAAATCTCTTGTGCTTTCCCACCCTCAGCTCCTTTCTTTCTTCCGTTCCACAAGATTGGGTGAAAAAACCATTTTAAGGCTTTTTCAAGACTTGCTGTTTTGAAGCCTACAAAAAGGGGTTTAGCAGCTCTAGTACGGTTGTAATGATATATTTTTCCTTGGATAGAATTTACGCACTTGGTATAGCTAACAGGTACACCGATAAAGATGGGATTCACCCAGTTAAGAAAACAGTGCATTTTCCCATCCTTGGTAAACACAACAGCATTTCATTACTTCCAGAATGAAAGGATTTACAGGTTCCTGTATGCACTAACTGTTGCCTTCACGCTGGTTGCAGCTTTTTGGCACAGTCCCTTGGGCAACTTGGTCCAGGAGATCCCCATAATAGTCCTGTGGCAAAAGGATGGAGCATAGTGTGGAGATGTGGTTACAGTGTCTCACTAGGACCTTGGGAGACCAGGGTTCAAATCCCCACTCAGCCACGATCCTTGCTGGGTGACATGGGCCCATCCCCAACTCTCAACCTAGCCTACCTCACAGGGTTGTTGTGAGGATAATATGGAGTGGGGAAGAGCTATGTACACCACTTTGAGCTCCTTGGAGGAAAGGAGGGATATAATTGCAATAAATAAATAAATAGTCAGTGAAGACTGAGGTGTACCTAAATAAAGGGGATGCCCCAGATTTGGGGAGTCTTATGCACATTTTCTCTCAGTGCACTGCCTGGAAGAGTTTGCAGACCCCACATGGGAGAATGGTAGTACTGGATCACAGCAGGTGGGGTCTTTAATGGAACAGGCCAGGAACTATTATGGCGGTCTTTTTATTTTCTTATGACTACTAATGCAATTGTTCTCAGTGCATGGAATGGTGGGGGGGAGGGAGCATTTTGTCCTTCACCTCAGGCAGTCCAACATTTCTTGAGCAAGGCGGCCTCAACACCCTTTGGGGCAGACTGAAGCAAAAACAAAAAATCTTGCCCGCAGAAACTGTGGTGGCAGTGGAGTTCATTGCGGATTGGGCCCATGTGAACAAACTGGCTTTCCACCTTGTTGCCCAAATTCAGTAACTGAGAATGCAATTGCACACTAGGTTTCTTTAAAAAAATCACGCACACAGATTGGTTTCCTACTCATGGCAAGGTGCAATGTTGGGGTGAGAAATCCCACAACTCATCTCTTTTTCCTCTGGAAAGGATAAAGTTTCCTCAGATTTCTAGGTACTGAACCACCTGACTGAGCACTTTCG
The DNA here is from genome assembly GCF_030035675.1 of Rhineura floridana. Classification (NCBI taxonomy): domain Eukaryota; kingdom Metazoa; phylum Chordata; class Lepidosauria; order Squamata; family Rhineuridae; genus Rhineura; species Rhineura floridana. The sequence goes on along the minus strand of NC_084492.1, from coordinate 8,558,724 downwards.
AAAGGCATCTTTAGTCATACTGCATCTGCTACATAGCACTGCTGTTCAATCCACTCCACCCATGGTATATTTCAAGGGGTGCTATTGTCCTTCGCCTTGACTTCCATGCAGATGTGATGCTGACATGTTTCCTTGAGCATTCAGTTGTTAGATGTTCATGCAGAAGCTCCAGTGTTGTGGTTTTTTAGCTTTAAATTGTTGCTGTTGTACAAGAGTTAAGAATGCAAATCATATATATTCATACGTACATAAACAGACTTTGTGCAAATACATCGTATAAGACCACATAGGCGTCCAACCACGTACTTAAAAGCCATATTCGTGGCAGCAGTGAAAATACTTTGCAGGGATTACTGTTCATTCTGTAAGACAAAAGGAACCTAACACTTTTCGAATGATTCACAGTGCCATCTCTTAAGTGAACAAGAGCATAACCTTATTTTCATTTCAAGAAAATGTTTTGCACAAGTTAAAACAAGGCATGTTGGGGTGGGGGACAAGAATCAGTTTATAATTAATTCTCCTAGGCCAGTTATACTGGTAGTCACACGAGCCAAGGTAGTCGTAACAGCAGGGACCATGTCTGTCTAAATCAGCCTTTCCCAACTAGTGGGCCACCAGATGTTGTTGGACCACAACTCCCATCAGCCTCAGCCAGCATTGCCAATGGTCAGGAAAGATGGGAATTGTGGTCCAACAACATCTGGTGGCCCACTAGTTGGGAAAGGCTGGTCTAAATGGACCCTGCAGAAATATGCATTGTACATCTGCTTCAGGGGCTCTCAACCTGGTCTTTAGCTGTGGCTGCAGGTGTGGGCAGAGAACATGGTTAGTGGACATAGAAGTGGCTACAATGCAGTCTTATCTCATAACAGCAGCAATGGAGCAAATCAGAGCTTTACCTTTGTAGCCATTTTCAAACATTGTACCTTCACAGAGCCCTTTCCACATTGAAGCATGTCAGAGAGGATGCCAGAGTGGATTTCTGGAGCATGTTTAAATATGTATTTAAATACTTTTTTTTTTCCAAAAAAACCCAGAACATGTAAACTGATATTTAAATACCTTTTCAAATATGAGCTTTTCTATGGGTTTATTGTTGTGGTTTACACAAAATCCTAATTTACAGATTGATGAGGATGGAATGGGCTTATAAATGTGTTAAATTGACCGAGACAATAGTCTGCTTGATCCATCACTGCCCTGCACTCCCCCAGAGATATCTATTGGATGGGGAAGATTAATAGTGACAGGGAAGATGCCTTTCAGGGGAGCTTGTCCATCATTAGTGGTTATCTTCTCATTGAGTTCCCTGGATCATAGTTTGGAAACCAATGCATTGGTGTCTTCCACTGAGAAACCAGGTTGGGGAATGTCGAGTCCAACATTCCCTTACCTGGTGCTCTCCACATGTTTGGACTACAACTCCCATCAACCCCAGCCAGCATGGCCATTTCGGATGACAACTCCCACCAGCCCCAGCCAGCATGGCCATTTTGGACTACAATTCCCATCAACTACAAGCCCCACTCAGCTGATCTGGAAGGCACTAAGTTGAGGAAGGGTCATCTAAGTCGTACTATGCAATCTTTGCAGGGTGGCGGGGAGTTGATTGCATTCCAGCTATTCCAAAAGAGCTTCCATTAGACACCCGGAACACATTTACATCTATCCTCTTTCTTCTATTGATTGCAATTTGTGCTAGTCATATTCGGTGGGGAACTGCTGCCCCTTTGACGAGGTGCTGCGGATGCTAGACAGGAAAACTCTCTGTTCTGTAACCTGCTTTGCCTTTTGATCACCCCTTGACTCTTTGGGTTGCCTTCGGCCTCCATTACGGCTGCTTCTCTCTGCTCTTCCGTTTCCGGCCGGGAGAGGTGGCACAGCTCTCGCTCCAGCAGACCTCCACGCCATCACTACTTTTCCTCAGCCGTCTGATCTTATCTAACCAAACAAAGGCCAAAAAAATGAGATTTTGAGAGACCCTCCAAATTTGGCAGGTATGAAGCTTCTCTTGAACTGAGAAAAACCAAAAGAGTTGAAAGCAGCTGGAGGAACGTGGCGCCAACAGGCTGACTTTGCCGTGAGCTCCATACTTATGCACCAGACTCTGCAGCTTCTTCACCAAAGCATTGGTTTTTATTTTACTTTTTTGTTGTTATTTGTTGCATGAATTCCGACTAAAAAGCTGCCTTCCTTTCATTCGTGCATTTGTTGTTGTGGCATTGCCCTCCAAAACCCAAATCTAATCGTTCTATCTTAAAGGCATGAGCTAACATCAGCAAAGTAGTCTGCTGATTGGTGCATTGGTTGTTCTGTGTTCTGGCTTTCTTCTCCTTTTCTCTTTCTTTAATTCATTTTCATTTATTTTTATTGTTTATTTTTGTGATACGCTTTCAATCAAACCGTCTTCCAAAAAAAGAAAAAACCCAACAACAACCAAGACTCACACTTAAAAGCATCAGCCGAAGAATGTCAACACTAAACAAATTAACAAGCTACTAAAGCCAAAGGTCACTGCAAGGTCACTGCCACAAAAACGTCGCCTCGTGGACTGCTTTCAACTCTCAATTAATTCAAGGATTTCACCAGTCCTTGGTTAATGTATCAACCAAATACGTGTCCCATACACACACTCACCAATGAAATGATCGGCATTTTAATGAGAATGTTCTAGAAAATCTGCATGATCTACGGTTTAGATTTTTTTGACCTTAAGGGCAGTAGTAGTTCCACCCTTCCCCCTTTCCTCACCGCCATACATGCATGATGCATGATGAAATTGATCTGAGCTGGAATCTTGTAAAAAAAAAAGAATGCTATGCAACATATACAGCTCTGTACTAACTGTACTTCAGAGCTATAAGGACTGCATCTCTTTATGTATGTATACACATATCCTAGTATTGATTTATTACATCCACTGTTGTCTGCTTCCTTTTGCGTTATTTTTTCTCCCTTTATTAGTTTTAGATGCTTCCCTACATGTTGAAGATGGCACTCAAACTATCTCTGGCCTGACTGGGCATCTCCTTTGTGTTGCAGAACCGCATGCATGAGTCACTGAAGCTCTTTGATAGTATCTGTAACAACAAGTGGTTCACGGATACATCCATCATCCTTTTCCTCAACAAAAAGGACATCTTCGAAGAGAAGATTAAGAAGTCTGCATTAACTATCTGCTTTCCAGATTACATAGGTAAGGGAAACATAGGTTTCCTTCAAAAAAGCTTTAAATAAATAAATAAATAAATAAATAAATGCATTTCAATTCAAACAGCTGAATCCAACAACATCTAGAAGGACACACAGATCCCCTCCCTCCCTCCCTCTCCCTGCTGGCCTTAGCTCTGTGCTCCAAACAGAAGATACGTTCTTATACAAAATGTGACGATGGGCAGTAGTTTAGATAGTTCAGGTACACAGCTTGGGAGCATTTCTGAATCCACTACTATCGCCTGAGGCACAACTGGCCTTGGTGGCGAAGAGTACCTTCTATCAGCTGCAGCTGGTGGCCCAGCTACAACCCTGTCTGGACATGGATAGCCTGACTTCTGTTGTCTATGCTCTGGTAACCTCTAAGTTAGATTACTGCAATGCATTATACTTGAGGCTGCCTTTGAAGATAGTTCAGAAATTGCAGCTGGTTCAGCAGCCAGACTGCTCACCGGGACAAGACAATTTGAGCACATAACACCAAATCTGGCGCAACTGCACAGAATAACAATTCGTTTCTGGGCTCAAGTCAAAGTGCTGGTTTTGACCTATAAAGCCTCAAGGACCACCAAAGTATCTGAAGGACCACCACTCCTTAGTACCAGCCCAGACCCTGCACTCGACATCAGAGGTCCTTCTTCATATGCCCCATTGAAGGAGGTGCGGAGAGTGGCAACACAATAATGGGCCTTCTCAGTGGTAGCCCCCCATCTGTGGAACGCTCTCCCCAGGGAGGTACGCCCGGCACTACCATTATCCATCTTTAGGCGCCCAGCAAAAACATTTCTCTTCTCCCAGGCATTTGCTTCTTAACTTTGGAAGGCTTTGGAGGGCTTCTGTTGTGCAGCCTTCCTAAGAAAGGTTGCTCCACCGCATTACCTTTTACTTCTAATTTTTATTAACTGTAAGTTGCTTTGAGTGCACATATTTGTGTAAAAAAGCAACTGATTTAATAAATAAAAAAAATAGAATTAAAAAGATTTTATCGATTTGTGGAGGATAGGTTCAGCAATGGCTAATACTCATGATGACTCCATGGAATCTCCACGTTCACAGGAAGTATGCCTCTGGATTCTAGATGCTGGTGACAAGCGCCAGGGAAAGGCCATTGTGTATATATCTCCAGAGGTACCTGGCTGGTTGTTTCTGGCAAGAGGATAATGGAGTTCTTGCACAAATGAGGCAGGGCAGTTCTCTTATGTGCTATGTGCACATAAGACTGAAGAGGGGTTGGCCCATGCTAATGAGTAGGGAACGGGGAGGACTTTGATTTAGTTCGTATTTAAAGGCAAACTTACTAAATGTGCACTTTCCACAGCAGTATGAGAACCAAACCACAAACATCTTTCAAAATGCGCACTTCTCCAAATTTGCAATACCGTTCTCCAACCAATTAATGTGTGCATAAATGCATATAGCAGGGTACACTGTGCATAGAAATGTAAACATTACTGAAAATAACACAATAATGTCTTACGTTAGGGGAAATTGCTTTGCAAAACTGTATCTATTAGGCAAAATTGCTTTGCCAAAATGTGCATACTAGGAGTAATCTGCACTATAAATGTTAATGAGAGCTTTTTTAAAAAAATCAAAAAAAAATCACAAACTGATGTGGAAAAGTGGAGAAAAGTAAGATTGGCAAAGATGAGAAACAGAAGTGGACATATTCACCCATCCCTAGTAATTAACCAGGGACGCTTTCATGTCAAGGTTGCTTTGCTATTGCAAAATCTGTCACCAGCATGAACTGAGTTAACTCCAGATTTGAGGAGGGATTGAAAATGAAGATACAGGCTGCTTTTGCGCATAATGGTAAGCCAAGAAGCAGGCCATGCTGTGCATGAACTGCAGGTTGGTGCACATAGCCCGAGCACTCCCCTTTTGCACCTCCCTAGCATCAGTGAGTAAAGCAGGCAGGGAGAACGTTTTTCAGCCTGAGGAAGACATTCCCTTCTAAACAACCTTCCAAGGGCCACATGCCAGAGGCAAAAGTAAGTTTTATGCTTGTGCAGTAGGCTCGTTTCTGCCCACACACACACATCCCTCTCTGACCTCCATCTAGACAAGTGAGAGGCATTATCTGACTTCAAGGGCACATTCCAGCCAGGCAAAAACACTTGGGGTGCAAAGCAAGGCCAGTGAGGGGTGTGGCCTGGAGATAGGGGGTGTGGCCTGGGGAGAGGGGTGTGGCCTGGGGAGAGGGGTGTGGTCTGGGGAAGGTTCTGAGGTGCAGATGGAGAGGCCTGGAGGGCTGCATTTGGCCCCAAGGCCTGAGGCTCCCCCAGGGCCAGCACCAGATCACTGTGGGGCCCCGCCTCTCCCGAGCATGCACACTTAAATACACCTGGTCGCACCACCTCTTGTGTCATCATGTCAGAGTGCTGCACATGCATGCCTGCCATCTTGGGTGATGGTACTAGGCATGCCCATGCAGTGCACCGATACAGTGATGCAAGCGGTGGTGCAAGTGGGCATGTTTAAGCGTGTATCGGCTGTGTGGGGGTGTTGCTGCCCTGGAGAGTAGAGCTCCCCGTCCACCCTTCCAGCTGCAGGGGCCTGCAGCAAGTCGCAGGGGCCAGCCTGAGTGTCTGCTGGCTCTGGGCCTAGGCTTCCCACCTCTGGCATAAACAAACCAGGGAGGGAATAGTATAGCATTACATTTGAAGCCAAGCTTGTGGTTTGTTCCACCCTAAGCCAGGATTTGTAAGCAACTGATGGTTTACAGCCAGCTGGCAATCCTGGTGTCTTAAGGGGAAATGATCCCAGGTTTGGACGCAGTTCTAAGAACTGTTCCCTTCTCGGTTTCTAACCCACTTGCACCAGGGGAGGAGCAAAGTAGAAGCAACCAGACTGCATGAATGAGCACAGTGAGGTTCATTAAGCCAAAGTTCTTGACTTACAGTTGCTGTAAGTAGAGAAGCATTTTCCTGTTTCTCAACTCTGGAAGGAATTATAACTAACAACTCTCTGTACTGAACTGCTGCCCTATCCGGTAGAGCTGCCACCTTTTTGCCTGGCAGGGCTGCTGTGTCTTTACACGATGGGCTGAAATTCAACAGAGCTAGTGCAATGAAGCAACCACAGTAGCATATTTGGTTGTAGGAAAGCCAGGCTCAAATCCCTAGAAGGAGAAGCAGGACACCAATGTAATCAATACATTAAAATGCAACAGGTTCTGCCCCTCCCAACCTAAAGAGGCAGTGATGGGGATAGCATTGTCTCCTGGATTTCTGCTAGCCACGGAGCTGTTAATGGGCATGGGAGGTCTGCCAAGAAGAAAATGGTCACCCAAGTATCCAGTTGCAATCCAATACCTATTGACCCAGGAATAAGCATCCCTGATGAGCGGTTGCGCAGCAGAAGGACCATAGCTCAATGGTAGAGCACCTGCTTTGCATGCAGAAGGTCCCAGGTTCAATCCCTGGCATCTCCAGGTGGGGCTGGAGATAGCCCCTTTCTGAAACCTTGGAGAACCATTGCCAGTCAGTGTAGACAATAGTGAACTAGATGGACCATTGGTCTGACTCGAATCAAGGCAGCTACCTATGTTCTTTAAGCATCATTAACTCACTGGAGAAGTAGAGGTGATAGCCGTGATTGCTATGCTCTGCCTCCATAATCAGAGCTGGTATGCTTCTAAATACCAGTGGCCGGAAACTGCAGAAGGGGAGAATGCTCTGGCACTCAGGTCCTGCTTATGGACTTTCCACTGTGAGAACAGGTTGTTGGACTAGAATTTGCAGTGTCAGCTACATAACTCTTCTTGATGGCAATAAAAATTTATTTATTTGTTTGTTTGTTTGTTTGTTTGTTTATATCCCACCCTTCCTCCCAGTAGGAGCCCAGGGTGGCAAACAACAGCACTAAAAACACTTTAAAATATCATAAAAACAGACTTTAAAATATATTAAAACAAAACAACTTTCAAAAACCATTTTTAACAAAAGCTTTAAAAAACATATTTTTTTAAAAAAAGTTTAAAAACACATTTTTTTTAAAAAAAAAGAAGATTTAAAGACATGTTAAAAAGCAATTCCAACACAGGCGCAGAGTGGGATAAGGTCTCAGCTTAAGAACATAAGAACATAAGAAGAGCCTGCTGGATCAGGCCAGTGGCCCATCTAGTCCAGCATCCTGTTCTCACAGTGGCCAACCAGGTGCCTGGGGGAAGCCTGCAAGCAGGACCTGAGTGCAAGAACACTCTCCCCTCCTGAGGCTTCCGGCAACTGGTTTTCAGAAGCATGCTGCCTCTGACTAGGGTGGCAGAGCACAGCCATCATGGCTAGTAGCCATTGATAGCCCTGTCCTTCATGAATTTGTCTAATCTTCTTTTAAAGCCGTCCAAGCTGGTGGCCATTACTGCATCTTGTGGGAGCAAATTCCATAGTTTAACTATGCACTGAGTAAAGAAGTACTTCCTTTTGTCTGTCCTGAATCTTCCAACATTCAGCTTCTTTGAATGTCCACGAGTTCTAGTATTATGAGAGAGGGAGAAGAACTTTTCTCTATCCACTTTCTCAATGCCATGCATAATTTTATACACTTCTATCATGTCTCCTCTGACCCGCCTTTTCTCTAAACTAAAAAGCCCCAAATGCTGCAACCTTTCCTCGTAAGGGAGTCGCTCCATCCCCTTGATCATTCTGGTTGCCCTCTTCTGAACCTTTTCCAACTCTATAATATCCTTTTTGAGATGAGGCGACCAGAACTGTACACAGTATTCCAAATGCGGCCGCACCATAGATTTATACAACGGCATTATGATATCGGCTGTTTTATTTTCAATACCTTTCCTAATGATCGCTAGCATGGAATTTGCCTTTTTCACAGCTGCCGCACACTGGGTCGACATTTTCATCGTGCTGTCCACTACAACCCGGAGGTCTCTCTCCTGGTCGGTCACTCCCAGTTCAGACCCCATGAGTGTATATGTGAAATTAAGATTTTTTGCTCCAATATGCATAATTTTACACTTGTTTATATTGAATTGCATTTGCCATTTTTCTGCCCATTCACTCAGTTTGGAGAGGTCTTTTTGGAGCTCTTCGCAATCCCTTTTTGTTTTAACAACCCTGAACAATTTAGTGTCATCAGCAAACTTGGCCACTTCACTGCTCACTCCTAATTCTAGGTCATTAATGAACAAGTTGAAAAGTACAGGTCCCAATACCGATCCTTGAGGGACTCCACTTTCTACAGCCCTCCATTGGGAGAACTGTCCGTTTATTCCTACTCTCTGCTTTCTGCTTCTTAACCAAGTCCTTATCCACAAGAGGACCTCTCCTCTTATTCCATGACTGCTAAGCTTCCTCAGAAGCCTTTGGTGAGGTACCTTGTCAAATGCTTTTTGAAAGTCTAAGTACACTATGTCCACTGGATCACCTCTATCTATATGCTTGTTGACACTCTCAAAGAATTCTAATAGGTTACTGAGACAGGACTTCCCCTTGCAGAAGCCATGCTGGCTCTGCTTCAGCAAGGCTTGTTCTTCTATGTGCTTAGTTAATCTAGCTTTAATAATACTTTCTACCAGTTTTCCAGGGACAGAAGTTAAGCTAACTGGCCTGTAATTTCCGGGATCCCCTCTGGATCCCTTTTTGAAGATTGGCGTTACATTTGCCACTTTCCAGTCCTCAGGCACGGAGGAGGACCCAAGGGACAAGTTACATATTTTAGTTAGCAGATCAGCAATTTCACATTTGAGTTCTTTGAGAACACTCGGGTGGATGCCATCCGGGCCCGGTGACTTGTCAGTTTTTATATTGTCCATTAAGCTTAGAACTTCCTCTCTCGTTACCACTATTTGTCTCAGTTCCTCAGAATCCCTTCCTGCAAATGTTAGTTCAGGTTCAGGGATCTGCCCTATATCTTCCACTGTGAAGACAGATGCAAAGAATTCATTTAGCTTCTCTGCAATCTCCTTATCGTTCTTTAGTACACCTTTGACTCCCTTATCATCCAAGGGTCCAATTGTCTCCCTAGATGGTCTCCTGCTTTGAATGTATTTATAGAATTTTTTGTTGTTGGTTTTTATGTTCTTAGCAATGTGCTCCTCAAATTCTTTTTTAGCATCCCTTATTGTCTTCTTGCATTTCTTTTGCCAGAGTTTGTGTTCTTTTTTATTTTCTTCATTTGGACAAGACTTCCATTTTCTGAAGGAAGACTTTTTGCCTCTAAGAGCTTCCTTGACTTTGCTCGTTAACCATGCTGGCATCTTCTTAGCCCTGGCGGTACCTTTTCTGATCTGCGGTATGCACTCCAGTTGAGCTTCTAATATAGTGTTTTTAAACAACTTCCAAGCATTTTCGAGTGATGTGACCCTCTGGACTTAAAAGGCTCGTTGAAAGAGGAAGGACTTCAGTAGGCATCGAAAAGATAACAGCCTGTCTAATATTTAAAGGGAGGGAATTCCAAAGGGTAGGTGCCATAATGCACTAAAGGTCCACTTCCTATGTTGTGCAGAGCGGACCTCATGATAAGATGGTATCTGCAGGAGGCCCTCACCTGCAGAGCACAGTGATCAACTGGGTATATAAGGGGTAAGATGGTCTTTCAGGTATCCTGGTCCCAAGCTGTATAGGGCTTTGTACACCAAAACTAGAACCTTGAACTTAGCCCAGTAGCAAATGGGCAGCTAGTGCAATTCTTTCAGCAGTGGGGTGACATGTTGGCAATACCCTGTCCCACTGAGCAGTCTCACCACCACATTTTGCACCAACTGCTGCTTCCGGACTAACCTCAAGGGCAGCCCCACATAGAGTGCATTACAGTAATCCAGCCTGGAGATTATCAGTGCATGGACAACAGTGGTCAGGCTATCCCGGTCCAGAAATGTCAGCAACTGTCTTACCAGCCAAAGCTGGTAAAAGGCACTCCTACCCACTGAGGTCACCTGAGCATCTAGCGACAAAGATGGATCCAGAAGCACCCCCAGACTATGGACATGCTCTTTCAGAGGGAGTACGACCCCATCCAAAACAGGCAACTGACCAGTAATCTGAACTCAGGAACTACCATCCCACAGCATCTCCTTCTTGCTAGGATTCCAACTCAGTTTATTGGCCTTCATCCAGCCCACCACCGAGTCCAGGCAGCGGTCCAGGGCTTGCACGGCCTCTCCTAATTCAGATGTTACAGAGAAACAGAGCTGGGTATCGTCAGTGTACTGCTGAGACCTCGGCCCAGATCTCCTGATGACCACTCCCAAGGGCTTCATATAGATGTTGAACAGCATGGGGGACAAGATAGTACCCTGCAGCACCCCACATCACAATTGCCAGAGGGCCAAAAGACAATCACCCAATGCCATTTTCTGAAAATGACCGTGGAGATCAGATCAGAAGCACTAAAACAGTGCCTCCAATACCCATCTCCCCAAGTTGGCCCAGAAGGATACCATGGTCAATGGTATGAAAATCTGCTGAGAGATCAAGTAAGAATTACAGGGTCGCACTCCCCCTGTCGTTTTCCCAAAAAAGGTCATCCATCAGGGCGATCAAGGCCAATGCAGCCCCATAACCAGGCCTGAACCCAGACTGGGATGGATCAAGATAATCTGTTTCATCCAAGAGTAGTTGCAATTGCTGCGCCACAACCCTCTCAATCACCTTCCCTAAGAAGGGGGTATTTGCAACCAGTCGGTAGTTGTCACAAACCAGTGGGTCCAGGGTGGGGTTTTTCAGGAGGGGTTGGATCACTGCCTCTTTCAGGGCAGCTGGAACCACACCCTCCCGCAATGATGCGTTGACCACACCCTGGATCCACTCGGTCAACCCCCCTCGGCAAGCTTTAATAAGCCAAGAAGGACAAGGGTCGAGAGGACATGTTGCTGGCCACATCATCGAAAGCACCTTGTCCACATCATCAGGCCACATCAACAAACCATTCCCAAGAAGTTGCAGCAGACGTTGCACTGGACACCCCACTGAGGATTACAGTAGATGCGGATGAGGCATCAAGACTGCTATGGAGGCGAGCAACTTTACCCTCAAAGTGCCTTACAAACATTCACAGTGGGCCTTCGAAGGGTCTAAATCTCCATTTCCTGGGGTTGATGTCAACAGACCCCTGACAATACAAAAAAGCTCCACTGGATGGCTACTTGAGGATGCAATGGTGGCAGAGAAGTGGGCCTTCTTCACCACCCTCACCACCACACAGTAGGCACAGTGATGATGTTTTACTCGTGCCCAATCAGCCTCACAGCATGTCTTTCACCACTTGCACTCTAGCCATCATCCAGCCTGTTTCATTGCCCTTAGCTCACTGGTGTACCAAGGTGCAAACCGGGCTCCACAATACTGGAGAGGGCACTCGGGGGCAACCCTGTCAACAGCCCAATGTGCCTCACTGTTCCACAGCATGACAAGGCCTTCAACAGGGTCACCTGCTCTATCTACTGGGAACTCCCCCAGGGCATTCAGGAATCCTGTGGATTCCATTAGTCTCTGGGGGGCCGACCATCTTAATCTGTCCACCACCCCTGCAGGGGAGGATCAGAGCCATAAGTCTAAATGTTACCAGGAAGTGATCTGACCATGACAATGGGGTGACATCCACCCACCCATCTGCAGACCACCACTTCCTAGGGTATGCCCTACCCTGTGTGTCAGTCCAGTGTCATGGAGGCCATGAAGTCACAAGCTGGAACACTAGAGGCAGCCTCAGCATGGACATTGAAATCACCCAGGACTATCGTTCCGGGTTCCTCCAATACCACAGCCAAGACAGCCTTCACCAGCTCGATCAAAGAAGCTGCTGGGCAGCAGGGTGGATGGCACACCAGCAGCAACCCTAGTGTATTGTCTCCTTGGCCCAACACCAGGTGCAGGCCCTCAAAGCCAGCTCCAAGACAGAGTGGTTTCCTGGTGACAGGGATGGAAGCTCTGTAGACCACAGCAACTCCTCCTTTCCCATCCCTGCAGCCTATGTTGGTGTTGCACCGAGTATCCAGGTGGGCAAAGCTGGATCAGATCAACTCCTCTCAGCTCACCCACCCAAGTCTCGGTAATGCACACCAGATCGGCACCTTCATCCACAATCAAATCATGGATGAGTGTAGTCTTATTGTGTACCGATCTGGCATTAAACAACAGCACACACAGGCCAGTGGCACAGCATATGAGCAATGAGAAACCCATCCATGAGTGGAGTGGGAGCGAGGAACAAGGCGTAGATAGCGTTGCCCTCGTCTTCTGTGGTAGTTCACCACCTCCCCATGGCTATACCTCCCTCTATCTGTGATCACTGGAACTGAGGTGGCATCACCCATGTCCCTCCTTCCTAAGACTGCTCCTAAACCACTGATATGAACCCAACAAGAGCCCACCAACATTAACCTACATTATTATTATCATCATCATCATCATCATCAACAACAACAACAACAATATGTCATCAGTTTGCATGACTGCTTATATGGCAAACATAGACAAATCCCTGCCCTCAATGACTTTACGGTGCTTTTCAGATGGTGTTCCAGGAAAGTCTGGCCCACCAGGAAGACTCTTAAGGGTTCATCAATGAGAAGATGATTAATGCAGGACCTTCAACAATGTAACATGCTGCTTCTCAATAAATTGTTGCAAATGCTGAGAGAGAGTGTAGGGAGACTCTGCTATGAGCCAGCAGGCCCCATGTTCAAATCTCACCTCTTCCATTAATTCACTCGGCAGCCACTTTCCCTCTGGCTTTCTGCAACATAGGGATAAGAATCATGGCCCTCCCTTTCAGCCTTTTTGTAGGGACTTCTGGGAGCCAAACTTCACGGTACATTAATTGTGTGCATGCAGTTAAGATGCTTTGGGTTTTTAAAGTTTAAATTGCATCCAGGAGGTGAGGGATGGCCAATCAGGAGCAGGAGCATAGGATGTGGAGGTACTTTCCTACCCATGCAGTGGTTCCAATGAAAATCCCTCTCCATTCACCAAGGTGCTGTTATCCCTGAGATGGAAACTTCCATTGGCACTACTGCGACCTTCACAATAATGGGGAGAGGGGTATTTTCTTCAGGTTAAGCCATCCTTCCTCACCAAACTACAGTCCCAATCCTAACCAGGCATTTCTGTAGCTGCAATTTAAACTTCAAAGATGATTGCATTCACACAATTAACATAACGTGTTGTTTGGACCCTAGGTCACATATGTGAAGTGTTTTGAGCACTGTACAAATGCTAAGCATCACCATGAATTGCATCATCCAGAACACATCCGTATTCCCAACCGAACTAAGGACTATAAAGCACAATTGCAGGGGAGGGGTGTTCAAGAAGTGTTGCTGAGAGTGTTGGCATTGCACTTCCTGTGGGCCCACGGGTTGCGTAAGTTTTGAGAGAGATCCCAACTGTGGCTATGTGCAGCGTCTAATCCCATCCCGATATTAGATGGGCCCATCCCCATGTGGAGTCAGTGTGGGTGGGTGGGCTTAGAGCTGTGCTTCCCAACAGGCTTGCTGCTGGCTTTCATGTCTCTTTGTTGCAGGGCCCAACTCTTTCACCGAAGCCGTGAGTTACATCCAGTCCCAATACGAGAGCAAGAATAAGTCGTCCAACAAGGAGATCTATACGCATGTCACCTGTGCCACTGATACCAACAATATCCAGTTTGTCTTTGATGCCGTAACTGATGTCATAATTGCCAACAATTTGCGTGGATGTGGATTGTATTAAAGCTTCTTTCTTTCTTTCTTTCTTTCTTTCTTTCTTTCTTTCTTTCTTTCTTTCTTTCTTTCTTTCTTTCTTTCTTTCTTTCCTCATCCCTTCGCCCTTCTGGGAAGCAATTTGCTGGTTAGGCTGACAGGTTTGTTTCTTTGCTGCCCCCCTCAACGTTTAAGCCCATTCCTACCGCTGTGTTTGGGAAGGATGATCCCATATCCCACTATAAGCATTTGCATTCAAAGGATTGTTTTATCATGTACATGTTGCCAGCAGGGGCGGGGCGGGGGGAGGTAGCCTCTTGCCCCTCCTGAAATGAAGACATAGCAAAATAATCCCCTTTCCTGACTCTCCAAAATCTTGCCAGAAAATCCAACTTCCTCTCCCCCTTCTCTTCCCTCTGCTTTTAAAAACCTTTCTCTTTCTGCAGTTACTGAAACTAACACAATGGCGGTTAACAAAGCCTCTCACTACATATATTTCATGAGCCAGGTTGCTAGTTTTTTTAAAAAATCAGGCAATCCAAAACCTTCAGTATTTGACATTAGAAGGCCAAACTTTAGATGTAATGTGGGAGGTCTGAATAAGATCGCCCATGATTTTAAAAAATGTTAATGGCAACCCAGGAAGGGGGGGAGTTGATTTGGAGTGGGACCCAGAGGACTGAGGGTTAGCCATTTTCACTGCACCGCTTTTCCAGTTAATGCCCCCACCCACCCACCCAAAAAAGCTGCTGTTTGAAATGTGGGAGCTCCACAGAGCAAACAGCAACTTCAGAAGGGACTGCTTTTCTTAGAAAATGGCTCAGACTTAGGGCCTCTTCAGACTGGTGGGTTTTCTCTGGTATATCCTGCAACATGTCACTGTCGCAGTAATAGTGCATTAGTGATGAGTTCATATTGGACCATCCACACACCATTCCACTTTATTAGTTGTTCTGCAGTGCCTCTCCAATGTTACTGCATTGTTGCGACAAAAGCGGAACAACAGCAAATGAAGCAGTACATCCACCCTGACATTTTTGCAAGCACAAAGTATTGAAAGTGGGATCACCTATGGCAGCCCCAGTAACAACATGAGTACAAATCATGACTAATGTTCGATACGAAAGGATATCTGGGGGGGCCCTGGACAGATCAACCGTCCTTCAGTGCAGCAACCGTCCCTGATCCAAATAGCACAGGCATTCATGTGTGCACATGCAAACACACCCTATTCACAGATCTGCCAGCATCACCTCTGGTTTGGCCCAAAATGACTGTTGAAACATGAATGTTTGAATCTCCAAAGCCAATCGGTAGGAGGTCTGCCTAGTTTCCTCACTTTTTCCCCAGTTCCATAAGAAGAGCACATCCTCTGGAGACCCATTTGGACTCCAGCTTCTATTCCAAAGTTACATGGACAGAATAGGATGGCTTGGACTGAGGCTGAGGGTGTTTGTGTTTGCTTTAGAGGCAACTAATGGGGTGCCTGCAAAAGTCTTACTGAAGTGTCTTTTAATAGGAGAGGTCTGGATATAGATGAGTAGAAGAATGTACATAGTAATTTGGAATAACCTAAGAAAGTGGTTTGCCAGGGTCCTTCAATGATAAAAGACAGTAATAGTGGACAGGTGTCTCTGGGAGAGCAATTGCCCGCTCCATTCTTCTTGGGCCCATGTACAGCTTCAGAAGAAATTGGCAAAGGGCAGTTGTGTATTGTAGGATCGCTGCCCCTCGTGCATGCAAGTTTGCATCAAAATGCCAGCCCATATTTTCCCACCATTTAATCTGGATCTGTCCTGTCTGTGCAAAATCCAATAAATTAAAAAAAAGAAACTGTTGCAAATGACCCATTTGCAATATCTCAACAACCTGTTTGGAAAGAACACCCGGGGTGTTCTGTGTTCTAGGGCAGAGTCCAGCAGCGGGGAACCTTTGTCACATGACCTCCTGGGAGACCTGCCACTGATGGGTGGGGCCAGAGTCAAAAGTGGGAGGAGCAACTTGTGTGACGTTTACCCTCCTAAAGTAGGCAAGTTTCCACAAACTCAGTCATCCACCCCTCTCTAGCCTCCATCCAGGCAAGCAAGAAATATGATCAGAGTTCCAGGGTATATTCTGGCCAAGCAAAAACACTCAAGGAGGCCACAAAGCAGGGTTGGTGAGGGTTGTGGCTCAGGAGGGGGCATGGTCTAGGGAGGGTCCTGTCAGCTCTTCACTGAGAAAAGCTGGAAGGGTGCAGGAGTAAAAGGGGGTTCATGCAGGCATCAGCAGAGGACCTCCCAGGAGGTAAGCCCCATTGCTGTCCACAGAGGAAGGAAGCCCACCACAGGGACTTTGCCAAGGATCTCCTCCAACTTCTAGCCAGCCATGCCTCTATTTGGTGGCCTCTACATAATGATTATCTAGTTTGTATGAAGTCTTCCCCACCACAACCACTATTTTTGAGTGGAAGAAATGTTCCACTTGGGCCACTGCCCATGGGGCACCCCCTTCCAGTGGTAGCTGGTGCACATTTGGGACTGGTGGGGCGGAAGACAGGGAGCCCAACAGTCGGCGGAGGCAGAGGCAATGAAAGGCAAAGCCAACCAATTCTAGCTTTGTCCCCGTCCTCCAATAGACTGTTGGTTGTAAGTAAGAAGACAGGCAAGCGGGGGCTGACTAGGGGCAGACTGACATTGGTGGGGCAGTTCCCCATTTGCCCCAGTGGAAGAGCCTCCATTGCCCCCTTCCTGTGTTCCTATAGGTGCATGTTGGAGGAGAGAGGCATGTGCCCATTCCACCATGCAGATGGATCAGGAACTGGGTACATTTTTAACAAGGTAGCATAGACATGGGATCTACTTTACAGTCTTTTTGAAGTGTTGTCAGTGAGAGATGGGGGAGAACTTCAATTCAATTTGCATTTAAAGCCGAATTTGTCATATTCGCACTTTCCGAAACAATATGAGAACCGAAACAGAGCCATCCTTTGAAATCTGCACTTATCCAAAATGTTGCAATGCAGCTCTCCAACCAAGCAATGTTCACAAAAATGCATAGATTAGGGGAAAGTGCTCACAAAATAAGTATATTTTGTCGGTAAAAATAAGACAAAAGTGCATTATATTAGGATAACCTGCTTGCAAAAATGTGTGCATTATTCAGAACTGCATACAACAATGTATTTATTGGGAAAGATTCAAACTAAAATGCTGAATACATTACATGAGGATTTTTTTTAAAATACAAATGACTGCAGAAATGTGGAGAATCAATTTAAGATTAGAAAATTTAGAAATGGAGAGAACCAAAACTGGCAGGTCATCCCATCCCTCTTGAAGTACAGATGGATGAAATTTGTTCATTTTGGTTTCTTTTAGGACCTCGTGTTCCCCCCCCCCAATCTTAAGTTCAGTTCACCATATTTCTGCATCCATGCGAGAAGGAAGGCAATATATATCTGTAATTAATTAATTAATTAACGTTGACGTCCTCCCAAAAATTCATCAGCATTTTACTGTGCATTTCTCCTGTAATATACACATTTCTCCCCAAGCAGTTCCCCCTGATATAATGCATTTTATATGTTATCTTCGCAAATGGATGCATTTTCATGCACACTTTCCCTGCATTGCTATGCACATTTTTCCACTGGGAGAGCTGCATTGCAAAATTTGGAGAAGTGAACATTCCAGAAGCGCAAATTATGTAGGATTATATGACAATGCAAACTGACCCAAATTTCTTCAGCATACCTGCGTGTCAGAGGTCGTCCTCTGTTTGAAGACCTCCTCTATTTGAAAGGCTGCCTGAGCCGATTTAAAGATAACAAACTCTAAGAAGGGAGAATGGGGGTGTGGAGGGGGGGCTTGACATTGCCCATCAACAGTCAGCCCCTGGAGAGCAGGTCACCTGGCCACAGTGTATGTCCTGGCCAAGCCCGTTGGAATCAGACTCACTGGTGCATTTTTCTTAATGAGAAACGTCACTTTAGAGCGCTGCGTGGATCAGCTTGCAGGCCACCCAAGATTCTACACCTCTACCCAGCCTAACTAGGCATGACTACTCAAAGCTAAGACATTGTCACTGCAGTTAGACACACACACAGCCTATAACCCTTAAATAGGTTCGGGTGGACTCTTTCTACTTGCATGAGGAAGGTGTCACAGAACGGGGGTGCCTGCACAAGCAAGCATTCCTTCCTTCTAGTTGAAAAAGTGAGGGCCAATTGAGCCTGCCAGCACAGTTGTCTGCGTATCTGGGGCGACGGCAGCAGTGACACTTCATCAAGTTCCTCCTCCTCTAGAGGAAGTGTGTGCGGCAGCTGTGGCTTGGGCGAAGAGGGGGCTGGAGGGGAGGAGAAGGGGCTGGATCCTGATCAGCCAGCATTACAACAGTTGTTAACTGGAGCTAAGGGGGAGGAGCTGTCACTGTCAAAAGTGCTGAAGCCGCCTGTCTCAGCAATTCCTGGTTGCAAGTTGCTAAGACCTCTCCTGGGTCCCATCCTGTATCTTCTTCTTCCTCTTCCTCTTCCTCCTCCTCCTCATCACTTCAGGAACACTCTGCAGGGTTCATGACAGTTGATTGCATTTCTATTTAGAATACAACATTTATACAAATATTAATCACTTTTCTTTTCTTTGGGGGGGGGCTCTTTGGTGAAGTGTAACAGGCCACCCTAGAATTGGGCCCTTCTGGTATTGTGTTTTAGAAGCCATAATGCACAATATTATCTTGGTTGCTACATGCTCTGTAATGGTGGGCCCATGTATTCCCATCTCGCGACCCGTTACCTATAACAGGCTCATTGTTACTTTCTCCATGGAATATATTCGCAAGAGGTTTCTAACCCTGAAGCTCATTGTCTTCATGGTTTGGGGATAGAGACACTTTTTCAGCACAACAGATGAATAATGGAAATGGGTTATAGTAATGCTGAAATAGGCAGAGGGTGGCAAATTGTAACGGTTACAACCTGCAAAATGGGGAACATTTCGTAGAGCTTTGGTCCCACACCTAGACCTTATTTCTCAAGATGATCACAGGAATAAGCCTTGTGCCCATTGAAGCAGCCCTTTTCCATTTTCCCTAAGAATTTAATTATTCAATTAGCTATAGTCCCCATTTTGTCCAAACCGAGAAACTATGGTTAGCAGGTTTCAAACACGAGAGGGTTTTAAACAAACGTCATCCCATGGTTGAAAATCCTGGCATGTTCAGGGCCTGCTAACCATAGTTTCATGGTTCAGACATAACAGCAAACTCTGGTTCATTGGAAGCTTCTGGTTTAAATCACATGCCAAGAAGGAAGAAGGAAAGAGGCTATGTCCACTGGAACAAGCATGATCATTCATATCTTACTTTATTAAACTAAGATATGATAATGTAAACTGGGCTGAAGGGTGGCCCCATCATCAGAGAAAACCGCATGTAACTGGAAACGTCAACATACAGTGTGCAGCATAATGACTGATCAAGCGTCAAATGGTGACTCTCACAATCACTGCAGTTAGGCAGGGAGAGAGTGTCAAATTTCTGTTGGCATTCATTTTTCTGTCTGTTCTATCAGCTACGAGGCCGCATTTCTTGAGGGCAGGCTCCCAAAATATAGCTCGCCCTGACGGCAGGGTGATGAGACTGTGTGCTCATGAGTATATTTGCCTGTACTAGTCTTCACCATCCTGGTGTCCTCCAGATGTTTTGGACTACAGCTCCCATCAGCCCCAGCCAGCATGGAGTTTAAAATATCCAGAGGGCACCAGGTAGGGGAAAGCTGGACTATATATAATGTTTTAATATAGTGTAGTATTTAGTATACTGTAACACTTATGACTTTGTTGCCATATAATCAGCTGCTACTAGGTTAAGCCAACTACAGTCTACCTCTTCCACAGATATCAGCCAGCCCAGTCAAAGCTGGTTGAAATTGCAAAAGTGCCAGAATAATTGGCTGCCTTTCCTGGGGAGCAGGGGGCAAGAACAGAAACCACAGGAAGCTGGCTCAGGGATGAAATATTTCCCAGGAGACAACTTTTCTATAGTCCTCTTTCCACTTTTTCCTCAGCGAGCGCTGAACTTTGAGGTTTTCCCGGAGAGGTACCACTGGTTATCTGTAGGTAGTTTTGTTCCTTGGGCTCCTGGTTGTCAAGGAGACAAGAGGTTGGGACAAACCAGCCAACGTTTGACTTGTAGGCCTTTTTGAGACAACAACAGAGTTTTACAAAATAATTTTTGAACAGGATTTTGTATGACGGGGCAGTAAGCACTTTGAAGGGACTTGAATGTTGGGCCTGGGGCTTAGGGCCAGACCCAGTGTCTTTAGGCCGCATCTGAGCCCCCTTTTCCAGAGCCCTGATGAGTGCCACCATTGAAATTGCCCAGAATACCCCAGAGAGGTGCTTCATCACTCTGGTGCATTGTGGGCAAAGGTAACTACCCCTGCAAGCAATCATTGGATGACCCCTTTTACCGCCACCTTCATCCCTCCAGGAGTGTAATCGTCCAGGATCTTGGGGGGTCTTAGACCCCTTACTTTTGGGGGAGCAGGGTCTCTATGTCTCCAGAGTCCTACAAGCTGATCAGCATGAAGGGGGAGTATGTTAGCCACTGAGAAGAACCTTCTAATATGCTTCCTTGCCCTTTCCTGTTGATTGGAACCAATCAGAAGACTCTTCGCAGTAGCTAACACAATCCCCTTTCATGCTGATAGGCTCTTAGGGACATCTGTTGTTCTGGGAGAAGGCACACACAGAAAGGACTGAGGAATGTGGAGATGACAATGGAGAGCAAGCAAAGTGAGTGAGGGGGTGTAGCAGTGAGGGAGCGTGGCATAGCTATCATGAAAGGACTCTGTGCTTCTGAATTTGCCACTACACTATTGGACTCACCCCTCTTCTTGCATCCAGTGGAAATAAATAGGTGGAGATGGCCCAGGAGTCTGTCAATAGGGGGCCTGTCAGCATGCAGGGCTCCAGCCAGCATAGGGAAGCCCACCAAAGGGTGCCGTTCCAAGGGCCCTTCTCAAACTTGGAACTGGCCCTGCTTAGAGCGGCTGCAATGTTTCTTCAGGAGGGCTAGAGATATGGCAAATGAAACAGGGAGGAGGGCAGTGCAGCGCAATCTTCCGGCAACACTGTTCTTTGACTACTTGCCAGGAAGCGGAGGCAGTGAGCCCAGTGCATGGGCAGGCTTAAGGCTGCTGATCAGATCAAGAAAGAAGCAGATCCAAGGGTGGAATCAGGTCCAGATAGAAGGCACCGAGTGGGATTTAATCCAGGGCAGAGAGAGGTCAGGCCAAGGGCATGCTGGAGCAGACTGAGCCAGGAACAGCCAGACAAGGCATACTGGGAGGCAGAAGGAAGGGCCAGGAGCTCCATGAAGGTCTCCTGGAGAGGGCCAGGCAAGGGGAAGCAGAGGTCCAAGGACGGGCAGGTGGGTTTAGAAGGTGGAGGAAGTAGCGTGAGGTGCCGTCAGACTTCCCTGTTGAGGAGAGGCGGGCTTGCAGAGGCTGCTCTGTGGGTGGTTGACGAGGTAGGCACTTAGGACTGTGCCGTACACCGAGTGGGACCATTGGTCCGTCCAGTGCAGTATTGTCAAGACCGACTGGCAGTGGCTGTCCAGAATCCCAGCCCTATGTCGAGGTCCCAGAATTGGAACCTGGGACCTGTGGCATGCAAAGCAGATACTTAATAAGAGGTGTCATGTCACCACCACCCACACACACAGATGAAGAAAACTTTATCCAGTTGTGCTGAAATTTGAGGATAGTAGCTGTACTGGACATAGGGGAAGGGCCATAGCTCAGTGGTAGAGCATCTGCCTTGCATGCAGAAGGTCCCAGGTTCAATCCCCGGCTTCTCCAGGCGTGGCTGGGAGAGACTCCTGCCTGAAACCCTGGAGAGCTGTTGACAGTCAGAGTAGAGGTGAGTAACACTGGCTAGGTGCACAAAGACTTGGCTCGGAAGGTGGCCAGACCCAGATAGGGCCGGCCCTCCAGACACCTTATTGCCTGCGGCAAGATCAGAGCTTGGAAGATTACTTTTAAAAAGTAATAAATTACAGTTACAGTTACAAGGCCCCCCAAAAGTAGTAATTACCGTTACAATTACAATTGCTCTGAAAGTAACTGATTACTTTACTTTTACTCAAAAGTAATTGCTACAATTACATTTTAGTTACTTTTTTTAAAAAATTGCCTACAAGGTGCTGGCCTTGGCTGCTGCACATCTAAGTATCCTAAAACAACATTAAAAATGAGCACACACACAGAGATGGTAGTAGAATTTCCCCCCATAAGATTAACAGAATGGCATAACAGAATCTCACATCCCCTCACCCCACCCCCTGCAATGATGATACCCCCACACACTTATTTTTGTACATATATATTGCCTCCAGCTCTTTTCTCCTTCCACTCCTGTCAATTTTTAAACAATTGTTTTCTCCACCCCGTCTCGCTCTCCACCTCCTCCTTTGTGGCCTCCTAAGCACCAACAGAACATTAAGGAAGAACAACGCTGCACAGAAGCCCAATTTGAAACACATGATTTTTATTCACAAATCAGAGGAGCAGAAGACTTCCCCTGCTCCCCCCCCCAAGTAATGTGCAAAAGTAATGCTGGAAACATTATAATTACTCCTCAAAAGTAATGAAGTTACTATTCGTTCTGTTACCAGCAAAATGTAATGAAGTTACCCACTCGTTACTCAAAAAAGTAATAAATTGCAAGTAATTCATTACTTGTAACTAGTTACTTCCAAGCTCTGGGCAAGATGGCACCACCATCCCATCCCACATGCTGAAGCAGGCTGGACTGGTCTTTGCCCTTCCTGAGCAGGCCTGGCCCAAAGCATTTTCGTGCTTGGGAAAAAGGGCAGATGGGGAAGGGCTGCAGCTCAGTGGTTAGAGCATGTTTTTGCACGCAGAAGTTCCCAGCTCCCGGAATCTCAAGGACTGAGAAAGATCCCTGCCTGCAAGGCCGGAGAGCCACTTCTAGTCACTGCAGACACCAGGTGGACCAATGGTCTCGCTCGGTGTGAGGAAACCGTCTTCCTATGCTCATGTAGGGTGGGGCTATAGCTCAGTGGCAGAGCACCTGCTTTGCATGCAGAAGGTCCCGGGTTCAAATCCCCGGCATCTCCAGGTAGGGCTGGGAATGTCCTCTGTTTGAAACCCTGGAGAGGTGGCTGCCAGTCAGTGCAGACAATACTGAGCTAGATGGAGCACTGGTCTGATTCAGTATAAGGCAGCTTCCTATGTATATTCCTATTTGTACTTGTAATAACAGTTCCACCTTCCCACGACAGGCAGGGGTGGGCGACCTTTGTACTATTGAGGGATGCATTCCCTTAGAGGAAATCTAGGCACGGGCCTCATCTTGGCAGTGGTTGGCATGACACTAGCTGTGGGTGCAGCCAGAGCCAAAAGTGGGCTGGACCATCTATTATTATTAAGAATTAGCATTTATTGTCTGCCCTTCATTCAGAGGTCCCAGGGCAGGTTACAACAACAGGTTTAAATACAGCAGGTTAAAATACAGTGGTATAAACAATTAAAAACAACTAGAGTCACAATATAGGGTGGGTCCTAAAAGTATATGTCTCAGGTGTCAAAAGGCCAGGATAAAGATGTGCTTCTTCAGCATTCGCTTAAAGCTGTGCAGTGAGGTTGCCAAATGCACCTTTACTCTCTATTTCTGACATCCACACCCCCTCTCCCAGCCCAGCAGGCTGCCAGGAGAAGGGGGCAGATTGTACTTCTGAACTGATCACTTGCAGAGGGCTTGGAAATTAGTCTGAGGGCCATATGTGGCCCTCGGGAATCATGAGGCTGCAGTTCAGCAAAGTTGTAATGGGATTAAGGCTGACCTCACTTCCCAGCAAAGTAAAGCAGCAAAAGGGAAACAGGAAGACAGATGAAGGCGGGCACTGATGATGACTGAAGGGTGCCATGAGATTCTTTAAAGTGTTGCCCTTAGCATGGAAATTTGGCGCTTTGCTTCAAGCATCAAAAACATTTTGAGCTATGGTCTCTAACAAACAATTCTCAGCAGCCTGCCTTTGCCAAACTACAACTCCCAGGATTCATTGGGGGGGGATCCATGAAAGTTAAAATGGTAGAAAGAGGAATAATATGTCAACAGAGCAAGGACACTTTCAACAGTGCATCACTGTTGGTCTGTTGACATCAATAAAATTCTCTTCTGTTTTTGTTTTGTTTTTGCAGGAGCTGGGACTAGTTTTTCATTATCTGAAGTTTTAATACCCACACACAGATGAGTCATCCACACATTGCTATTGCAGTGTTATTCAGATGGGCATGTGGACTTTTAAATTTTGGTTCCCTCTGTAGTGTCAGTCAGCAAAATGTAGTTTTAGAACAATGGGTGCGTGGGTGACAGTGAGAGAATAAAGAGGGAGGCTGTCAGAAATAAGAAAAGAAACAGGAAAAGACCTCAGGCTCAAGGAGAAGAGTGAAGACAAGGGGGGTTGAGTAATGGCGAAAATGGTAACGAAGTTGAGCTGAAGCTAATTGGGACTGAAATGTGCATGTCTGAAATATGCACATTTCAGGATATTGAATATTTTTATTCTGATGGGTGAATTCTAAAATTCAAATTTTGAGATGCAAATTTTGACATATCTTTTATAACATTGGCTGGAAACTCAAGTTCCAGTGTAACTGTGCACTCTTGATGGCCACATGTGATTGAGGAAGTCCTGCTTTTGATTGCCAGACCTTGTAGTCGTGCACCAAAAGGCGTGCTTAAAAGACGGGACTCAATAAACCCAAACGTCAACATTTGAACTTTGTAGCAAATCCTAATGGGCCTTGAACCCACAGAGATGTGTAGAAGAACTCAAAAGAAATAAGGTTTTGCTATTTCACCAATCAGCTTGAGCCTTGAAAAGGGTTCCAGAAATTGTCTTTCTTTTGAGTCACGTGCAATGACTTTCTGTGTTAAAACTTCATGTTCCCTCATGCTATGGATAAGACTAACTTTTGGAAACACAAATTGAAATTTGATCAATGTTTCAAATGTCACAATTTGGACATTAGTTCTGAAATTTTATATCAAAATTCAATATTTGGAACCAAAATTCACCATCACTTCCCCCCCTATTACATATTCCCTGATTTGAATGACCAACATGTAGCACAAAATCTACTATATGCTGTGCAAATCAGATGTCAGATATTGTCAAATGCAGGTGCTGAATGCTGTATATTTATACATCCAGACAATATTTGGTGAATATTCATGCCAAATCTTGTACAGGAGGAGGGATTTTTGAATGGGGAAGCAGATTCATTTCTGATACTTCTCTGGGTCAGGACTGGATGTGAACCGAGTTGATATGCATGGCATGGAGACAGTGGATAGAGAAAAGTTTTTGTTCATCACACCAGAATTCAGGAACATCTGATGGAGCTGAATGTTGAAAGATTCAGGACAAACCAAAGAAAGTACTGGTTCACACAGCACATATTTGAACTCTGGAATTTGCTCCCATAAGAGGCAGTGATGGCCACCAACTTGGAGGGCTTTAAAAGAGGATTAGACAAATTAACAGATGATAAAACTGTCAATGTCTACTAGCTGGGAAGGCTATGTTCTAACTTCATTATCAGAGGCAGGATGTTTCTCAGTACCAGTTGCTGGGAATCACAAGTATAGAGAGTGCTGTTGCATTCAGATCCTGCTTGGGGCGTCCCATTAGAGCATCTAGTTGGCCACTGTGAGAACAGAATGCTGAACTAGATGGGCCACTGGCCTGATCCAGCTGGGCTCATCTTATGTTATGCTGTTATAACTTCTCAATTTGTATGTATCTCTGTAAACCTAGAAGACAGATGGGCTATTCAGAAAAGACCCCTACATGCGTACAGGTAATGCCATACCCGCCAGTCCCGTCCCCAAACATCCATGCACTTCCTGCCACCCCCAAATTTCTACACTGAGCATAACATCAGATGTCAGATATTGTAAAACATGCTGTGTATGTTCCTTTTTCTATGTTGCACTAAACTAGGGATGGAAAGTTATATCAGTTCGGTCCTCTCAGTTTCTCTTTTTTTGCAACCTTAAATTCAGTTCTCCACATTTCTGCAGAAATTTACAATTCATTTTTAAAAAAAAAAAAAAACCTCATGAAAATTCTTCAGCATTTTAGTGCAAATTTCTCCTAATAAACATATTTTTGTCTGCAGTTTCGACTAATGGATACATTTTTGCAAGCAATTTCTCCTTACATCATGCCTTTTTTGGGGTTGTTTTCACAAACATATTCATTTTATGCAACTTACCCCTAATATATGCATTTTGTAAACAGTGGCTGGAGACCTGCTTTGCAAAATTCAGATAAGTGTGAATTTTGAGGGATGGCTGAGTTTCAGTTCTCATGTTGTTTCAGAAAGTGCAACTTTGTTAGATTCAGCTTTAAATGTGAACTGAATTTCTCCCCCATCCCTGCACCAAACACATGGATGTTGGTGAGCTGCATAAAATTTGGGGATGGAGATGGAAGGAACCTCACTCCCCATTGCACCCATACGGAGGGGGCTCTTCTGAACAGCCCTTAAGTCTAGCCTCTTGACCAGGAACAGAACAGTGTACAAGTACCCTTGTGCATCCTCATTTAAATTGTGTTTCAGTTAAAACAGACTGATCTTCTTCCAGTCAAGGAGGTATATTTCTGTTTATCCCTTTGCAGAATAAGATTTGCTCTTCATTTAAAAAAAAAAAAAAACTTTCTCAAGGTTCATAAAATGACATGAATGTTCCTTTGGGGAGATGGCCCATTTTCTGTGGTCCAAAAGTCAGCACTCTGAGAGCTTGGCAAATGTGACATCCCCACAACAAAACTGCAACCTTTAATTAAAATGCAAGGCCTGCGTACAGCAAATAGGAAGCAAATGCACCTTTTTTTGCACAAAGACTTTAAAGAGGCACTGAAGAAAGGAAATGAGGGACACATTGAAGGTCGGGGCACGTGTGAGAAGTTAAATGTCAACATTCCCAGGGAAGAGAAGGACTGAGATGAATTGTGTGGAAGGAGTGGATTGTGGGTCTTACAGAAATCTAAAATCAGGGGTGCCTTGAAGGTAATACAGAATTGCAATTAAGGAAGTGAGCTGGAAACCAAGAAGCATCCATTCAAATCTCACCTCTGCCATGAATTTATATACTGGCCTACCTTACAGGGGTATGTAATGATTAGTAAGAGACTGCATTTGGATACTCACCAGCAGCCTTTGCCAACCTGGTGCTCTCCAAATGCTGGGGCCGATGGGAGTTGTAGGGTAAAACAGCTGAAGAGCACCAGGTTGGCAAAAGCTGCTCTAAAGTGTTCACAAAAGCTTAGTATGATGATGATTACAGAGAATCATGTATGTAGCACAAAACAATTATTCTTACACACACACACATTTTCATATTAATCTGCTGTCGTCTTAATCTCATGGCAATTCAACAGGGCTTTGATCTTTCTTTCCTTTTTTTCAAGAAGCAGTATACTAATTGCCCTTGTGAAGCTGTGCCCCTGC
The DNA here is from genome assembly GCF_030035675.1 of Rhineura floridana. Lineage (NCBI taxonomy): Eukaryota > Metazoa > Chordata > Lepidosauria > Squamata > Rhineuridae > Rhineura > Rhineura floridana. The sequence continues at coordinate 8,531,344 of NC_084492.1, read as the reverse complement.
GAAAAACCAGGTGTGTGTCCATACACTTAATACAGTGCCAAATCTTCAACCGAAATTCCTCACTTTGTAGTGGCCAATCTGCAGAGACTGGTCCATTAGGGCAAATGGGGCACTGCCCCACCAAGCTCAGTCCGCCCTCAGAGAGCCCCCACCTCCCTGCCTTCCTAATTCCAACCTGTGGCACTGCTTGCCAGCTTCCCTCTGCTTACTCTCAGGGTTGTCCTTGTAGAACTCTGCAGGGAAGAGGACAAAACTAGAACTCTGTGGCTCTAGTTTCACCTGCCGTTGATCCCCCACGCCTTCCACCCTATCAGTCTCAATGGGCACCAGCCACCACTGGCAACCACAGTAAACTGATCGCTTTCATTCCACTGTGCTCATCCCTTCACCCTTTCCATGGGCAGGATGGGTGTTACGGCAATAAATCAAAATTCAGCACCAAAGCAATTCCCCATAGAGGTCATCCAGAAAAATTGTGTGTGCCTTTATCCATTATTAACATACCTGTCATACCTATATGAGGGATGCGTGCATAGTCTGTGCTTTAAAGAAGTTGAAATTCTGCATCCAAGAAATCCAATTTCTGTGCCAAGTTCATCTGGATTCCGTGTTCTGTATAAATTATGCAACTGAGTAAATGAGCATAATTTATTCTCTTATTTTGCATAACATCTTTTGTAGTTTTTCTTTTTTTAAAAAATACTTTTCATAGTTCAGTCTGGTTTTGCTATAAATGGGGTGGGGCAAAATCACTGAAGCCTCTCCTGCGACTACTAAGCCATCTCTCTCCGGCTTCTGGGATTTCAGGAAATGTTGCCCACGCACTTTCAAATTCAAGCACATCTTCACAGCCATAAGAGCTAGAAACTTTGGTGTGGGGGGGTTCTTTTTAATGAAAAAGTAAAGAAATGTGAAATTCTTAAGCAGAATGTATGTGTCTGCCCTATATTCATGGATAGCACTTATGCCACCATTATTGTGCAAAGCTGAAATGTGAATTCCCTCTGTGACACTGATGTCCAAATAATATTGCCGCCCTGGGCTCCTGCTGGGAGGAGGGACGGGATATAAATCAAATAATAAATAAATAAACAAAATAATATACTGATCTGCTGAATTCATACCTTGCACAGCAGGCATATTAACCAAACCATTAGAATTTCCCTTACAGCATCAATAAATACAATAAGGCTTTAAAGAAGATGACATTCTGCATCCAAGAAATGGAGTTTAGCCTGCCAGGTCGTTTGGGAAAACCATACTCATCCGCCCTACACCTGACATCATGCATGATGTCAGTCATGATGCACTTAAGGATGAGGCTTCAAAGGAGCAATTGGGACCTTAAAGTGAACTCCCAATTGTTCCTTTGCTGGAGCAAGGTGAACTCCCAGTTGCTAATCAGCTGATGGGCAGGAGAAGCACAACTTGCTCAAGGAGAGGGAGGTGGTTTCCATTCAGTGGAAACCACTTCTCATTCCCAGACCATCTCTTTGAAAGCCTTTTATAAACAGCCCCGTGCTGCTCCTTAAACCTCTAGTTTGGGGGATTTAAGGAGCAGCACAGGGCTTTTTACAAAGTGAAAGTCTCTGACAATTGAGCCTTCAAAGCTAAGTGTCACCTGACATGACTATGATGTCAGGAGATTGACAGTGCCCCCCTGGTCAAATTCAGCCCACCAGCTCCCCACCCTTGCAGTAAGGCATGATGCAGAGGACATGTCTGTAAACACGTGAAGACATGTGCCAGTGAAATCCAGTAGCCCATGGCTACCTGGAATAAGCCCATTGGGTTGTACTCAGACCAGTGTTGTCACTGCTTTTTACCACAGAAACAAGGGTGAAAAGTTAGTTATCATGATTAACTTAAGTCCCATCGATTTCAGTGAGACCTAATTGAAACTAACTTAGTCCAGCTCCAGCCCATTCTGTATCTGCCAACGTGCTTGCAGCTAAAACTGTAAAATGTCTATTGCGGCTCTGCTGGCATACCACATGACATCCTGAGAATATCTGTTTGAATTTCCCAGCCCCCAAATGCCTAGCGCTTATAGCAGGGTGGGGAATCTTTTTCAGACTGAAGGCCGCATTCCCTTCTGGGCAACTATCCGGGGGCCGCATGCCAATGCTGGGCGGGGCTAAAGGCAAAAGCTAGCGGAACAACAGGTGTAAATGTTACCTTTGTACAATAAGCTAGTTTGCACAGTAGGTCACATAACCCACTTTGTCCTCCATGCGGATGAGCAAGAGGCATTGCAAGAGTTCAGGGGTGCATTCCAGCTAAGCAAAAAAATGTGAAGTAGCACAGGTGAGGGTTGTGCCCTGGCGAAAGGTGGTGTGGCAGAAGAGGAGGAGATGTCACCTGGGCAGAGTCCTGAAGGCCAGATTGAGAGGCCTGGAGGGCCACATTTGGCCCTCAGGCCTAAGGTTCTCCTCCCAAATAAAAATTATAGAAAGATCTTGGCCTTGGGGGTTGTATAACTGGATGACTATTAAACTATAAGTGGGAGCTACAATATTCCTGTTCAGGGTTCCAGCCACTCATTCTGTCCAAGGAGTGCATCAATGATCATCCATAGTTATTATGCATGATCAGTCTTCGTTGAGCTGGTTTTTGTTATAGCTTTTTTATTTAAGATTTATTGTACTTCTGCAAACCGAGGGTCTTTTCTCAAGTATTCTGATGCCTCCCACCTCTTTCTCAGCAGCTCATTTTGCTACAGTCCTGTCTGCATGCACCATCTGAGTTTGGTATTCAGTGGAGGTTGGTGGTTCTCATGTCAGTGGGGCAGTGAATCTGCTCCGGGTTTTAGTCAGAACTTTCAAGGAGCTGTCCAAGGTGCTTTTCATGGCTGTTTGGAACCACTGTTTTAGCTCTGGTTCCAATTGGTTCCAAGAAAGCAATCTTTCACAGTGCCGAAGAGCCTTAGCAGGGTGGATGCAACCAGACATTTTCAAGCTGTGTTTTTTTTAAACACACACACACACACATTGTCTTCTTTATGGGGAAAGGCTGTAAAGAGTCATTGTAAGATCTCTGCAGCCTTCTAAGCCAAGCAGGACTAGCTGGGGTCAGTACCTAGTGGTGATGTGCTGGACTTCCGCCCAACTAGGATTTAGCACCAGATTTTCCATTAACTCACTTATTCAGTATCGTTGCAGATCAGAATTTTATGTAGTGATTTTCTGCAACTATTTTAGGAAATGGGTTTGTTTTTTTTAAAATCCACACCTAAAATATTGATATTAACATCGATATTTTTATTGCTACTTCCTTCAATTTATCAACGTTTCCTTTAATTTATCAATATTTCCTTTCCAGATATTTCCTTCAAAATATCAATATTGATATAAATATTTTTTCTAAGGGGAGAGGGAAACAGATTGGTGAAAGCAGCAGCTTGCAGACAAAGAACGAACTCAAATCGATACCAGCTTGTTAGGTCAGCAGAATGCTTTTAAACCGGCACTGGCCGACAGATGCCATCCCTAATATCTACAAGGGAAACCATATGGAAACTCTTGTCTAACTTGCCTTGTGTTCCAGGGAAGAAGCCCTGTGTATAAATGAAACTGATGAGGGCCAGCCCTACCATTAAGCAGAGTGAGGCAGCTGCCCCAGATGGCCAATCCTGAGAGACCCACCCCACCTTGCACTTCTGGGATTCCTGCTGTTGTGCAGAATTTCTGGTTTGGCATCTTTGTCTTAATTAGGCCCCATTTATTTAAAAGCTGTCCCACCGAGGACTTTCCTCTTGTAATAATTTTCTTCTCCATAAATTTGGTTGCTATTTTACAACCTTTTTCTTTTCTTTTTTTGCAGAATGACAGCCAGTGTAATAAAACAGACTGTCTCATATTAACATGACTTTGTACTTCTCTTTTATTTTCATGCACATTCAAAGCACATTAGTTCCCCCCAAAGAATCCTGGGAACTGTAGTTTATCCCTCACTGAGCCACACTTTCCAGCCACCTTAACAAACTACAGTTCCCAGGATTCTTTGGAGAGGGAAATGTGCTTTGAATGTGTTTCAAAGATAAGGTGTGTACGCAGCCTATGTCTTTCTTTCTGACTTGGAGAGAGTTTTGAGTGCTGTCCCCACACCTGAGGTTCCTCATCCCGCATATAAACCCTTTGGAATTGCCTCTGGAACAGGATTGCAAGCAAAATCCTCCATCCCACTGTCTGCAGACACAGTCCAATCAGAAAATCAGCAATGGCACCAGTCAGTTAGTTGTTTGATGGGGAGGACAGAGTGGAAGGAGATAATAAACTGGTAGGTTTGCCAAATTCCTGCCCCAGGTTACATGCATGCAGCCCTGGAAAGGGACTACAGAAAGATCCACATGCAACATTTGTATGCATAGCTCATTATCCACAAGGGCAGCCTTCACCAACCTGGTGAAATGTTGCCATGTCTCCAGATTTCACCCAGAGACTGCCATTTTTGGGGGTCCTCCCTGGGTCTCCAGGCAAGTCACCCCAATCTCTTGATTTCTGGTTAGCCAGGGGGGCATGACAACAGACCCAAACCTCCCTTCTTCCGGGAGATTTAGGCCTGTTGTTGCACCCCTTCCACTTTGGAACTGCCTGCATCCCATTGGGGGGGCAAGGAGGCAGATCCTCCTAGCCCGTCCCATGGGATGCAGTTGTCTCCAAGGGCCCGCCCCATGATATCACTAGGGCCCACCCCTGAAATCTCAGGATTTGAAATGCGTCTGACCAGAGCTTGGAAAAGTTACTTTTTTAAACTACAACTCCCATCAGCTCCAGCCAGTATGGCCACTGGATTGGGCTGATGGGAGTTGTAGTTCAGAAAAGTAACTTTTCCAAGCTCTGCTTCTGACCTGGCAACCCTAACATCGCCCCCTCTAGATATTTTGCACTACAGCTCCCATCGTCCTCAGCCAGCATGGCTGTACAATGCTGGGGCTGATGGACGTTGTAGTCCAAAACATCTTGCTCTTCACTGGCCTCCCATCCTTACTATTCACTTCTTTTTCCCCAAAGTAATCTTTTTTTTTAGAAAAAAATGCTTTAAATAAATAAACACATGGATTTTGACAGACTCCTGAACCTTGCTAAATCCTACTTTTTCTTTGCTAGTTAGCTGCAGAAACTTACTTTATTTTTTGCACCTTTGATTGTTCTGAACCGTTATTAACTGTCATTTTGTATGGAGTGTGAATGACTGTCCGTTGGTTTAATAGACTTTTTGATTCTTATTGTAATAATTTATTGGCTGTCAGTAATGTATTTATTAGCTACCAAATGTTAATAAAGTGCCAGCTCTTTTCTAGCGTGTTAGATATTTTCTTGGGTTTTCCCCTACCATGACATCATCAAGGAAATCACAAAATGATTGACAGTCTTGTCTGTTACACACAAAAAGAGGTACTTCCTCACACAGCTCATAGTTAAAGTATGGCAGTCGCTCCTACAAGATGGCCGCCAACTTGGATGGCTTTAAAAGAGGGTTAGACAAATTCAGAGAGGATAAGGCTATCAATGGCTACTAGCCAAAATGATCTACCTCCGCTGTCAGAGGAAACCTCTAAATACCAGTTGCTGGGAATCACAAGAGGGGAGAGTGTTGCTGTTGCACTCAGGCCCCACTTGTGGGCTTCCCAGAACAGGCAGCTGGTTGACCACTATGAAAAAAGAATGCTGATCTAGATGGGCCTTTGGCCTGATGCAACAGGGCTCTTATGTTCCTCCATCATAGGTAGATACAGATGGATGAGTGATAGATGAATGCCTATATTTCTGTACTTGTAAATGGTGGTACAAGTATAGTTGCATGGGTATCCATCTCAAATCAACCCAAGGGGTGACCGGATTCTGTCCGTTTATTGACAGTGGTTTGAGTCAGGCACTATGAGCCTTCAAGGAGCCTCAGGCTCATACACTTGGCCCTTCTCCGCCTCCAACCCTCTTGTCACTTGCAGTGATTGCTTCCTTCCTTTCTTAGTTTGAGACAAATAATTGTTTTCTGTTTTATCCAAGCCTGTATGCATTTGTCCTGCAAATCAGAATTAGAAAACACAGCTTAAGTTTGGAGTGGGGAAACTACAGCCCAGGGGATGTATGCAGCCCTTGATCTACTTTCATGCAGCCCTCATTGTCTTCTAGCTGTCCAAATGCTGCAGCCTCACTCTTGCTGTCTGCACTATACCATTTCATGTGTGTGTGCACACATCAGAGAGAGCGAGACAGTGAGAAAGAGCAATGCAATCCTGTAATACTAGAAGCTCAACCCACCACTGGCTCTGGTTCCTCCTACCCCATCAGGCTCCACATCATCAATTGTGGTCTCCAGTTGACATTTCCTAAGGGACAGCAGCCCTTCACAGGAAAAAATATTCCCCATCCTCTGGCTATAATCTTGGTTTGTAGAGCAAATGCAAACCACGATTTGCCTATGCAGGTGAAATGGTAAACTATGGTTTGCTTCAGGTCAGGAAAGGAGGGAGGGAATCACTGCCCATGAGATGTGACAACCCATTCGCCTGAAGCTATTCAACATTCTCATGGCCCACCAAACCATGGTTTGGCATTATGCCTGAACCAAGCCTGTGTGACACTTCTTGGGGAGTGAACAGTACACTGTTGTGCATGTTTCTCCAGAAGTAAGCTCTACTGTGTCCAATGGGGATTACTCCCAGGTAAGTAGAATTCCTTTTTGCACTTTACATGAATGCATGGGGTAAGGCTTCTGGGTTTGTGGCAACTGTATCCACTTCTAACATCAACACATTCAGCTGAAGGTGTGAACAGAACCAAGGCATGTCCAAGTTGTCTGTATATAGGGTTTCTCTGCACAGTTGCAAAGAGCAGGGTCCCCAGTCACATGTATGAAGTTTAATGGCCAGTCTTTCCCAACCTGGTGCCCTCCAGAGGTTTGGACTATGACTCTCATGAGTCCCAGCTAGGTATGTAAGGAGACAGCGACTTACATCCTGTCCTGGGTTTGTGGTAATCAGCACTGTTGCCATTCCATTACAGTTCGGTTTCTGTTGAAATCTACATTGTCTTGTTATCCACAATGGAAATGTCAAAAACAATGCAGAAAATAATGTAATTCTTTATGTAACATTTGTGGATGCTTGTGTTCACTTGCATGGTTTCCGTTTTTGAACTCAAACATGCAAGTTGCGACAATATCTACTCCGCTTTCCATTTCCAGTGGGATTCTCAGACATCCCTAGCCCCATCATGATATGGCCTTACTGGATGGGGCTGATGGGAGTTGTAGCCCAAAACATCTGGAGGGCACCAGGTTGGGGAAGGCTGCTAGAGGCTTTTGCTGTGTTCAGACCTGAAGCTGGCCATGCAGAGGCCAAGAACAAAAACTAGAATCATTGCTAGAGTGCCCACATGTCCCACTTTGCAGAGAATAGTCCTCTACCGGAAGGGTGGTCCAGTCCAAGTCTGGTTTAAAGGTGCTAAGAAGGGAGCACTGAAGTTGCACATCAACAGGTAGCATTTGGGAAGCAGAGCTACAATTCCCAGAGTTCCATGAGAGGAGGGATTGGTGGTTAAACCGCTCGGGCTCGGTACACGCATAGCCTTTGAAACACACGGGTTGTTTTCTTATAGTACGCTTTTGTACATGGCGGTTTGCAATTGTACACACCTTCACATAGTAACATCATCTGATGTGGCAGCTACTATCCATGCTGTCTGTAGTAATACAAGCAGGTGGGTTTGTTTTCTAACTCCCCTCCCAGACCTACCTACCTACTTACTTGATGTATTTATTTAATGCAGTCTTTCAGAAGAGAGGGGCTGTAAAATGGTGCATTGTTGATATTTGTTTGTTTGTTATTGTTTTATTTATATCCCTCCCTTCCTCCCAGTAGGAGCCCTGATATACAGGGTTATATGTTGGTATGCAGAGGCAGCTAAGGGACTGTACTGCTTCCTATGTTGCCTATTTCATTTATAGACATGAGGGGGGAGTGGCACAGCCCTGCAATGTCAGTAGGTCTGCCCCAGTAGGAGGTGACCTGAGAAAGCACTCTCTGTGTCCACATGTATGCAGTGGCTGGTGGTGGCTCCATGCCAGTGGGGCAGTGGAATCTGCTCCAGGTTTTAGTCTGAACATTCAAGGAGCTGTCCAAGGTGGTGAAGCCACCAGTGGCCACTGCATGTATTCTGTAAGTGTTTGAGAAGTGCATTCTTGGCACAAAATGGATGATAACTATTCCAGTAGAATGCACTTCAGTCTGCAAACAATGTGAGACAGGGATGGCATAGGAATGACATTGTGTGCACAGCACCCCAAAAACGTGCTTGCATCAGTCACTGAATGGATATTATCATGCAATATGTACATGCCCTTGGAATTATTGCTATGTGAGAGGAATAGAGGTCTCCCAACAAATTGCAGCACCCTTAAAAAACTACCGTTCCCATGATTCTTTGGGGGAAACCATGAGTGTTTAAAATGGTATCATAGTACTTTAAATGTATAGTGCACATGGGGTCATAGTAGCGATTAGTGAGATTCAGTTCACATTTAAAGCCGAATTTATCAAATTTGCACTTTCTGAAACAATATGAGAGCTGAAACGCAGCCATCCTTTGAAATTTGCAAATATTCAAATTTTGCAATGCAGTTCACCAACCAAATAATGTTTACAAAAATTCATGTGTTAGGGGTAAGTGTGCATAAAAATATCTGAGTGGAAAAACCATGCAAAAATGCATTATTTGATGTGAAATGGTTTGCAAGAATGTATATATGAATCAAAACTGCCTACAAAAATACGTTTATTAGGAGAAATTCACACTAAAATGCTGGAGACTTTTCATGAGGATTTTTTTTTTAAAAAAATGGCAGAAATATGAAGAACTGAATTTAAGACTGGGAAAAGGAGAAAAGGAGAGAACAGAAAATCTGCTCATCCCTAGGCCATAGTTAATTTGCAGCTGTAGCGGTTCTTGCTAGATTAAGGCTGCAATCCTAAACAGGCTTGTCAGGGAGTCAGTCGGTCCTATTGACCACAGTGAGACTAACATTAGTGTAACATCCAAAGGGCTGTGCTGCATGTGGCTTTTTAAAAGGATTTGATCAGAGGTAACCAAGCTGGCGCCCTCCAGATGTTGTTGGACTCCCATCAGCCCCAGCCAGAATGGCCAATGAGAATTGTGGTCCAGCACCATCTGGACGGCACAACATGGATGAGATGAATTCCTGGAGGATGACTGATGGACCAATCGGTGTTCATGCTGGCTAGAGCTGATGAGAGTTGTAGTCCAAAACATGTGGAAGGCACCAGGTTGGGGGAGGCTGCAGCAAGGTGATCCTTACATTCCTGAATACCAATCATGTAAATTCCTCCTAGGGCACTCCCTTCCACCATGAACTCCTCATGCTGCAGACACAAATGTTTCTTCCAAAGGAGATATCACTTTGTGTGTCCTGAAGGTCCCGAAGTACAGTAGACACACTCATCTTTTTACACAAGTACATTCACCATTCATTCGGATGACCTGCTTCTGTAACAGGTTCTTTCTATACATAAGATCCCCAGCCGTTAAAACTTGATGTAAAACATGAAAACAACGTCGTGAAGTGAGACATGCTCCATTTAGTGGTGTTATTTACAGAGTTTCTGGACAGTCAGTTCTCATTTCCTCACCACAACTGTGGCTACCAACCTGTTCTATAGGATGGTTGGGATTTGGGGGTTTTGAGTGTGAGTGCGTTTTTGTAAAAGCCAGAGCCATTCCAATGCACTTGCCTTCCAATTAATGATGGTGCAGCAGAAAAGCCAAAAGGCCCAACTGTTCAAAGAAACAGGAGGTCAAAGAGGCCCCTTTAAAAGCCTCTCGTGGGCTCTCTCCCCTGATACTGATGTGCTTCCCTTATGTTTGGCAATGTCTCTTCAAAAGCCAGAAAAGACTGACATTTAGATAGCTGCAAGATTTGCAAAGTTCTTCTTCATCTGCCATGCGCTAGAAGCCATTTGCTGCCAGGCTTAATTGAGGAAAGTAATGAGAGTCTGTCCCATCTCCTTGGAAACAGGTGATATGAGGCAGATAGAGGTGTGTAAGATTCTGCATAGTGTGGGTGGAGAACTTGGTTATGAAGACTATCCTAATGCTAGAACTCAGGGCCATGCTGGATGATGGAAGAGTCAGGACAGACAAAAGAAAGGACAGTGCATTGCTCAATTACGGAATTTGCACACACAAGAGACAGTGATGGCCACTAACCTGGCTATCTTTTAGACACATTCATGGACGATAAGGCTACTAGCCATGACAACCATGTTCTCCCTCCACTGTTGGAGGCAGTATGTTGGGAATCACAAGTGGGGAGAGTGGTGTTGCCCAAAGGAAGCCCACAAGCAAGACCTGAGTGCATCTGGTTGGCCACTCTGAGAACAGGATGTTGCACTAGATAAGCCACTGGCCCGATGCAGTGAGCTCTTCTTATGTTCTGAAATGACGTTTGCACAAAAATCCCATTGGCCTGATCCAGCAAGGCTTTTTCCCAATAGTACAATGAAATATTATTATGGCTAAAGGGCTGAAAACCTATGTGTGCCCCAATGGCAGGCAGGGGGGAGCCAGGGTTCCAATGAGCAGTCAGATGTCTTCGGCCTTCAAGCAGAGGAGTGCCTTTGGGTCAAGGTTGCCAGCTTTTCAACCTGCCCCTGTAGCTGTTCTTTTAACAGCAGCACACAACATGCCCTCGTGAGCGTAGACCCTCACCCTGTGAAAAGCTTCACCTGTTGACTTATGCACCTGAAGCTGCTGAAGACATAGAACCTATACAGTTGGCATTACAGCTGTGCCAAAAAAGGGTCCTTTTTTTCTCCTCCACCCAGGCTCCATCACTGCAAAAAAGAAATGGCATCCAAAAATTATGAAAGGGGAGAGAAAATATCTGAAATTCTCTTGGATGGGGTGCAGGGGGGTTGTTGTATTTACCTTCCTTCCAAGGTGCCCAAAGGGTGCCTGTGAGTGTTCTTTCTTTAATTCTTTAATTTGAGGACCTGAATTCTGCATTTTCCAGAGTGTCCAGGTGTACCGAATACTCCATGACATCCTCAGTGGGGCTTTGCCCACATTCACACCATACATTTATTCCACTATTATACCACTTTAAATCATTGTGGCTTCCCCCAAAGAATCCTGGGAAGAGTCATTTGTGAAAGGTTCTGAGAGCTGTTAGGAGACCCCTCTTCTTGGGTCACAGAGCTACAATTGGCAGGTCGGTTTAACAGATAGGCTAAAGACACACTTGCAGTTTTGCTGGCCTCCAGGCCTCTCCACCTCCATTTTCTGAACGTGGGGACGCTAGGCAAGCTCTGCCCCTTTTTACTCCAAAACATCAGAATGTGTCACTCAAGCATGTTGTGCCTTGAAGTCAGCTTCACACAGACTTCAAAACTGATTGGCCATCAACCCCATTGCCACTCCAGGTGTGTCCAGTTAACACTCTTTACAGACCATGGCTGCTTAAAGAGGAATAATAGCGGAATAAATGTCTGGTATGAATGTGGTCTGTCCTGTAAGCATAGGACAGTGGGGAGGCATCTGGCTGGGGCTGATGGGAGTTATAGTGCAAAATATATGGAGGGCACCAGATTGGGGAAGACTGGTCAATTTATTTATTTATTTATTTATTTCGGTGGGTTGTTTTGTTTTGGTGAAATCCTTGAATGATATAAACCATTTTTAAAAATGATTTTGGTCTGTTTTTAAACTGCTATTTTATAACTTAATAAGTATACATTTTATACTTCTATATAATTTATAATTGTGCCCTAATATTTTTAGGCTCTAACATATTTTTAATTCTGATTGCAACTTGTAAGGGCTATATCTCAAAAATTACACCCTAGAAAGGAAGCCTAGATATATATTGTTTAAAAATAAGGCGGCAATCCAATACACACTTACCTGGGAGTGAGTCCCATTGAACCCCGTGAAACATACTTCTGAGTAGACATGTGTTGGATTGCAGCCTAAGTGTTTCATATAAATCATTTTCTAAAAACTTGGTTGGGGTTGGGTTTTTCCCCCTTTTGTCCAGCACTCCAAGGCAAATGGAGTCAAGGTCCGAGAGTAACGAACACCTCCCCATGTGATAGTAAGGGTGGTCAAGGTGACAAACAAGATACTCATTGGAGATGGGGAAGAAATTCAATTCAGTTCACATTTGAAGCCAAATTACCAAATTCACACTTCCCAAAACAATATGAGAACTGAAATCCAGTTGTCCTTCGAAATTTGCACTTATGCAAACTGTGAAATGCAGCTCTCCAGCCACACAATGTTTATAAAAATGCATATATTAGGGGTAAGTGTGCTAATGGGCATACATCAGTCATGTCCATTAATTTCAATGGGTCTGCTCTGAGTAGGATCAACTTTAGATACAACCCATGGTTATTTCTCAAATGCTGGTTTGGTACCTATTCTCTTTCTCTAAGCCTAACTTCCTGTCTCTCTCTCTCTCTCATTTTTTGCCTGTCTCTCTTTTCTCTCTTTCCAATACATGCCGTGCCATAGAACCGCATGCATGAGTCTCTAATGCTCTTCGACTCCATCTGTAACAACAAATTCTTCATCGACACCTCCATCATTCTCTTCCTCAACAAGAAAGACCTGTTTGGTGAGAAGATCAAGAAATCACCGCTGACCATCTGCTTCCCTGAATATACAGGTATGTGGTGGCAGTGCCTGGGCTGTTCAAGATCCCAGAGGTGAAGCAAGCTAAGTCCAATGGACCATAACCATGGAGTCGAGTATGGTGGGGCCCAAGGATACAATTCAGCATTAAACTCCTAGATCTTTAATCCAGCACAGCTCAAGAGGTATCTCCCCTAGAAAACAATACATATTGTGGCTCATTGCCTACCTCTTTCGCCCCGGCCATTGGCTGAGCTGCCATGACGTCACAGAATGTTGGCAGATTCTCATTACAGGGAAGGATGTGTCAGTCTATGAGCAGAAACAAGCAATCAGACTAGTCACACAACATAGCTTCTGCCAGATCATGCCATTCCAGAGGGCAAGTCAGGGGTTGCGCGCTTGAAGTCCTGCCTCCCCAACATAAAAATAATCCCAGTACATTTTTTTTAAAAAAAACTAACAGGTTGAGAAAATGAGTTCACATCTTGTCTTAACATATTAGAGGGGTGTGTGTGCATTTCAAATACAGATTCAGATTAGGGAGAAATGATCCATGTGCACATAACTTATTGATGGGCAAACTCACCTGCCTCATCTTGATTTAGAACTGGATTTGGCAAACAAAGCTATTTCCCCCAAAGTGGGAACATCACTCATTTTATTCTGAGCCCAATTCCCAAATTGGTATCAGATCACATCCCTGATAACATTCCCCACAACCTCACAAATCCAACTTCTCCCCCTCTTCCCACTCAACTAGCAGTGGCACAGGGGAAGCCTCCCTCTGTGGCACTTTGGATGCTGTGTCAGAAACCTTGGGAAATTAAGCTAATAGATGTTTAATATGACCACTATGGGCCCTGACAACTACATGCCTCAGGGCTCCTGTCACCCGGGATGCTGCTAGGTATGCTCACAACATTATCCCAGCAACAAGGGATAAAGATGAGCCACTGTGAGAACTGGATGCTGGACTAGATGGGCCACTGGTCTGGTCTGATCCAATCCAGCAAGCTCTTCTTATGTTCTTAAGAATTTGGGACATGTATTTTTTTCGGGCACCTGATGTCCGTATTAAGGACTCAGACACTATGGAATACTACATCCCCCAGAGCCCTTGAAACCCGGAATGCTAGGATTCAGGACATCAAGTGTTGAAGGATGCTGAGATGCTTAGTTTAATATCTGAAGTGGAAAAATCACTAGCCTTGGACCCCTCCAGACTAGTTTTTTGTGGGTGTATCCTGCAACATGTCACTCACAATAACAGCAATAATAATAGAGCGTAAGTAGTGGGTTTACACTGGACCATCCACACATCATTCCGCTTCTGCACTGCTTCCCCAAAGTTATCAGCATTATTGCTCTCTGGAGGAACACTCTTGCAACAACATTTGTGCTATGAAAAATGATTTCAGCAGGAAGCTGTGGCACACGCCTCTATTGCAGATGCAGCAGTGTGTCCACACTGAAACTTTTACAGGCACAACCAGTATTGAGAGCAGAATCCCATACAGCCCCCCCGATCCCATCATGGGCACAAATAACTGTGCATGCACAATAAGAAGGGCATCTGGAGGGGGCCATTCTCTACTCTGACTGGCAGCAGTTCTCCAAGGTCTTTAGGCAAAAAGAGATCTTTCCCACCATGCTGACTGAGGTCCTTTTAAGTGAAGATGCCAGGAACGGAACCTCAGATGTTATGCGTGCAGTGCATGCTCTTTGCTCCTGAACTCTGGGCTCTCCCTATGTCCTTTGGTCAAGTTGTCAAACAGCAACAGCTCTGTAGTGGCGCAGCAACAGAGCACCCAAAACGCTTTAAACTACTGATCAGGAATAGAAGACTCTTGTCAGTTTTGGTTCTCTCACTTTCTCATTTTTCCATTCTTCAGTTCTCCATGTTTCTGCAGCAACTTGCGATTTTTTTTAATCCTCATGAAAATTCATCAGTTTTCATGCAAATTTCTCCTAACAAACACATTTAAATGTGCGGTTTTGACTAACGTACATGTTTTTGCAAGCAATTCTTCCCAGTGTAACGTCTTTTGTATGTTATTTTCACTAATATGTTGATTTTTAGGCCCACTTTCCCTTAATATACACATTTTTACAAGCACTGGTTGGAGAACTGCATCACAAAATTCAAATAAGTGCAAATTTCATATTGTTTCCAAAAGTGAACATTTGATATATTCACCTTCAAATGTGAACTGAATCCAATTTCTCCCCTGTCTCTAGCCATAGCTCACTGGTGGAACATTTGTTTTGCATGCAGAAGGTCCCAGGTTCACTCCTATCTCCAGGTAGTGCTTGGGGGAAACCTTCTTTGAAATCCTGGATAGTCACTTCCAGTCAGTGTTGCCACTAGTGAACTAGACAGACCAAAGGTCCAACTCAGCTACAAACCAGCTTCCTACATTTCTTTGCTTGTCTCTTCTGAATCTTCTGCCAATTCATTTCATTGGATGACCCCAAATTCTAGTACAGTAGGGCCCCGCTTTACAGCGCTTCGCTTTACAGCATTCCGCGAATACAGCAGTTGTGAATTGTAGAAAGGCCCCGCTTTACAGCGCTTGTTCCGCTTTTACGGCGGTTTTTTGCCGCCGGGCGCCATTTTGGTCAATGTAAGTCAATGGGATCCGCTTTACAGCGGTTTTTGCTTTACAGCAGGGGTCCGGAACGTAACCCGCTGTATGAGCGGGGCCCTACTGTATTATGGGAGAGGGATAGAGATGCCTCTCTGTCCATTTTCTCCACACTGTGCCTCATTTTATGGATCTTATTATAAAATGAAACATAAAAACTGAATATTGAAAGACTGAGAACAGACAAGAGGAGGTACTCCTTCACAAAGTGCACAGTTAAATGGTAAGATTTGCTACCCCACAAAAGTAGTGATGGCCACCAACTTGGACAGCTCTAAAAGGGGGATAAGATATATGGAGGGTAAGGCCATCAGTGGCTACTCCAGCAGTGTATCTGAATATCAGCTGCTGAGAATCACAAGCAGGGCCGGTACCAGAAGGCAGCCAGGTCAGGCCCTGACCAGGGCCCCCTGAAGGGTGGAGGGGTAATGCTTCCTTCCACGATCCGCAGCAGCATTGGCTCCCCACCTGCTGCAGATTGCGAGAGAGAGATCCCAGACACTCCCCCTACTGCCACGCAGGCCCTCGACTCCCCCCTGCACACTCCACCTACCTCTCCCTTGACCTAAATGTTGGTTGCACTGCGGGCGCAAGCCTGCCACCAACTAAGATGGCAGCCAAGGTTTCCCTAAGGGGCTGATTCCCCTTCTGCCACCTTGGTTGATGGCAGGCTTGCACCCGCAGCGCAACCAGCATTTACGTCAAGGGAGAGGGAGGTAGAACATGCAGGGGGGCATCCCGGGTCTGTGCAGCAGTGTGGGGGATTTCTGGGAGCTCCCTCTCCACAATCCGTGGCAGGGTGGGGAGACGACACTGCTGCGGATTGTGGAAGGTAGGTAGGTGGAAGGTGTGTGTGGGTACCGAGGCCCGGGGCAGGCTGCTGCCCAAGGACCCTGGCATGCCTGGTGCTGGCCCTGATCACAAGCAGGGAGAGTGCTGCTGCCAGTGGCAGCTGGTGGCTTCATGACAGTGAAAGTTTAGACTAAAATCTGGAGCAGATTTCCCTGCCTCACTGACATGGAGCCCACCGCTGGCTGTTGCACTCAGGTCCTGTTTTCCGGCTGGTTGACCACTGTGAGAACAGGATGCTGGATTAGACCTTACCTCTTGGTAAGGCTATCCACAGCAAGGCTTCACAGGAAGATCACATAAACTGGAAAGATGTTGGAGGTGCAACATTCTCATATAACTGATTGTCCAACAGCATGCATGTATATTATGTTAGTTTTTGCAATGTTCCTTTCTATCAGAGAAACTACAGTCTGTTTAGTGATGGGGTGGGGAGGGCCAAAAAAGGAGTGTCCCAGATAAGGAAGTTGAAGAAGTCTGACAAACAGAAACACAGGTGGAAATTGCCAGTGTTTGCTTATTCATCCCCTGTCCAGAACAGAAATCAATCCAGTGAATACAATCAGAAATTGCTGCTGTTATTGCTGTCAGTATGCAAATAGTACATAAGTGATTACATTTCCCCTCATTTGCCTTGTGTTTCCTTTGCTTTGAAATGAATGGGGTGGAATTACGTTAATGACAATGTAACATACATAATTTACGCAATTAAGTAAATTATGTACGTTATGTAATTTCACCACAGTGGACAGTGAGACGAATAATGCAGTTTTGGGCAGAAGAATTAACTGCAACAGAACGAAAGCAGTGCTCCATGTGAAGGATACAGGGTGGCATGAAAACCAATGCCTTCTTACATCCCCAGTCCCAGAATATATGCAGTGTTAGCTCTCCTCCACCTATGCCAATTTTGGGATCAAGAGGAGGGGCCCTTCCACTAATGTTTAAGTCCCAGCATCTTTTTATTTCACTATTTTTCAAAGGGGGGGTCGAGAGAAGAGGAAGAAAATGAAAAGAAATAGAACTTGCTTAAGCAATAAAGAGAGTGTGCCACAGGGCATGTGCAGAGGGATCATTCCCGATACAACCATCCTCACCAGCTTCCCTGGCTGATTATTTCGAGGTAGCAACATTACTAATGATTCCTAGCCATGACAGCTGTGCTGCCTCCACTGTGACAGGCCTCTGAAATACCAGTGGGAAGAGGGCTGTTGTGCTTGGGTCCTCTTTGTGGGCTTCCCATGGTGGCCTCTGGCTCGCCCCTATGAGAATAGGATGCTGGATAAGATAGGCCTTTGACCTGATCCTGTAGCCAGGTTCTTCTTAATGTTCTTATTTAATTGGCAAGACGGATAAATAATCTGACCTGCTGTGAGGCCACTTCCTAAATCCTAAAATCCATATGCCCAGAAAAGTATGCTTGGTTGGCATTAATAATCATTCCCCTAAAGAAGAATTTTTCTTTGGAATGCACTGAGAGTGCTGTTGGGCTTAGGTACTGCATGCAGGCTTCAAACACGCACCTGGCTGGCCACTGTGAGAACAGGATGCTGGACTAGATGGGCCCTTGGCCTGGTCCAATGGATGTTCTTCTCTTCAGAATGTTCTCAGTTCATAGCTACCATTCCTTAAGTTTGATTTTTTTTATTTTTAGAGAAAACTAATTAACAACCAGGGGTGTAGTCATCTGGGGGCACGGGGGATCGTAGACCCATTACTTTTTGGGGAGCAGGGTCCTAGCCAAGTCCCTATGTATGAGTCAATCAACATGACAAGGCAACATGTTAGCCACTAAGAAGTGTCTTTGTCCTTTCATGCTGTCAATCAGAGTGGAAGGAGGTGACTCAGCCACTGAGAAGACTCTTCTCAGTATCTAACACACAGCCTCCCCTTCCATGCTTGGTTCCAAGGGACATCTGTTGCAATGGAGTGCGGACACACAAGATGACAGGAAGAGCAAGGGAAAGTGGAAAAGGGGTGGTGGCTGTGACTATCGTGAAGGGACCCTGCACTTCTGAATTTGCCACAACACTACTGTTAACAACCACTGATAAGAGTAATAATCATTTTTTAAAAAATTGTCTTCTGCCTTCTTTTCCCCTCCATGCAGGTCCCAACACATATGAGGATGCTGCAGCCTATATCCAAGCACAATTCGAAAGCAAAAACCGCTCGCCCAACAAGGAGATTTACTGTCACATGACATGTGCGACAGACACAGGCAACATCCAGGTGGTCTTCGATGCTGTCACCGACATCATCATTGCCAACAACCTCCGAGGCTGCGGCTTATACTGACCTTCTCTCCCTTTACTTCATCCCATCCTGTATAGCAAGCAACTTATTTGGAAACAATCACAACGAGAGGAAAATAAAATAAAATATTTGGGGGGGGGGAAAGGCAAAATAAAATATGAGTCTCTCTCACACACACATGCAAACACACATGCACACAGACACAATAATAATGAATCATGCAAGTTGGTAAATAAAAAGGCATAATGAAAAATTATATATATATATACATATAAATATATATATAATATATATATTAGAAAAACACTTCTTTTTCTTTTGGGTTTTTGTTTTTTTTTAGTTTGCCTCAAAAGAGCTCTGGGTAGAACTGATGCCCCTGACACGGCCTTAATCCTTTCTTTCTGCTAAAGTAACTTAGCCTGCAAACCTATACCTATTTACCTGGGGATTAGTCCCATTGAATGCAGTAGGACTTACCTCCGAGTAGACATGCATAGGATTGCACTATTCATGGCAGGTAATTTAATGCAAAAATCGTTTTCAGAAAACGCCAAGAAAAGAACAGAAAACAAAACACAAAACCATACTCTGATTTTTTTCTAAACTTCGCACCCAAGTAGCATATTCTGTGAGTTTTAAAGGAATCAACTTTCTTAAAAAAAAAAAGGAAACAAAAAAAGTGGTAATATTATTTTTTTAAGACTCCTTTGTGCATAGGGTGCTTTAGGGTATGGGGGAGGGAATCCCTTTTCCCCCCAGTTCCTGTGGGTTTTTTTTTTTAAAAAAAGAGGTACCACCATCAAAGTTGTTGCTCCAGTGCATCCTTTGCCAGGTGTGGGCTGGGCTTTCAGGGATTCTCAGTTCTGTTCAGCTCCGGATTAGTTAAAACCCATTAAAAGGAAAACGTTCTGGGTGATAGAAAAAGGATAGGGCTTGTTTCCTCACCACCAATAAAGAGATGTCAGTCCGGGACCCTTAGATGACTATGTAAAAAAGGATCCTTTTCTTAAGGAGTGTAATTTCTTCCCAAGAAAGGCCAGGGAGATGGGCGCTCGTATTTCTGCTCTCTTTAAACCAGCATGGGAGACTATCAGAATGGGAACTTCTATCAACAACTTGAAAGCGGCACCTGAAACAGCGTCCCCCTGAAGCCAGGAGCTAGCGCCCCCCCCAAAAAAAATGGAACAGTCAGTGCCAAAGCACTCTAATGAAGGAGAGATGGTGGGGAGAACATCCCCCCACCCTTTTATCACAAAATTATAACCCAATTTAAATAGTTTTATTTGGCTCTAATTTGGAGGATTATTCTGTTTCTTATGTATTGGATCCTGTGTCCCCCTCCCCCCCCCCCAATATTTATGTTAATGCCAGGCCTCCTGTGTCCCCCCCCATCCCCATTTGTGTCTTTCTAGCACTGGACGTTCTCACTACTGTCCTCTTTGGTAGTAGCATGATGTTGAGTCTTTGTATAAAGACACACAGCCTTCCTTCGGTATTGCCTCACTGTATGACGTCCTGAATTGTTGGAAAGGTGGCTGTGCGTTTCTGTAGGATGCTGTGTAACACCTGGTTTTAGGCGACTCTTTGCATTCAGAACCTAAGACAAACAAAAGAATTAAAAAAGGAAAAGAAGAGAAAAGATTTGCCTTCTCTGCGTGCTTCGTAAGTAAGAAAAGAACAGACAGGACTCTCATGCGCCCCCCCCCTGCTTTATTTAAAACACACACAAAACACACAGCGAGAGAGAAAGATAAGCATTGCACATGTGCACACACATAAGGACATTCTGAAACCATTCTAAGAGAAAGCCACTCCATTTGAGTTGGTTGTTGTGATTGCTTGTTGGCATGGGGAGGGGAGTCACACCTTTGACCAATGGCATGCAAAATGCCATCTTTGCAAAACTTTGCAAACTGAGATGGAGGACCTGACAACCTTTCAGATGAAGGTTGCTGGCTATCAGCCCGGAGCGTTCAGGAACTGCTTGCCCAGCAAACAGGACACCCTACAGCTATGGGGAATGCAGCAAAAAAACAGAGGCGTGACGGGGCTCTCAATCCTGCCTCCCAGTTTCCCTCTCCCGCCTCATTATTACATGTGCTGCTTTTTTGTTTGGGAGGGAGGGAGAAGGGAGGCCAACTCCTTCCTCCTGCATCCCTCTCACCTTAGCCATGATCTTCTAGGCGATAAAAGATGCAAAAAGAAAAAAGAAAAAGTCAGCAGTGGAATCCCAGTGCGGAAATATTAGCAGCTCTTCACATTTTAATCAATGCTATATGAATTGTTGCCATCTCGACTCCAGATGGCCATCCAGGAAAAACGTTTCCTCCCAAAAACTTCTTGCGTATCCAATGATCAAACAAACCTGCCTTCAGAGCAGGCCAGGCGAGGAGAAAGGGATGTCTCTTACCTTTTCAGTTTAACGATGATTCACTGTTCTGAACTGTCTCATTCACTCTCTGGACTTGTATTTTTAATAATAATAATAATAATAATAATAATAATAATAATAATAATAATAATAAGCACAGGTGTCACTGGCTTCCAGGGGCCAAAATTACCCAAATGCCCTTGTTTTCACTGTTTTCCTCTGAAGAACACTGTGTTTTGCATACACATTTTCCTTTCCTTTCTTTCATTCTCTCTTGGTTTACCCACCCCACGCCCCACTACAATCTTTCCTTTTAATGAATGTTCTCTCTCTCTCTCTCTCTCTCTCTCTCTCTCTCTCTCTCTCTGTGTGTGTGTGTGTGTGTGTCATGTGGGGGCGTTCGTCCTGCAAAAACAAAAGAAAAAATTACAAAAAACAAAGAAAAAATTATAAAACAACCTTAAAAAAATAAAAATACACCCCACCGGAAAAAAAAAACCCACCAAAAAACTAAAACAAAATTGAATGTAGTTCGATTATTTAAAAAGCCACCATTTTCATGACCGACCTTTTATCACTTCTGCTTTTGGTTAGCAATCAGACATCTTCACGGTTTCACTTTTAGGAGGTACCTTTGCTGGAAAAAGCCAACTGCACCTTTTCAACTAAAAAAGGGAATAAAATAAAGAGGAAAAACTAAAGAGATAATAATATATATATATAATATATATAATATATATATATATATAATATCTAAACGCGCCAGGCCTTTCTAAGCCTTTCTATTACCAGTTGGTGAGGTTTCTGTGATCTTATTAGACACTGCCAATTTCTTTCTCTGACTAATGGGAAAAAAATCATGTGTAGCTTAATAAAGAGAATGTTTGTCTGTACCACTAAGGCTCGTTCTCTCTCACCTTATGATTCAAGACTGCAGTTGTTTTATTGTAAAAATTAATCCATTCCCTCCCTAGTTTTCTTTTTG
This sequence comes from Rhineura floridana, assembly GCF_030035675.1. Lineage (NCBI taxonomy): Eukaryota > Metazoa > Chordata > Lepidosauria > Squamata > Rhineuridae > Rhineura > Rhineura floridana. The sequence goes on along the minus strand of NC_084492.1, from coordinate 8,509,582 downwards.
AGGAGGAGTGGGTGGGTGGATGTGAAAGACAGATTATCCTGGGGTCCCTTGAAGAGTCCTTATGCACTCCAGTAGATACCTTGTTGTTATATGCCTTCAAGTCGATTACGACTTATGGTGACCCTATGAATCTTTTAATGGATATATTCATAGGGTTTTCATGGTAAGAGGTACTCAGAGGTGGTTCACCATTGCCTTCCTCTAAGCCTACGGCACCCTGTATTCCCAGGCGGTCTCTCATCCAAGTACTAACCAGGCCTGACCCTGCTTAGCTTCCGAGATCAGGCACGTTCAGGGTAGTATGGCCGTAGGCAAGGGATACCTAGGTCAGCCAAATCCAAGGGGTGTACTGTCAATGCCCTTCTGCAGGCATTCATACTGTGGCTGCATACACACCCTACAATTCCCAGCTCCCTTAACGAATTATAGTTACCAGGATTCTTTGGGGGAAGTCCTGTGCTTTAAATGTGATTTAAATGTATGGTGTGTATGCAGCCTGTTTGTTAAATAAACTCATGGGGATGGAGGCAGCAGGGACATCGGCACTAGCTCTGCCTCCTATTGCCATTTCCATTGTCTCCCCCCCCCCATAAGTTGGAGAGTGACTGCCTGAAGTGGGGAGCCTCCTGTACTTGCAGACCTTACCACATGGTGTATAACTCTGAATTTCCATGAGACCTGCTTCAGACAAGCGTCTTCCAACTTGTGGAGGATTACAGGGGGAGTGTGGTTGAGTCTCACATTCCCACCCAACAAATATGAGAGTCTGAGGCTGCGTACACACCATACATTTAAAGCACATGACTTTCCGCCCCCAAATCCTAGGAACTGTAGTTTATTAAAGGGTGCTGGGAATTGTAGCTCTGTGAGGGGTAAACTACAATTCCCAGGATTGTTTGGGGAAAGCCATGTGCCTTAATACTGTGCATGGTTCTGGTCACCTCAAAAAACATACTGTAAAGCTTGAAAAAGTTCAGAAGGGGGCAGCCAAAATGATCAAAGGGATGGAACAACTCCCCCATGAGGAAAGGTTGCAGCATTTAGGGGCTTTTTAAGGTTAGAGAAAAGCTGAGTAAGATGGGATACAATAGAAGTGTATAAAATGATGCATGGCATGGAGACAGTGGATAGAGAAAAGTTTTTCTCCCTCTCTTGTAACACTAGAACTCGTGGACATCCAATGAAGCTGAATGCTGGAAGATTCAGGACAGACAAAAGAAAGGGCTTCTTCACACAGCGAACATTAAAGTATGGAGTTTGCTCCCACAGGAGGCAGTGACGGCCATTCATGGAGGATAAGGCTATCATTGGCTACTAGCCATGATGTCTATGCACTGCCTCCCCGGTCGGAGGCAGTGAACTGAATACCAGTTGCTGGGAACCACAGGAGGGGAGAGTGCTCTCGCGCTGAGGTCCTGCTTGTGAGATTCCTATAGGCATCTGGCTGGCCATTGTGAGAACAGGATACTAGACTACATGGGCCACTGATCCCACAAGGCTCTTCTTACATTATGTTCTTTAAATGTATGGTGTGTGGCATGTGCAGTCCCATTGTTGTGTGAAATTCAATCACATACCAGGAAATTCAGGAGGTGCAGTTATTGTTGATTGGGAAGTCCTGTCCCATAATCCCGCTTCCCCAAAAAAGATCAGACTTTTTGCAATAAGGAAAGAGACAGGAAAATGCATTGGCAAGTGTGGGATAACACTTGCTTTAATACAACACCATCTAACCTCCCTGCAAACAAATCTGAATATGTGCTCATTCAATGGCCAATGTTGTCTTATTTCCCTTCAAACAAATCAGGATGAATGCTCAGTAAAACAGGCCATCTGGAAGCACCCAGAGACCGAAGAGAAAGTTATTCACCTTTCGAGAACGTAAAATGCCAGCAGTTATTCAGATCTGCCGGTAATGCTAAGCAGAACACACGGGTCAGATTGGTAAATTGGAGGGTTTGTCCTTAGCAAAGCTGATTTCATGTGGCCAAGACAGATGGTGCTGTTAAATGCACAAATGCATACTGTGGCCTGTGGCCTTCTTTTTGCAAAAGCAGCTGTACCAAGAGTTGAGCAAGATTGGGACCAGGGTAGGGGAAGGGATTTAACCCAGGCATGGAAACTTTGGCCCTCCAGATGTTGCTGAACTATAACCCTAATCAGCCCAAGCAAGCACGGCCAATGACCGTGGATGATGGAATGTAGGAAGCTGCCTTATACTGAGTCATACCATTGTCCACCTAGTTCAGTATTGTTTACACTGACTGGCAGTGGCTCTCCGGGGTTTCAGGCAGGGGTCTCTCTCCGTTTTCCCTGGAGATGCTGGGGACTGAATCTGGGACGTTCTCCACTCAAAGCAGATGCTCCACCACTGACCTATGGCCCTAAGGTTGTAGTTTAGGAACATCTGGAGAGCCAAAGGTTCCCCACACCTGGTTTAATCCTTTCCCTACCACAGTGACACCAATACTTCGGCTGCAGAGCTACTATTTGCCCAAGGGCCAAAGCTTCTATGGGCACAAATGCCAACTAGGAGGCTGAGAGGCTAATAGTCACAGAAGCAGGAGAGAGAGGAGCTTAATTGGGAGCATGGCAATGGGTGAAAGCTTCCATGTCAGTGAAGCAGTGGAATCTGCTCCTGGTTTTAGTCTGAACTTTCAAGGAGCTGTCCGAGGTGCTTCAGACTAAAACCCAGAGCAGATTCCACTGCCCCACTGACATGGAGCCCCAGCCACCGCTGGGTTTAACCCACTCTCCAATTCTGCTTGCCTTTATACCTCGCTGCTGCTGCTGCTGTTAAAGGGGGAGATGGAGACAGACACACTGAACGCATTCACACATTTAACATACCTTTTTGTTTGCTTGCTTTCATTTTTCCTTTAGCAGGTCGAGGTCAATGAAAGTTAAAAGTACTCTCCCCACCCTCACCCTGGTTAGGATCTGCACTTGTCAAACCACATACTCACATGGCCGGACCACATACACACCAACCCAAAGGAAACTATTGGGACTGTGTGGTCAACTCAATTGTTTCAATGTGTAGCCCTACATAGGCAGGAACATATGAACGTTTCTTAGGATTAGGGACACAGGAAGCTGCTTTATACTGAGTCAGGCCATGGGCCCATCAGCAATGCACTGCCTTCAAGTCGATTCTGACTTATGGCGACCTTATGAATAGGGTTTTCATGAGGCTGAGAGGCAGTGACTGGCCCAAGGTTACCCAATGAGCTTCATGGCTATGTGGGGATTCGAACCCTGGTCTCCCAGGTTGTAGTCCTACACCTTAGCCACTACACCACACTAGCTCAGTACTGTCTACACTAAGTGGCAGTGGCTCTCCAGGGTTTCAGGCAGGAGCTTTTCCCAGCCCTACTTGGAGACACCAAGGACTGCTTCTGTTCAGCCAGCCAGCCGTGCCCTTTTCCAGTATGCTGCATTCCAGGGATGGGGAACCTGTGGCCCTCCAGGTGCTGTTGGACTACAGATCCCACCATCTCTGACCTCTGGCCATGCTGGCTGGGAGTCCAGCAACATCTAGAGGGCCACAAGCCCCCCCATCCCTCTTCTATTCTATTCCCCAACCCCCCAGTTTTCCATTTCCCCTCCCCGAGAGACACCCCATTAACTTTCCCCCAAGATTTTATTTTGGCACTTCTGCAAACTTTGGGGTTCCCCAGGCCTGCAAATAGTTACTTCTTGTGCCTGGGTGCTGCCTTTTCGGCTATGTAAAGACTGACACTTGGGGAATGAGCACACTATTAATCTGTAGGACAAGGGTAGGTTCTTCCAGCCCTATCTGAGACGCTGGGAATTGTAACTGGGACCTTCAGCACACAAAGCAAAATGATGGCCCAGCATCTCCAAGCCCTACCTGGGACCTTCTGCATGCAAGGCAGATGCTCTGCCACTGAGCAACAGCCCTCCCTCATGGACCAAACGAGAGATTACACACATACGTGTTGAAATCTTCCGTTTGGGATTCTCCTCCCCTGTTTAAAACAGCTGCTACACAGGATTGGGAAGAGGGGAAGGGGGGCTAACCAATGACTTTTTGTACTGAAAATCCCCTGAAAGTGGTACTTGCAGCAAAGGAAGGTACGGATGCACATGGAAATGGGAACACACCATTTAGTACCAAAAAGTGGGGGGTTCACAAGCGGTAAAACCCTTCATCTGCAGGCAGGCAACCTGCCTCCACCTCAGACTGTGGTCCCCAAGATTGGAAACGCAGGCCACAGTTCATGAAACGAGTTGACAAGGCACTCAGGAGAGACAAGCAGACAGACACAGGAAGCTGCCTTACACCTGAGTCAGACACTTGGTCCATTGAGCTCAGAATTGTCCACAGAGGCTCTTCAGGGCTTCAGGCAAGAGTCTCTCCCAGCCCTATCTGGAGATGCCGGGATTTGTACCTAGGACTTCTGCATACAAAACTAAACTTGGCCCTCCCTACATATCCTTCCTCCCCTTCATCCAGCAATTTTATAGATCACAGTGCTCTTCTGAGTTTAGGGAAGGATGCATTCTTTCATATCCACACATGTAGCTTTTAGAGATGCGGGATACATTTGATTCAGTTCACATTTAAACCCAAATTTATCAACTTTGCACTTTCTGAAACAGAGCCATCCTTCAACATTTGTGCTTATCCAAATTTTGCGATGCAATTCTCCATCCAATGTTTACAAAAAATGCATATATTGGGGGAAAGTGTTCACAAAATGAATATACAATGAAAAATTGCATTATGTTAGGATAAATTGCTTGCAAAAATGTACATTAGTCAAAACGTCATATATAAATGTATTTATTAGAAGAAATTCCCACTAAAATGCCGTATTTGAGATTAGCAGAGCTTGGAAGTAACTAGTTACAAGTAACGAATTACTTGTAATTCATTACTTTTTTGAGTAACGAGTGGGTAATTCCTTTACATTTTGATTGTAATAGAACTAGGAGTAACTTTACTACTTTTGTGGAGTAATTGTAACATTTCCAGAATTACTTTTGGGCATTACTTGGGGAGGGGAGCAGGGGAAGTCTCAAACTGGGCTTCTGTGCAACATCACTCTTTCCTCATGCTCTGTGGATGGGTCAGAGGTGACGAGGGAGGAGGCAGAGAGTGAGACGGGGTGGAGTGGAGAAAACAATTATTTAAAAAAACAGATAGTGGTGGTGAAGAATGGAGTGGAGGGGAAAAGGATCCGGAGGTCAAGAACATGGATAAAGGAGGAGAAGGAGGCAGCGGCAGAATGGAGATAAAGAACTGTGGTGGTGAAATATGACAACATGTGTGTGTGTGTGTGTGTGTGTCTGTGTGTGTCTGTGTGTGTGAATACTGTGTTTGCACTTGGCACACAAAGTGGCCTCCGCCACCCTCTCTGGCTACTGGGCTGCATTTGCAGTATTTTAACTTTTTTGCATCTCAGGGGAAAATATTTGCTTGAGTGAGTATCCCTTAGTTGGTGGCAGGGCAGGATCCGGGAGGTGGTTAAGTGAGAGAGATTATGCTGGCTGGCTGAGTGGGGGGGTTGCACTTGGTTTGACGTGCAAAAATCTGAGTAGTGGCCTCAGCCTCCCTCTACACCACCCTTACCAGTGGAGAGACCACCATTGCTATCTTATGAATAAAAATAATTATTCTACTACCTCTGTATGTTTGTTTATTTTTAATGTTGTTTTAGGCGACTTAGATGTGCAGCAGCCAAGGCCAGCACCTTGTAAGCTTTTTTTTTAAAAGTAACTGAAATGCAATTGTAGAGATTACTTTGGAGGAAAAGTAAAGTAATCAGTTACTTTCAGAGCAATTGTAATTGTAACGGCAATTACTACTTTTTGGGCCAAGTAATTGTAACTGTGATTTATTACTTTTTAAAAGTAATCTTCCAAGCTCTGTAGATTAGAAAAATGAGAAACTGGGAGCATTGAAACTGACAGATCATTCCATCTCTAGCTCTGGCAGAAAAACCCACAAAGTCTTGTGGCCTCTTAAAGGCTAATGTATTTATTATGGCATAAACTCCAAGGTAAGTTCCCTTTACCAGCAAGTTAAAGTCTGCCACATCTTTACTGTGTGTTTGCAGCTCCTCCAATACTTTCTTAAATCTTCATCGTTTACATGATGTTACTCATAAACACAAACTAGCACACGGTTTCCCCCCTGTAAATATGGAGTAACCCAATCCACAAATAATCCAAAAAGTTGAGAACAGGCGCTTTCTTTCTCTGTATTTTGGGGTGGTGGTGAATTGCCACTCTCTGCTACTCACCTTTTCCCACTCACTATTCTTCCCCTGCTCTATGAATTCTATTTTGTTTCCTGTGGTTTATCCAGCAACTTCTGGCAGCTCTGCTCAGCTGAGCAATGCCATTATTTTTTATGTCGGTGCCTTGCAGTTTGTGCAAATCTATACCATTTTACAGACAAGAAAAGGTCTTGTGGCAAATAATTATAAGCAAAAATCAAACAATTGGATTTTAGACAGTGGATGTACAAGCCATAGTTCTTATAATGAAGCCTTATTTGAAGAAATAAACAGAGATACTAAAGGAAGAATTCAGACTGCCAATGGTCAATATATGAATATTAATGGATCTGGAACTGTTGCTCTAAAGTGCAAACTACCTCATGAAACCATAGAAAATGTAGCAGATCATGTTTTATTTGTTCCTGAATTAAGTTGCAACATGCTAAGTGTCACCGCATTAGATAAGAAAGGATTTGCAATACATTTCCAGGATGGAAAGTGTACAATAACTAAAGATAATACTTTGTATGCTCAAGCTTATGAAAATGACGGTGTTTATGAACTGAGTCTTTCAGCTGAACAAGCAAATGCAGCCATGGTGGACAAGAATGAGACCAGCCTAGAACTTTGGCATAGGCGACTGGGACATCATGATCCAAAGGTGATCCTGCAGCTACAAAAACTGCCTTTCTGCATGGAGAAACAACAGAGGAGTTGTACATGCAACAACCTCCAGGCTTAGTGAACCAGAAGCAAGCACATCTTGTGTGCAAACTTAAAAAGGGCTTGTATGTACTCAAACAAGCTGCAAGGGCCTGGAATGAGAAACTCGATAAAATGCTCAAGGAGCAAGGCTTCAGGCAAGGTGAGGTAGACCAATGCCTGTACACCAGAAGCAAAGATGGACGATCGATTTATATCCTGATTTATGTTGATGACTTGATCGTGGTGACTCAACGAGATCAAGACTACACAGAAATTGTACATTATTTAAACAAGGAGGTTGAAATCGAAGAGTTAGGCACTGCAACATACTACCTAGGCATTCAGATTGAAAGGGAAGCAGATGGCTCCTACCTACTCAACCAAAGGCAAAAGATTGTTTATCTTTTAGAGTACCTGGCATATGCTGGGGGGTAAAGAAAGGCCGGGGAAGGACCTGGCAATCCCACCCCATATATACGGTCTGCCTAGTAAATGTCGCAAGACGTCACCCTAAGAGTCGGAAACGACTCACACTACAAGTGCGGGGACACCTTTACCTTTAGAACTCAAGGATGCCTATCCTGTAGCAACGCCCATGGCAACAGACGTTCTTAAAGACAATGATGTACGTGAACCTTTACCAAATAACAAGTATAGAACAGCAATAGGGAAGCTTCTGTACTTAATCAACACACACCAGACCTGACATAGCAAGTGCAGTAGGGATCCTATGTAGGAAAACTAGCACACCCACACAAAAGGACTGGATTGCTGTCAAAAGGGTGGCTAGATACTTGAAAGGGACTATGGACTTTAAGCTGAGATTGCCAGCTAATAGTGATCCAAAACTTGTGTGTTACACTGACGCTGACTGGGCTGGAGACAGTTCAGACTCCAAGTCAACTAGTGGCTTTCTGTTTACGTATGGAGATGGACCTATCTCCTGGGCTAGTCACAAGCAAGATATAATAGCATTTTCTTCCACAAAATTTGAGTACATAATTTCTGCAGAAGCGTGCAAAGAGGCCATTTGGTTTAACAGATTACTAAAGGACTTTGGAATAAGAGTGCAAAGGCCAATTCAGATGATGGAAGACAACCAAAGTTGTATTAGACTTTCTCAGACTGAATCACACCACGCACTAAACATATAGCGATAAAGTACCATATTGTGTGTAAGTTGAAAGAGAAAGGGTTCATCAAGATGAACTCCTGTCCAACTACAGGAATGACAGCTGACGTCTTGACAAAGCCACTACCAAGAGACTGTTTCCAGAGACTTCGTGTCAAGATGGGACTGTTGGGTTCTTGCATGCCAGTTTGAGGAGGAGTGTTAGAATAAGCAAACTTGCGTGTTCCCTTGTAAAAAGGGAGATGTTTCCTTTAAGGGATATATGGGGAATATCATGTACCTGTTTACCAGTGATGTAACTTCCTAAAGGGTGGGGTTACCTGGCTTTCTCTTCTTCCTCCTTTGTCTGGGATTCTTGCATATTCTCCAGTAAGCTTGAGGAGAGAAGCATGCTTCTCATCCAAGATGACCGTTATCATGGACTAAGACTTCTGTTTCTCTGTCTAAGCTAGAGCCTATGTAACCTATGAAAGGTCATGAGTAAACATTCTTTTATCTCTTTTTACCTAAGAAGATTGTCTCTGTTGTTATTTGTGTCTGAGGGAAAGGTGGGCTGGTTTATTCTCGTTCTGCTGCTTGCGTTTATATCTCTGCTAAGAAATAGGACTATGAGACTGTTCCTATTTCATTTTAAAACCAAACACAAAGCAATACAGAATTATATGCTGCATTCATCCTGGGTTAGTCCCCTATTTGCCATGTACTGCTAACCAGTCTTTATGCTTTGAGTTTCCATGGCTGTTCCCCAACACTGGGATTTGCTTTTTTTAAAAAACAAAAAAACCAGCAAATATAACATTAAACAGATGTAGTTGCCCTCTCTCTCCCTCTCTCCCTCCCTCTCCCTCTTTCATGGAAGTAGAGTGGTCAACCCACCATTGCAGGAACATGAAAAATAACTACTGTGAGGTTGATTAATGGACACTGCTGCCTCTTTGTGCTTGTTTGCTACTGATCGCAAGTCTGCAGAGGTATCAACTTCACAGTAGGGCTCACTCTCTGCAGCCAAAACAAACTGACTGTACTGTGAGACTGATGGCTCTGCAGATTTGCATTCAGTTGCAAATACAAAGAAGCAGCAAACGTTCAACTTCAGTATTCATTGTACTTTCTTTGCCAGGTTGCATTGTGGCTTTGGGGAGAGGGAGTCAAGATATATACTGCACATGCCCAGGTCCCTAGCAACCAGAGGGAGTGTAAATACTAAATCAGAGGGTGGGGCCATTAAGAGACAGCGTAATGGATCCTTCATCAAGGAATGCCTATTGCATGAATAGAAAAAAAATGTGTTTGGAGGTACCATTGAGCACGAACTGTGGAAGGTGCACATCAATGACAAAAGAAAAAACAGTGACTTTACTATGAAGAAATGTTCCCAGATGGATAAGCCCTAAGACAGGGGTAGGGAACCTTTTTCAGACTGAAGCCGGCATTCCAATCTGGACATAGGAACAAAGTAAGCTGCCTTACATCGAGTCTGACCACTGGTCCATCTAGCTCAGTACTGGTCCATCTAGCTCAATACTGTCTACACTGACTGGCAGTGAATCTCCAGGTTTTCAGGCGGGACTAGGGATGGGAACCGTTGGTGGGTGCAATAGCATTCCGTCAACCTAACAGGCTGGCATCAATTCACATTCGTTCTTTATCTGCTAGCTTCTGCTGTTACCAAATGCATGTTTTTTGTTTTGTTGCTTGGAAAAGATATATTATCAATATTTTTAAAGTTGGTATCTATATGTTGAAGGAAATATCAATATTTTTAAAGGAAACAGAAATTTTCATTCTTAAAACTGATGTTTTATACGTGGATTTTTTTTTTAAAGTCCATTTTCAAAAATAACCACGGAAATTCACTGCTTTAAAATCCTATCCTCGATTATTGAGAATAAGTGAATGAATGGGAAATTTGCTACCAAAACCAAATTGGGCAGAATTCTAGCACATCCCTAGGTAGGAGTCAGTCATTCCCATCTCTACCTGGAGACGCTGGGGATTGAACCTAGGACTTTATACATGCAAAGCAATGGCCCCTCCCCAAAAGACAAAGGCAATCTGCCAGAGGTCACATGCCGGTGTGTTGCCTTTGCAGAGTTCACTAGTTTCTTTACATAAATATGCACACACACACACTCATACACACACGTATGTCACATGCTATCCGCCATCCAGGCAACCAATCTACATGTCATGAGCCCTGCTAGGAGGGAGTGAACAGATGGGAACGAAGCGGAGGAGGGGGACTTAGAGTGGGATGTTTGAGCCGGTGAAGGGCCAAGCCCGGAGTGGGACCCAGTAGGCACCCCACCTCTGGACTTGGACAGTTCAACCCCAGCAGCAGCTCCAGATACCCCTGGGGAGAGTCAACCTGACCAGCTGGTTGTTTCCCAGCCTGATGCTTCCCCTTCCCCTGCACCCACATTGCCAGCAGGCAGCCCTCCTCCCTGTAAAGGCGTTGATGGGGGCTCTGCCTTCACTTTGCACCAGAAGGCAAATGCGGCGGGAGATTCGACAGACACAGCTGAGGCGGAGTCTTCACTTGCGTGCACGCTCCCAACAGTAACAGCACACGCAAGCAGGGTGCCCACCAGCCTTACTTAAGCCAAGTGAGGGGGGGAGTAGTTGCTGAGTCAATGCCTTAATGCTGCAAAGTAGTGCCTAGTTAGTCCTAGAGAGATGCCGAGTCCTGAGTAAGTCATAGGTAGATTCATGAAACACAAAGAATTGAAACTGTCTCTTACTACAATAAAAGAAAAAACCACAGCCGTGTCTGAGTCTGGGTTTTTTGAGTTCGGGCAGGATACTGCCTGATGAAAGTACGCATTCCAGCAAAGCACAAGCACTCAGGGAGGGCATGAAGTAGAGCAAGGGGGGGTATGGCCTAGGGAGAGTCCCAAGGGCTAAATATAGAGGGCCATATTTGGCCCTGAGGCTTGAGGTTCCCCACCCCTGATGTAAGCTAAGTAACATATTGTGAAAGGGTGTGTGCATGGGCATTGCTACATATGCCTTCCGGGATGGGAATGCTGCTCTCCAGGACAGCAGAGGTGCTCACTCTCACTGGGTGAAGGGACAGAACTCCCTGGAGGCTGACAGGCTCAGTAGCGCCCTGGGCTTTAGCTGGTGGGTTTGGAACTAGGGATGGGTGAGAAATTTGATTCAGTTCATATTTGAATCTAGCAAATTCGCATTTTCCAAAACAATATGAGAACCAAACATGGCCATCCTCTGAAATGCACACTTCCTTGAATTTTGCAATGCAGTTCCCCAACCAATGTTTACAATAATGCATACATTAGGGGAAAGCATGTATAAAAATGAAGATATGAGTGAAGATAACATACAAAAATGCATTATGACAACAAATGGCTTACAAAAATGTGTACATAGTCAAAGGTAAAGGTGTCCCCGCACTTATAGTATGAGTCATTTCCGACTCTTAGGGTGACGTCTTGCGACGTTTACTAGGCAGACCGTATATATGGGGTGGGATTGCCAGGTCCTTCCCCGGCCTTTCTTTACTCCCCAGCATATGCCAGGTACTCATTTTACCGACCACAGATGGATGGAAGGCTGAGTGGACCTCGACCCCTTTTACCGGAGATTCGACTTCCTCCTTCCGTTGGAATCGAACTCCGGCCGTGAGCAGAGCTTCGGCTACGTTACCACAGCTTACCACTCTGCGCCACGGAGGACATAGTCAAAACTGCCTGCGAAATGTGTCGATTTGCACTAAAAATTCACACTAAAATGCTGGAGAATTTTCATGAGGATTTAAAAAAAAAACAAATTGCAAATTGCTGCAGAAATGTGGAGAACTAAACTTAAGATTGGGAAAATGAGAAACAGGAGAAAACTGAATCTGACCGAACTTCCCATCCCAAGATGAGACCTATGAGCAAATTTCACACCAATGGCATCGGCACCTTTTTTGTTGAAAAGTGAGGAAAAAGGGAAACAGAAAGACTGCAAGAGGCCAACTGCAAAGGAAGACAGAACTCCTTTCATAGCAATATAGAGGAAGGAGTTGTGGCAGATGCAACGTTTCTTGTAGTGAGTTGCAGCTGCCACAACTTCTTCCATCTTTTATAAGAACCCGTTTCTCCTTTACATCTGATGATCCAAGATCCCAGAGGGAAAGAAGTTTGGACGTACATATCTATGGGGCCAAAAACATAGAAATGGGCCTCATGGCACAGGTTAAAGTTCAAGGTTCTAGTTTTGGCGTACTAAGCTCTATGCAGCCTGGATACCTGCAAGATCGCCTTCTTACCCCTTATATACCCAGTCAATCACTACACTCCGCTGGTGAGGGCCTCCTCCAGATACCATCTTATCAGAAGATCCTTTCCACACAACATAGGAAACTGACGTTTAGTGCAGTGGCACCTACCCTTTGGAATTTCCTCCCCTTAAATATTAGACAGGCACCATCTCTGTTGACTTTTTGGCGCCTACTGAAGACCTTCCTTGTTCATCGAGCCTTTTAAGTAGAGACCTTATCCCAGTCTGTGTCTAAATTGCTTTTTAAGATGTTTTTAAAGCTTTTTTTAAAATATGTTTTGTTTTAATATATTTTAAAATCTGTTTTTAAGATGTTTCAGTGTTTTTGTTTGCCACTCTGGGTTTCTTCTGGGCGAAAGGGCAGGATATAAATTTAATAAATAATAAATAAATAAATAATGGGCTTGGAAGTCTTCTCTTGATGCTGCAGCTTTCAAGTAATATTTTTGTGAACCAGGTGGAGGACCATGCACTTGCTCGGCTATCTGAAAATGGCAGATCTGAGCACTTCCATTCCCTGAGAGAAACGCAGTAAGAACTCCCTGTCTATCCATATCCTTGAGACCCTGTAAACATCCATCTTGTGCTTTTCTTCATTTCTGTGACAGACTGTGTTAGGAGTAGACACAGTGAGAATCACCTCCTGTTGGTTTCTCATGAAACAAAAAATTTACTGTGGCCACATTCACACCATACATTTATTCCACCGTTATTCCACTTTAAACAGTCATGGCTTTCCCCAAAGAATCCTGGAAACTGTAGTTTGTGAAGGGTGCTGAGAGTTGTTAGGAGACCCTCTAGTCCCCTCACTGAGCTACAGTTCCCAGAGTGGTTTGACAGTCAGTCTCTTCCCAGAGAACTCTGGGAATTTTAGCTCAGGGAGTTTTTTCTGTGTACCAAGGAATAAGCCAGGTACAGCTTAAATAAAACAATGATCCTGAACATAATATTTGCCGTTTTCTCCATGCAAGCTTACATATGTAATGGTTAACTGTAATAAGGAATAGATGATTTAGCTGTAGTAACTAACACAACCCTATTCATTTTAGTTAGAAGTAAGTCCCACTGTGTTCATTTAAGTGGTCTTCCAGGTCCTAGTCCAACATTCTAACCATTTATACAATCGCAGATGCTCATTTTAAATATGTTTTAATTTAAAAATATATTATCAAGTTGCCAAAATGTGTGTTTTCTTTTTACTCTTCATTTGAGTTCTTTGCATGGTTTAAGGTTGGCACTGGGGGAGAGCAGCATTCTTTTGCCTTTAACAGCAAAAGTGCAGTTGGATGAACGTGAACTGAACTTTTTTGTCCTTTCTTAAAATGAATTTTCCAAGCACTGCGGGTTACTAATACAATCCTCTTCATCTTATTCAGAAGTAATCAAACCCCACTGTGTTCTATGGGGCTTACTCATGAACATAGGACTAACATTCTGTTGGGTGCTAAGTATTACTAAAACTGAAATGCTTAAGTGTCCACTGCAGATGGAGGCCATACAACTTTTCTCCCAGCTGAGAAGCAACTGTGATAGCAGGGACCAAAGAAAGACACTTTACAGTTTAGTTAGGTGCTATTTTTAAAACTGCAGTGCTTAAGGGTCCACAGTATGTTTGCAAGGGAAGAGGATGGAGAGAAAATCTGAACTTGGCTATGCCCCCATAGCAGCCCTCCCCGCAACCAAGGGAATTTCCCTCCTGAAAATGCAACAAGGGGAAAGGGTGCTCATTATGAAGCAAAGAGCACTGTACCAAGGCTCACTTTGGATCACTTATTTTGAATGAAGCAGAGTTCATTCCCAGTCTCTTTATATTTCACTCTCCCATTTTCACCCTTCTGATTACTGAAGTGGGTCAGTTGGGTGGAGAATCCTAGTATAAGACTGCCATCTTGTGGGCAGCTAACTTAACAGCAACTAAAGGGAACAAGCAGATCACTGTTATTTTTACAGTTGTAGAGATGGGAGTGCCATATATCTCAACAAAATAAATCTATCCAATGCCCCTGCCTCCACCCCAGCCTGCACATGAAGGTACCAACACAGAGGTAGGCCCTGCTTTCAGCAGACTAAAATTTCTGTAGGACCAGTTTTTCATAATGTGTAATACAGCATTCACACATTCTACATCAAATGTATTCAAGTATGTCCCTAAAACTTACTTATCTATCAAAGTAACTTGAGAAACAAATTTCAGATCAAGTGTCCAACAGTGAGTCCATAGATGATCCACCACACACTAGCAATTGATATGCATTTAAATTGTAACAGTTGGTAGGATAATACAGACTCCAAAGCTATCCCGGGGTGATATATTAAGACAGATTGATTAACTTGGGCAGAGATCAGAGAGAAAGAAGATGTGAATGTTTGCAACATTTCCAACACTGATCAAGAATTTATTTTCTTTTTTAAAAAAACAATAAAAACAAAGAGCTGTGCTCTAAGCAAAACTGAATCACAAGAGTTTTTTTTCTTCTTTCAAAGTTTACTAACAGCGTTGCAAGGTAAGGCTTCCCAAAGGGGTTTATTGAAATAAGTTATCTTCACTTAACATTTACACAATTCATGTTTTCTTAAGTCACCTTCAGATACCCTAAAAACCTGCTGTAAAAATTTCCATTTTTTTTTTTTAATACTGGGCACGTTCTGAAGGACAATGATACTCAAACACTTAAAAATGACTTGGTTGCCATTATAAAACTCATTTACGCACCTAAGACCAGAGATCTCCAATACATCTACCAGAGTTTTACAATACTAAGATAAAGTTTGATCACGCTTAGCCTAAGGTCTAGTAGCCCTCAATTCTCTCAAATATGATTAAGCTAATGGGCATATGTAGTATTGCCAAATGCAAGATTAAAAAAATATACTTTTGCGCGCTCCCTCGCCTCTCAAATGGCCAACTTCCGTTCCTGTATGAAACCTTCTTTGCAGATTGCCTCTGAGAACAATCTTCATCACTGTTTACGTGCTTACTGAAATGTTGAATTAAAGATGCCTAAGATAGCTGGGCTCGTGCCCTGTATGCCTATGTTTTTCCTTTGGCCGTAGGTTTGTTGCTGGCAATGAAATGCATAGAAAAAACAAACCAGCCTCCTGGCAGAAAAAAAAAGAGTCCAGGAATGTTCAACCTGTCCATCTTGGAGCCAGTGCTCTAAAACTTAGCCTAACATCTTCCACTCTAAGATGTCTCCTCCTGTTGGTGCACTCTACTTCCATGCTCCAGTGCTTAGAAATGCCACTTTTATCCTAAAGACTCTGCAAAGGCATCCATCTTGTATCTGTGTTTTAAAAAACTAACACCTCATTCTTGAGACGTGTGATGGCTTGGCAATGATGCTTGCTTACTTAGGAGAGGACTTTTGTCAATATAACCCTTCATTTCTCACTTGCTCAGCTTCCACTTTAAAAGAGCTTAACTGGGACGTACCAGCAAGCACAGTGAACAGAAGCAGCAAATGGACCTGGCCCTCCGCAGCCACTGTCCCCTGCATCTCGCTTTAAGCAGCACACCATGCCCAGGGCTGTAAAGACTGCATTTTTTTGTTTGTGAAGTGGGGAGCGGAGGGATGTGTGTCACTTTAAAAAAAATTACCCAAGGAAGGTTAATTTGTCAGCTGTCCAAACACTTATTAGATCACATGCTTTATACAGTGAAGACGCAGCCAGATCACTCGTCCTCAGCGCACTTGCTGAGCTCTGAAGAGACCCTCCTCACTGATAGGGAGAGTGCAGGTTGGCATAAACGTTGCTCGCGTGGAAGAGGAACAGGAGGAGACGGGAAGCGTTAAGATGGGTGCTGCTTCTGAAGCCTTCGCTCTGCGGCAGCAGCCAGCATTCTGCGGCGCAGGGTGACGGGGTCTGAAGCCGCTCCTTCAGCCTGCAAGTAGACATCTGAAGCAGGGTCGTCGGAGCTTTTGCTGAGGTAACGCCTGGAGGGAGAAAATTTAAATGGGTGAAGGGGAAGCAAAGAAAAGGTTCACTCTGACTATAGAGGCTGCCCTGGTTTGCATTCAGCCTTTCCCACTGGACCAAGGAATAAAGTGCTTGGGACTGAACATACTCAGCCATAAACCCAAATGAAAAATTCTGCACCAAGAAAAGCTATGGCCTGTACAAATTATGTAAACAGTGAAAAATGTGCTCATGTTAGTGGCCAGCTTGCCATTTTGAATAATTTATTCTGCTCTGGAAATATTGTTGAGCCACCCCTCTTTCGAAGGCCCCCTCCAGACTGGTGTTTTATTGTGGGTACATTCTGCAAGATATTCTTGGCACAGTAGTGGTGGATTTATTCTGCTTTATTAGTTGTTCTGATGCTTCCCCAATAATACTACATTATCGCTATCTGGAGGGGTGCAACAAAAGCGGGACAAAAATAAATGAGAACATCTGTGGTATAAAAGGTTAGGGGACAGGCACTGATTGGAAATGAAGCAGTGTGACCACCCCAAAACCTTTGCAGGCACAAAGTACTGAAAGTGGAATCGTGTATAACCACCCCAAGAGCATCATGAGAACAAATCATCATGGATGCACAATAAGGAGGATGTCTGCAGAGTCCCTTAGACTTCAGCAGACACTGCTAATACATTTGCAAGCATTTCTTCTCAGTCATAAAAAGTTTTTTTTACTTTTTATGAAGCTGAGAACCTGAAAGAACTGAATCCTGTGCTCTATACCACATTCAGGGTACATGCACATACACACACACAGAATTATGGCATAAACATAGTACAGGGTACCTTAGGGACTACCTGAACCCTTATGTTTCTGCTTGATCACTGAGATAAATACTGATTCTAGGGTGACAGCAAGATCTACAGTTCGATCCAATGCTCTCAGATAATGTTCTGCTACTGCCCAAAGACATGGCTGTGTTGTTATTCTTAGATCCCCGTTAGTTCTCCTGCGCCACTCCCACCTGCTGCCTCACCTGCTGACTGTGCCTAGGAGAGCCTCCCAGCCAGCTCCTTTGCTTGGAATCATGAAGTCTGAAGGTACCCAAAAGGCCATCAGTTCAACGTCCAGTCATAGTGCCAGGGCCATCCAGGCACTAGGAGAGGGGGTGGGGAACCTCTGGCCCTCCAGATGTTGCTTTACTAGAAACTCTCCTCATCCCTATGGTGGCTGGGACTAATGGGAGTCAGAATGGACAAGGATCTAATGAGCAGGTGGTTGGACGCATCACTGCAGGCATCCTGTCCTTATCATTGGGCCGCATTAACTGAAACTGATCCCCCGACACTGAGGTCAATGTTGCATTTAATACCTCGGCTGGAAATGCCACAATAGCAGTGTCTAAATCACTGCGGAGCTGAGTGACCTTATCCTCAAAGTGTTTAGCCAGCTTGTTACAGCTAAACACTGTGTGCTCCAGAGGTCTTCAACTCCCATTAGCCCCAGCCACTATGGCCAAAGGTCAGAGAGGGGAGGAGTCAAGAGTCAAGCAACATCCAGAGGGCCACAGGTTCTCCACCCTGGCCTTAGGGCAACACAACACAGACCACAGCATCACAATAAAGGAGAAGGTGCTAGCCATGCAAAGAGCTCCAAATGACTTTCCCTTATAACACTTCCACAAATCCCCTCCTGGGGCCACTCCATATGAAATATTTTGTACCTGAAACCCAAGTACAAAACGTGCATATATTCCATTAGTTAGGAAGGCCACATGCATGCACAAATTGTGACCCTTTCCTTCAAAAGTGACCAGGAAAACCACAGAGCTCACAGGAGCCTGCAGCAACTTTTTTCTTTTTTACAATCATCTCTCTTTCCACGCTGACTCCCCTCTAAAGAGAAATGAAGAAAAGTTTGGTGCATACAAAAAACTGCTATTATAAAAGGTGAGAGAGCTCTGTCGAAGTTCTCCCTATCAGAGCAAGGCAGGGAGGAAAACTGGAAGGGCTGTTCAGCGGGCCACAAGCTAAAATCTGATTGGTCCTGCCTATTTATTTATTTAGGCAATTTATATACTGCTTATATTTAAATGAAACTCTAAGTGGAATACAACATAAATGTGGTGTTGTTGTTATGTGCCTCCAAGTCGACTGCGACTTATGGCGTCCCTATGAATCAGCGACCTCCAAGAGCATCTGTCATGATCCACCCTGTGCAGATCTTGTAAGTTCAGGTCTGTGGCTTCCTTTATGGAATCAACCCATCTCTTGTTTGGCCTTCCTCTTTTTCTACTCCCTTCTGTTTTCCCCAGCATTATTGTCTTTTCTAGTGAATCCTGTCTTCTCATGATGTGTCCAAAGTATGATAACCTCAGTTTCATCATTTTAGCTTCTAATAATAATAATAATAATAATAATTTAATTTGTGGGTCGCCTATCTGGCCAATGGCCACTCTAGGCGACGTACAATTTAACAACAATACATCAATTCTATCAATTCTAGTGACAGTTCTGGTTTAATTAAAACATCTCAAACAGCAAACACACAAAACACTACACAATCTATAAATACAACCAATCACTGAACAGAACATCCCCTTTTGTATCAACATTTAATTTAAACATTACCTAGTGGAGTAAGTGGGAGAAAGAACAGATCTATGGATCCCCTCATCCAGTGCAGAATGATGTGGCCTTTTCTTTATAATAGGCACAAGAGGTGACCAGGAAAGCAATACAGCTCAAAGGCCCTTGCATTTTAAAAAGATAAGAACTACAACAGGTACTGGTGCACAGTCATTATTAAGAGGTAACAATGTGTATTTTTAATTTGTGAATCTGTATCTGAATAGAAAGCATGTTTAAGAAATGGTCCACAGTTCAAAGAGGGTTTGATAAAAACAGCTTCATTCTTTGCTGCTCTTTTAGTCTACCAAGTCCTCTCCCTGAACAGGGATCAGGCAATCTCCCTGTTAGGAACATCAAGTCCTGAGCTGTTGGCACTCTCAGATACTGGCTATGCCCAGGTCACCTAGTTATGTTTCTTCTCTCAAGTTTCACAGTGAAGATTTAAGTTCTCCGCAAGAGACACACAGAAAGCAGGATTGGACTTCCAGATGTCAAAGGACCAGCAAAATGTTCCATTCAACCCAAGTCAGACACAGATGAGCAGTTGCATGATTAATGTATCTGTGACAGGAAATACACATGCACCACCATAAAAAAATGTGCTTTTCCTCCAGAGGTGGAACCCAAACCAAACTCCAGTGAAAACTGTTTCTCCTCCTGCCCCTCCGCCCCGCTATGAAACAGCTCTTCCTATTTAATGTGGCTGTGATAGGAGAGCCTCACAAAGATGGGCCTCATTTACAATGACTGGAAAATACTGGCGGCGAAAGGGCATGTGCACACACAACACACCTGCGAGCTTGTTGCAACAGGTCTTCCTTCCTCTGGACTAACATCCTCTGTCTTTCGTCAGCTGACTTGGAAAAACGGCTCCCTCTCACTTCAAAGTCTTCCGTCTCAGCAGATTCTGCTTCTGTCTCGTCAAACTCTGCCATCTCTTCCAACCTTGAGTTGAGTTCCAGTGGGTCTCTCTCAGTCTTCCATGAAAAAGAACATGGGGGGGATTAATGTAGATTTCCATAATTTAATTCAATGCTTCCAAAAGAACTGGAGAGGTCTGAGCTGAGTTTATCTTACCGAGCTGACATGGTGAACACAGACTGACAACATAAATGAAAAGGCTTTCTCCCTCCCAATAATATATATATATATGAGAGAGAGAGAGACAGACAGACAGACAGACAGACGGACAGACAGATCTTCACATACGGCAGGGATGGGAAAACATTTCCAACCTGAGGGCTGTGACGTCCTTCCCTGGTTCTCCCTGTCAGGTTCCCACCTGCTTGTGGCTACTGCCTTTCACTAGGCACCACCAGGGATACCACCAGTCCGGACCGTCCTTTATATGGTTTCTCACTCCGCTCTAGCACAGATCTCACTAGATCCCCCTGCTAGGCAGCACCACCAGTCACGTCCTATAACCAATACTCCCAGAGACTTTGCCTGAGTCTCTCTCTAGCTGGTTACTTTTGTGACTGCGTGCTTATGCTGTTCCCAACCCCCTTGTATCTTTATAGAGAACGCATACAACTCTGGGTTGCTCTGGATACTTGAATTGTTATTATTCCTCCCTTCACCGCTGCCACCATTAGATACTGTTTCTGTTCAGCCTTGGTAATTACTTTGCCCTCCCTTCTGGTATGTATATCCCCCAGCCAAGGATCAGGCCTTTGGTAAACCAAATAAGTATTTATTCAGTATCAGAAATAACAAGATTAGTTTTAGAATGTTTCACAAGCATATGGTTTCATCTATTCCTGTTTTGTACTTGACTTATTATTAATCAGAACTCCAACTCCCTCTTTCTCCACACTCCTGACCTCCACCCTCATTCAACTGTCATTCTTCCATTTATACTCCCAGCCATTCAAACGCTCAGCCAATCATCCAGCATTCTACTGCTCATGTACTCCCCCCTCCTCTTTCACTCCACTTACCATATGTCTTCTATATAAATAGCACTTACCATATTTACACTATAAGCAGGAACATCACAAGGGCCACATTCCATCATGGACAACCTTCCGGGAGCCACATGCCAATAATGAGGGAAGGCCAGAGGCAAAAGGTGGACAGGGCAACAGATGTGGCTTTTTGCACAGCAAGCTACATTCCAGCCATGCCATAGTCAGGCAAAAACACAGAACACTCCATCTAGGTAATCCAGAGGCACCTTCCCTGTTCAAGGGCACATTCCAACCAGGCAAAGCACTAAAGGAAGGTCTAGGGCAGGGCCAGTGAGGGGAGTGGCTGAGGAAGAGGTGCAGCCTAGGGAGAGTCCTGCGGGTGGGACAGAGAGGCCTGGAGGGCCACATTCGGCCCCCGGGCCTGAGGTTCCCCAACTCTGACAGAAAGGAAACTAAGCCCACATGGCTGGGGCCAAGGGGATATTTTTTTCTTGCCCACGTCTCATGGTCACCCATTCCTAAAATGGAGACCGATACCAAGTTAGCCAACTGTCCTACTAGCTGAATCCTATTCTTCAGCAACAAAGATTATCAACCAAATCCTGTTTCATAAGAAGCAGCAACAAAAACAGCAGCATCCTGTCACAACATATGGAAGGACAAGTATACAGTGAACACAGATGAAACAATGAAGGCCTACACAGACACACAATGTCACAGCCAATTCTTTCCTGTATTGGAAAAGGCTCAAAAAAGGGATTTTCCAAGGCCAAACACACTTGCCCAAACCACACATAATCTAACCTCACATATTCATTAATTGGGGGGGGACGCCTGATGCCCCCACCATCACTGCCCTGGCTGACTCTGCCGTCCCAACCTTTGCATGTGTGACAGAAGGCGGCATGAGGGGGGAGCAGTCAGCTGAGTGTCTGAAAGGGGAGCCTGCATACAATCTAATTAACATGTGAAGGCTGGGCCACTAGAGCCAAGCAGGATGTCAACACTGCATGTGGGGCCTGCAGGTACAGCCCTCTTCTCTCCTCCCCCCCCCACCCTCATTTATAATGCATGGAAAGAATTTGTGAAGGGGCTATACTTTAGCACACCTGCATGTGATGGGGCAGAGATTCAGGGGACAGTAAGGCAGAGACAGTGACTCTTTCTTATGTAACCTTTATCTGAATAATGCTGTGAAAAATGTATGCTATAAACAAAAGCATTAATTACTAAAGAAGAGAAAGAACACTTCTTCCTCCATGCAGACTTCTTGGAGAGAAATAATTGGCCAGATCAATGACAGGACATCCGATAACATTACGCTAAGATGGTGTAGAAAGCTCTCTCGAAAGGTTAACACTGACCTAGTGTTAATAATGACATTACTTATGGCCACTGAGATACATATATCGCCCTACTGAAAAAAACAAGAGGTACCACCTCTGACAGAGGGGTTTAAGAGTATTTGGCATATAACACATAGGTTAAAATTAACTTACCTTATGAGGAATCATTCTGAACTACATACACACCCATTTATTGAGAACTATTTGTAATGTATTGGAACAATATGTCCTTATGTCTTCCCTACGTTTAACTAATTTATGCCTTATTTTAGTAAGCCTTTCTGGGAGCTTTTTTTGCTAAAGAGTGGGGTAAAAATTGTGGGTTGAATCTAATGAAATCACCACATGAGCAAAGTAACATCCCCTCAGGCAAGAGTACTTCCCCTCCTCTCCTCCCCCCAGTAACCTACTCTGGATAGTTGGGGGAATTTCCAGAGCAGATTTGGAGGAGATAGGTGGGGTGTGCAGGTAAAGTTCCACTGTGCAAGCAGAAGCCATTGTGCAAATGCCATGACTTTGTTAGATATAACCAGCTTTCAATAAATAACTTTCTTCTGTGTTTTTAAAATTTTGTACTAAATTAATATTTTTTAGAAAAATAAATAAATGAGGAAGAAACAGAAGCTTGAAAAGCTCAAATCCTCTTTATGGCTAATACAGCACCATCTGAGGAACAATGGCCTACATGTATCCCCTTTAACAGCCAATAGCTTAATCCAGGGACAGGCAACATGGTGCCCTCCAGATGTGGCTGGACTACAACTTCCATTTTTCCTTACCACCGGCCATGCTGGCTGGGGCTGATGGGAGTTACAGTTCAGCATCATTTGGAGGGCACCATGTTGGCTACACCTGGCTTAATTGCTCAAGAAGTTCTCCTACTGGGAGAAAGGGCGGGATATAAATCTAATAAATAAATAAAATTACAAGAAAACTATTCTCTTCTCTGTAGATCTCTTGAGCCCTTCTCCATCAAAGCACAAGAGAAATACAATTAAGAACCCATGCAGGCAGTCCCAGAAAACATAATTATGTTTACAGCGGCAGCCTGCTTCTACTTTTAAGCCAGAAGTTCTCTGTAACCAAATCTCCAAATATGTATCACGAGATCTTATGAGGACATTTAACTATCCAATTTTCTTCTGCTATAATACACCTCTTTTTCTTTTGCCAAGTTTACCTGAGTAACCTCTTCAGTGTCCTCCTGATCAGTGTTGTGTCTTTCCAGGGGACTGTTCAACGCAGGTCTGATGCTATCTGAACGCTGTAAGCATAAACAAAACTGACACAACTGATGTGTATTGCAAAAAAGGTCCCACACTTTTTTTTAAAACAGTAATTGATTCTGTAGGATGAGTGATGGAGCAATGTTCAAAACCTTGCTGTCACAGAGGCTTACTGTGTAAACCTCTTTCATCCACAGGTTTACTATTAAAATGCAGTACAAAACGTCAATAGGTTCAAATAAATGTGTTTTTATACATGAATTCATGGAAAACTTAATGGAACATTGTAACTTCAGCATTTGCAAGCTTTGATCTTGTTCAAGAATTCTGTAATGTTCCATTTTATGTCATGTTGATTTACTTTGAATAATTTAGTATGATTTGTACAAAAAATAAATTAGTATTAGTACAAAAAATAAATAAATAATGTAGCGCAAACAATTATTTTTATCGCTGCATGCACTGTTTTTAATTGTATGAGTATCTTTTTGTAACCCATCCTGGGACATTATGGTGGAGGGCAGGTAAGAAATCTTATAAATAAATGAAAACTAAATAAATACAGAAAAACCATCAAAAACCACACTTCATTTAAAATCCTATCAATAAAACTAAAATATACCAATCCATAAAATCATCTTATTTTCAACAGGCTATCCTGTGGGTATCTTAACAACTAGGGTTCCATATTTTTTGTTGTTGACAACACATCACTATCCAATTTGTTAATAGCTGCTATCTTAACTCAAGTTCTCATCCATGAAATGGGAACAAGCCACAAGCTACTTTTTGCATGGCTTTTGACTTAAGGATGGTTTGCATATTAAAAGTGGTACAGAAAAGGTATGGTCCATTCAAGATGGATGAGTTCGTGAAACGACAAGAGACCACAGCTTGAGAAAAGAAGACACAAAGATGCATTTTTATCCATTCTTCCTCAGTGACAAAATAATCACATGTAACCCTCAAACATAACCAACATGCAGAGGCTGCAATAAAGAAGCTTTTACAGTAGACAAAAGTTTTGTTTTTTAAAAAATATATTCCATATGGTTGCTGAGAAGTTGAAAACTGGACAGAGCAAACTTAAAAACAAGAATCCTCCTGCGGCACCTTAAAATTGTGACATACGCTGGTCAGTTTTTAAAATACCACAAGACTGTTGTTTTTTGCCTACAAGAGACCTCTTGGTAATATTAAAACATTGCAGAGAGATAAACAGCAATATAAAATCAGGTCACAATCATTATGTCCATAGATCAATATTGCTCAAGGTAACATGGGCAAAAACCTTCATGTCAGGGTACCAATTTCAGAATGTTAATGATGCAGAGCAAATGCAGCATGCCTGCTGCTGATGGGATGGCACTAGAAATATGCTGACATGTGTGGTTTGACCAACCTGTGTCGGGAAAGGCACTTGGATTCGCCCCTCTAAAATGTTGTCCGTCGTAATTTCCACAGAACGTGTCAGCTGCAGATCCTGCAGAATCAGGTGGTATGGAACCTGAGGAAACATTTCCTGAATCTGGTGTGCCTAAAAAAACCAAAGGCTTACACTGTTATATCTGGCGATCCAACTGTGGCACGCTTTATAAAAACACGTAAGTAAACAAAACCTTAAAAATCCCAAAAGGTCAGGCTTTCACAACTAGAGCACAAAAGCATCCACAACAGTGGCTTCTTTCTAATGGCAGTCATTCATGCGCATTGATCACCTAAATTAATCTCAGTTTATTAAACTAACAAGGGTGTGTTTAAAACTAGGAGCCCTTACATTTATTTGTGTGTGTGCTTCCAGGCAAGCCTTGATACAAAATCCAACCTGACTATTTGCTACAGTTTAGCTGTTTTGGCTTGAGGCTCCAAGAAGCTGAGTCTGCCTTTTAGCTCTTGCCTCTGTGGAATCCAAGGGACATCCATTTAATTTAAAGTTTGGATTTCCCTTGGCCCAAACTGGTGGACAGAAGGGGTTGTGGCAGCGTCACCTACCTTACAGGGTTGGTTTCGGTTGTTTTTCAGCCCTGGTAAAATCAGCAACTGAGGGTGCCTTACAACAGCTGCGGTTTCCAGGCTTTGGGACCCAGTGATCGTGACAGGCTGGCCTTTATTTAACAGTAACAAAAAGAGGGGGGAACCCTCAAAGCGCCAAGCCAGTGAAAAAAACAGCAGTAGAAACAGGAATGTTTTTAATAACTCCTGTTTCTACTGTTTTTTTCACTGGCCTGGTACTTTAACGGTTCCCCTCTCTTTTTGTTACTGTTGTTTCTGGGTGCCTCCCCCCTCGCTTCCTTGTTTGCCTTTCTTTATTTACTCATCATCCTAAAAATAACATCATTTTATGCCAACAAAACAGAATTGAGTGCATAACTACCATCTGGTCAAGAATAGCAAGCAAATTTGCCTTCAATAAACTCTTTCCAGGCATTTTTTTAGAGCCTGACAAATGATGAAGTACTCAAAAACTGGAAGTCTCTTGATGCATATTTAGCCATGGAATTTTGTATTGGAATATGTGAACTTGTAGAGAAATTATGAACTACCATCATTTATCAGCACTTGCATAGCACTCAATGTACATTTTGCTGCCTGTGTGAAGGCAGTCATGACGATAACAGGAAAAAAATTTAGTTGACAACAAAAAACTAAAGGAATCGATTTGCAAGACACATATCATTTGACAGGCAAGGCTGAAATTACTTTGCATATTGTACAATACTCTAGCCGTCAGCATTTCAAGTATGCATTTGAAATAATGAAACAGAAAGCCTATTTGTAGCAACGTAGAGACATGGGGTAAACTGCAGCACACAAATGGCTCTCTGACTGAAGGCTGCTGGCTCAGGAAGCAATTAAGGGCATCCTTGACATCAATGGGTTGGAAGCCCAGACTCCCCCTTTCAGCAGATTACAAAGGAACCCATCTATTTCGCCAAATATGTCGGTTCCATCTGAATTTAACACTAGACCAGAAAAAGGGAACCTTTTTCAGCTTTGAGGCCACATTCCCTTCTAGGAAACCCTTCGAGGACCACATACCACTGGTGGGCAGGGCCAGGAGCAAAAGTGGGTGGAGCAACAAATGTTGATTTATTCACATATCCCTCTTTGTCCTCCATCTAGGCCAGCCTTCCCCAACCAGTGTGCCTCCAGATGTTGTTGGACCACAATTCCCATCTTTCCTGACCATTGGCAATGCTGGCCGAGGCTGATGGGAGTTGTGGTCCAACAACATCTTGAGGCACACTGGTTGGGAAAGGCTGATCTAGGCAATCAAGAAGAATTATCAGAGTTCAAAGACACATTTCAGATAGGCGAAAACACTCAAAGAAGGGTGCAAAGCAAGGCAGGTGAGGGGTGTGGCTTGGAGAGAAGAAGTGCAACTATTGAGGGGGTGTGGCCTAGGGAGAGTTCCAAGGGCTAGACCAGCCTTTCCCAACCAGTGTGCCTCCAGATGTTGTTAGACCACAACTCCCATCTTCCTGACCATTTGGCAATGCTGGCTGAGGCTGATGGGAGTTGTGGTCCAACAACATCTGGAGGCACACTGGTTGGGAAAGGCTGGGCTAGACAGAGAGGCCTGGAGGGCTGTATTTGGCTCCTGGGCCTGAGGTTCCGCACCCCTGCACTAGACCCATCAATTCAGTTCCATCAGATACTGAAACTGGAAATATTAGATGCATCTTTCCTGCAGTTTTGGCAATTATTGCCTGCACAGCCCTCCACTCTTGCTATTCACTGAATTCTGTACCTGTAAGTACTAAGTAAGAGGGAACATGGTTGATGCTGTGGCATGGAGCAAGTGGTTGTACCCAATGTACCCTTTGTAAAGACTTGGGCTTTGTAGCCCTGATAAGAGTTCCATAATTTATATGGACTGTGATGACGCCCTCAGGCCTTGCCTTTGACTTCTCTGGATCTACACTGTCTTTTGTCCATGTGCACTGTTCCAAATTTACCTTCCGTTTTATAGTATGCAATTAATAATTTATAATGAGATACTTATACCACAAAGCAACAACCAGAGATTTAACTTTTATCTGGTAAAAAAAGAGATCTAAATTTAACAGCATGATTAGTTTTATCTAAGACTCAGATAACTTCCACTCCTCTAGCCCAGGGATGGGGACACATTGAACCTCCAGACGCTGTTGGACTGAAGCTCCCCTCAGCCCAGCCCAGCCAGCAGAGCCCATAGACAGGGAAGATGGAAGTTATAGGTCAACACTATCTGGGGGGTTACATGCTCCCCCATCTTGTGGCACCACAGCTGAAGACACTCAAGGTCCTTCATTATTACTAGACTTTAATAAAAAAAGAAACCACCACCATGAATCAACACAGTACCAGCTGAACAAAGGAACGTTTTACACTTGTCAAAGCATTCAGCATATAAGCCTTTCTGAGCTCCTCAGCTGCCTGGGGCAGGATGGGATGCCAGGGAAAGGGCTTTTCAGTGGTGGCACCCTGACTTTGGAATGGTGTCCCAGAGAAGTTCACCTGCCAACTGAGGAACTTCTTATTTTCTCAGGCTTTTCACTCTGGTTGAACTATATTAACTGACTCATTTTGTGTTACCCTGCTTTATAGAACTACTGCTTTTAACTTTTTTACAAAAATGTTTTAATTGAATTGTATTTTTAATTATTTAATTAAGCCACCTTGATAATTGGACTGACGATCAGGGTATATATTCTAGCAATAAATAATTAAAGACATAAATAAGAACGCTACTCCAAAACAAAGCCTCTGTTTCTGGCATTTCTTGAACAACCCCTATCTTCAGCACAAAAGCCTGGCTGGCATTATCCCTTCACCTTGGCTGGCCCTTCCAGAATATGTATATGGTACTCCCCCTTTCTTCCTTCAAATCTCTCTTCTTCCACAACACCTTTGACCTAAACCCTTGGTCCCCATCCTCAATAAAAACTAGACCCATGCTGTAAATGAAACAGCATTTACTCATATTCATCCCTAATTACCTTTGCCTCTTCCTTTCCTTGTTTTTGCCCCTGGACTGTTTAGATTTTAAGTCCAATTATTCTTCACAGCACTATGATGATGCTACGTTAATGAATAAACACAGCAGTATACAAAATAATAATGGGGCTTACCATAGGATTGAGCTGAGAGTTGCTTGCCTGTGCGATACCAAGAATATTGGTGGTATGCATCACCTCCACTGAAAAGCTGGGCAGCCAGCTAGCGATGCGGGAGCCTGGAAAAGAGGAAGCAAACGGTGAGCCGCTTGAAAGGTGTTTCTGAGTAATTTGTAAGTTTATCCCTAATCGTCTATTGTGGGGTGTGGGGAACCCACTACAGCTTCCATCAGCCCCAACAAGCATGGCTAATGGGCAGGGATGGAAGTTGCGGCTTAGCGAAGGTTCCCTGCATCTGGTCTATACTTTATTACAGACATTTGCAAGGTGGATTCTACCCTACAAAAACACAGGAGCAGAGAAGAAAAGTAAGATTTACTACACTTACTGTAACTATCAGTGACTAATGTATAAGGTATGTTTGAAAACATGGGGCCTGTCCTGCTGAGATCTCAAGATGCCCGAGAGATGGCTGATTAAGGCTTTCATCTCTTAAGGGTGAGGCTTCAACACCTCCCTGCCAGCTCTCCATGGACTGGCAAGACTGAGAGCTATGTAGAGTAGTCAGAACTGAAGAATAAAAATATACAAATTTACATAATTGATCCCAGTCACAGAAGTCAACCTGGGCAGAGAATATGAATTTTTACATGGCATATACACAGGCCTGCTCACAGCCTGGCTAACATCAATACAGAAAGGTTGTCCATTTAAAACATTTTCTGTTGAATGGTTCCTTCATAATATACGATACAAGCTGTGAGGAACAAACTGTGCAGTCATAACAGCAAATCCTTCAACTGCAGTGTCAGACTGACTTCCTGCCAGCTTCACAATGGAGATGACAGACATGTAAGTCAACAAATCAGATACTGGCACAGCCGCCAGTCTAATCTCTGCCCCTATAAGCATGCTGCCCACATTTTTCATTGTTAAAAGCACTGCATGAATGTCCACCTATTTATCATTTGTTACCCTATTAATTGAAGAAAAAAGGGAAATGGATATATTGCTATGTATATTTTTAATGATTCCTCAAATCTTGCTTATTATTCCAAGGCTCAATATATGCTATGAGCATTTTAGCTGCTGTCGTCAATTCCATCCTCCTTTATATTTTCCTCTTTTGAAAAGCAACTGTTATATATGATTAATCATAATCTGCACCCCTGAAAGTTACAACAAAAATACAACTTTTAAAAAAATAATGCAAAACTGGTACAAAGACAGAGTGAATAAGTGTTCTTGGCAATGTAACAGGTAGTCAGCATACACACCTTGTGCTTCAAACTTATTAATTCATTAACACACACACACACAACACACACACAGAGACAGAGAGAGAAAGAGACCCTCCCTCCAACTTCCCCCTCCAGCAAAAAGGCTTTTTTAAGTCTAGTTGCAGCATGACGGCATTTTCAGCAGAGGGTTGTGGTGCACAAGGAAAGATTTAACCTTCCCTCCCCAGTTGTGTTCCCACCCTACAACCAACCACATTTAAACTGAGTACAGTTTGGTTGGGTTTACAAAAAAGTTTGGTGGGCATACTGTAAGGTGTATGTACTAGTGTATACCAGGTGAACTAGCGATGAAGGAAGTCTGACATTACTAAGCCCTTCACTTTTGCGTCTGTTCAGAAAGTGTAGGTGATTTTTTTTTAAAGTACATATGCCATCAACTAATCATCTTGGTTGACAGTTAAAAACCCTACTGATTTGAGAACACCTACTTAAACTTATGGAACAGCAAATGTGAATTGGCATTAAAAGAAGTGGGCAATTTTGAACACATGGTTTTATAATGGCTACCAAGACATTGTTGCAAAGCACATCAAGCAGAAAAGGTTTTTCTTGAAAGAAATTACAAAGCCTGTTCCTGTTAAACATAGGGACTCCCAGATTTTATCTAGTTATGGGTGGAAGCTGCCGCCAGGCTATGTAAAGTGGGCAGTGGTTGTTCAGAATGACATGCAAACCATCCAGAGGGGAAGCAGCAAAACATGGCATGTCTGTGTTCACCCATTCTCCAGAAAGAAGTTTCTCAAAACGAGCGCCCTGCTTCTCCAAAGATGTTCTAGCCATGTCAGCCAGTAAACAGCAAATAAACCAACCATCAAAATGGAAAAAGTGATTGTGCTGGTTCAGGTGAGGTCTGCCTTCAGCTACTGCCACAGGAGCCAAATTTTCATCCAGGTTCTCTCTTTGGTGATCCTCTCTGGTGTGATGGTTGTCAGTGATATTCAGGGACATTCTACAGGTGGGACAGGAAGTGTCTTGTTCAAGCCAGGAACGTAGGCATGAGCTAACAATAAAGAGAAATTTCAGTTAATTTCTTGGGGAGAAGTTCTAGAATGTTCTTGTGCTCTCAGAAGAAGAAACAAATCATGCAGTATTTTACCATAATCATTAAACAGATTGTACTAGACCATGCACACTGTATTATAGTCAAGAGTTACTACAGTATGTAAGACATGCTACTTATCACATTTATTCCCTCAACAACCTTGCAAAATGGGATAGGATTGCCCAAGGTCAAAATAAGTGAGCTCCCCTGGATATGGCTTTAACTAGGATTTTCCTCATATTATAACAAGCACACTGGCTGACTCTTAAGGTATAGTAGGTTGTATTCAACCAAGCCCTAATCAGATTAAACCCACAGAAATTAATTAACCTAAATTAGTTGTGTCCGTTGACTTCAATGGTAGGACTGCTGTCGAACGCCACCCTCTGTGACTTAAGACATCCAAAATGCATCTTGGTTCATTATCTAGTAGAGCCCAATAATGCTAAGCTGACCTCATGGAAAAGCAATGCTGCCTTTTTAGGTATGCGGAAAAGCAGTTCTGAAGGGGCGTGGCCCACACTTCTCAGAGGAACAGATGTGTCTGCTAGCAGTGGCTAATCGTCTTATTAGAGGATTCTTGAAACACTGACAAGTATTTATGGCACACCTTGCAATGAATTACCACAAATTGGTCCTTGGATTTTAACCTCCTCCAATTTGATACTGATGATAGCTTGGAGAACGGGCACACAAGTAGGAGAAGCTACTAAAAAGTGCCTACCAAAACCACACACCTAGTGAGGGATGTTTCAGATACTACATAAAACAAGTCCTGTTGGATAGTAATAAATGTCTATCCAGCCCAGCATCCTGTCTCCAAAAGTGTCAAGAAAGAGCTCACCAGAAGGGCATTAAGGCAACAGCCATCTCCTAGTGTTGACCCTTGCCCTCCTCCAACAACTGGCATTCAGGCAGCTTACTGTCTCAGAACCTGGCCAACAACCACTAATAGAGCTACCCTTCATGCCTTTCACTAATAAATCAGTTTTCCAAGTCATCTAATGCAGCAATCCTGACTTCACTTACCTGGGAGTAAACCCCATTTAATTCAATAGGACATACTTCTGAGTAGACATTCTTAGGATTACACAGTAAACCAGTGGCTATCACCATATTTTGTGGCAGTGAGTCTCAAAAGTTATATAGTAGGGTTTTTTAAAATATATATCTGACCTGACTCTACTACCAGTTCATTTCAGAAGAGCTAGACTGCACGACGAATGCTAGCTTTCGTTCTTTAAATTTGTGGAATCCTGGGTAAGTGTACAAAAATTCTGCCCAGTGACTTTTGTTAGAAGTCCATATTCCTGTGTCAGTGTCTATACTGGGTAGAGCCAGGGCAGGACAAGCAATTTCTCCATAACTGTAACAAGGAAAACCAGTAATATTGTTTATGGTTGAGATGTTTTGTAAAAATGGAAGACGAAAATTAAAGACTGGGTCTCAGACTCAACAATTAACTGCAGACAATTAGAGCACACAACTTATTCCACCCTGATTTGTTCCCCAGGTGCGTACTTATGGAAAAGATGTCCACAAGGGAGTTTACGTGCAGCCTGCATGGAGTCCCAGCAAATGGCACAGTCATCATTGTTGGCTGCTAGCTCCTCAGGAGTTGCCACTGCAAACCTAGGCAAAGAAAAGCAAAGGGGAATATCACACCATCAGCAAGGCTATTTATACATAAAGAATTCCAAATGGAAATCTATGTATCAGCTAAACTAAAACATCATCTGGGCCAAGATATCTACCTGAGACTCAAGGAGGATGCCATTTCAGTACATAGCTATTTACTTTGCAATTGGGGAGATTCAAAATATCTGTTCAGTCAATTCACCAAGGGTCTAATTCAGAGATAATGCCAGGCCACAGCTGGTCATTACACGAAAAGGCCCTGAGGAGCCTCAAATTCTCACACTGCCTCCTCCCAATTGATTTAAAATTAATTATGTATCGGGCAATTAATCATCTAAGATTAATTTTATCTGGTGACAGCCTTAAAAGAAATACTGGTAAGGAAAAACACAGTGAAGAGCCTATCCTTGTTATTACCATTTATATGCTGTTTTTGACCATTTAGTCTTATTTGAGGTGGCTGGAAACCTGAGGATCAACAAGTTTTTCTTACAAACCAGCTATGTAATTGTCACATTGCAAGGAAATTAAGGGTGGTATCCAACAACATATTACTCAGAATAGACTACCTGAAGTTAATGGACCACAGGGTGTGGCCAGCATGCCAAAAGTACGGTGGCTTAGAACCAGAGCTCCCTATATCCCAGGGGTTTAAGAGCACCAGGAGCTGACTCTATGCAACTGAGATCACTTTTACCTTGAGAGAAGTATAAAAGTAATGCAACCACCTTTCTGCTGGAAAAACGCAAAAATTCCTATGGTCAGTTTCAGCCATGAGCAATGCCAGAATCTGACAAAGCTGTCAGACAGGGATATTGGTGCATGGTGGCAGCAAAGCAACTAGAGGTAGGACATTGACAAGCTCTTTCACAGAGCCCGGTGAAACTATTACTTTGAAAAAAATCCACAAAATTCCCCACTCAAACTGTGCTGTGTCTTTGCTTCCATTGGAAACTATGCAAGAATTGGTCTCCCAACTCGCCGATATATTCCAAACAGCTAATGTAGCCATGGAAATAGGACACCACTGAACTTGAAACTAAGCCTGAGGAATACGCAAATTGCAACCACCAAAACAACATTCAGGTAAAAGGCATCTCTGAAAAATAGGAAAGGGTGGATGTAGCCTCCTTTATAGTTGCTTGGTCTAATGACTTAAATACTGGGACTCCTCTTGCAACAGAGAATGGGCACTGTGCCTTATTGCAGTGGCCTCTCTCAGAGGACCTGCCAAGGGACATCATACCGCTTTGAAAGGGTTGGTGTGAGAGACAGATTTTTCAAAGCCCTTCA
This sequence comes from Rhineura floridana, assembly GCF_030035675.1. Classification (NCBI taxonomy): domain Eukaryota; kingdom Metazoa; phylum Chordata; class Lepidosauria; order Squamata; family Rhineuridae; genus Rhineura; species Rhineura floridana. The sequence continues at coordinate 8,475,822 of NC_084492.1, read as the reverse complement.
TAAACTTTGGGAGCTGAAATATGGCAAAAAGACGATTGAGCTACATATATTGTGAAAGCAAAAGCAGTATCAATGAGTACTCTACAGAGAAAACAGAAAACCGTAACACAAAATGGGTGTCCACAACTGTGGACAGAGTCCAAACACAGAGGAGCTCCCAACAGGTGGGAGTGCCAAGATGCAGCAGCTGCGCCACCTCACACCGAAATTGGGTGTGTCGGGTTGCTGAGGTCGCATGAAGTCATTATGGACCACTTCCGCACGGGGGCAAAGTGAAACTGCATACAAAAACCAGGAGGATTGAGAGATACTATATCAGATAATACGACTTTTGAGCTCTCCTGATCCTCCTGGTTTTTACATGCAGTTTTCACACACTAGCCTTGCTGGCATTTATCACAGTGTCCAATGTTTTATCAATGTCTAACTACACAGCTACTCAAGCTCTCTCACATCCTCTCTCACTGCAATCCCATTTAAAGAGGGCAAGTTGAAACAGCCTGTGTTTTTCCTCCAAGAGACACATCAACATAAATGTTCTCAATTCAGGCTGCTCAAGGGAGGCTGGCTGGGTTAACAGGTCTATGAAGCAGTCATGTCAAAGTCGAGAGGAGTGGCAATTGTGACTGCAAGGAAATGCCCGCTCGTTATCCAAGACATTCTCTCCGATCCTGGTGGCCAGTTTGCATTTGTTAACAGTACACTTCATGGTGAGCCTTTTACCCTGATTCATATACTTCCACAATATGGGTCAATATCCATTTCTGAAAGATACACTAGTCTCCCTACAGGCTTTCACAGACAGAATATATTGGGTGGAGACCTCAATGACTGTCTGAATGACTTCTTGGACAGGAGTCAAGGTTCTCTCATGCGCTCATCTTCAATCTTCGACATCACACCTGGCTGACCTCATTGATCAGCACAATCTGCTAAACGTATGGAGAGACCTTAATCCCTTGGGGAGAGAATTCACTTTATACTCTAATCGTTTTAAGTCCCACTCATGCTTAGATTACATTTTCATGTTTAAAGACCTCAGACCCATAGTGCTGGATACGGGGGTGGGAATTATTACCGTATCGGACCATGTACCTGCCGCTGTGACCTTTGCTCTAGATTGCTCCTGCCCAGGCATTGGCCAATGGAGCTTTAATTCTGGCTTGCTGACTAATATGGTGGCCTCTGAGAACTTAAAGAAGGCAATTGGCTTTTTCTTCTTGGAAAACACATCCCCCGATGTGGAACCTCCAACTGTTATAGGATGCCATGAAAACCATATTGACGGGCCATTGTACTGGAGAGGCAAGCAGACTTCAGAAAGAGCAAGACAGGGCAACAAGTGGCATCCTGGCTCTTGAAGCCAAATATAAATGCACAGGTAGCTCCAAGGGTTTCCAGCTGCTCCAAGAGAAGCACAGTGAGCTGCAATATTTGGAAGCCAATAGGATTCATATTGCATTGGCTCATCTTAGGAAAAGATATTAGGAATTTAGGGACAAGGGTTCTAAATGCCCACGCGGTTTAGAAGTAACACAATAGGAATCTTATACCTGGAATGCTGGAAAGAGAGAAGAAAGATTTATTTTGACACTGCAGGCATTAATCAAGAGTTTGGGGACTTTATATACTTCTGACAACCCAGAATTGCATCTCATAAGCAGTTATTTGGATGACATTACTGTTAAGACCCTGGCTAATGAACACAGAGCATACCTCAACAACCCCACAGAGGAGTCTGAGGTGGTAGATGCTATAAGAAATTTGAAACATGTTAAGTTTCTGGGCCCTGATGGCTTAACAGTTCATTTTACAAGGCATTCCAGGTGGAACTGACTCCGTGGTTGACTAAGTTATTTTAATAACATCTGAAGGGAGTCAGATACCCAGTACATGGAGGGAATAAAAAAAAACCTGCAGTCCTCCTTAAGCAAGGCAAGGACCCAACTTAGTGGGGATCCTACAGGCCAATCGCATTGATCAATCAGGACGCCAAACTGCTTTCTGCAATCTAAGTTAAAAAGCTACATCTGTTTATTAGCCTGGACCAAACTGGCTTCATTCTGAGAAGGAATACTGCAGAACTCTGTTTGGAGATCTCGCAATGTGATACAAGAAATTACCTCTAAGAAAATCCCTGCAGTGCTCCTGTCACTAGATGCCTTCAAGGCGTTTGATTGCACTGAATGTGGTTTCCTTAAAGCTCTGAAAAAATGGACATTTGCAGTGATTATTTTTACACCTTACTGACGAGTAGTATTGGGAATCGTTGGCCACAAACTACACTAACAGGTTTTGCTCCCTGGATGGTCACCTTATCAGAGAGACCAAACTAGGGCGGCCCTGCTTTTTGTGATAATAACAGAAGTCTTGGTGAACACAATCAAAGCCAACAATTATGTCATATGAACGAACAAACAGAGAGCAAACTTGTTTGCGGACAACATCCTTACAATGTTAGCTAACCCACATCAGGCAATCACTTCACCACAAGCTGAATTAGACCTCTTCCACAAGGTTGCTGGTCTTGAAATTAATTGTGCAAAATCTATGATCCTGGGCTTTAACATTTTTGAGGTGGTGCAACAATTACTTTACTCAGCTTCAGGTTTTACTCCTTGTTATGGGAGGTTTCAAGAAATGAGAAGAAGGCTAGGACTGGGGAGGGCAGCTGTGAGAGAACTAGAAAAGGTCCCCAAATGCAAAGATGTATCACCAAACTCCAAACTCAGGATCATTCAGACCATGGTATTCCTGATCTCTATGTATGGATGTGAAAGTTGGACAGTGAAAAAAGCGGATAAGAGAAAAATCAACTCATTTGAAATGTGGTGTTGGAGGAGAGCTTTGCACATACCATGGACTGTGAAAAAGACAAATAATTGGGTGTTAGAACAAATTAAACCAGAACTGTCATTAGAAGCTAAAATGATGAAACAGAGGTTATCATACTTTGGACACATCATGAGAAGACATGATTCACTAGAAAAGACAATAATGCTGGGGAAAACAGCAGGGTATAGAAAAAGAGGAAGGCCAAACAAGAGATGGGTTGATTCCATAAAGGAAGCCACAGACCTGAACTTACAAGATCTGAACTGGGTGGTTCATGACAGATGCTCTTGGAGGTCACTGATTCATAGGGTCGCCATAAGTCATAATCGACTTGGAGGCGCATAACAACAACAACTCGCACTCCTGTTGGCAGTGGCACAAATGCAGGTGGCACTTCATTGGAAATGCATAGCAGGCCTTTCACATTCAGCTGGCTATCATGGATGTAAGAACGTAAGAACTTAAGAAGAGCCTGCTGGATCAGGCCAGTGGCCCATCTAGTCCAGCATCCTGTTCTCACAGTGGCCAACCAGGTGCCTGGGGGAAGCCTGCAAGCAGGACCCGAGTGCAAGAACACTCTCCCCTCCTGAGGCTTCCGGCAACTGGTTTTCAGAAGCATACTGCCTCTGACTAGTAGCCATTGATAGCCTTGTCCTCCATGAATTTGTCTAATCTTCTTTTAAAGCCATCCAAGCTGGTGACCATTACTGCGTCTTGTGGGAGCGAATTCCATAGTTTAACTATGCGCTGAGTAAAGAAGTACTTCCTTTTGTCTGTCCTGAATCTTCCAACATTCAGCTTCTTTGAATGTCCACGAGTTCTAGTATTATGAGAGAGGGAGAAGAACTTTTCTCTATCCACTTTCTCAATGCCATGCATAATTTTATACACTTCTATCATGTCTCCTCTGACCCGCCATTGTACTTTCAGATTGCCTCACCCAATATGCAAGGCGACCCAAGGCACCTTGAAAAAGGATCACTTTGATAAAATTTGGTATCCATTCCTTTGTTACATTAATAAGAACCTGCACATTTTCCCCAAGGTCTCCCATGTCACTCTTTGGAGAGGTCTGGTTTTACCAAGGAGTGAAATCATTCAGTCTTGAGTGTCTGGTGTGTCATGTATTCAGGTTTTATCCAAAGACTATATGTGATATAAGTTTTTCTTTTGTGTGTGTTTCACGTATGCATTAGTCCTCCGTAAACATATTCTTGTCTCTGGTATCTTTCGGACAATAAAAATTAATTGAAAAAGTTAGTAAGTTAGACATTGAAATTAATGGGCAAGACTAAGAACAGTCAGTTTGTGAGTCTGGACTCTCTCCTACTATTTGAAAATTAAAGAAACTTGCTCACCTTGCTTCCATATTTCCAACCACACGCAGGTAGTTCTTGTGGCGGCGAAGTCTGCGCTGAACCTCGTGGAACAGGTAACGCAGTTGCATAAAGATCACCAGGCTGGCCATAGACAACCAAATATTGCCAAACAGCTTCCAAATAAATTTTAAAAAGAGAGCATTAAGTAATCCAGCAACGCATAACTGAAAGAGGGCAGGAAGAGGACAAGGAGAGGCAGAAGAAAATGACATGTGAATACACACAGCAATGATATTTCAAGTCAGGAAGCAGAAATAACTCTATGGGAGAGGAGCAGCCAGCTGAATGGAGTCACCTGGGGCTGCTGGCTGAGGGTGTCCCCCCAGCACGTAAAAAGCCAGTGCCAGAAATTATCCTACTGTGCACATGACTCTCTCTAGGTAGCCCCAAAAGAGCCACATCCGAAAACCAGCCAGTGAGGCTCTCTCTTTCTGAGTTTATTACAAACAAGCTGCTCGTGGAGGTGTCTCAGAGTGCTGCTTGGCTGGGGCGCCTAAACAACAATAGCAAAAGCACTTTCTTCTTCTTCCTCCTCTCAGCACGAAGGGAGGAGGAGGAAGCCCTGCTCAGAGGGACAACAGCATCTCAGATGCTGCTTGCAAGATCAAATAAAAAAGAAAAACTTTATTAGCAACACAATGTGCAAAGGAGAACACTGTTGCCCCTTACAGCTCCTTTATTAGTCCTGCAGAAGTGGGGAATACAGCCTGGGGGGGGTTGCTGGGGGACTGTGGGGAGGACTCAAGCAAAAGGAAAAGGGGTGGGAAATTACCTCTGAAACTTTACTTGTGAGGCTTAGATAAAAGATTAAAAGGTGACAATAGGTCCCGTGTTTCAGGCTGGTTTTACGGGTAGGCCCCAAATCAAGTTGGCCACTGACTTATACTGACCACAGATAACGTATTTGCCTTTTACCGGCTCCAGCTAGACCATCAGCTATCTAGAAATAATGGACCTTGTCTCAGTTACTCATGACCCAGGTACATGCAGTAACCTAGGGTAGTACACTCTCAAGTGGGCTGCCTTTGAGAACTGTTCAGAAGCTTCAGCTGGTACAGAATGCAGGGGATAATATAGAGCATATTATCTTATATACCAGCTACACTGGTTACCTATTCACTTCTAGGTCCAGTTTAAAGTGCTGGTATTGACCTTTAAAAGTCCCAAATGGTTTGGGACCAGGTTAGTTGAAGGACTCTGTATCACTGTCCTTCTTTGGATCCATAGATATTGTTAGACTACAACTCCCATCAACCCCAGCCATCTTAGCCGACAGCTAAGGAAGATGGGAGTTGTAATCCAACAACCTCTGGGGGCCCAAGGTTGAAGAACAATGGTCTGTACCTGTGTGAACCTGCTCAGGCATTCTAGTCAACCACAGAGGCCCTGCTTGCAGGCCCATTAGAAAGGTCAGGTTGGGAGGCACAAGAGGCAGGGCCTTTTCAATGGTAGTTCCCTACAAAGGGAACTCTCTCCCAACGAAGGCAAGGTTGGCTCCTTCTCTCACTTAAGTAGGCTTAAAGACCTTTTTAATCTCATCTACCTTTGGTTAAATGATGGGCTGGTTTTTAAACTATTACTGCCTTCCGTGTTGAATCATGTTCCATTTAACAATTTTATCTGGAGTGCTGGTCTGGATTATGATTTGTTTTATGCTGCTGGGTTTTTTTAGATTAAATGTGTGGTGTTGTTTTCTAAATGGCTTTTAAATGTTTAATGACACTGATTGTATGCCTCTTCGGAAATACTTTTTGTTTTGCAGCATAGATACCCATAAATAAATGGATTTTATTTATGCTGTTTTCACCACAACAGATCACACAGCCAAAGAGACAAGCTGGTGTCCAGTTTAGAAAGTTGCTTGTCTCTTTTGCTGCGCCAAAAACAGCAAGCAAAGCTGAAGTTGCGTGCATAGTTCTGTATATGTCTATTCTATATGGGACGTGATTTATCACTTAACCCTGCATACCAGCATGTGAATATGATGCATCAGATCCAGTAACAGAAGCATTAGCTCCATGATGAAATCCGTGTAATAAACGTATGTTCCCTTGCTTTCCCAGGTGCCTTCATGGTTCAGATCCCAGAGATGAATGATGTACCTACGTGACAGTAGGAGAGATCACGGTATTATTTGAATAGTGTTTTACCAGTTTTAGAAATAACAAAACAACAAAACACTCGTTTCTAAAGAACTCTGGCACACATCTCCTAACTACACTCTTATTACTAATCCTACAGCACATAAACTGTAAGGAAGTATGATACAGCTGGAGGTCTATGGGTTTATCTCCCCATCCCTCCTCTCCCCCTACATAGCCAGGATGGGAAAGATAAAGGCAAATAAGGAGAGGCAAAGCTCAGAGATGTGAATTTGGAAGGCACATCAGAAGTGTCTCAACATGAGGTAGAAAGTGCCATGTGTAATGGTTATATGTCAATAGGAACAATGCAACAAAGGTAAAAGTGGGGATTAAGCTGACATGATAGGAGTTTATGGGTGAAGGATAAGATTAATGGACAAAGCTTCTATCCCTCAGTAAATTACCCTTGATGAAACAAGGATATTTTTATTTAGCCTATGCTGTCGATCCACCTGCAGTAAAGCAAACACAGAATGGTAGAGGGGGCTGGTTTAATACAATGCCATTTAAGACATGTTGCAAATCTCCAACAGAAGAGGCTGGTTTAAATCAATGGTTTAAATCGATTTTCCAATTCATATTTAACAAGCATGCATTGTAACTGGTTGCTATAATAAAACAGATCCATTTGCAGTTTAAAAGGCCTTTATACTACTTAAGAGCATAATTCAAAAATCTCATCAAACTGCCCCAATGCCTTATTGCATTACATAATTTATATCTGGTTAGAGATAGGTGAGCAACAGGGAACGTTTGGCTCTCTCTATATACCCAAAAGGACATCAGCCAAAAGCTTTACTTGAAAGTTAAGTGCCCAAATGATCAAAGATTGGTAAGTTAGTGCATAAAACTGTGCTTCCTTATGAGATGAGGAATAAACGTCCATACCCTTTGGCTGACAGTGTAAGTAAATATTTACAGCTCACACAAGATATACAATATATATTTGTAATGCTTGCCCACCAACGTTTTTGTCATATGTGTTTCACAGAGATTCATAGATTCAGCTGGGAGAGATTATGAGTGAGCAGACTAACATATCTGTATTAAATTTACATTAACCTGAGTAATTTAGGAACTGATTTTTCAAAACATAAATCCACTTATATTTTAGAAACTCTCATTTAAATTAAAAGCACCCATTTAAAAAAATCCTCTGAAATAGATCCGTGCACTAGAGACGTGATCAGATGACCAAGGGTACCTAAATAATTCCATAAAGTCATCCTGTTCTAACAGCATATTTTTCTCTATAGAAGTTTGAAGCCCTTAAAGTTGTAGAGATACATCTGAAAACTGCAAGGCAAACAAACTAAGCCTTAAAGAAGGTAAGGCAATTGGGGGGGGGGGGAGATACTCAGATTCATTATGCTATTCAGCACTCATGCTGAATCAGACATCTTTCCAAGACTGACTCATTTCACTCATTCGCTGAAGAAAAATGTAAGAACAAGTGCACCAACCAGAGTTTGGAAGTCACTATATCATTAAAAGAGAGAGAGTACTCAATTTTTATTGTCGTTTAATATGAAAATTAAATGATATTCACTGATGTGGCCCTCAGCGCTGATCAGCCTCTCCATTCCTGTTCTACTGCATGCCTTTTACAGCACCATATTTTAACCCAATGTTTCAGTATAAGGCCACTGGTTATTTCATTTCAATATAATGTTTTATTGTATGCCATTTACATAAAAACAACTGATGCGGCCCTGTAATTCAGAGGTGGGCAACCTGTGGCCCTCCAGATGTTGTTGGGACTCTGTGGAGAAATGCTATGTTTATGTGTGTTTGTGTTATAAAAAATATTTTATGACTTCTGTGACTGCCATGAGGCCTTGTTTTGGTACATTACTGCAAGCCTGATTGGCAGTGGTTACTCAGTGACAGCTTCTGAGAGGGGAGAGATCACTTTAAGAATCTAGTAGATGGGGGCCTGACCTGGTAAATTCCTTCTGATCTGCCGAAGATAACTGACAATTATCAGTTAGAGAGTCGGAGTTGGCGATAGAGTAAGGAGTTGGTTGACGGAAATAGCTGGGGGAAGGACTGAGGCCTGTATATCATTACCCAGGGTGTCACTAATAGTGGTTTGGTGAAGATCAGAAGGGGGGCAGTGACTGAGTGAGTCTGAGGCGCAGCCCTGAAGAACAGTCTTGCCAGAAGGAAGTGACACAAGTGGGAGTGTAACAATGGCTAAGCTAAACTGTCCCACAGCCAGGAGGAGCTTTGGGGCACAGAGGCCGAGTGGCCCCAGTAGCTGGACTGGGTTGTGGAAGTAACGGCTGGTGGAGGTTTAGGGAAATTGGCTTGTGGGGAGAGCCACTTGGAGGCTGGTGTCAGCAACAGTGTCTCTGGAGACTTTAGAATCTGTCAGAAAGCACTTACAAAGTCCCAAAATAAGTAACAGTATTGATTTTGGTAAATAATATCCCTTTAATAAACCTACAACACAGTCCAGGATTTATAGTGTCTCTCAGCGGCGGTGTCATCTCATGCCTAAAGTCTTCCATACACACTACTAGAAGGGTTTCAAGTATTCTGTTTGACTTGCTGGCAGTGAAAGGGTTACAGAAGCCTGTTTTACATGAAGTGAGGCTGAGGAACCAGGGGAATCCTCAACAGACTCCAACTCCCATCAGTCCCAGCCAGCATGGCCAAGGATCAGGGACAATGATGGGAGTTGTAGTTCTGCAACCTCTGAAGGACGATAAGTTGCCAACCCCTTCTGTAATTTATTGATAACAGCAAGTTTTAAAAAAGAAAAAAACAGTTTGGCAGCTGAACCAAAGATCAAGTATATAGGCATTCTCCACCCCAACGCATACATGTGCTCTGTAAGTGAAATCATACACATGCCTTTTGTACCTACCTAAACTCCAATCTCTTACTTACCGTAAAATCACATGCACAGTTCTCACAGTAACAAGTAGGGACTGCAGGAGACAAAAGCAGAAAACAATTCACTGAACATCATTTGAAACCTGCCAGAGAACTAGAAACATGAGACAGAGAACTAGAAGAACGAGGAAACTGCTTTTCCAGACTGATAGTATATAATGCGCTTCTTAAGTTTCACTGTTAAACTCTTGCTTAAAGTCTGTGTTGTCTTCCTGCATATGCCCAAGATATGAAAGGGAATTAAAAACACCCCTTCATAAGAAACAGAATGGTGGCATATAATCGGTCAGCTGTGAGCTCTCCTCCCTGGGAGACTGAACAGTGCAGGAATACAGTTTGCAAGTGGTTCTCATTATTTTAAGGGTAAGCTTAAGAATGGTCAAAGACAGAAATGAAGCCCAATATGGAGTATTATAAGACAAAGTAGAGGATCATATTTACTCCATATTTCCATCTATTTAAAAAAATCAGTCAGAGTCACAAGTAGTAGCTTACTGCCTAAGGAAATAATAAGCCAAATATGAAAGGGCTGTTCCTGATGGCCGGTTCAGATGCAACTCGCATCTTTTTTCAACTGCTCCTTCTCAGGTTAATGAAATTGCTACTACAGCAGTATTGGGCAAGTTGCCTGCTTGGAGGTTTATACCACTTATGTGAGGAGACACTTGAGTGAGCAGTTGTACATACAGTACAAATAAGCAGCCAAATATAACATGAAAAATGTTGTGTCAGAGTTCAGCTATTTGTGAGACATTTACTGCACTGAATGGTGCTTGACTAGTCTGCTTCCTACTAGTTTTCTGTAACATTATCCAATTTTTTAAAAACTGTTGAATTTGAAAATATGTATGCTGGTGCTCCATAATGCAGTGAAACTAAGAGGTTTTTACAGGTGGGTCAATCCCGCACCCTGACTGGCCTCACCTCTGAGGTGTTGCACACCTTCCAGACTGCCCTTCTTCCAGCAACCACATATCCTCATGAAAATGTGCACGTGACTGGAAGACTGAAACCACTGGAAGCAGGGAAGAGAACCACACAGGGGGAGAGGCAAAGGCCAGATGGAGAAGCTCAGTGTGGCTCATACAGTGATGTGGAGCGGAAATTTTCCATTGTTACAAATACATTTTTTCATTACTTAGTAACTTAATGAATACAAGAAAAGTCAAACTGGACAACTAGAACAGACACAATATCCAGTCAAATCTAATATCTAATGTTTTTCAGGTGACCATCCCTCAGAAGCAAATAGTTATGCAGCTTTTAGGCATGAAAAAATAGTATTTTAACAGTTTAGAATGCCTTCGTATTTGTTTTTCTTAATAGCTAAATAACACAAGGGAAATGTATGTTACAAATGAATTGTCTCCAAATAAGCTGTGACTTTGTTTGGATGTAACATTTCAACCGCTTTAGACCTTTTTTATTTTTTGCCAGAAATGGAAATCTGCACACATGCTAGCATGAATCCTACTAAATATGGGAAGGATAGCTGCAGTGATTTTTCTGCAAGGGCAGCCTTTACAGTAGTTAAAAAAGGACTCAATCTCCCCTAGTTTGGAGGGACAGCAACCTGCAAAATATCAGAAGGATGGATACAGGGACTAGGGAACTAAGAGGAATGATAGGGAGAAAACAGCTTCAAGCTTGCGTTCTGCAGCTTGACAGAACTTGGCAGCAAAACTCACATAAACTGTTTAAAGTTGACTTGACAGGAGTGGATGTATGGGCAGATGGCATAGAGGCAGAAGGACTTGACCGTCCAGCATTTTGCAAACAAGAATCACAAGCAGAAGTAGCAAAGAGTATAGAACACAACAAGAACAAGGTGATACATTACTTCAACTTCTCTCCCTAAAATCACTGAGAGTGGAGAGCCCTGGTAAACTCATTCCCTCTGATTAGACGCTAGACCTGTGAATCCCAAAGGAGCTGTCCCTTCCTACTCTCTTCGGCTGGCATTCTCATTATATGGCAAGCTTGAGAACAAACATTTCCATTTTTGCAGACACACCATCTGCAGCATTTTTTTAAAAAAACCTCCAAATCTCTGAATCACTCCCAATCAATCTGGAGGTCCCTACTTTGGTTTGGGGCATTTCAGAGAGATCTTTGCTTAAGTTCAGACAAGCTCCAAATCTGTCCAAAGTGACCCACGTCAGCTGAGGATTCGTCCATATTTGCCGCAAAGCCTGAACTTCAACACTGCTATACTGGAATGAATTTCACATCCTTTGCAGGATGATCTTGGGGGGGAGAAAAATCAGCTACCTGAAGAAATAATTTGGATGGATTTAATAGAATGCATGTAAGAATAGCCAAAAGCACAATTGCTACTTAGAATATCTGCCTAACATGTAGCAGCGCCAGAGGGGACCTGAGGTCATAGCAGATGACACACTGAACACCTGGCAACAATGCAGTGCCAGGGGAAAGAAAGTAAACACTATAATGAATTGCATTTCATGAGCAAGATATGGCAAGTTCCTCTCCTGTTCAACTTGCCATTGGTGAAGCATTGGCTGGAGTATTGCATCTATGTTTTGCAATACATCCCACAAAAACCTAGAGGGGGAAGTCCAGAGAGTAACAGAAACAAAAAGGCTTGCAGAATTTGGCATTTGAGGAAAGAGTGAAGAAACTGGATTTGTTCAGTGTGCAGAAGAGTATGCCAAGGCAATTCTGGCTACAGAACTAAAACACATGAGCCGTGCCACAAATAAAGCAGGGCTAACCAGAAACTGCAGAACACGTTAATCTCACAATAATGAGAAATCTCACCTCTGCCGCCATGAAAGACAATGTGTGCATTCCATGGGTGTAGCCAATAATACCACACACAACTGCTAGCCCACAGCAGGAAAGAAGCATAGCTACTAGCAGGGCTAGGACTCTGATATGGCTGTTCATTGGTGTTGTGGGTGAAAAGGAGAGCTGCAATATACAATAATAGCATTAGAAAACATCAATTGCTCATTTTTGCTGCCAAAGTTATCAGCTATGACCATTCAAAAAACGTGTCAAGGGGACATCTTCACAGCTTGTCTTTAGGGGGAAATCAGGTGAGCTGCTTCAGCACACTGAATTCCTGCAGAGGTAGGATCCTTCACTCACATTCATCATCCATACAATTAGACTAAGCACAGATTGTGCAGTCTACCTGGCTGGCTTCCTGCACTGGGGGGGAGAGGTTTATCCCCAGTACACAAAACACCTGTCTTATCTAGAAGCACTTCTTCATTTCTGAACAGAAACACAGGAAAATGGCACACAGACTTAACTCTCAAGGGCAACTTGAACAGAAGGTATATGCTGAGAGGGCTTCCAGTACTCATTTGTTGACTTGTCAATGAACAAAGAAGTCACTGACAATTCTAATAAAAATAAACAATTTAAACTGATTTGTATCACTTGTTCTACACATCAAATTTAGATTTCTTTGGCGACAGAATACAAATACTCCCCTATAAATGAAACCCCCATCCTCCACTTCAAACCACTATCCAAAAACTTACATATTCAAACCTATCCTTGCAGAGCTGAACCATGAGATGTAGAAATACCAGCCCAGAGAACCAAAGGCACCACATGACCACTTCTTCTACTGTCTGAACATTTAGCACACCAAAAATAAAGATAAACTTGTAGAAGATGAAGTTCCAGAATTTATCCTTGAGATGCTGAAAGAGATTTGTACATGTAGTTAAATATAATTCTTCAAGAACAGAGCTACTGACACAAACATCAAAACAGCTGTTAATAATGTTGTTATATTTATTAGGGCACAATCCCACTCACACTTATGCTGGGCTGAGGGGAGTTGGATGCAGTGGATCTCCAGCTGAGCTGGCTAGATCCCAGCTCAGCCAGGCTACGCTGGCATAAGTCCCTCAGCCCGGCTCAGCCAGGGTTCAGCCCAGACCGGTGTAAGTGAAGTCAGTGCAAGTCCTGAAAAAGGGGCATGTTGGGGGCATGTCAGGGGAGGGGCCGGGGTAAGGGGACTTAGGCCATATCCAACTCATGTTTGAATCACTCCTCAAAGTCCCAATGCAGGCAAAAGTTACGCCAGGAAAAAAACTGGTCTAAGAAAATAAATACAATAGAAAGTCAATGGAGAGGGTTTACTTCCTGGTAGGGATATTTGAGAGAGCAGGCTTTTACTTTCTGGTACCTGAGCACAGCTCCTGGCTGAGCCTGTGTTCAGCCAATCCAGAGGCTCCTGAACAGCAATTGGATGCGGGGGGGGCTTTATGCCATCCTCTTTTGCGCCAGCACCACTTAGCCCAGCTTCCCAAGTTGGATTGCTCTGCCCATTGCTTTTTTCACAAATAATCCTCAAAGCAGCTTACAGAAACACAAGTTATTGTGCTTAGTGCTTTCCCCACATTCTTAACTAAGAATTAACTATAAATATGTAGCTTTGTCATTTAACCCTCACATTCATTGATTCTTATGAAAGGCAAGAAGTCCTTCCCAGCAATTAAGAGGTAGAGAAACGTGGTGCAGATTATACAACGCTTTAAGGCAGGGGCAGCCAAAGTGGTGCCTATCAGATGTTGTGGACTACAATTCCTACCAACCTCAGTCAGCTTGGCCAATGATCAGGGATCACAGTAGGTGTAATGTGCAAATTCTGGAGGGCACCACGGTGGATACCCCTGCCTTAAGGAAATGGTGGGATGTGGACCAGGAAATAAGGATATTTGGCAATCTTTTTTGTTGTGGATTCACAGGGAGGTTTTTAATCTGTGAGAGACCTTTACAGTGAACATCTGAGGATGGGCAATTTGTTCAATGTGGAATGCCAAATATAAAAAATATATCATGAGGTGGAATGAGACACAGGTAACTTTCATCTCTGCTTGTATGAAAGCAACATAGCGTCTTATTTTCATAAAGATGTTGGATGCTAAACTACAGTTGGTGGACATGTATCACTTACTTCAGATTCTTTTCTAAAATTACAACTGGCCCATTAAGATACCTGGATGCCTTTGAAACATCTTTTGAACTTAATATTACATCAAGTAATTTAATTCCCATTCTGTAGGATTATTATTTTATGTTATCAAGCTTATCCCTGTAACCAGGAGGACTCAAATAAAATCCATTTTAAAGGAGGAGAGGAATTCTAATTACTTTAGTCAAAACCTAGTCCACACAAGCTTCAGAAGGCCACATTACTACTTTGATTGTATGTGGATATTTTTATATGCTGGAAGCTCAAGAACTATTGGAAAATTGGGTGTTAGTTGCAATAAACAGGATATGGGTGTTAAGCTGCATGAAGAAAACCTAGCCTATGGCTTAACTGGGATGGCCTAAGTCTTTCAGGCTTTATGAGAAGTACATAAGTAGTTGGCTCCTAAAACCCAGTAATTGGCTGCTGCTATAACCCATCTTCCTTTACTGACATTAATTACTCAGCAGCACCTTCTAATACAGGGATAGGAAGCCTGTGGTCCTCTAGATGTTCTTGGACTACAACTCCAATGAGTTGCAGCCAGAATGGACAACAGTCAGGGATGATGGGAGCTGCAGTCCAGCATCATCTGGAGGGCCACAGGTTCCCCATCCATGCTGTAATATAATCAAAGCAGACACCTCTCCAAGCAAGACAATGTAAGCTTTGAACCTCTGTATTATCTATAATTACTTTAATCAATCTGCATACCATGAAGAGATCAAGATGTACTTGTAAACAAGACAAACAAGACATGTGTGTGTGTGTGTGTGTATATATATATATATATATATATATAAATAAAGTAAAGGTGTCCCCGCACTTATAGTGCGAGTCATTTCTGACTCTTAGGGTGACGTCTTGTGACGTTTACTAGGCAGACCGTATATATGGGGTGGGATTGCCAGTTCCGTCCCCGGCCTTTCTTTGCCCCCAGTGTATGCCGGGTACTCATTTTAGCAACCACGGATGGAAGGCTGAGTGGAGCTCGACCCCTTTTACTGGAGCTTCGACTTCCTCCTTCCGTTGGAATCGAACTCCGGCCGTGAGCAGAGCTTCAGTTGCATTACCGCCACTTACCACTCTGCGCCACGGAGGATCTATATATATATGAACGTAATTGTGATTAACAAAACAGAGGTTTTTATTGTATTAACAAAACGTTCCAGCTTCCGCCTATATATGTATAACTTTGTGTATGTGTATATATATATATATATATATATATATATATATATATATATATATATATATATATATGAGTTCCTTTCTGTACTGCAAGGGCAGAACACTGCATTGCTCTTCTGTTCAGAACACCTTACCTTGTTCACAGCAGCGAAAATAATTCTGAGCTACACCCACTGGCTGCATTCAGATGCAATGCTAAGCCATAAACTACAGTCAAGCAAATTAGTCTGTGCACAAGCCTGTATGCTAGGGCATACAGCTTGAGCTCTCCCGCTTTGCTCCTTTCTTCCTTCCCCCAGAAAGGACACAAGCCACAGAGTGGCTGGCTTAGCACTACATTTGAACCAATGCTCATGATTTGTTCTTGGCTTCACAATCATGGTTGGCCTGGGAGAAACAAGCCATAAGCTCATGAACAGCCTAATTTGCTTAACTTGCTGGGCTGCTAGAGCAAACATAAAAAATTTCTATATGTTATTTATCCCCTTTCAAAAATGTGGTTATTCATAGCCAAGAAGTTGCCCACAATTTTAGATATGTGAAACAGAAATGAAGAGAATTATTTTGTTTCTTCTGAACTTGTATCAGAATCATTTTTTAAAAAATCTGGAGTCTGTGGCTTGGCTTTAGAATGTTACATAAAAGAAATATTCAAGTAACTTTTGTCATTAGGAAACTTCTAATAACCAGGAAAATAAGGAGGAAAGTAGGGTCCAAACACCATTTTAGGATTTTAATTTTATCCTGAACACCACCAAATATTCCCAGTTGAATGATGAACACCACTAACCCATCTGCAACACACCATTAAGTTATTCAGGAAGGCTACCCACCGGCAAGACCCACCAGCCTTTCTTACCTGTCTTTCGCTTACACGGAGAGGGCCAAACACAACACTCTGTATTACTTTAGCAATCAGCATCAAAATACAACAAGCAGTATTCACCAGTACCTGCAACAAAAAGTAAAGGCAGTTTGGGTATTTAGCCTACCCTGTTTTGAGGCTCAAGATGAAACCCCTCTACTTTAAACCTCAGTGGTTTGGAACCTCTTGGCCTAACTGCTCAATGGATCAAGAACCATAAGAGTGTTTCTCCTGATTATGATCAGCCTTTGCCTCCTCAAAGTGTTCATGATGTAAGAGAGTGGATATCAGCTTCTCTCCCTCCTGAGCAGAAAACATGAAGGGCTATGTCAACAGTTCCCTGAAAAAGAGGCCACCAGAGGCTGCAAATAAATACTTCCAGAAGCCGATGTTATTCAATTATGTACTAAGCTGGTGGGCTAAACTATTGGGGGTGGGAGGAGAAACCATGAAATTCTAATTAAAAGGTGTTATAATACAAAATTAGCAGTTTGGTAATAGTATCGCAGATATGCAAGGTCCTGTTTTGATTAAAAAGTCCCCAAACTTTCACATTAGAGAGCTTACCATTCTGGGCACACTGATCCAGGGCACCCCTACTGCCAGAGCACGGTCTTATTTTTAACCATTCACCAGGTCATCATAGGTGACTATGAATTTCACCCAGGCAAGAAAGCAGGTTTCCACAAGAGTGCCAAAGCACTTGGCCCCTCACCAGGCAGCCTGCTTGGTTCCTATGCTGAGCAGGGAGGAGGCAAAGTGCCCTCTTCCACACCAAGCAGAGAAACCAAGCAAGCTGCTGGCAGAGGCACGGAGCACTTCAACCTTCCTTTAGCACCCATTCTGTTTCCATACTGGACATGCAGCAGGCAAAACTGCCACACACGTATGCAGGATAGAAACCAAGAGGGCTGGTGGCAGAAGGAGAAAACACTCCTTCCTTCCACTGCACTTCTATGCTGAATGAGAACTTAAAAGTTTCTCCCTTGCATGCTCAGCACAGAAATCAAAGGGTGGTAGAAGAAGCAAGGGGCGCTTGTTTCTAGTCTGCAAAATGTCTTACTGTCTTGCTTTTCACTCATAAGAGGTATTAGCAAAAGGAAGGCTGGAGTACCTCTGTTACAAGGAAAAAGAAGATGAGCAATAAATGTTTGCAGGCACTTAACTTTGGGGGGCTAATTTATAAGCTTGGCATAACATTGGCCTTTTTATTTATTTGCTAAGAGCTTTGCTCGCCAACCCTACCTACTGTCACCAACGCTCCCCCCTCCGATCTCCAACGTACCCCCCCCACCCCCATACACATCACCAACACTGCCTTCACCCACAGGCAGCTCCCTAAACTGCCCCCTAGGGACTCACCGCAGCCCCACCTCCACTCCTTACCTTGCTGCTGCCGCTCACTCCCCCGCCAATTATTGTCGGAAGGCAGAGCTGGGGTCCCAATCCCGGGGAGCTGGATCCCGGAGAGTTGGGAGAAGAGTATTCGGATGGATGGCAGAGGGAAGGGGGAGGAACTTCCCCCCTTTGGAGCGAAGACGAAACAGAGGAACTGCCAGTGATAAGGTCGCTTAGCAACGGGGAGCCTGAGCCCTCCCTGGACATTCTCACGCCTCCTCCTCTTTCAGGCTCAGAGCAAGAGGGGGAAGAGGGAGGGCTGCTCACAGCCGAAAAGCGGGGAGGCAGTTTACCATCAGCCCCTCCCCTATCCCCCATCCTGGAATCGGAAACTTCAGAAGAGGAGGGGGTGATGCTTCCCCCCTCACCGCGCACACGCAGACAGCTGAAAAGACAGGAGAGAAGGGGGGGGAAGGCGGGCAGTACCTGAGGGGCAGTTAAGGAGGAGCGAAAGATTGCGCGCCCGTTTGGCCCCTTCTTAAAGAACAGGCGGGAAGAAGTCCCTTGCTCTGTCAACTTTCTCCCAATGCCGCAGGACCTGTATCCCTGTATTGCTTCATGAGAAAACGCAGTCTTTGTTTGGACATTACCCTAATAAAACACGAATTAACTACAGCCGTTGGTCTGGTTCCTGAGTCACATCCTGGGCCTGACAATTATGTTGCCATCCCTTTTTGTAAGACACTTTGCGCCTGCATGTCATGCTGCATGACGTCATGACAGCGTAACGTCTTACAAAAATACAGGATAGAGAGACAGAGATTGCACTTTCATCCCACCCTTCCTCCAAGATCTCAGGGTAACATGCATGGTTGTCCCATTTTATCCTCACAAACACACTGTGAGGCTGAGAGACGGTGACCGGCCAACAATCGCTCAATGAGTTTCGTGGCTGAACAGAGATCTGAACCTGGGTCAAATTGTTTGACACTTGCTGACAAAACAGAGTACAACTTTCCAAGTACAGGAAGTTTTGTGTCATAACCCAGAAAGACAGAACTTACAGCCTTGAAGTTGTTTATTCAGGGTAACCAAGAGCCAAAGCTCAAGGCATTCTAGTCACATCCATCCCTAACTCATCAGTGAAAGTCTCAGAACAGTCTGGCTTTATAACAATTCAGATCATCACCCCCCAGTTATCTGTATACTACAGATAGCAATACTGCAATTATTTAATCAATAGTTTCCAGATGATTTATTAGTGCTTCTCTTTCTTAGAATCTACCTGTAGGTTCTAACTGCTCGTCAAAAAGACATATCACATTACCAACTTTTAAAAAAATTATTTAAACAAGTGGCCTTCAGAGCTGCCCCAACCAGTCCGTGGAGCCTCTTCCTTTCCCCCCACCTCCCCAGATCTTCTACATCCTTCCAGTGGTAATCAGAACCCTAACCCCAAGGTGACAGTCGTGGGTCTATCTTAATACTAACATTCAAAGCAGCTAACATCACATTAAAAAATCACAACGAAGCTTCTGTGCTCCTTGCCAGGTAATCCTAAATGCCCTCTGACTTTTTTTAAAATCTTACACAGGAGTGAGGGAGCCGGGTGAACATGCCAGGGAAAGCAAGCATGGGTGGTATTCAATTAAGTCCTACCCAGAGAAGACCCACTGAAATTAATGAACCTAAATTAATCATTCCACTAACTTCAATGTGTCTACTTTAAGTAGAACTAGAATTGAAGACCACTCTGTGTTCCAAAGTTTCAGTGAAAGGCAAAGACAACCTAACCTCAGATGATAGGGAAGGGGGCATTCAGAACAAGTCCTCAATCCCAGACCTAAAAGAGTGGTAGGTTCATATGGGAAGAGGCAGTGCTTATGAGTTTACAGAAATAGTATCCTAACTGTTTTCATGAACATCTGCTTGACAATTGTTCATATAAAACATTTACTTAACTAAACATAAGGACAAAAATAGTGAATCTTTGTAAACTCAGTAAAGCATGCTACTTAACAAACATTAACAATGCTCATTTATATCATGTAACATTTGACTTGGTTCCAGAACTAAATGTTAATCTGTCCTTGATCCAGAATATTCCTATCTTGAGCCTATTTTACTAAAATACATCATTATGTTATTGCATCAAAATATAAGTGATCTTTTGCTAAACTGCCATCACTTCCATGTTGCATAAGAGCACAGACCAAAACAACATAAAAATGTGGCTGAGCCAGTTTGCCTCTGCCTTTTTACACGGAAACGGATGTTGCTCTAAATTCCCAAGTAAATAGACCTGGAGACTCAAGTTTGTGGTTTGTCAACCAGACAGCACAGTGTGAACGATAGTTCAATGCATTTTCAAATTGAACTGAGAATTCAGTTCCAAAAGCAAAGAGCTACATTTCTCAAAAACAAGGAAATCTATTCTTTCTACATTTAAAAAATAAAATCATACTTACCAGCAAGATGTGCTTATGACTAACTTTACTGCTTTATTCATAACAGTGGAATTAAGATTCTACACCAGCTTCTCCAGAACGCTTTTTCTCAGCCTGGCTCTGGGGGCCCAAAACAACTTGGGAGAATTTTATGAGGGGAAGCAGCAAGTAGAGGAAAGGCTCATCTGTAGTTTGACCCTTAATCATTGGCCACACTTGCATATCATGATAAGCTAGGGTTGCCAGCTTATCATGGTTTACCATGTATGAACAATTGCTTTGCCTTCATTCCTTTCCTGGCATGAGCAGAAGAAACAAGCCAGGGAGCTGCAATTAAGCTTGGCTTCCCATTCCACCTGAACTCAATATTGTGGTCTGTTGCCCCTTAACAAACCAGGATCACTAGCTAGCCTTAAACCATGGTTTTTTGTCCTGGCTTGTTTTTCATTAACAAACTATGATCCCAGGGCATTTGGACACTATGGGAAGCCAAGATGTATTGCAGCTTGCTGGTTGGTTTCACCTGCTAGGGGAGGAGCAAAGTAAGAGTAATCAGGCAGCATGCAGCAGAATGCCGCCTGTGCACAATAAACCATGATAATCCAGCAACTCTCGCTTATCATAATGTGCAAACACAACCAACCACAGCGACAATTTCCCTGGAGAAAATGAAACACAAGACCAAAACTCTAAAGCAAGTCCACGTTCCATCTTTACTCCATTTGACACAGGAGATACTGAGATCACCATGACAAATTATTGTTGCTAATGTCACTTACAATAGATGACTATTCCTAAAAACTGAAATGTTTAGAAGTTATTGTATTTAAGTTATATAAGAGAAAAAGCTAAGGGTTTTTTTATTTTAGCTATATCTTAATTTAAAAAATCAAGAAGGAACATGCACTAATATTTTTAGATCTGGATATTGCTACTACTGGGGCAGTTCAATTATGAACAAGTAATAAATATACTAACAATTTACATATTGTTGGCATATACCTTACATTTTGCCTATGTATACTTGCCTTCAAAGGTTTTAACTATGACAGCTAAATATAATTATTGCTTATTATTATTTATTAAATTTATATACCGCCCTTCCTCTCCCAGTAGGAGGCCAGGCAGTTGCACTACTGGATTCAGTGCCAGAACAGCTTTTAACACTTTTAAATGTAAATTTAAATATACATGATAATATCATCATCATCTAATTCCACATAAAATCCTACCACTGACTAATGGTGTGGGCTGGAAAAATTCCATAAGTCCATTAGCAACAAATAATGGATGCCAATTGCAAAATAAATATTAGACAAGTTTGATAATTTCAAAGTTTTTAATTTTATTTACTAAATACAAGTAAAACAAACATGCTACTAGATCACTCTCTAAGGCAGCCTTCTCCAACCTGGTGCCCTCCAGCTCTTTTGGCCTACAACTCCCAACTACAACATGCTGGCTGGGTTGCAGAAGGCTTCACTAGGGTATCTGAAAAATTTTCTATGCGATAAAAACCCACATCACTGCCTCTCACAAGACAGGGGCGGATTTTAACTGGATATTACCAATTCAGCTACATTATGGGATCATTCATCAAGACCAGCCTTCCTCAAACTGGTGCCCTCCAGCTCTTTTGGACTATAATGTCAAAGTTGTATCGCAAAACATCTGGAGGGCACACCTCTGAGGAACAGCAATCAAGACTATTACTACTTACAACTTGCCTTCACTGGAATGGTAAAGAATTCTACATATGTAAAGTCAAATTCAGAAGTTTTGAAGTTGCCAGCCATCCTGTAGCTGATGTTAACCAAACACCTAAATGTATAAGAGATGGGCATCACACATCTGAGCACAAGGAGAAGAATTCCCTTGGCAAATAATATTCTGTTCATTACTCTTTCACAACCACACTTAACACCAGCCAACTCCACTTATCACTATGTATGTGCAGGACATTCAAAGCTTACAAACTATTTTAAAAACTGAAACGACTCTGATAAGTTTGGAGAAACACTCTATCACGTTATTAGTGAAGATACTACATATTAGGTCAAGTGTGTAATTTGAATGCAACAAACATTACTGCACAAGACAGCCAGCAGCTACGGTACATGAATGAGCCTTTACAGGTAACAAAGAAAAAGGCAGAACGTTTTGCTACTAACACTGTACAACTCTGGCACAGGTAGTGGTGTGGTTAGGAAATTTTACAAGACCTTAAATTTAAAAGTCCTATGGAGTAGGAGGTAATGTGCATAACTTTAAAATGTGGTAAGCCAGCCTTGCTGCATTGGGGGGGGGGCTGCTGATTCTGGTGAGTGGGGCCCAATATTTCTGCCCCCAAATCCTGCCCTAACAATACAACTGGACAGAGGAGGCTCAAATGAGGACACATACCAGAAGTGCAGTGATTACAAGAAACTCCAGGACTGTATTATCCCAAATAAGCTGAAGGAAGAATTTACTGCTGAGTTTGTTCATGCATTACATTTCATATGCTTAGAACCAACACTTACTAAATACGAAGCGGTATCTAAAACCTCACATGCTGCCTTTCAAATAACCCCACAGGCGATTCAGAGATTCAAGCTATGTAAAGCCATTGCTTTGCTAGATACAAAAGCTGCTCCTAGGACTGCCACATGGCACTGCCTTCCAAGTGAAAGCACATGTGTTAATCCAGCCCTTATCTCTATCTCAAAGCATGCTGCCTGTGGCACCTTAGGGATTAAGGCTGCATTCCTATGCATGTTTGTCTAACAGCAAAAGCTACTGGCCAGAATGGAACTTGCTTCTGAGTAAACATGTATAGCAGGGGTAGCCAACCTTTTCAGCCCCAGGGGTACTTTCCCTCACAGGCCACCTTCCAGGGGCCACATGCCAGTGGTGGGTGGGGCCACAGGCAATGAAACAGTGGATTGGGTTCATTCCAGGTATGCAAAATGTCAGAGGTTTTTGTACATACGCACAATCTCTCTCCATCCAAGCAAGGAAGAACCGTTGGGTTATACTCTCAGAGCAGACCCACTGAAATTCATGGCCATGACTAACTTAGGTCGAGTAATTTCTGAATAGAACTAAGTTAGATACAACCCATAATCACAGTTCAAGGACACTTTACAGAAAGAAAAGAGCACTTGAGGAGGTTGCAGAGAAAGGCTGGTCAGGGTGTGGCCTAAGAAAGTCCTGAGGGTCCAATAGAGAGGCCTGGAGGACCAAATTCAGGGGGAGCCCCAGGCATGAGGTTCCTCACCCCACCCCCGATGTCCAGAATTGAGCTCTAATTGCTTTATCTAATTGCGTTATTTATTGAGCTCTAATTGCATAACAGGTAATTAATTATCAGAGGCATCAAGTGCACTGTCTTATTTTGCTTACACAACCAGGTAAAGCATGTTAAGAACTGCATATTAGCTTCAAGACGCAGCCAGCAAAATCTAGGCCTGTGTATGCCTCCCCACACGCTCCAGGCAAACACAAGACACATAGCTCAAGCACAATCCGAGCCCATGGCAATGGAACTGAGACCACTGAGTAGTTGCACAGCTACTAATGCCAGCCTCAAGGCAATGGCCTTGCTCTTCAAGTTTTAAACTGGTCAGAGAATGTTCTTAAGTAGAAAGACGGATCACTTCCTTGACACCAAGGAACCATAATTCTAGTCTGTCCCCTCCCTGCCCAAAGCAAACATATTCCCTGTGTCACAAAATTCCAAAATGTTGGAGATTATGCTGGGAGAGCTACAGAGCAGGACAAACTGCAGAAGACAGGTGTGGAACTTTTGACTTGGGCTGAAATCATTTTATGTAGCCCTTGATGCCTCCTGAAACTGTCCCATTCTTCCATCCCTCCAGAGTTCCTTCTTTCTGTTAACCACTTATTTCTCCGGGCTTTTTAAAGTGCTTCCCCCTCTTTCTATGTAGTTTCGGGACAACTGGCGGGGTTAGTGTTTTATTTGATAAAATATATTTATTTATTCCTTTTTTCCTTGTTGTAGGGCTTGAGGAAAAGACGTTTTCCCCTGCAGATGTCTGAGAACAAATTGGTAGGCTTGTGCCATATATGTATGAGTGTGTGTGTACAGCAAACTGAAATAAGAAAGAAATTACTTTCACTTGCTTTCCATGACAGCAGCTCTATTGGTCTGTTGTACTAAAAAACAAAAACAAAAAAAGTCCACTGTATATTTAAGATGAACTCCATCAAATGCAGTGGAGCTTACTTCTGAGTAGACCCTATTGTTGTTATGTGCCTTCAAGTCAATTATGACTTATGGTGACCCTATGAATCAGTGACCTCCAATAGAATCTGTCATGAACCACCTTGTTCAGATCTTGTTAAGTTCAGGTCTGTGGCTTCCTTTATGGAATCAATCCATCTCTTGTTTGGCCATCCTCTTTTTCTACTTCCTTCTGTTTTTCCAAGCATTATTATCTTTTCTAGTGAATCATGTCTTCTCATGATGCGTCCAAAGTATGATAACCTCAATTTCATCATTTTAGCTTCTAGTGATACTTCAGGTATTTGTCTTTTTGCAGTCCATGGTATGCGCAAAGCTCTTCTTCAACACCACATTTCAAATGAGTTATTTTTCTCTTATCCGCTTTTTTCACTGTCCAACTTTCACATCCATACATAGAAATCGGAAATACCATGGTATGAGTTATCCTGACTTTAGTGTTCAGCAATACATCTCTGCATTTGAGGACCTTTTCTAGTTCTCTCATAGCTGCCCTCCCCAGTCCTAGCCTTCTTCTGATTTCTTGACTATTGTCTCCATGTTGGTTAATGATTGTGCCAAGGTATTGATAATCCTTGACAAGTTCAATGTCCACATTGACAACTGTAAAGTTGCATAAATCTGGAATTCCACTCTTAGGTAGCCATGGTGAAAATGGAAGCAGGGTAGTCTTTATTCTGGATTAGTCGACCCAAAACACTTTTATCTCTGGCTCCATCCATCATCAGCTTTGGACTTGCCCACCATCAGCATGCAGCCGTGACAGATTCCCCCCCAAGGGAAAGTGGCCCTCAACTCAAAAGGGTGGCCAGCCCCTGCTCTAGGTGTTTAGCTAGGATCAGACAACTTTATGGTTATATGTTTTATGGTGTGAACACACCAAAATAGTTAATTCGAATTAGTTTGCCCTCTTCTGATTAACAGAACTAAAAGTAACTCTTTAAAATGATTTAAGAGTGTTAACATAATGGATACCTATTCTAACTGCTTCAATCTGCACATGTGATGAGGCAATTCTATTGCTCGCTGCTTGAGCACATAGCTTTACGTTCCCAGGTTAAATCCCTGGAATCTCTAGGAAAAGCTGAAGACTCCTACCTTGGGTCTACTTTGAGTAGGGCTAGCGTTGAACCACCACCACCACTAGCCCTGCTGGCTTGCATCTAGTCTTAGCCCTACTCAGAGGAAGTCATGCGGGCAAAACTTAACTTAGGGGCCTATTCATTTCCATGGATCCACTCCGAGGGCAATAACTACGTGGGATCCAACCCACTACCTTCTATGGGGCTCTTCGATCCAGCCCCATCTTCCCCACAGCTGCTCCCCGCCACACACACATTTAAAGGTGGGCCAGATATGACCCTATTACGGCTCTCATTCTGCCCCATAACACACAGTCCAAAAAGCAGGTCCCCCCCCCGCACTATTCCCTTCCCTAACACGCCCCCGGGCAGACTCCTCGCACCTGCTTTCCAAATACCCCCGCCCATCCCTCGCAGCCCCCTCCCCATCCTCCAGACCCTATATTTGCCCCCTCCCCAGGCTATTATACCCCATCCAACAAACCCCTCCAAAAAAAACCCCTCAGGGGAGGCCCCTTCGTCCCTTCCGGGGCGGCTCACCCAGACGCAAAGGCTGTCGGAGAGCAAGTAATAGGCAACGTCCAAGGCGGTCGGCCCGAGCCGCCGCGGCGACGGGTCGCTCTCCTCCCGCGGGTGCGGCTGCTGTGACGGCGGTCCGAGGTCTTCCTGGTTCTCAGCGGCGGCCTGGCTGAGGGCGCGGTAGGCGCTGAGGCTGCTGCCCAGCAAGGCCAGGGCGCTGAGCGCCGTGTAAGTGCGCAAGCTGGGCCAAGGGAAGCGCTCCAGGAAGAGCAGCGGCATCGCGGCGGCGGCGGCCTGGCGGGCTCCAGTCCCGACCCCTTTAACGCTCCGCGGAGTCTCCCGGCAACGGCCTAGCGCAGAGGGAGGTCTAGCTGCTGACTGCGGCCCGCACGGACGGAACTTGTAGCGAAAAGGCACGCAGCGGACCGACCGACAAGCCACCGGACGCTCGCTTGGCGCCCCGGGGCCTCTCGAGCGAACGGGCGCCTCCCTCCGGAAGCCGCTCGCTCCGTCGTGGCCGTGGCAGCCCGCAGACGGAGGCAGAGCCGGCTCCTCCGGCCGGGTGCAGCCAAGAGAGGGAGGCTGGGCTGGGCTCGTGGCGGGGGAGGAGGAAGCTCCCAGGCGGCTGACGCTGAGGGAGGCGGCCGAGGGACCGGGCCAGCCAGCGTGACCCTACCCGGGTACGGAGGGTGGAAGCGAAAAACGTGGAGAGGAAACGGACCGAGAAAAGCCGGGGTGGATCGTGGGGCGGGTTTCCCTGCTAGTGTGTGCTCCCGTGTAGAAGCCAACGGACACCCACGGGCCACAATCCATTATATGTGGATTAGACACGCGCGCAAACTCTTGTGTGTGGTGTTACATATAACACAAGATTTGTGCGCGCGTGTGTGTATGCGTATATGTATCATGCAAAGCAAACACACATACACACGTGCGCATATGTATCTACGCACACACAAATGCAGTGTGTGTATGACACACGTATGCAAACACGTGTATATAATACATGCAGTGCATTTTACATATATTAGACCCACACTAAAGCAAACACTCATACAAGCCTTTCTTGTTAGGTAGGGCAGCCACGTTTCTAGGTGAGGTAGTTGGGGGGGGAGGCACATAGCACCAGCCAATGCCCCCCCCTCCGGGCCAGGCCAGGGGAAGGGACCTTCCCCCTCCATGCAGAGTGTGTGTTAACTTACATTAGTGAAGTTTAATAAAGCCCTAGGGAGAGGGCTTTTTCAATTGTGGCCCCCACTTTGTGGAATTCCCTCCCAAATGATCTCCGCCATGCCCCCTCTATGATGAGCTTCAGACCGGCCTTGAAAACCTGGCTCTTCAGGCAGGCTTTTGGGGTGGGTTAGGTTTTATTATTATTGTTGAGATTTTTAATGTTCTACTGTATTTGTATGTTTTTATTTTGTACGTCGCCCAGCCAGATGGGCAACTAATAAATTTAATAAATAAAAATAAATATGTTGAATTGTCTCACTCCTGTTTGAGAGATCCCCAGCAATAGCAAAAAGCTTAACTTCTATAGCTACAGCCCTCTTTTCACCTGTGGTCTGTCTCTTGGACTGTGAGCTCGGCTTTGATGCTGGATTAGTTATCTCAGTTTTAAATTCCTGCTGAAAACCAAGCTTGTCCATACTACAAGTTTAGGAAAGGGCAGAGAGAAAACAATTTAGGGTGTGTTTGTTAACTCCTTGAGAGTCCCTCCTTCTGGTCCTGGTCCTGATCTTTACATTTTCCTTCCTGTTTGACAATCAAGGGGAAACTTTTTAACTGCCTGCTATATAAAGGGCTAACTAAGCAATGGGAAACTAATTGTGGAAAGCGATTGGGTTTTTCTTTTTTTTACTGGTTACTGGGGGCTCAATCTAACAAGTATTTGCACAGGGCTGGGGGAAGTTGGATGTGGTGGACCCCTGGCTGAGCCAGCAGGCTCACAGCACAGCTGGGCTCCACCAGCAGAAGCAGATAGACTCCCACCTAGCATGGATCCATTTTGCATTTTATTTTGATATACCTAATCTTTTTTTAATCTTTTTTTCCAGTCAGATAGGCTCTCAAAGGAGCTCACATCAACGCAGAACATTAAACCCTGCCCTCACACTTTCAAACCATGAGAATTACCCTTCCCTCTCAGAGGCCTTGTGTGGTAGGCCTGTCTTTGGTCATAGACAGCCCTCGAACTTAAAACAGCTACTCACCAGCAACAATGGGCTGCGTAATAAGGTTGGAAACAGCGACCAAACCCAGATGCCAACTTTGTCTGTATATCTACTCAGACAACACAGTTACAGGACCTAACCATGTTAGCCACATCAACAGTTCATTCACCTGCTCATCTTCTAATGAGGTATCTGCCAGCAATGCCCTTATGGAGGACAGACAGATTTCTAGGCAAAAGAATAAATGGATACAAATCTGACATCAGAAATGGCAACATTCAGAAACCCATAGGAGTAGGGAACACTTGGGCCTGGGGTGGAACAGATATTTATCTGTCACCACTCCTGTGGGCCAAACTTTGACAGACGGGTAGAACAACCCACCTGTTAATCACCTGATCCCATTAACACCAGGTGATTCAGGTTGGTTGTCCTGCTCACCTGTCAAAGCTTTCATTGAATAAAGCACCATTTTAGCAGTGGTTTCAGTGCAAACTGCTTTGTGTTGTTGGGAGTAAGCTGTGCTTCTATCAGCTAATGGATGTAGGAGCACCCTTGCT
The DNA here is from genome assembly GCF_030035675.1 of Rhineura floridana. Classification (NCBI taxonomy): domain Eukaryota; kingdom Metazoa; phylum Chordata; class Lepidosauria; order Squamata; family Rhineuridae; genus Rhineura; species Rhineura floridana. Next base: position 8,447,181 of record NC_084492.1, on the reverse strand, counting down.
ACCCCAGAGGAGCAATCCAGAGCTCACCTTTAGCCCCCCATTGCTTTTTTCTAGCCATGTGGGTACTTGCCTCACACAATGTGAGGTGTAGGACGGGTAGCAGTGGTTTGCAAGGAACAGCTTCCCCACCTCTGCAAATAGAACATTCCAACATACCAGGGCATTCTGACTAATATCTCCTAACAAGGGAACTTCAAAGGGAAACTCCAGCATGAAACTACCCAGCTGTGTATGTATATATGCCTGCCAATTTAGGATTATTCTGTGTACATCTGATGATGTCCACAAAAACATATGCTTAGTAAGTTTCAAGTCTGTAAGACTCTTCATTGTTTATTAGGTTAAAGTGTCTTGTGGCACCTTGAAGATTAACAAACTTATGGCATGCGGTAGAGAAGGGAATGTGCACAGGGGGGAAGGAATAGAGGAAAAAGAGGAGATAGATCAATTTGACAGTGTCAGAACAAAGTGGTGAGCTGTAAACAGGCATGAAGGACCTACCAGAACCTCAGAGCTGTTAAGGGTAAGGACTCAAAAACCAGACTTGTACTATCATTCCTTAAATATAGAAATAGATGAAACATTCTAGAACAAAATGCAATTGGAAGAAGAAGCACACGTCAACAGATGCCAGCCTTTAATCTTAAAGTGCAAGATGACATCCAGCTATTCCCAAAATTTCAGTTCACAGGTTTAATTCCTACCCAACGTGAGTTATGCACCACTGTTGAATGCTGAATCAGGACAACATATTCCATTTATAAAAGTCCCACTTGTGCTTACCCGGGTCCTTCTTAGTTGTGGCACCCTTTGGAGTAAGGAAAGCCCACCTGGCCTCATTGTTAATCATATTCTATTGCCTGTAAAAAGTATGGCTTTTGGTATTTGGCTTTTTAAAAAGCTGTTTCTCTATTGCTGTGCTTATTCCCCCTTTTTGTTGACTGACATGTTATTGAAGGCTACTTTTTTGTACATTTTGCTGCTTTTTCTGTTATTTTCTCAGTTTTTTTTGGTTTTTTATTGTTCACTACCTATGTAGGGTTTTCCCAAGAAAATGTTGATTTTTTTAAAAAGTAAGCTTGTAAACTATTTTAAAGTCAGTCATATTGAGTTCTTGGCCAGAAAGGCAGCATATACATGGTAAATTATTGGTAAAAATAGTAAGTTTGAGGATCAAGGTGTGATGGAGTATGGTTCTGTAGTAAGAACAGACATAAAACACAAAAATAGAACATCATCGAAGCAGTACCCATCGTTACTACTAATAACTAAAAACAGAATGAGATTTATCTACTGCAAGGTGGTTCTTGCTACTTCTCTGATGTGGGTGCTTGTGGATGTCGTTCTGCCCTTTTACTTCAGTGAATGTAACAAACGCGATGACAAGAAAGAGAGGTCTCTGCTGCCTGCTCTATGGGCAGTTATGTCAAGAAGCCAAGAAGGACCTGGAGAGATGGGAAAGGCAGTCATCCCCAAATATGATCAGGAAAAAATGAAAGAGTTCTTTAAAATCAACCAGTTTAATCTAATGGCCAGTGATATGATTGCATTCAACAGAAGTTTACCTGATGTAAGACTAGAGAGAAATCCAATTTAGGAAGGAAGCTCTGTCTGCCTTAAAACCTGTAAGAAAATTCAGTGGGGGAGGTCGATTAAACACCTACAACACTTTCCACTTCTCCCAGGCATTTTAGCATGTGTTTTTAAATTGTTTTTGCAGTTTTTTAAATTGTTTTTTGTTTTAAAATTTGTATATTTGTTTTTAATGTTTTTAATTGCTGCAAACCGCCCAGAGAGCTTCAGCTATGGGGCGGTATATAAATGTAATAAATATAGTCTCATTTTACATTTAGATCTCTGCTCCTGACTAAATCTTTATTAGCATAAAAAGATGTGGACATGCCCTAGATTCCTCCTGGTAATATATCGCAGACTTCCACAAGAGCCTGTCTCTCCTGTAAGGGAGTACTTCAGGGACTTACCTTTGTTGAGTCAAAGCGAAGATTATTAGAACAGAAGGGAGATGACTCGTTCGTATTCTCTTTAGGATCACTTTTGCAGTCCTATAATTAACCTGGAATGTTCATACAATTACAAGAGCTAATTACAGCTATTCTCCAATCCCTCAGTACTTTTAACAGAAGTTGGTTTTACTGTGTGAAGTAGCTTTGTGGAGGGCAACTATGTTTAGAATCACAGTAGTCTCTAGGGCATCATTACACTTTTAAGGATTTTTTTTTTTTTTTAGAATGAGGCTCATTTGCCTCTGTTCGCTAACCTTCTTGTGACCTTGCATTTTTCTGTGCTTTTTAGCAAATGGTTTAATTAGATTGTTTTAGTCTGCAACTGGTTTTACTGTTTGTCAGTGCAATCCTACACATTTACTCAGAAGTAAATTGTGCTAAATTCAATGGGACCTACCCCCAGATAAGTGTGTATATAGGTTTGCAGCTAGTATAGTTTTCTTGCTGCTGAATTTTAATGTTTCTTAACATTTTAAGGATATGTGATTTTTATATTAGTTTTTATGGTTATACTTTTGTATTTTATGAGTTAGCCACCTTCAACTGCCAGGAAGGGTGAGATATACATTTTTGTTAAAAAGGTTACTATAGTTCCAGAGCTTATGGGTAGGATCCACACAAAGTTTTCATTCTATCCATTGCCAAATTGTCAACCTGAACATAGGGATAGTGATCTGGATGTGGGGAGTCTTACAACACTCCCTCTGTCATGGACAGATCACTGCTTGCTGAAGTTTAGACTTTCAGTAACCTCTTCCCTCTGCAAGGGTGGGGGACCTATTAAATTGGTCCGCCCCTGGAGACTAATGGATCCTGAAGATTTTCAAAGGGCTCTGGGGGATTTTCCGGCTGATAGGACTGGCACTCCTGTTGAAGCCCTGGTCGCTCTGTGGAATACGGAGATGACCCGGGCGGTTGACACGATCGCTCCTGCACGCCCTCTCCTGTGTAGAGCTCATACAGCTCCATGGTATACTCTCTGAGCGATGAAGCAAGATAGGAGGCGGCTTGAGCGGAAATGGAGGCGAACTCCCGATGGATACAATTATGCGCTGGTTAGTGCTTCGACTAAGCTGTATGTAGGAGCGGTGAAGGCAGCTAAAAAACATCATTTTGCTGCCACTATTAAATCATCTCTCTGCCGCCCAGCGGAGCTTTTTCGAGTTGTCCGGGGGCTTCTTCATTCAAACCCTCCGGACACGGTGGAATCATCGGAGGCCTGCTGCAATCAGTTTGCTGATCACTTCCAGGATAAGATCTCATGTATCCGCCGGGACTTAGACTCTCAAGTTATAGCAGTTGATCCTAGTGAGGTGTCCGGAGCACAGTCTTGTCATGTTTTGCTGGATGAGTTCCAGTTGGTTCAGCTCGAGGACGTGGACAAGGTGCTTGGACAGGTACGTGCAACCACTTCGGTACTAGATCCTTGCCCCTCTTAGCTAATAAAAACTAGCAGGGATGGAACAGGTAGCTGGGCCAAGGAAGTGATAAATGCCTCTTTACGAGAGGGAGTGGTGTCTGGCTGTCTGAAAGAGGCAGTGGTGAGACCGCTCCTTAAAAAGCCTTCCTTGGACCCAGGGCAAGGTCTTGGAGCGAGTGGTTGCTGGCCAGATCCAGGCGCTATTGGATGAAACCGATTATCTAGATCCATTTCAATCGGGTTTTAGGCCCGGTTTTGGCACCGAGACAGCCTTGGTCGCCCTGTATGATGACCTATGTCGGGAGAGAGACAGAGGGAGTGTAACTCTGTTGATTCTCCTTGATCTCTCAGCGGCTTTTGATACCATTTACCATGGTATCCTTCTGGAGAGGCTTGCGGAGTGGGGTGTTGGAGGCACTGCTTGGCAGTGGTTCCGCTCTTACTTGGCGGGTCGTCTCCAGAAGGTAGTGCTTGGGGAACATTGCTCGACACCGTGGGTTCTCCAATATGGGGTCCCGCAGGGGTCAGTTTTGTCCCCCCTGCTTTTTAATATTTACATGAAGCCGTTGGGAGAGGTCATCAGGAGTTTTGGAGCGCGTTGTCATCAGTATGCTGACGACACGCAGCTCTAATTCTCCTTTTCATCTTCCTCAGGTGAGGCTGTCGATGTGCTGAACCGTTGCCTGGCTACGACAATGGACTGGATGAGAGTTAACAAACTGAAGCTCAATCCAGACAAGACTGAGATGCTGTTGGTGGATGGGTTCTCTGATCGGATGGTGGATATATACCCTGTCCTGGACAGGGTTACACTCCCCCTAAAGGAGCAGGTTCGTAGTCTGGGAGTCTTTTTAGACTCTTCCCTCTCACTTGAGGCTCAAGTAGCCTCAGTGGCAAGGAATGCGTTTTACCAACTTCGGTTGGTAGCCCAGCTACGTTCCTATTTGAGTAAAGAGGACCTTACATCAGTGGTACATGATCTGGTAACCTCGCGTTTGGATTACTGCAATGCGCTCTACGTAGGGCTACCTCTGAAGACAGTTCAGAAGCTACAGCTAGTGCAAAACGCGGCAGCCAGACTGCTAACAAGGACCAAGCGGTCTGAGCATATAACACCTGTTCTGGCCCACTTGCACTGGCTGCCAATACGTTTCCGGGCCAGATTCAAAGTGTTGGTATTAACCTATAAAGCCTTATAAGGTGCAGGACCACATTACCTTGCGGAACGCCTCTTCCGATATGAACCAGCCTGTACACTACGTTCTACTACGAAGGCCCTCCTCCAGGTTCCAACTCATAGGGAGGCCCGGAGGGTGGTGACAAGATCTAGGGCCTTCTCAGTGGTGGCCCCCGAACTATGGAACAGTCTCCCTGAGGAAGTGCGCCTGGCGCTGACTCTGCTTTCTTTTCGGCGCCAGGTTAAAACCTTCTTATTCTCTGAAGCATTTTAATTTAAATTGATTTAATTTTAAAAAATGTTATTGTATTGATTTTAGATTGCATTATTTTTGTACTATATTGTGTCATTTATTGTATTTCTTATGTTATTGTATTGCCATGTTCACCGCCCAGAGAGCTATTGCTAGTCGGGCGGTATATAAATTTAATAAATAATAATAATAATAAAAAATAACCTCTTTATTAAATCAATAGTCTCTGCAACTGATTGTTGTACATTCAGGGCTGCAATTTGAAAAGTAGCATGTCATTACTGTTTAGGCTGTAATCCTGTATGTCTACCTGAACTCAGTGGGACTTATTTCTGAGGAGACATATATAGGATTGCAGTTGTGGAGACATCATAACTGCAGCTAGGGTTTTTTATACCATGTTAAAAAACCAAAACACAATCTGGAATTTATGGAGATAGGAAATCAAGAATCCAGTTATTCAGGAGGGTGAAAACAGATACTGAAATACTAACCAGCACCCAAAACAGAAGTTTTGTTGCTCATGTACATTCAGCTTATATACTAGAGATGATAGTGGTGAACCACAGATGAACATTTTTGCATACAAGGTGGCAGCAACTTTAACTAACTGGCCTGATCAGATAGCAGATATGGGTTCCTGTTTCACTCAGCTGCATTTATGATATTTTAAAAAATAACATGACAGCTTGATTTCACATTTACAACACACCCCTATTTGAAACTTCAGGAAACACAGACTCCCCCACTCCATTGAAGCTTGGTTTTTCTAACTGAAACATCTCTCAATTGTCACCTAGCAGCCGCTGTTCCATCATCCTAGAGCAGCCTTTCCCAACCAGTGTGCCTCCAGATGTTGTTGGACCACAACTCCCATCAGCCTCAGCCAGCATTGCCAATGGCTGAGGCTGATGGGAGTTGTGGTCCAACAACATCTGGAGGCGCACCAGTTGGGAAAGGCTGTCCTAGAGCAAGTGTGAGGAACCTGTGGCCCTCCAGATGTTGCTGAACTATAACTCCCATCATCCCTGGCCATTGACCATACTTACTGGGGCTGATGGGAGTTGCAGTTCAGCAGCAACTGGGGAACCAAAGTTCCCCATGCTTGCCCTAACATTAAGAGGGACAGGTGGGACCTCAGGGCCTCTCATCCAATTGAGCTGAGAGATCAGCAGCTTATGGCTTCTCTCCTCTATTGCAGCTGGTCATTACAAGAGCTAAGAACTAGTGACAGAGTTGGCATTTTCCCCTCCTCTAATACTTTTTCCTTTTCTTTCATGTATTTTCGATTGGAAGTCCAAGGTAGGACTCTTGCCTCCTATAATTATCAAAAGATGTTTTTCTGTTGGACACCTCTTAGGATATTGTGAACAAATTTTGTGTGATGGTTTCTGAGATGAAGGAGCAAGTTTTTATCTATGTTTAGATACAATTAGCTGCCATTTTGAATCAAGATGACAAAATTAACCTTTTAAAACTGCACTGATGTTGGGGTTTCTTAGAATTCCTGAGCAACTCCAGGTCCAAGGCTGCTTGTTATTATTTGTAAACTCCTCTGGGAGCCAGGCAGTAAAGGCTTGAAATAAACAAACACTCTTGTAAAAGTTTTGCCCACTCCAAACTTTCCTGGCATACACTTTTGTCTCCTGCCCAGTCTCTTCACCTCTATCCTTCAACCAGTTCTTGTCAAATTGAAGATGAGGGGAGACAAAGACAAAGCGCACATGTAAGCAGCTCCAAAAGCAGCAGGATTGTGTCCTCTTGTTGGTCAGACTAGCAAGAAAACCTGAGCTGGGAGCTTTTATAGGGCAAGGCAGTCTCACCAGACCCACTCTCCTTTGTTGTTCAGACACTTCCTTGCTGGCCTGGCTAGTTTTTCTCCCCTGAGCTGAGCGATGGAACCAAAGTTGGATCTCCCCATCTGTTTCAAGTCCTACTGCGGAGTTGAATCCAGGCACCCTGCTAAGTTTCCTGTACATGAAGGCCCTCACTGTTAGCTTGTAAGTACCTTGCATTTCCCAAGGTATTTTAAGTGGATAAAGCAATACTCTCATCTTCACAAACAATGTTGTGGTATCAATAAATCAGTGGACGGAGATCTCTCATGATGTCTCACTGAAAAAAGAAATGTACAAAGCAGAAAGGAGTCCATTTTGTTTTAATGTTATTTTTAAAAAAAAGTCAGGGACTATTACAACATAGGTAATTAAAACGCAATTACACTCATCATTCCACTATCTAAACAGTCAAGATTCACTTTCCTATTCAGATGGTAGAGAGTTTGGGAAAGGGGGCAGGGGAGACATAAAAAAAATCCTTGCATCAGGTTCTCTTCTACATTTTAAAGCTGTTCTCACAGAGACGGCTTCTACCACACATTTCAGGAAATTCAGTTGTAAATAAAATTGAACCTGGCAAAGAGGGAGAAAAAAAGTAGCGATTACTCATCCTGAACAAGGAACTGTATATTGATTTTCTTAATCAGTTGGGCAAGAGTTCTAACTACCTATCTCCAGGGAGTCCTTTCCATTGTGGAACACCTGGGAACTACAAGATTCTGGAGCATGTTACAGGTGTACATTTGGTTCACAGACAGCACTAGCCAGGCCCTTTTGCAACGGTAGGGAACCTCTGCCTCATGCACCTGATTAGGCCTGTGAGGCCTCCTTTTTTGAATCCTGAGGCCATTTGGGGTAAATCATGTCCACCTGTCCATCATGTGATGTCAGCCGGCAAGTAACCATGGCAAGTTTGGAGCAATTCTGTGCAAAGCCGCATGTTCTGCAGCTTTGCACATGGCTGTTATGCAAGCCATTGCTTGAGAACTGCTGTCCAGCTTGACCAAAGGCATTTTATGGCATAAAATATTGAATTTTGAAGTTGCTTTTGAATTTGTTGCACTCTAGGAAGAAGTGGGATGCTGCTGGTCAGGAGGTATTGCTTACAATACTGGCCTGCTCCAGGAAGCCACAGAAAACTACTGCCTCTAAGAATGCTGCTAATGGGCTTGGCCACCCACCTTCATCTCGCAGCATCCAAAAAGCTGTATTCTAGCTCCTCATAGTGCAGAAAGGAACAGGGACCCACCCTCTGCCACATCTAATGGGGAACCTAGTCTTTGGTCTCATCTTAGACAGCTCCCCCGACAAAGCTGTTTGCTGTGCTTTGCCTCCACCTCTCTCCCTGCCACACCCCTTATTTACCGTGCTACTTACTAATGTGTTATACAAGGAGGTGGAGGCTCAAGGATCATGAGGGTACTTTTGTATGTGTGGATGAAGGGAATGGAAGGTTGGAGACAATGATTGTTTTATTTGGGTTCCCACCACTACCACCGGACTGTGGCCCCTGGAAACTTGGCTGGGTATGAATCCAGCCTGCAGCCTGATATCGTTTTCCGTACCCTAGTGAGCGTTAACATTGCCCAACATCAGGAGTAGCCAAATCCCATCCTAGAAGTAAAGGGTTTGAATATCTTAATTGTTGAGCCTTTGTTCTAAACAAAAGGCCCTCCTTTTCTCAGGGTCCTCCTGGGAGAAAGACACGTACAAAAATGTAACTGAGGTACCTTGATTGAATAGTGAAAGAGATTCACTAGTTAGGAATTTCCGTTGCCATAACTATACCATAAAATGAGAACATGGGGTGGTATTCAATGCTAGTCCTACTCGGAGTAGACCTATCAAAGTTAATAGACATGACTAAGAGCCAGTCTGGCGTAGTGGTTAGTGTGTTAGACTACGACCTGGGAGACCACAGTTCAAATCCCCACACAGCCATGAAGCTCACTGGGTGACCTTGGGCCAGTCACTGCCTCTCTGCCTCAGAGGAGGACAATGGTAAACCACCTCTGAATACCACTTACCATGAAAACCCTATTCATAGGGTCGCCATAAGTCAGGATCAACTTGAAGGCAGTCCATTTCCATTTTTCCAAGAGGTTCATTAATTTACATGGGTATGAGTAGTACTTGGATGAATACAACCCATGGTCTTTAAGACATGGGATCCTGAGAACTGTAACTATGTTCAAGGGGTCTGGATGCCAGCACATATAGTGGCCTCCTGCTTCTCATTCATCTCCATCAACCCACTTATTCCTAATCCATTTCCAAATTTTCAGAGAAAAATAAACATATTTCAGATTTCTGCAAAAAACTTCAGAGCACACAAAGTTAAGTAATTTTTGTGAAATCTGCACATTACCATTGTCAACAGCACAAGACTTTGGGACAGACGTTAGGACCCCACTCTGTAGAACAAGCAGGAGGGCTCCGAAATGCAGTACGACTGCCTTACCACATTTTGAAATAAGTGAAGTAATAAACATTATGTCCAGAGCCACAAATTATCTGTGCAGAGCTTTGGCATTTTTTAGTGACGGAACTGGAGATTTCTAAGTGAAGCATTCCAATACCCCAGTCTGAATAACTAAGCCCATCTGCATTCAGGAGTAACATTGAGGGGTATGCAGAATATATACATAATAGTGATGCAATTCAATCACATAAAAAACAAATGCAAAAGAAATAAGCAGCTGTGTCAAGTACTTATGAAGGTTGTGAAGTGCTTTTTGTAATGCAAAACTAATTCAAGTGATGTAATGTAAACACATTGGCTTGGATCCTAGAGTAAATTAACTTAAGTTCACAGGAAGAAGTTTTCTCATTCCCTCATCCTCTCAACGTCCCATCAGACATTGCATTCAGGAGGTCGAGCCCTTTGGATGGGCTTTTCAGGTTGCTGCAGGGAGGACAGATTTTCACTCTGTGAACTTCCTTAACTTATCTTAGAATCCAAGGCAATGTGGACACATAAGCACCATAATCCTCAAAGCACTCAGCCAGCTAGTATCCACAGAAGCAAGAAAAAAAGCTCAAGAAAGCTTCTCCATAGTACCAGTATGAACCCAGTATAACATGGAAACCCACAGCATACTCTACCTGCTCAAAAGCTGCGGAAGGCTTGAAATGATAGGTCCATAACCTGGTGCATTGTCATAGAGCTCAAACAATGGAGCTGCTACCAGCTTGTAGTTTTTGGGGACTGCAAACAAAGCTAGGAGGAATCAAGAGAGGACTTAATTAAAGGCAAGTCTGCTTCAAGCAGGGCCAGGAGAATAGTTAAGGCTGGTTTTAGCATTCTTAAATCCAAAGTCACATAATATATTAATAAATATTACATTAATAATATTTAGAATTTTGGTTTGTACAATCTCAATGCATAGATGTCACGCGTAGCATGAGAGTTCCTCAGGTCATCCTAACTTCTCCAGGCGCAATACACAAAATGCAAGTAATTCAGAACACATCATAAAACCCTAATGGTTTTCTGGAGACTTCTGAAAACCATCTTGTTCCTGAGAGCCTTTGGGAGGGACTAATGGTAGAGCGGAAACTGAATTTATTTCCCACCTTTTAATATCAGTCTGAAGATTCGATTCAAATAGGATAGATAGATATAGATAGTGTCCAACGAGAAAGATTTGAAGAAATGCTAAGCTCCCCCACTGAAATCAACAGTTTTTTAAAGTGCTTAAGTTTGGATGAATTGAGCCTTTAGTAAAGCAGCAAAATAACTGAAGAGAAAGCCCAACAGAATTGCATTGCCAAACTGCTGGGAGTGTGAATAATGGTAAGTGCTATATGTTCTTAATACACTTGTGTAAAAGCCGGGTGATTGATGCAAGGGACAAGAAGGTTGGGCTTGCTCCAGAGGCAGCATAAAGATCCACCGCTCAGGCTAAAGATCACTGGGTAGCCCTGGCCATAACACTATCCCCCAGACTTAAGAAACACCTGAAAAAAGGTGATAGGATGATAAAGTCACCACTACAAATAAATAAAACCATCATTTAAAATGAAGGGTGGTTTAATGTGCATGCTCCTTGCAAGTTCCCACAGCACTCCTCAACTCCAGCTGCTGCCATGCCATGGGTAAAACAAGTCAGAGTCTGGCTTTTCATGTCATCCAAACCTGGTTCATGGTTTGTTTGGAGAAAAACAAATCACAAGCTCTGATTCAGACAACAAACCCTGGTTTGTTTCATCCATGGCAGGGCAGCAATTGGAGCCAAGGAAGAGCACCTTGGGAACTTTTGAGCAGTGTGCACATTAAAGCATTGTTTGCTTTAAACTGTGGCTTAATGCAATGTGCAGAAGAGCATGATGGTGTTGAAGTTGTTTCTTCACAAAAAGAACTACAGTGGAGGTAAGTTTTCAGAATTCTCTTTAAGTTTAGATGGTACAGGCTATCTCGCCAGGGTTTTGTTTGCACTGAAATCTACATTCCTATATCTTAGTTAAGACATATATGAACATTAAAGACATAATAAAATGCCTACCCTTTTCTTGAAGCTGAACCAAAAAGAGCTTCTTGTGCTCTTTTGGCTTTGTAATGTGAGCTGGAATATATGGATACTGTGGGAAACAACAAAAAAGGATTATTAGTTCATGTCCACGTATGCAGTTTTCCTGAAACTGAAGTAGCTGACATGTTGTAAAGGCTCCTGGGGGTGCACCAGGTTGGTTAGAATATAGTTGCTCTGGATCACGCACATTAAATGCAGAAATTTCAAGTTATTTTCTATGCACATTTCAAATGTAAAATCAGGTAATTGACTTTTTAAATACTGGTAGACTCTAACACTGGCTAAGAGCTAATATCAACAGTGTCACTAGATTTTGCATGATTAGTTTTTCTTTCTTTAAAGTCAGCTTCAGATCAAAACGCTTATTTTCAAAGTTTGGGTAGAAATTTATTTTTAAAACAATTTTTGTATCACCCAATATATAAAAATCTCTAAATGGTGTACAACTACAGAAAAAAATACTAAAATATACACTAAAACCATCAATACAACTTACTAAAAATAGTAATAAAAAGTACAGAATTGCAATATAGCATTATACAAAAAGTGTAAAATCCAGCTTTATTAATCAGGGAAAGCCTAAGGAAAAAAGTGGGTCTTCAGCACACACACATCTGGTTATTTTCGGAGTGGCATGCAATGCTGCTGATTCCATGCATGCACAGAAGTGGCACAAACATTTGCTACAATATATGTATTTCAATGTGGTTATTTCAGAACTGCACATTCACTCAAAGTTAATGAAAAACGTCACTCCAAGTTTGGTTTGAATTAACAAACCAAACATTTCAATTGAAAGCCAAAGGGAAAAAGGAAATCTGGAAGCCCAGGCCAGGGAGCACATACCATTGGCTCATGAAGGGACCATCAACAGCCTGCAAGGGCCTTTGGGGCAGCCTCTTCCCATCACCCTGCCCACATTCCTTGGGGCTGCTTAAGAAAGGCCTGCATGCCCTGATGGAAGGCAGAAGCAAAGAAACCCAGGAAGCAAGTCCCACCAGCTCCAGAAGAGGCCATCAGTCTGCTAGGAGGACTCTGTTGCTCTTTGTTTTAATACCATTTATTTTGTTTTATTATTTTGAAACTGTAAACCACCTTGGGTGCCTTGGCAGAAAGGCAGTGTATAAACGTAACAAATATTTTTAAAATCCACAAAAGGAAAGCCAACTTCCCATTCATACCATTTCTATTAAAAGAAACTAAGCTACTCACTCAGTTCTGTTCCTCTGGAGACTCATCAAAGCCTGAGCCAGATGTCGTCCGAAGCGATGAGACATTTTTTTATTCAACCTTGCTACCAGCAATACAGAGGCATAGCACAGAATAATTAAATAACCCACACCGAACTCTTGGGAGAGGATTTGCTACAAGTCCAATAAATAAATGAAAATGCCAGTGGTAACTTCAATTCTCACCTGTGGGGGCTCAAAATTCGGTCGCCACCAGTTCCCAATGCAATCATCAATGACCCAATCTTGCTGCACTCCATCTTGGCGACCCAGGATCTGTCAAAACAGATGCAAGGAAAATCCTGACATGCTCTTTGCCAGTATTTCACCAAAACAGAATGTGATACGTTAGTCTAACTTCTTAAATTTCTGTAATCAATATTGAAGTGCAAACAGTTAAAAGCTTTGTTAATTGAATGAGCTGGTTTGCACATAACACTAAGCCATGGTTCTTTAAACTATGGTTTATTAAACTATGATTTGCCCAGCCTCTGCCCACAGCTTGATTAATATTTATTTACTGCCACAGCATGATCTGAAACCATGATTTGTTGTTGGCTTCTGAACTTTGGCTTGTTTTGACATTATGTGTGAACCCAGCACTCTTCCTTAGTCATGGTTTGTTTGGACACCCCATCACAGGCGCTCATCAAGCTACAAAGGCACAAGGCTGGAAAACGAAGCAAGCTTTGGACAAACAAGTCATTTTAAAAAAACAGTCTGTGGGACAAGTCAAGGTTACTCTATAGTTTGTTAAACAAACCATGGCTTAGCATTACATGCAAACCAGTCCGTTAAAAAGAAGCTGCTTCACAGTATCATTTGCAATAGTACTTTGAAGCTCAGAACTCACTTTTTATAAAATGGGGGTACTTTAAAACACAGTAAAGGAAGAATGAAGTAATAGAAATAAAAGCAGCTGGGCTGTTAATTAAAAACACCTTAGATTGTTTGATTTTAAAAAGTCAGACAATTAAATTTTCATAAACTTGCAGATGCACAAGAGATTTCTAACAGAAAATGATTATGTAGTGTCAGGCATACTTTGCTTTTAAAATATTATGCAATGACAAAATATTTATCCTCAACATCTGGTATTCAGAGGTATAGTCCCTCTGCAAGTGGAAATTCCATTCTCAGAAAAAACATAGCTAAGAACTACCTTGTTTGAACAGATCAAGGATTCATATAGTACAGCATTCTGTTCCTTACAATGGCCAAGCATTACCTCTGAGAAGCCCCAAGCCTTGCGTCCCCCACCACAACTGTGTATACCCCAACAGTTGCTACAACTGCTTCTCTTATGTAATGCAGACTGTGTGTATTTCTTCATCAGATGAGATTTGGGGGTGGGAGAAGGGCGGGGAGAAGGGCGGGAAATTACGAAAGACAAAGTAGCATTAAAGGAGCAAAGCTAGTGCTCTTGTCACTTCTTCCTGGGTTTCCCTTCTGAGCACTGGTCAATGCCAAATGCATGAGAAGCTGCCTCCTCCCCCACCCCTTGCCCTTCCCAGTACCAATTGGTGTTGCCGACTGCGCAAATCTCTTCCCCTCAGCCCTTTCAATACAACTGGTGCCCAGGGTGCAAGCATCCACTGTCCCCCCTCATGGGGATATTAGACAATTTAATTTTCGGCACCTACTGAAGCCCTTCCTCTTCCAGTAGTTCTTTTAAGTAGCAATCTTTCCCAATCTGCATCTGTATTGAAATTGTTTTTAAGATGCTTTTATGGTTTTACTGCTTGTTGTTTGCCCCTAGGCTCCTTTTGAGAGGAAGGGTAAGATATAAATGTAATTAATCGATCTATAAATAAATTATATCCTGCCTTTCTGTTTCCAAGGAAACACACTTACATGGCTTGCATAACTAAAATTAATGAGACAAGTTGAACACCAGCTGTACAGGGAAGGTGGAAGAGGCAGATGAAGCTCACACACAGGGAAGGGGAAAAGAGGAGGGGGAGGAAGAGGCAGCTGGAGAAAAAGGTGAAACAGAGCACAGCTGAAGAAAATGCAACTAGCGCACAGAGTCCCGAGGAGAAAGACGGTGCACTGAGCCAGCTGAGGCACAGACTGGGATCAGATTCCCCTTCTTCAGGGGATGAGATCAAGAACTCTGAGTCAGAAGGTGAACTGCACGCAGGGTGAAATCTAGAAGGCTTGCAAGATAAGCCTGTGGTACCAGTGCCCCTCCAGCCCAAGGATGTTACACTGCCATCCTCAGAAGACCGTAATGGAAGCCCCAGTACCATCACAGCCTTCCATGTCCCATTGGAGTAAAAGACTTCTGGAGTAGGCCAGGCCCCTTTAACTGAAGGGGCACCTTTCAGTAAAGGCAGAGCTGAGGGTTGAAACTGAACTATAGCTCCTACACACGACTGCATCTAAGACTGACCATTGCTGAAGCAACATCAGGGCTCTGCTCTCTTACAGCACAGCCTGAGTCCTACATAAGGCCTCACCCTGGATGAGATCAGTGCTCACACTGTACCAGTACCATCAAATATTGGAAAAGAGAGACACAGGGGGCAGGGTTGGAATCAATTAGTTGGGTACCTTGCTAGCATGCTGAAAGGAACAGGAAGAGTCTCAACATGGTATGACACTCTATTTGGCACACAAAATAATTGAAAGGAGTCTGTGTTAAACATGAGAGCTTCACACAAGTTATTTTAACATGTTTTTGCTTCGGTTATCACTGAGAGGAATTCAAATTAGCAAGGAACAGAATGTATATTTCCTTTAAATGGCATCCTCCATCCTCTCTTTGTAAGCCGCCCTCCAGTGCAGAGGGAGAACTCTGTCCTCTTTAAGAAATCTCTAGCCCTCTTCAGGCGCTCAAGCCTCACGTCATGAAGGAAGGGGTGGGGACAAGTCCATCAGCTCCACTCCATCCATAGCAGAGTTCACTGCCTTCCACATGTGGCCTGCTGTATTCGTCTAGGTTCCCTACACAATTTAGAATCCTGGAAGACCAGGGCTCGGCAACACCTCGGCATCCTAGACCAGTACAATGGGCTTCCCACAGCAGACGCTCCTTTCCCAACATATGAAAGGTAAAAGCCAGCAATGGGGATGCAAAGGAGTGGCAGATTCAAGAGGCTTGTCCTCACTCCCCCCCTCACATGACAGTAAGTGAAGTGGGTGCAAAGAACAACTGAAAAGGGCTTTTGTAGCAGTGAGGGCTTGTTAGCTTTTATGGGGAAAACCAGAAAAGCTCAGGACTCAAATATATACTCTCAGGACTTTATTGAACTTTGTCTGGATGGGGAAGAATGCAAACATATTTCTGCACACAACAACTTATTAATAATTAAGGAGCTTAATTCCTGAATTTACCTTACAAATGTACTGAACGCTATTCATCTTTGTTCATGTAAATGTAACCATAAATGGCTTATTGTAATCCATCCTGAATCCTCAGGATAAAAATCCAAATAAATGTGTCATCTACCTCTGTCATTAAACGTTTGAGACCTTCTACCTCATCTTCTCCTGGATTAAGTTCACCACCTGGCCTGTTGAAAACAAATGCATAACAAAGGATATGTTTTAGGCACAATCATAATAAAAAATACTTTAAGTAACACTGCAAAAATATCCCAAGCCAAATATTACACTCTCAGGATAGTAAAATGTCTCAAAACAAACCTGGACCAATATTTGTGTAAAATCCAAAGGAAAACTTTTTACCCCAACGCTTTTCATTGACTCGGACAAAAAAGCATCCCAGTGGCAAAAACCAATGGATTTACTGGGACATTTTATGTCCTGGACTCTTTTTGTTTACATAAAGAAAACTGTAAATAGTAGGTAACTGAAATTTGGAGACAATGTTTACTATTGTGCACGTGACAATATCCTAGAAGGACTACGTTGTAGGTTTACTTCTGTGCAAAATCTGTAATCACAAAAGAACCTGTTTTTTTTGTCCCAGAATGTTGGTTGAGGGTATCAAAGATGGTTAACTTCAGAAACTTATGAAACTATTCCCAAGCTTTTAAAGTAGGTACTACCACAAAGAGATTACATATCCCCATGCTTTTCAGGAAGATCTTAAGCCCCAGAATACTGTATAGATGCAATGAGTTAATTTTTCAGCAAAACAATTATGTATATGATGTTCACTACACACCTTGTGTCAGACATCTTTTAATGTTTTAGAAGAATCATGTGTGGTGGTTAGATCACAATTGCCTTCTTCCTTTTTTTGAGAAAAACAGTGGGCAGGGCGATGAGCAAAGTTCAGAAAGGATAGATGGCCAAAGTCAATTATTTATTTCAACAACATATATATACCTTAACAGTTGTCTTTAAATTGTAAGGTTTAAAATTTGTAGGGGAATAAAGCTGAAGTAACCCAAAAGACCTGGGAGTAAGCCTCAGGTACAATTCTCACATTACTTATTACGTTATTGGGGAGGGGAACACAACGGAAGTGAAGCTCAGATCTTCTGCATCCATGCCTTCCTTCTGAATAGGCATGGTTGGGATTGCACTGTTAGCCAGAAGATTCTCTTTCACTTGAGTACTTCACCACCAACAATCTATTTAAATTAAATTTGAAGACCATGGTCTGTATCTAACCAAGTCTTACTCAGAGTAGAACCATTGAAATGAATGGACTTAAGTTAGGTATGATGTATCCTCCCATTTCCCCATGTATAAGTAACCTGCAGCATAGAATTACTATTATGGCCCACTACTAAAGTAATGACAACAGAAGATTTATGTAATTTTAAAGTTGACAATGAGGACATTGAACTTGTCAAGGATGATCAATACCTCAGCACAGTCCTTAGCCAGCATGGAGACAATAGTCAAGAAATCAGAAGAAGGCTAGGACTGGGGAGGGCAGCTATGAGAGAACTAGAAAAGGTCCTCAAATGCAAAGAGGTATCACTGAACACTAAAGTTAGGATCATTCTCTATGTATGAATGTGAAAGTTGGACAGTGAAAAAAAGCAGGTAAGAGAAAAATCAACTCATTTGAAGTGTGGTGTTGGAGGATAGCTTTGTGGATACCATGGACCACCAAAAAGACAAATAATTAGGTGTTAGAACAAATTAAACCAGAACTATCATTAGAAGCTAAAATGATGAAACTGAGGTCATCATACTTTGGACACATCATGAGAAGACATGATTCACTAGAAAAGACAATAATACTAGGAAAAACAAAAGGGAGTAGAAAAAGAGGAAGACCAAAGAATAGATGGATTGATTCCATAAAGGAAGCCACAGACCTGAACTTACAAGATCTGACCAGGGTGGTTTATAACAGATGCTATTGGAGGTCACTGATTCATAGGGTCACCATAAGTTGTGATCGACTTGAAGGCACATAACAAAACAACTACAAATACAAAATCCAGGGTTGCTTAAGCCTCCTTAAGATTGCCCTTGATAAAGGGTTGCGTGTTAACCCGAAACACACCAGGCTACAATAAATCATCTTCGTTACTTTTGCATTTTGGTTTGGTTTGGCACTTCAAGGATTCCCCCTCTTCATGGCCTGCACGCATTTTGGTGCTCCCCCACTTTTTCTGTTTATTGTTGTTTTGGGATTCCAGCTACAAATACTGTCACAGTCCCCTCGCTGGATCATCACCTTGTAGTAGTGAGCTTGTGTATTCCAATGAACCCTGTGAGCGATGCTGTCGGAGTAATGTACTCCCAGCATGGTCACCCATGGTGGTAAGGACAAGGGAGAGGAACCAGATGAAGAATGATCCAAGAATGCCCTCAACGGCAGAACAGGCGGAGGATAACAATGTATACGTTACAACGGCTGTGAAGGCGGACAAAGGCTGCAGCGGATAAAAGACTTCCAATCGTTGTGGTATCCATGACATTGGATCAAAGCCTTTTTCTGTCAAGATTGTGTGTTGATCGTTGTGCACTGATCTCTCCACATAAAACAAATTCACACACAGGCGTCTTCCAACCAAAACAAAACAGAACAAAAGCCCCATGGCAATCGGCAAATGGTGACAGGGGCAGGACTAGTCAGCCCCTAGTCATGGACCGGCACATAGGCGGTGGATACAGACTCAGTCGTCTGGCTCAAGGACTGAGGCAGTTGAGTAGTTTAGCAGCTATATCCACGACTGAGCAGTCCTATTCAGGATCCACTCTGCTCACCCTGTATGGGGAGGGGGCTAGAAAAGGTGCCCTAAACATAGCCTGCCTCATCTCTCTCCCTGACTGGATCAATGCATCCAGTGGAGTCACCACTTAGCAGTCGCCAAAAACAATTGAATTTTGGAACACGGAATATACGGACATTGCTGGACAATACAGATAGTGAACATCCTGAACGCAGGACTGCCATCAACATGAGGGAGTTGAGACGTTTTAACATTGACACAGCCGCACTCCAAGAAAGGAGAGGGACAATTGAAGGAAGAAAAAGGAGGCGACACCTTCTTCTGGAAAGGACTGCCTGAACAAGAAGGACGAATACATGGAGTAGGCTTTGCTATTAAAAATAATTATTTATTTATTTGTTTCATTTATAGACCACCCATAGCGAGTGGCTCTCTGGGCGGTGTACAAAAAGGTTAAAATACAAAATATCAACAATAAAATCAGACAACAAACAATAAACACAAGCAGCAACTAAAGAAAAAAATAAAAAATTTAAATTATAACATAAACGCTTAAAATGCCTGGGAGCATAGCCAGGTCTTAACCTGGCGCCGAAAAGATAGAAGCGTAGGCGCCAGGCGTACTTCTTCGGGGAGGCTATTCCACAGTTCGGGGGCCACTACAGAAAAGGCCCTAGATCGAGTAACTGTCCTCCGGGCTTCTCGATGGGTTGGTACCCGGAGGAGGGCCTTAGATGCTGAGCGAAGTGACCGGGTAGGTTCATAGCGGGAGAGGCGTTCCACAAGATATTGCGGTCCCACGCCGTGTAAGGCTTTATAGGTCAAAACCAGCACCTTGAATCTGGCTCGGAAACAAATAGGTAGCCAGTGCAAACGGGCCAGAACAGGTGTTATATGTGCTGACCGGCTGGTCCTCGTCAGCAGTCTGGCTGCTGCGTTTTGCACTAGCTGAAGCTTCCGAACTGTCTTCAAGGGCAGCCCTACGTAGAGCGCATTACAGTAATCCAGCCTAGAAGTTACCAGAGCATGAACAACTGAGGCGAGGTCATCCCTGTCCAGATAGGGGCGTAGCTGGGCTACCAACCGAAGGTGGTAGAACGCATTCCTTGCCACCGAGGCCACTTGCGCCTCAAGACACAAGGAAGGATCGAAAAGAACGCCCAGACTACGAACCTGTTCCTTCAAGGGGAGTGTGACCCCATCTAGAACAGGGTGAACATCCACCATCTGGGCAGGGGAGGCACTCACCAACAGTGTCTCAATCTTGTCTGGATTGAGTCTCAGTTTATTAGCTCTCATCCAGTCCATTATCGTGGTCAGGCAATGATTCAGCACATCCACAGACTCACCTGTAGAAGATGAAAAGGAGAAATAGAGCTGCGTGTCATCAGCGTACTGGTGGCAACGCACTCCAAAACTCCTGATGACGGCACCCAGAGGCTGCATGTAGATGTTAAAAAGCATGGGGGACAAAATCGACCCCTGAGGGATTCCACAATGGAGAGTCCAAGGTGTCGAGCAATGTTTCCCAAGTACTACCTTCTGGCGACAATCCACCAAGTAGGAGCGGAACCACTGCCAAGCAGTGCCTCCAACTCCCAACTCCGCGAGTCTCCCCAGAAGGATACCATGGTCGATGGTATCAAACGCCGCTGAGAGATCAAGGAGAATCAACAGAGCCACACTCCCTCTGTCCCTCTCCCGACAGAGGTCATTGTACAGGGCGACCAAGGCTGTTTCAGTGCCAAAACCAGGCCTAAAACCAGATTGAAACGGATCCATCTTGTGAAGCTCTTGTCAGAAGTTCCTATTGGCATTAATGAACGACTCTCAACTCTCCAATTAAAACTCGCCAAAAACCAGAAGGCAATTGCTTATGCACCAACATTAGATGCTGATGAAGACATCAAGGAAAATTTTTATACCCAGTTGGACACCATCTTATCAGAGATACCTAAGGAGGATAAAATTATCCTCCTGGGCAATTTCAATGCAAGAGTTGGGCGTGATTTTGATTTATGGCCAGAAACTATTGGGAAAGAAGGAGTTGGCGATAGCAACCTGAATGGCATTCTACTTCTGACTAAATGTGCAGAGCATAATCTTGTTATTACAAACACACTCTTTCGCCAGAAAGATAAATTTAAAACATCATGGAAGCACCCTCGGTCGAAGCACTGGCATCTCCTGGATTACGTAATTGTCCATGCCAGAGATCGTTGTGATGTACTCCTCAGCAGGGCCATGACGAGTGCCGATGACTGCTGGACAGATCACCAATGAATTCAATCCACTACGGCCATTAATATTGTTCCTCAACATAGGCTCCAAGGAAGAAAACCAAGGCGTAAAATGAACATCCACGCCCTTCAAGTTCCTATTAAGCGAGCTTGCTTTCAAACAACTCTCAAGAAACATCTACCGACAGAACTCCCTGAAAACATTGAGGAACACTGGATTAAACTGAAGACTTCCATTATTGCAGCATGTGAACAAACTATTG
The DNA here is from genome assembly GCF_030035675.1 of Rhineura floridana. Lineage (NCBI taxonomy): Eukaryota > Metazoa > Chordata > Lepidosauria > Squamata > Rhineuridae > Rhineura > Rhineura floridana. The sequence continues at coordinate 8,426,095 of NC_084492.1, read as the reverse complement.
GATACCAAACTAAGAAACATCAGGACTGGTTTGATGAGAATGATAGTGAGATTGAACATATCACTGACAAGAAAAGGAAAGCCTTCCAGATATGGCAAAAAGACATTAGCTAAGAAAAACATCTATGCAAGTGCAACGGCTGAGGTCCAAAGAACTAGAGAAAAGAACGCCTGGTGGATAAAGAAAGCTCAAGAAATCCAGCATTTTGCAGATGCTCATGATGCACGGGGCTTTTTTAATGCCACAAAGGCAATCTACGGTATGGTACAAATCTCTTGCGTTCAATAGATGGTACCAAACTTCTAAGGGATAAAGAGTATATTGCACTGCATTGGAAAGAGCATTACCACAACCTCCTTAATCGTAACTCTATTGTGGCTGGTGAGATCTTCTCGCAAAGCCCACAACAACAAATTAGAGATGAGCTTGCAGTATCCCCTAATTCGGATGAAGTCAGTAAAGCCATTAATCAAATGAAGAATAACAAAGCTAGTGGACCTGATGGGATTCCTGCTGAAGTCTTTAAAGAAGGTGGGCCTGAATTTACACAACAACTTCATAAACTCATCGAAAAAATCTGGATGAGGGAGGAGATCACGGAAGACTTCAGGGATGCCATAATTATCACTCTTTTCAAGAAGACTGATAGAACAGATTTGGGAACTACCGAGGCATCTCTCTTCTAGCTACCGCAGGTAAAATCCTTGCAAGAATCCTCGCAAATCGCCTCCTACCTATTTCCCTGAATCCCAAAATGGTTTCCGCCCTTCCAGGGGGACAGTGGACATGATCTTCACTGCACGACAGCTTCAAGAAAAATGCAAAGAGCAAAACCAACCTCTGTATATGGCATTTATTGATCTGACTAAGGCCTTTAATACTGTAAATTGAACTGCTCTCTGGACCATCCTTCTGAAAATTGGATGCCCTGATAAATTTGTGAATATTTTGCGACTCCTCCATGACATGACAGTGACAATTTTGGACAACAATGGCTCTCAAAGTGATCCATTCAAAGTGCGATCAGGCGTCAAACAGGAATGTGTCATTGCTCCAACCTTATTTGCTACTTTCATTGCCATGATTCTACACTTTGTTGAGGGGAAACTTCCTACTGGTGTGGAAATCACATATCAAACAGATGGAAAGCTTTTTAATCTCAGTAGGCTGAAAGCAAAAAGTAAGGTAATTACAACCTCTGTTGTAGAACTTCAATATGCCGATGATAATGTAGTCTCTGCACATTCAGAGGAAGATCTTCAAACTATCCTAAATGTCTTTGCAGAAGCATATGAAAAGTTTGGCCTCTTGCTTAACATCAAAAAAACCAAAGTGCTTCATCAGCAAGTGCGAACCAATCCCTCTGTAGCACCATCAATCCTGCGTAATGGTGCGACACTGGAGAATGTCGATCACTTTTCTTATCTCGGCAGCAATCTCTCTGTAAAGGCTGACATCGACGCTGAAATTCAGCATCGTCTGAGGTCCGTGAGTGCCGCATTCTCCCGAATGAAGCACAGAGTGTTCAAGGATCGGGATATTCACAGGGAGACCAAAATGCTTATTTACAAAGCCATTGTACTAACGACCTTACTGTATGCCTGTGAAACATGGACCATCTATAAACGCCACTCCCAACTTCTTGAAAGATTCCACCAACACTGCCTCTGGAAAATTCTGCAAATTACTTGGGAAGACAGACGGACTAATGTTAGCGTATTGGAAGAAGCAAAGACCATCAGTGTTGAAACAATGATCTTCCAACATCAACTTCACTGGACCGCCCATGTTGTTCGAATGCCTGATCACAGTCTTCCGAAGCAGCTACCTTACTCCCAACTTAAGAACGGATAACGGAATATCGGTGGACAGCAAAAGAGGTTTAAAGATGTTCTTAAAGCTAATCTAAAAAAATGTAACATGAGCATCGAGAACTGGGAAGTTTTGGCCCATGAGCATCCCAATTGGAGGTCAGCCATTATCAAAGGTGCTATGGACTTTGAAGCAGCACGAGTACAGGGCAAAAGGGACAAACAAGCTAAACAGCAGGCACGTCAAGCAAATCCTCATCGTGACCATCTTCCATCTGGAAACCTATGTCCTCACTGTGGGAGGCTGTGTGGATCCAGAATTGGCCTCCACAGTCACTTATGGACCCACTGTTAAAGATCTTACCCTGGAAGACAGTCTTACTTGGCCACGAGTGATCACCAATGAATGAATGGCTGTCACAGTCCGTTGCCAGCATGGTACAGGAAATACATGGGAATGTCAGAAGTGGCCTTATACCAGGTCACACTATTTGCCCATCTAAGCTAGTATTGTCTACTCTGACTGGCAGTGGCTCTCCAGAGTCTCAGGTAGAACTATCTACTCTGACTGGCAGTGGTTCTCCAGGGTTTCTGGGGGGGGGGGCAGCAATAAACCTCAGATATTCTGCAGGCAAAACATGCAGTCAAGCACTGAACTGCGGTCTCTCCCCAACAAAGGAACGTTTAGGTTTGAATATAAGACACCAAATTCAGATCTCCATTGACCAATCCATAAATTGTGTCAGAAAGGCTGAAAGCTGGTGGCTTCACCAAGACTAACCTACTTCCCAAGGCTACTGTTCAGAATGAATGATAAAAATGATAAATGATAATTTGTTGAACTTGATACAATAATGATAGGTCACAGTAATTAAGCAGCTGGCCAATGAAATAGCTTCAACTAATTATGTAGCTTACTAGCTGATCAACTGACTGATATTAGCAACCCCTCGATATAGGTGCTTTTACAGAATAGTGAAGGAATTGCAAACACGTACAGTATTATGCATAACTATTAGCTTATTCCCAGGTAAATGTTAATAGGACTGAAGCCCTCACGAAGAAAAGCTATCATGTATTATTACAGACAAGAGGCTATACACTACTACAAGAATGAGCTATAATCAAAATAATATTCCAACATGCTTAACCTTTTCCACCCCAAACTACTCCTCCCTGAGCCACTTTTTCTTCCTACAGGGTAGCTCATGGGGACAGGACTCAGGGACAAGCAATTTGGAGTGGGGAAGCAGCAGGCAGGAAAAAGGCTATGCACCTCTCTCACCCGACAGCTGTTCTCCACTATTTAAAATATCCTCCTGCTTTACATTTGATACTGACATGTATTTAGGCCATAATAGGGCTTCAAACTTCTCTTTCAAAAGTTAAATTTCTCATAATGCCCAGTTCAGTGCCAGCAGATTGTGATAATGCTAAGAAATAAGCTACTCAATTTTAAAATTGATTGAGAAAATGTAAAAAGCCATTAGCCTGGTCACCTCCAGCAACAGCATAGCAGAAGAACAACTAATCTCTGCAGCCTCCTTTTTTTTCACAAAAAGTTAAGATACGCATGGAGACAAGGACTAATAATTTTTGCAAACTTACTTGCAAGAATGTCTAGCAGTGCCTTTTGTTACCAAACTTGCCCATGTCCCCATTTCCACATGTATATGAACTCGCATGTTACACGTGTACTCATGGAAGCCCCGTTTTGGGGATATGGACACTGTTGCACACCACAGGAGTTACTGCACTATGCCAACACCAATTTACCAACACTAGAACACTCTTGCTTTCTTGGGGGAATTAGCAAAAGGCTGATAAATTACAAGGTAAATTTGAATAAATTAGCACTGATTGATTTGCATGTGCCCAAATGGTGGGTCATTAAGTAAAATGGCTTTGCAGCTTGACCTGTCAATTGCAATGATACAGAATAAAATGGCCAGTTGTTGCAAACTAATCCAGAGGCTACCTAATTCACGTTACCGGGACTAACAGTTTATACTTGGGCTGCAATCCAATATAGTAGGGCCCCAGTCATACGGCAGGTTACATTCTGGACCCCCGCTGTAAAGCGAAAACCGCTGTAAAGCGGAACTCATTGAATAGAATGGCGCACAATGCCCGAAAACCACCGTAAAAGCAGAACAAGCACCGTATGAGTGGGGCTTTAGTCTAATTGAGTCTAATTGAGACCGCTGTATTAGCAAATCGCTGTAAAGTGAAGCGCTGTAAAGCGGGGCCCTACTGTTTATGTCTACTCAGAAATAAGCTCCACTGGGTTCAATAGGACTTTCTCCCAGGTAAGTATGAAATGGACTGCAGCCTTAGTTAGTTATTATGACCAACCGTCTCACTCAGTTTAAGGCACCTCCCTATATTCCTATAGTAGAGACAGAGGGCAGAGAGTTGCCATATAAGGAGAGGGAAGGATGCTAGGGATCTCACAAGGCTGCTCTTTATAATCTTCAATATTTACTTAAAATATTTATCTGCCTTTCTGGCAGAACACTTGAGGTTGACATGATGTACAAGGAAAGAGATATAAAGGGAAAATAAGCCAGTTCATGGACCTACTCTTTCACACTGCTATGTAACAACCAGGAGAAATGGTACTTCAGAAGACAGTTCTGGGAGGGGAGGAGCCAAAGAGCCACTTGTTCCAACCAACTTGAAAGAGAGCCCTCGCTATCTCACCTCTCCCTGGTAGAATGGGGGTGGGGAGAGTGGTGTTTCACTCCCCTCCCCACAACTGCTTGCTTCTCCACTTCAAATCCCTCTTCCTCCCACAAACCACTTTCCTCCTCTATGGAGTTTCAAACATGCATCACTGTGTAGTGCTAGATTTGGCAAAGCTGGCTTACAGTTTGAAGAAAGTTGTGCCCAACTGCAACAGCAACACATGAGGCAGTCTGTGTTCGTGCACAATCAGGACCCCCTCGACAGTCCGCCTCATTCCAATCTTGTCAAATTCCTCTCTCATGCGCTGGAACCGGGCAGCCACTGAACTGTCCTTCTCGTATAGGGGTTCCTTGGTCCCAAAGGTGTAATTTGTCAGTGGGTACCTGAAAGGAATTATACCTTGAATACAGTACTTCATGCAAACTGGCAGCCTATTTCAAGCGTTGAACACAACTCTACAGAACAGTGTGTAGCCAGCGACTCTGAGTTACGCTACATACTTCCATCTCCACCATATATCTCTGAGCTGCAACCATTGCTTCTACTGTACAAAACAGCATTAAGTGGAGACAACTGGCAAAGGAAAAGGAGCAGGCTGCTGTGCTTAACCAGTATTGAACAACCTCACCAAAACTTCCCTTCCCGCACTGGAACTGCAAACCAGAACGGATATCCCTGCCTCCTCCCCAGCCCCAAACATGAGTGGAAACAATTTGATTTAGGCTAGTTACAGAGATCCAAAACAAGCCTCTGGCTCTGAGGGGGAAGGGGATGGCACAGGGATGGAGGTTTGACTGTACTTGCTGGGCTGTTGGAGCCGCAACTGTCTGTCAGGTGCTGAGGCAAAGACAGACAGCACGCTTTCTCCAGTCCTCTCTGGAACTCCAAGCCTCTGCTGCCCTCCACCAGAGGTGTGCGGGCTTGTCTCTGCACAGCTTCTGTTTGTCCCTGACCTTCTGTTGTGTTAGAAAGGTGCAACATAACATCAGGTATAGAACTGTAACCCTTAGAGCAGGAGTGTGTCCTAGTGACCACACATTTTTGGTTTGCCACCAAAGCCATCTAAAATATGTTGAGCCCTGTACTCAACCCTTGCTGCATTGACCAGCTTTTTCTTGTAATTCGTCTTAGCAGCAATTCCAAACCTGCTAAGTAATGGCTGTGCTCCACTTCCTAGAAACTGAAAATGCATCCACAGAAAGGGGGAGGAACTATTATAGGGAGACTGAAGATGGCCACTCAAGAGAAGAGGGAAAAGGCTACGGCCCAGTGATAGACCAACTCTTTTGCATGCAGGTGCCAGGCTTGATCTCCAGGCAAAGCTGGGAATATCCCATCTGAAACCCTGAAGAGCAGCTGCCAGCCAGTGCAGACAGTACTGAGCTAGACGGAGCAGTGGTCCAAGTCTGCTTCCAAAAAGTGTGAGGGGGTATTTCTTGCGAGGATGGAGATGACTCAACATATGCACCACTGCTGCATTAACCCTAGAAGACAACCCTGTAGAGATGAGGTGGGAGGGAAAATCGAGCAGACAGAAATGAGCAATACAGAGCCATCCCTCACAGGCGGATGACCCGCTCCAGATTATACTGTGTTGCAGTACAGCTCAGCCATATGGACCTGGAGGCAGCAGAGTTACAAAGGGAGAGCGGGAAAGAGAAAGAAAAATCCCCATAAATGGCAGGAAGGAAGTGCTGAAGGTAAGGAAAGCAATTCGTTTCAGGGCTGATCACGCACACACGTTTGCCAGAGTCACTGCAACATGTGTGCCTATCAACACTTGGGTGTCTGCAAACTATAAAACCCTTAAGGAGGAGAAAGGTCCTGCCTCCATCTCAGGCCAAGTGCGAAAGGAAGCCGCCTTATACCGAATCAGACCCATTAGTCCATCTAGCTCGCTATCCTCCACACTAACTGGTATGACTCCTCCAGGGTCATAGGCAGGGTTTTTTGTCCCAGCCCTGCCACAAGATACCTGGGCCCTTCTGCACGAAAAGGCAGGTGCGCTAAGGCACGTGCGTAGGCGAACTAGGCCACTGCCCCCCAAATAAATCCCAGCACAGAGAAGCGCGCGAAATCATGCACGTCTGAATGCAACCGTGTAGGGGGAGGGGAGGAATGTTTCTGGGAAGTCGTGGGGTGGGGAGCAGAGAAGAGGAAGGAAGAGGCGGAGGCGGCGTGACCGCGTATTTCGCCGCCGCCGCCGCTGTTCTCGGGCGGGCGGGGAAGGACACTGAGCGCCACTCACAGGTTGATGGTCCGCTCGAGCGTGAGGGGCTTGCTTTGCTGGATATATTTGTTACCGAACTGGTTGACCCCGCGAGGCCAGCCGGTCTGGGAGCGATTGGGCGGCACGACGGACATCGTGAAGGCGGGAAGTGGCTCAGAAGGCCACGCGCATCCCCCGGCCGCGCTGAACCTCCGCTCCGTCCCGCACACCGCTCGCCTCAAACCCGCCGAATCCCACACCGGAACTAGTAGGCCTCGCTTCCGGGGACCACAGAGGCAGAGGTGCGACGGAGCGGCATCTATCTAACCAGCTGCATAAGCCTGTATCTCAGAAGTTGCTGGCCTCTCTAGGCAGCCCGACTACTAGAGAGATTTTTTTTAAAAAAGGAGGAGGGGATGGAGAAGGAAACTCACTCCCGTCAGCGACGTCACGCGAGGGCGAACGGTATAAAGCCACAGCCAATGAGAATGCGCAGGGGGCAAGTCGCTGTCTAGCCACTGTGCCTATTGGTTGACAGAAACCTGCCCTTGAATTTTCATTGGCTGTTGCTGGCAGCTCTGCCCCTCAACTTACGTTCCTAGAAGCTGTTAAAGAGGCCACACAAATATACTCGCTTCTCTCTCTCATTCGCCCTACTGCCTCCCGCCCAGCGCTAGGATTGGACAGCTAGGATTTAGGCCCGCCTTTAGCGTAAGGCATGATGGGAGCCGTAGTTTGTCGTCGAGGGTTCGCGTGAGTGATGAGTGGAAGGCGCAGCCGAGACCGGTCGGTGGTTGAGGGGGGTTCGCTTTCGTCCCTCGTCGGGGAAGCGGCTAAGAAGCGAGTCAAGCGAGAGGTGCGTGCAGACTTCTCCGCGCCCGTGAGGGAGCAGGCCCTGCGGGAGAAGGTAGCCGCGGCTTGGGCCTGCAAGAAGGCGCTCGACCACGGTAGGTGGTGAGGGATTGGGACGGAAAGTCAAGGCGGGACGGAAGGAGGACCCAGCCTTAGTGGCTGCCTCGAAGGCTCTAGATCTCATTGAGGAAACTGTGTCTGTGTTGTATTTGCGCGGGTAACAGGGACCGTTTTGTGAGGCAGCATAGTAGGTTAAGCAGAATTTTGCACTTGGACCTGAGTTCAAACTCCTCTTGGCTGTAAAGCTCCTGGGTGGATCTTGGGCCAGTCATAAGAACATAAGAAGAGCCTGCTGGATCAGGCCAGTGGCCCATCCAGTCCAGCATCCTGTTCTCACAGTGGCCAACCAGGTGCCTGGGGGAAGCCCGCAAGCAGTACCCGAGTGCAAGAACACTCTCCCCTCCTGAGGCTTCCGGCAACTGGTTTTCAGAAGCATGCTGCCTCTGACTAGGGTGGCACAGCACAGCCATCATGGCTAGTAGCCATTGATAGCCCTGTCTTCCATGAATTTGTCTAATCTTCTTTTAAAGCCATCCAAGCTGGTGGCCATTACTGCATCTTGTGGGAGCAAATTCCATAGTTTAACTATGCGCTGAGTAAAGAAGTACTTCCTTTTGTCTGTCCTGAATCTTCCAACATTCAGCTTCTTTGAATGTCCACGAGTTCTAGTATTATGAGAGAGGGAGAAGAACTTTTCTCTATCTACTTTCTCAATGCCATGCATAATTTTATACACTTCTATCATGTCTCCTCTGACACGCCTTTTCTCTAAACTAAAAAGCCCCAAATGCTGCAACCTTTCCTCGTAAGGGAGTCGCTCCATCCCCTTGATCATTCTGGTTGCCCTCTTCTGAACCTTTTCCAACTCTATAATATCCTTTTTGAGATGAGGCGACCAGAACTGTACACAGTATTCCAAATGCGGTCGCACCATAGATTTATACAATGGCATTATGATATCGGCTGTTTTATTTTCAATACCTTTCCTAATTATTGCTAGCATGGAATTTGCCTTTTTCACAGCTGCCGCACACTGGGTCGACATTTTCATCGTGCTGTCCACTACAACCCCGAGGTCTCTCTCTTGGTTGGTCACCGCCAGTTCAGACCCCATGAGCGTATATGTGAAATTCAGATTTTTTGCTCCAATATGCATAATTTTACACTTGTTTATATTGAATTGCATTTGCCATTTTTCTGCCCATTCACTCAGTTTGGAGAGGTCTTTTTGGAGCTCTTCGCAATCCCTTTTTGTTTTAACAACCCTGAACAATTTAGTGTCATCAGCAAACTTGGCCACTTCACTGCTCACTCCTAATTCTAGGTCATTAATGAACAAGTTGAAAAGTACAGGTCCCAATACCGATCCTTGAGGGACTCCACTTTCTACAGCCCTCCATTGGGAGAACTGTCCGTTTATTCCTACTCTCTGCTTTCTGCTTCTTAACCAATTCCTTATCCACAAGAGGACCTCTCCTCTTATTCCATGACTGCTAAGCTTCCTCAGAAGTCTTTGGTGAGGTACCTTGTCAAACGCTTTTTGAAAGTCTAAGTACACTATGTCCACTGGATCACCTCTATCTATATACTTGTTGACACTCTCAAAGAATTCTAATAGGTTACTGAGACAGGACTTTCCCTTGCAGAAGCCATGCTGGCTCTGCTTCAGCAAGGCTTGTTCTTCTATGTGCTTAGTTAATCTAGCTTTAATAATACTTTCTTCCAGTTTTCCAGGGACAGAAGTTAAGCTAACTGGCCTGTAATTTCCAGGATCCCCTCTGGATCCCTTTTTGAAGATTGGCGTTACATTTGCCACTTTCCAGTCCTCAGGCACGGAGGAGGACCCGAGGGACAAGTTACATATTTTAGTTAGCAGATCAGCAATTTCACCTTTGAGTTCTTTGAGAACTCTCGGGTGGATGCCATCCGGGCCCGGTGATTTGTCAGTTTTTATATTGTCCATTAAGCCTAGAACTTCCTCTCTCGTTACCACTATTTGTCTCAGTTCCTCAGAATCCCTTCCTGCAAATGTTAGTTCAGGTTCAGGGATCTGCCCTATATCTTCCACTGTGAAGACAGATGCAAAGAATTCATTTAGCTTCTCTGCAATCTCCTTATCGTTCTTTAGGACACCTTTGACTCCCTTATCATCCAAGGGTCGCTGTCTCTCAACCTAGCCTACCTCACAGGGTTGTTGTGAGGATAAAATAGTGGAGGAGAATCCAGGACCCTAAATCTGGAAAAGGGCATATTTGTGCTTATAATTAATACTCCAGTTTGGTTTAATTTTGTATACATTTTATGTGTAAATTGAATAATTTTCTTATTTATTTACAAAACATATGCCCCACACCCTCAACATTCATTCATTCATTATTTTATTTGTATGCTGCCTTTCCACAAAAAAATGTGCTGAAGGTGGCTTTCAACAAGATGAACAGAAATACAGCTCAAAAGCAATTTCCTAATAACAAAAAATAATAAAACAGTAACATAACAACAAATATAACAGCAAGCAAAAACTTTCCAATGTTATGAACATAATAGAGCAATCTAAAAACAAACAAAGAAGTAACCATAACTCCCCCTCCCTAAGGAAAACCTTCTACTATGTCTCCTACAAAGCTTCATTATTCTGAGCAGAGGCTTGTTTTGGAGGGAAGGCTTCAGCAGCACAGTCTCTTTGTAAGCAGAGGTTTGGACTCCTCCCCTTCAATACAGGTGTAGGCTTCCAGAATCACTTTGGGGTAAAAGGGGCAGGGCAGGTCTTCTCCCAGGCTGGCAGAGCTTGTGCAGAGATCATAAATTCATTTTTCTAGGGTAGGAGAGTGGATAAATTAAGTGGGGGAGAATATAGGCTGATCTGAGCTCCTTATAATTGATGATGAAGAGGGAGCGGGCAGGTTTTCATTTAAGCCAGAAATATCATCAGATCAGGCCAAAGACCCATCTAATGCAGCTTCCTGTTCTCACAGTTGCCAACTAATTGCTCTAATGGGAACCCTGGAAGTAGGACCTGAGTGCCGCTGTGCTCTCCCCACTTGTGATTCCCAGCAACCGGTATTCAGAGGCACCATCCTGCTTCTGACAATGGAGTTGAAGCGTAGCCCTCATGGCTAGTAGCCATCAATAGCCTTATCCTCCATGAATTTGCCTAATCCTCTTTTAAAGTCATCCAAGTTTGTAACCGTCACTACATCTTGTGAAAGTAATTTCCAGAGTTTAACTCTCCAACATACAGTTTCATCAGATGTCCCTGAGTTCTGGTGTTATGAGAGAGAATGAAAAACATTTCTCTGTCCACTTTCTCCTCACCAGGGGTGCCCAAACTGCAGTCTGTGGACCACCACGGCCCACAAGCTTTATTCAGGTGGTGTGCAGCGTGTCTGTAAAAATACAATTAAAAATCATACAGCATCTAGCACAATGCATGACAATTGGTACACAAGCAGAAAAATCATTAAGTGGCCGGCCAAAAGCCTCAGCAATTTTCACATTGTCCGTGAAAGAAAAAAAAGGAAATCCTGCTGTGTGGCTTTGCCTCATCCTTTTCTTAATCTTTTCCAACCCTACAATATCCTTTTTGAGGTGAGGGGATTATGAGCCATTTACTTGTATGCCACTTTTCCACACGATGGTGCCTAAAGTGCCTCACAATGTATCAAATGAACAATAATCATACAAAACGTATTAGAAACAATTACAAATAATCAAATTGTAAACCACTTAAAGGTTTTCTTACAATCAAGCAGCATATAAATATTGTTAAATAAATATCATTAAGTACAAAGCATCCACACAGCATTGTATAAAGCAATACGAATAAACCAACATAAATAAATAACTGAACCGAAACAGATGACAAAATGATACCAATACAGTAGGGCCCAAAACCACTGTAAAGTGGAACTCATCGAATAGAATGGCGCGCGATGCCCGAAAACCGCCGTAAAAGCGGAACAAGCGCCGTATCAGTGGGGCTTTAGTCTAATTGCGTCTAATTGAGACCGCTGTATTAGCGAAGCGCTGTAAAGCGAAGCTCTGTAAAGCGGGGCCCTACTGTACAAAAATGCAAGGATAGCATACAAAACCTCACCCTTTTCCAGATGGAGATGTGTTCTCAGATCACACAGCAAGGATGCTTTACATACCTGTCCAAGGGGGTATCTGGTGCTAGTCCTACTCAGAGTAGACTCCTTGAAGTTAATGGACATGACCAACTTAGGTTCATTAATTTTAATGGGTCTACAACCCACTTAAAATTATGGTTCAAAGTTAGTCATGTCAGGGGGTCAGTTCTGAAAGGAGTAGTACTGAATACAAGCAAATGAGTACTGTACAGAATCTTCAAGCATTTCACTATCTCCAGAGTCCTCTATAGCAGGGGCTCAGTGGATATTGTAGAGCTAGAAAAGGTGCTGAAAAGGCCAACCAAAATGATCAAGGGGCTGGAGCAACTCCCTATGAAGAAAGGTTGCAGCATTTGGGGCTTTTTAGCTTAGGGAAAAGGCAGGTAATGCATAATTCTAAAATCACAGGTTGTGGAGAGAAAGAAGGCTTTTACCCTCTCTCATAATAATAGAATTCAGGGTCATTAATAAAGCAGAATGGTAGGACATTCAGGACAGACAAGAGGTAGTGCTTCTTCACACAGCACATATTTAAACTATGGAATTTGCGACTGCAAGATATGATGATGGCCATTCACTCAGATAGCTTTAAAAGAGGATTAGGCCACTTAATGGAGGTTAAAGCGTCCGTGGCTAGTATTATGATGCCTGCATGCTGCTTCCCAGATCAGAACTATTATGCTTCTGAATACCAGTTGCTGGGAGTTGTGAGTGTGATTGTGCTTGTGCCCTGTTTGCGGGCTTTCCATGGACTTCTGATCAGCTGCTGTGGGAAAAGAATGCTGGATTAGATGGGCCTTTGGGCCTTAGATGTGTGCACACGTTGATGTGGAAAGGGTTCATTAGTCAAATGTTCCAGGGATAAATGTTGTCCTTGAAAAGAAATTCTGGAGCTGAGCCAGGTTCATGTTAATCCCTGGAGTTGCCCACATTATGGAAATAGTTGACAATGCCTTATGACTTGGTCAAAAAGGAGCATGCTCAGAGTGTCCTTCTTTCACAAATGAGTCAGCTTTTGTGTATCTGGGGCTAAGGGGTGCAGATTCTGGCTTCCGTTGCATTCCTAGGTTAAGTGTGAAATGGCCTCAAACCATCTCTGTATCATGAATGCACTGAATTGAGGGTTCTTGCATACTCCTGTTGGTCAGTATCTACACAGACAACTTAGATGACAAAACATTGCGGTCACGTGAGCTTCTACATGTTTTGCCAGCAGTTAGGTCTGTCCAGGCAAACTAATGGTCGGAGGTCCCACAAAAGAACATACTAAGAGTTAGAGATATCTCAGGAAAAATGGGAGTTTGGCAACGGAAGTTCTTATAAAGTTCTCTTTATTGTGAACATATCTGCATATAATGATACAAGTGGCTAGTGCCGGAAATCAGAATATTAGGTCATACGTTTCACATACAGAGGATGTACATCGGCAATACATGTTATACATCATATTACAGTTACATCACATTGCACCATCAGTAATGCCGTTGTGTCACCCTCATTGTGTGTGGACCTTCAACGCTCAGAGTAGATGTCATCTGTTTCTTCTGACCAGGCTAAGAGAACTGGTCCTGACCTCTTACTCTGTTGGCATTAAATAGGTCTTATACCACGTGTTCCTTCTAAATACTGTTTCTATCTCTATGAAAAATGGAAATGGGCTGCCTTCAAGTTGATCCCGACTTATGGTGACCCTATGAATAGGGTTTTCATGGTAAGCGGTGTTCAGTGGTGGTTTACCATTGCCTTCCTCTGAGGCTGAGAGGCAGTGACTGGCCCACGATCACCCAGTGAGCTTCATGGCTGTGTGGGGATTCGAACCCTGGTCTCCCAGGTCGTAGTCCAACCTTCTAACTACTACACCACACTGGCTGTCCTCTATCTCTTTACTCCAAAGATATCTGGCACCTCAATCTTTCTGCTAACTGCCATCTCAGATCTTGACTCTGTACTGCAGTCTCATGGACAGCTGCATTCATAAAAAGAAACCAAGGTTTTATTGTTTACACTTCCCGGGGAAACATTGGCTAACTTCCCAGAAAGGGGAGAATTAAGGTGGGTGGACAGTAAAATTTATTTTAAAGCACCAAACCCGGCTTGCGTTTTAACCATACCCCTGTACCACTTATTGTTAACATAATTCACCATATACAAAGGCTCAAGATGGCCAATATCCACAGAAACAGTGGTGGCCCATGACAAATTCCACATGGCCCATAACTTCTGTGTGTTATTTGCAAACGTACTATAATCTTAAATGTTGTGTGTAATTTTGAGCATAATTGATGTTGAATGACCAGCCTTGTCAAGATTAAGAATTTTGCATGTCTACAGCTAAATAACAAGAATAAAATGCAAACAAGGCTGTGTTGTTATGTGTTTCAGGAAGCTGTTGTCTTGTTTTGTCTTCTCCAGAGGCCATTGTGTTGGACCCTGTTCCCTTCCACCACTGTATCATCCCAAACTTCATTCAAAATGAGGGCTTTTTAGAAGGTCTGCAGAAGGAACTTTTGAGCCTGGATTTCCACAAGAAGTGCAATGACTTGTACAAATTCAAGCAGGTGCTTTATTTGGGATATTTTATTTATTTATTTCAAGTATTCCTCCCGCCCCCACTCCAACCAAAGAAAGCTGCCGTAGCTGCTTACAACAATCACTAATCCTTGTTCTTAGGCAAGGTCTAAAGACATGACACCAAAAGAAAAGGGATTGAGGGGTGGAGGAAAAAGCAAACCCTGGCACTAGTTCTTTAGCTGCAAAATTCACATAGGGTAGCCTTAGCATCAAATCACTACAGTAGTGAGTGGAGGACACTCTTTGGCTCCACCCTCTATAGGATCGGCTCTGCACATGTTAGCTTCCCATGCAGTTTAAAACCCTGCTCGTGTAGGGATTTAAAATGTGCAGGGAGCTAACACAAGTAAGAATTGGCTCCCCGCTGTAGGCAAACACGTGGAGAGTGACAAGGACTGTTCATCTAGAATGTGATGAAAGAGGTGGGATCAACAGAGCAGCCTGGAATGGTTTAAGGGGGTGATGACTGAATAGGGCAGCCTTCCCTAGCCTGGTGCCCTCCAGAGGTTTTGGGCAATACTTCCCATCAGCCCCAACCAGCACAGCCATGCTGGGTGGGGTTAGTGGCAGTTGTAGTCTGAAACGGCTGGAGAGCACTAAGGTGGGCAAGGCTGGAATAGGGCTATGCTTTGCAGCAGAACCATTAGATCCTGGTGTACAGGATGTTTGATGGAAGGACTGGGAAGACTCCTTGAGCCCTTGGACAGCTGCTGTTAGAGGAGACGGTACCACTCTTGAGTTCCTTTGGGAGGAAGGGTGAGATATACGTTGGAATAATACTGAGTTTTATGGGCTGAGTTGGGTTGAGGCACTTTCATAGGTTAATGTGCCCATATGCATGCCACACAATATTGCCGCTGCTGTTTCTTGCCTCTTCCCGTTTTTATGTTTTATGTTTTTATGATTATTGTTTATTATTTATGTTTTAATATAATCTTATAAGAAAAATAAGTAACAGTCCTAAGAAGTGGACTGAAGTGTTGTTGTTTTTAAGGTTCTGAGGCTGTAGGAGGTAATACAAGACAGCGACAAGAACGGGGGAATGTTATGGAACTCTTGCCTAAGCCTGCTTTGCAGATACATCCCCCAGGGTAGCATCCAAGCCATTTGCCCACTTGTATTTACGCTGATCATTTGTGACCAAGGAGGAGGAAGGGGACTTTTTATAATGTTTTGTTGACTTCAGGCTGTTTCTACTCTCCATAGCAGGCTTTCGGCATTGCCCGGGGCAGGGAGGTTGCTATTTTTAATGTGTGCTGATTTTCATGAAGGGAAATTGAGAAGGTAAGGGCTGATCAGGGTCAATAGGTGACAGGGTATAGGATGGGCTATTCCTGTCCATTTCAGGCACTGCTGATTTAGGTAGAGTCTAGTTGCTTACGGTTGTTTGTCAGAACCAGAATTTTGAACTGTAAGATGCTGCTATGAATTTGAGAGACTTTGGGGTTGCATTGATGAGCCCCACTTAGAGAATTGGTAGGTAGAAAGAGCTGTTCTCCAGCTCTTTCTTAGTGCAGAGGTAGAAATTTGGCTTACAGAGCTGCACGGTTTGGACTGGGCTTATCAGTCCACTTGTTCATCAGGTCGCTTTGCATGGTGATACCCAGTATTCCTAAACAGGCTTGATCTAAGTGCAGCACCTGTTTTTCAGAAGCAGTTATGAAAGATCGGGGATCAGGTCTGTTCTGTGCACCTCCCATCAAGTTGTATAGCTACCCTTGTAGCCGCTGCATCCCCTGCTCAACCTCTCCACCGGGAATGCTGCTGAGAGACCAGTATGGCCCCCAGTTCATTCTGTGTTGTCCTTTCCAGACTTCCTTTGACAATATTTCTGGAGGAAATATTACCCTTAGTCAGAAAAGCTAGCCAGCATGTACTTTTTGGGGGGGGGGATATTGGGAGGAGATTGTGGCCCCTAAACTACCTGATCAGGTACAGTGTCCTCTCCTCCCTCTCAGATGGCAACTCGTGGTACTGGGGACTGGATTTGGCCTTGCGAGCTCCCGCTGTTTTAGGGAGAACGCCCAGATAAAATATCAGGTTATTTTCTTTCCTTTAGTTGTTACCATAAAATCCATTTGGAGCAGAGGGTAAAAGTTGTAACTCTTGTTGCTTTCTGTTCCATATGCAAAGTCTGATGACCTGAAAAAGAGAAGGGAGCCTCACATTGCCGCTTTAAGGTAAAATTGCTGCTGTGTAATATGCCAAAGGCTACTGTGGATTATGATGGTCTAGTCAAAGAAGCATGGGTGTTCCTGTGTGTCTGGAATTCAGTCCTAAACAACTGGACATCTGCTGCCACCTTATTCTCTAACATATCTAAAGTTTGTGCCAATTTGGTCTGCTAGGTGTGTTTTATGCTGGTTATACAACTTGGGCTAAAAACTTAAGCATGTTTACTTGGAAGTAAGCCCTTCTGATCTCTGTGGGACTTGCTTCTTGGCCAATAATCACAGGCCACACATTTCAATGTTTGTTTTTGAGCACTTGACATCTCCATCTGCCTTTTTTTTTTTTTTTTACTTTCCATATAAAGATACCTCCAGTATTGGAGGTGGTATGTCTCTGAATACAATTTCTGGGGAACCCAAATAAGAGAGTGCTGTTGCACTCATGTCCTGCTTATGGGCTTCCCAGAGGCATCATTGGCCACAGTGAGATCAGATGGGCCTTGGGTCTGATCCGGCAGGGCCTTGGTTATGTTCTTAAGACCAGAGTAGGGGTGGGGGAGAACTAGAGACAGAATGGGGCGACTGGGATGTGTGCTGAGTGGAGTCCTACATCCCTAATCACTGGGAACCCCTTTCCTGCTCAACCTTCATCTGGTTTTTAACCAGCGAATTGTATTTGAACATATGGAGACATTTCTAGTGAACTGTGGTAATTTATCAGAAGGGTAAGCAGTCAGGTTTCATCCCACAGGCAATAGGCAGTAGGCTGAGATTTTGCAGGCTCACATTCAGCATTTAATTGTCCCTCTTCCAGAAAAGTTCTCTTTGAAGAGTTCCGGTCTTGGCTTTCTGATGTGGTCCAAGTAGAGCTGGAGCCAACCATTGATCTGTCCTGTGCTAAATATGAATATACAGGTAAGCAAACCCCTGCTATCTCCATTGCAGAGAACAGCTCATTGTATAGGTAGGAGAGTCTGGGTACAGTATCTCTGATGGACATTATTGGCTTCGGTTTGAGCAAAAGACTAAAGCCTTACAGTCTGGCCAGGCTTTTTCAATAGTCTCCACCTTGACCCATTTGCTCTTCTGTGACATACATGACACAGATGTCTCAAATCATACTCTTTTGCAGATACCTTGCTCTGTCATGACGATGAATTAGAGGGGCGGCGAATTGCTTTCATCCTTTACCTTGTACCACCATGGGATAAAAGGGATGGCGGCACCCTGGACCTGTTCAGCACAGATGGTAGGTGGGAAATAGTAATCCGGTTCCTCCTGCAGTATTTCTACCTACATTATATGTTTGTAAAGCATTCACGGGTAGTGTGAAGCTTACAGGTGAGGCAGGCAAGGACATATCCCAAGGCCCAGAGCAGTGGCAGGCCCACATGGTAAAGCCTGGAGTTCAGCCTCACCAGGTGGGTGGGAAGCCAGCCAGGGGAGGGGTGGGGTGGGGTGGGAAGAGAAAGGGAAGGGAAGTTCTGGCAACCCTGGGATGGGGGGGAGAAGGGGAGCTGTGGCAACCCCTGGGTATGGTGGAGAGGAGGGAGGGAGCTCTGGCAACTCCTGAGGGGAACAGGGGAGAGCTACAGCGAACCTTGGGAGGAGGGGGGCTTTGGTGATGGTAGGTGGGGTTGGTAAGTGAAGCGAGCAGGGCTGGAGCCCCTAGTATTATAAAGTCTCAGCTAGCAAGCTATAAATGCCAGTAAAGGTGGGGGTTAATGTAAACAACTGGCCTGTAGGAGCAGGCGAGATCTTGGTGCAAAGTACAGTGCAATTTCTCCTGGGCTTTGTGGTTCATCTGGAGATGTGATGTTAGAAATGTGACTGGGTTATGCTACTGGATCTGTCTACTCAGTGCTACATGTGGTGTGATACTTTCCCCCCCAGCAGATAACTTCCAACCTTTGCAGATTGTCAAGTCATTGGTGCCTTCGTGGAACTCGCTCGCTTTCTTTGAAGTATCACCAGTCTCCTTCCACCAGGCAAGAAACCTTTCTTTGTTCTTGAACTTCCTCTGCAAATGTGCCACAGTGCCCCTCCATATTCTCCTCTATCCTCTGATGCCCTCCCTGTGTTCCAGGAGACTTGTCCTTCCAATTCATTTGAGGCACTCTCCGTGTGATCGGTGGGCCTTGAGGCTCACCTCAGGCCACACCCTCTCCCAAGCCATTGCAAATTCAGTTCTTAGGGTTGTAGCCAAATGACTTGTACTCCGAGTAGACCCATTGAAATTAACAGACCTAAGTTAATCATGGCCATTATTTTCAGTAAGTCTGCTTTGAGTAAAAATTAGTTGGCTACAACCCCTAGCCTCTTATCTTGACCCTCCCAGCTCTGACCCCTTGGCACAACTCCTAGGTTAGTTCCACTCTGAGAGCTGCCCTGAGTAGCATCCCCCGACTGATGCTTGGGTCAGTCTAGGAGTGCTCTAGATCACCGCTGCCTGTTTTTCCTAGGGCATAGCTTGGCCATCCCATGGACAAAAGCTTTGGTTTTATTTTCAATGCTTGGGTTGATCTGGCTCATGCAGCCTTGGTCTGTGGTATTTCATTTAGCTATTATGTCATAATTGATACTAGATTTATTTTCCAATATTTCTGCGTGGCCCAGTCTGGAGGATTGGGCAGGACAAAATGCTAAATTAGCTGAGGCAGCTCTTGGCCTATTTGTGATCTGTATTAAGTTCCTGTGTCGGAGACACTAGTGCTAACAGCAGGGTTTTTGTTATTGTTCCCATCTCAGGTGGCTGAAGTTGTTTCCAAAGGGAAGTGTCGCTTGTCAGTGAGTGGCTGGTTTCATGGCCCCTCAGTAGCAAGGCCGGCACGCCATGTTGAGCCACTCCTCCCACGGAGCCCCCACATCCCTTTTGATGTAAGTAAATGTTACTTCCTTTTTGAGTGGGTCTGAATGACCTCGTTCCACAGTATGTTCACTACTTAGAGTGTCTCTTCTACCCTGCCAAGTAATTGGACCATAAAAGAAAGATTCCTTTAGGACTGAAGTTTCATTCCACTCAAGTTGGGGCAGGAAATAGTGCATATATAACAGGAGTTTGGCAACTGTCAGCTCGCAGGCCAAATCAGAGGCCATCAATTTCTCCAGCATAGGAAGGAACATTATTATTATTAAACATTTATTATGTGCCCTTCCCCTAGAAGTCCCAGGACAAATTACAATAATTTTAAAATACAGCATTAAAAACATTAAAAACAACCTAAAATCACAAAATATGGCGGGTCCTGCAAATATGCATCTCAGGTGTCAAAGGCCAGGATAAAGAAGTGTGTCTTCAGCATACAATGAACACTGTACAGTGAAGATGCGATACACACTTCAGTGGGGAGGGAATTGTACAACATTGGGGCTGCCACAGAGAATGCCCTCTCCCAGGTCTCTACCCTCTGAGGTTTTGAGGGTGGCAGAACTACCAAAATTGCCCCCTCTGGTGATCTCAATACCCGAGAGGGTCTGTAGGGAAGGAGGCAGCCTTTCAGAGATTTGGGCCCTAAGTCATTTATGGCTTTAAACACTAGTGTGAGCACCTTCAACTGGACCCAGAAATGAACTGGCAACCAATGCAGCTGTTTCAAAACTGGTTATATGAAATTTATAGGCAACCCCAGCCAGTAATCTGGCTGCTGCATTTTGGACCAGTTGAAGTTTTTGAGTCGTTTTCAAGGGCAGCCCCATTGCAGTAATCTAATCTGGAAGTTACCTGAGCATGGAGTACAGGAATACCCCGCTACACGGACCTTCAATTTATGGACACTCGCGAGTATGGACATATTTACAGTAGCACCATTCCCCTGTTTACGTACTGACGCTTCGCAAGGACGGACACTCAACTGTTTTAATTTTACTAGTGTAGTGTTACATGGTTTTGTTTTGTCTGGGGCGTTTGTTGGGGGATTTTTTACCTCTCCCCTCCTCAGCCCTGTTGAGGGCTCCAGCAGCTGCCGTTCCCCCGAGACGAGCCTGGGCTGGGAGCCTTCTCGCCTTTTGCCACCAGCTTTGTTTCTTTCCAGGCGGTGGTGGGTTTTTTTTTACTTTCCTTCCCTCCTCCTTAGGAGGGCTCCAGTGGCTGCCATTCCCCCTTTTCAGTTCTCAGTTTCTCGTGAGACGAGCCTGGGCTTGGGAGCCTGTGGCTGCGGCTCCCCTTTGCAGCCTTCTCGCCTTTTGCCAAAGCTGGCAAACCACTCAGAGCTGGAAATAGGCACTCCTATAGTTGCCTGAGAGAACCAGTGTGGTGTAGTGGTTAGAGCGTTGGACTACAACCCGGGAGACCAGGGTTTGAATCCCCTCATAGCCATGAAACTCACTGGGTGACCTTGGGCCAGTCACTGCCTCTCAGCCTCATGAAAACCCTATTCATAGGGTTGCCATAAGTTGGAATTGACTTGAAGGCAGTACATTTACATTATACAGCCACCTGAGCCTCCAGTGACAATTCATGTGCAGTGATTCTTGATTTCCAGAAGCTATCTGGCTTCTGAGCACTTGGTGTGTGAAGATAGTTTACACTATGGGAGTATCAAAAAGTATGTGAAAACACACTGAATGTGACTGACAAATGGCAGCATTCTTGCCCTCAAGGGGATTCAGGCTGAGGACAGGAAGGACTCTTTTGGACAAGCTTGTTCAATGCTGTAGTGGAGATTTTGTTGGGCCTCTTTTTCTTCCCCTCCACCTTTTTCCATTTTTCCCTAGCATGAGATTTTGTATGAGTGGATCAATCCAGTATATCTGGACATGGATTCCCAGGCCCAGATCCAGGAAGAGTTTGAGGATCGGTCTGAGAGCTTGCTGAAGGATTTTCTCAAGGTGGGTCTGGGACACTCAGTTCCTGTCCTGTAATATTGTGCACTACTTTCTGGGTAATGGGAGCAAGGAGGGTAGAAGGAAGAAACTTTATTTTCATTTTTGTGATGTCTATATTAACATCCCGCCAGGTCATTTGGCTTTTTTGAAAAATCTTCATCATTTGGGCTTTTAAATGCCCATCTTACTTCACAAAATCTGATGACAGCACCCTCTTAATGTACCTTAAGAAAGTTAGGATACTTTGGGTATACAGAGGCTTTCTTGTTAGCTGCCCAGTGACTGCAGGACTCACTTGTTCTAGAATTGTAAAAAGACTTGTTTGATTTGTGTTCCTTGCTTGTAAGCATAGTAAGGAACTGGGAATTTAGACTTTTATTACATATTTTTACATATGGTCTTAAATATGTTATTATCTGCCTGGAGTACTTTGGGGTGATGGGAAGCTATTAATTAGGTGAATGCAGTTGTTTTTAAATAGCCTGGCTTCTTTTGTTGCTTGTTTTTTAAACATCTCTCACTTTTTGAAGCGTTGGGGAAAGTTGAAACAAGCACTATCTGCAAGAGAATATGTATGCTGAAGTTTTATCGACGTTAAGCTCGTTAGTTATAATTATTTGTGTGTTTGTATTAATTATGTATAAAGTAACAAAGTAGTGGCTGTTAACCCCGAGGATCACCAAAAAGTTCTTACACAACTAACATAAGTGCCATTGAGTAGGCTACATAAATCAATGTAGATCAAATAATAAATAAATAATGCAATCCAGTACACTCTTACCTGTGAGTAAGTCCCATTGGACCCAATGGAGCTTACTTCCAGGAAAGTGTGTATTGGACTGCAGCCCATTTACCTAAAAGTAAGCCCCACTGCATTCAGTAGGACTTCTGAGTGAACAGGGTTAGGATTCCTTTGTCATATTTATATTTGCTTATTACAATTGTTTATATCTCCCCTTTCAAGATACAAATCTTAATCAAGGCAGCTTTTTTGTTGGAGTATATTTTGACCCCAGGTGTTTTTTTGTTTCTAGAAGGAAATGGTGTTACCTGGCTGAAATTTGGGGATGTTGTATGGGTGACAGTTTGTGAAAATATCCTAAAAGAACAAGCCTATAGGTCTACTCGTGTAAATTACACAATGAAAAGTGCACCTGGGGTCAAAAAGTACCCCACAACTCTTCTTTTTTTTATCATTAATTTTTATTCAAATTTTCAAAGACAAAAAACAAAACAAAAATAATTAAACAATAAAATAAAATGTTGATTTCCGATTTGTCGCAGATCAGTTATAGGTCTACAATATATAACAATCCTGTCTCTTAGATTATATTATAAAATCACTTTCCTCCAGTAGTTATCTTAATTAATCATCAAATCTCATAAGCATTACTTTATTCTTTCCACAAAAAGTCAGAGAGGTTTCAATTCCTTGAGAGATATATCTTTCAATTTTTCTCCAAATAAACATGTCGATTAATCCATCTCGTTCAAATCTGTTAGATCCAATAATTTCAATAGCCATTCTTCCATTATCAATGTTAATTCCATCTTCAATAATCCTGTTAAGTCCAGTAATTTCAGTAGCCATTCTTCCATTATCAATAATCCTGTTAAGTCCAGTAATTTCAGTAGCCATTCTTCCATTATCAGTATCCCATAATAATCTTGTTGTCATAGCCATAGTCCAAATAAACATATAGATTAATCCATCTCATCAAACCTGTTAGATCCAATAATTTCAATAGCCATTCTTCCATTATCAATATTAATTCCATCTTCCATCTTCAATAGTCCTGTTCAGTCCAGTAATTTCAGTATCCATTCTTCCATTATCAGTATCCCATATTAATCTTGCTGTCATAGCCATAGTCATATAATAAGAGTCTGATGGGAATTTCCTTTATCACAAATATTTCCTTGCCATCAATTCTGAATATGTTGCTGAAATATTGTTGTAAAGTCATATCTCTGTTCTTCTTTTTTACAAAATGCACTGGTTCATCTCTTGAGAATTTTTCCATTGTCACATATCTGTAGTTAATTCCATAGATTTTTTCTATGTCAAGCTCCATCACATCATTCCAGACCAGAAAATTATCCAAGACATTGATAACTTTATCTCTAATATCTTCATTAACTTCTTCAGAGACAACGTTGAATTCCAAACAGTAAACTTTATTTCTAATATCCATAAACTCCAGATCTTTTTCCAATTCCACATTTGTTCCAATCTCCAGAGCTTGTATCTTCCCTTTAATTTTTCTTTTCTCATCTCTAGTCTCATCAATCTCCTCTCTCACAAGATCCCCTATTTCTTTAAGCTCCTGCGTCATTTTGCCTAATTCAATTTTCATCTCCTGTCTACCCTGTCTCAGGGTTTGTTTTGTTATCTCAATCTCATCCATTATTTTCTGAAACATAATTTCTTCCATGGTCTCAGCCACTTTCCTGATTGCCATTCTTAAAACCACGAAAACAAAAATTATTTCAGCCACAATTGGGTTAATATTCCAGGCTTGATGACATCACAGTGTAGACAGTACAGCCTGCCTTATCTCTTATTTGTTCAGGAATACAAAACAAATTTAGTTCCCAGCTTCAAAACAGTTAGTGGCGTCGTGAACAAGTAGATTCGTCAAAATGAAATAGACCAAAAAGAAAATAGTCCCGGAAATATAATACTCCAAGTTCATAAATCAAATTTATTTGTTTTTTTTCCCTCCTCGAAATAGAAATCCCTCTTCCGTTTGTATCTTTAGAATGCACTTCCAGGCCAGCTTTTTGCAATAAAACCAAAGATAAGCTTTTTCAATTTCTTTCCTCCTTAATTTCGTGAATAAAAGAGAAGAGTTATAACTCACCCAGAAATTCTTTATAGCTGATTCATTGACAAATCTCTTTTTGCTGCAACGATTTAAACCAAGTGAAAAAAAAATAGAAAGAAGGATGCTTGCCTGTTAAAGTCCGTTTTTCTTTGAAGAAAAGATAAACGTGTCGCTTAATCAGTTAGAGCTTGTTGGAAGTCCGTCCGGCATTTGCTGGCTGAATCTTCTCTCATAAATTAATGAAATCCAGTCCTCCCAACAAAAACAGGCTTTTGTGGTTAATCTCTACGTTTCTCCCTGCCCGGAAGAAAATCTTTACCAGTCAAAAAGAACGTTCTGACTGATTCCTTCTTCTGAGACGAGAGCTCGTCTCAAAAAGCAGGCACAAGCGAAGTCACCCTTCCCGGAAGTCACCCCACAACTCTTCATGAAGGTTAAAAACCATGAAAGACATCATTTTGCCCTGCCACTTGAGGGGCATCAAACTTGGTAGCAGGTGACCTTCTAAGGCAGGGGTGGGGAACCTCAGACCTGGGGTCCAAATGTGGCCCTCTAGAGTTCTCTCTCCAGCCTTTGAGGCTCTCCCCAACAGTAAAACTCAAACTGAAGCAGAATGGCTAGTGCTGCTTAGGCAGAAATGTGGGGCTTGCCACAAAAGCCATTTGAATGTGCTTCATTCCTAGAGAGAGAAGTTCCAGCTCATCTGTGAGGCACTGAAGAAGGAAGGACTCAGATGGAGCAGCAGGGGCCCCCCTAACAAAAGGTAGGCCCCTCTCAGGCCATTTCTGCCACATTTTGCTTCTCTGGGATTGTTCAGTCGACTTTGACGATGCCAGCTGATCTGTACTGTGTGTATTTCAGTTATTTGTAAGGGATGAGTCCTGTGATTTGTAATTTGAGTGTCTCCACAAGGAATTTGACAATCTGAGAATTTCAGCAAAACAACTTAGCAACCTTTGTATCATGCTGCTTGAATTCCCTGAGGGCAGTGCAGGATTCCTGGGGACCTAGAGCTGGGGCTTCAGCATCCTGCTTTGCTTCTTATCCTTCCCTGCTGCTAATATTGAAGGGAAGGGTGAGGGAGACAAAGACAACATCGGGGCCTGCTCCAATTGTGTGTGTGTCTCTCTCTCTCTCTCTCTCTCTCTCTCATTCACACACACACACACACACACACACACATTCAGAGCCAACTGACACCAGCTGCCTCATGGGAAGGAATGCCTGACACCAGCTCCTGCTCCCAGGGGGCTGGTTGGTTTGGTTTGGGGGCATGAGGTGCTTTTTAGGTGGGCCCCAAGAAGAATCTTTGGCAAGTTTGGGACAATGGAGAAGCCAGCACTGATGAAGGAAATGAAGGAGTTACAGAGAATGTCTCCAGAAGCTTGGCTGCTGGGAATTTTCTGCTGGCATCAAGGCCAGGCACAATGGTTGAAGAGATGAGCCCTGCCCCGATGAACACTTTGGAATGTCTCCAGCAGTGGAAAATAAAAGTAATTCAGCAGAGGCAGAGATTGCCGTGTCCCCCTCCCCAGTCGTAATCCCTGCCTTGTAGCTCATGCTGAAAAGAACCTGAAATAATTCATAGTATCAAGTGCCCACCCCTTTTCAGTGTATATATAGCAGTGACCTTGCTTGTATTTATTATTTATTTATTTATTTATTTATATATTGCATTTATATACCGCCCCATAGCCGAAGCTGTCTGGGCAGTTCACAACAATTAAAACATTAACAACGAATATACACAGCTGCTTCTTCCTTTTCCATCCCTCTCCCACCAGAGCTTCCCATAAGGAGGACATCTAGGCAAACCCTCTGCCCAGTGACAAGGCAATCCATCCACCCGCCCACCTGCAGAGAACATTCAGCGCAAACAACTCTTGTTTCATTAAAGAAAGATCTCCTTGGCCACACCAAGTAATTCCACTACTCCACCGTAACTGTTAAGACTGACACAGTGTTTAATGTGCATCTGAATCCCTGAAGAAAACACAGGCTAAGTTATGCGTAACTGCATTTTGCTCACATTCAAGCTTCACCTCTTCCTCCCCCACACTGATCTAAATTTAGGCAGTGAAGTTCTAGGAGCAATAAAGCTTTATGCAGAGACACCCAGTCCTGAGTCTGCTTCTCTGGTTGGGAGCCAGGACATCTTTTGTTTCAGAAATTCTGCTGGCCATTTTGAGGACTACAGTCAATAAATTGGATGAACCATTCTCCTGTTCCAGCTCTTAAAACAGAACTAACATGGTATAGTGGGTGGATTGTTGGACTGGTGGGGGGGGGGAGGGCAAAACTAAATGGTTAAGCAGAAGCGGCTGCAAACGATACTTCTCTCCCTCCCCTCATGTTGTATGTTCTCCACGTAAGATTTACGTGGACTTTCCCCTGTGTTGTGATGTCATTGCACAAGGGCAGGAAGGAGGCGCCCAGCAGCAGCAGCAGCAGCCAACAGTGCAGAGCAGAGTGAGGGATAACGTACAAAGTACAGCTGGTGTGGCATGGCTTGGGCCGCCGTTCCTGCATGTTACGGGTAGAGCACAAGAATACCGTATTTAGTGGCAGACCCATGCCACACCTAATGCATAATTCAGCACTTGAGACGAGGAAGAACCAGATCCCTGCTGACCCATGAAACTCTCTGGATGACCTTGAGCCAATCGCATTCTCTCAGTCTAATCTGCCTCCATTGGGTTATTGTGAGGAGACAATGGAATGGAAGCCCATGTACTCTGCCCCCCTGTGCTCCCCAGAGGCAAGGCAGGAGACAAATTTGAAAGGCCCATCGTCTGACTCCTTGCCTCTGTGACAAATGCATGTTTGAAAACCTGCATCTTGGAAGCAGAACCAACTTTACAAATAAGCCACCGCCTCCTTTATTTGCACAATGTAATCTCTCTGTATAATTTTCATGGCCTTGGTTCAGAATTTAAACACATTATTTTGGAGGGGTATAGAATGAACTTGCCCCTGTTAATAACGCTTGCTGTTGTTTTTAGGCACTATGAGAGAGCCGAAGAGGAGAGCCTGCCGGCCATCTTGAAGGATTGCATGGAGCTGTTCCGCTCAGAAGCCTTTTTCCTGCTGCTTTCCAACTTCACAGGCTTGAAGCTGCACTTCTTAGCTCCTGGGGAGGAAGAGGATGAGAAGGAAGGGGAAGGAGGAACAGCTGGAGGAGGAGATTCTTCCATATGTACACAAGGAGAGAGCAGCCGAGAGGAAACTACGCCCTCTCTACTGCCAGAGGAACATGGGAGAAGCTCTGACAGTGAGGTCAGCCAAGAAAGTGGTATGTAAAGCATCCTGTTCTAGTTGCAGTGACACCTTATTTTTCAACAGGGGCTCTGTTTCATGTGTGCCTTGGTGTGAAATGCTCAGGGCCCAGTTCGTGGAGTTGCACTCCAGCCACAGTGGCTCTGTTCTACTTTGGCTGGAGTAACTTGCTTGGGTGCCCGTTAGCTGCACAAGACTGGCACCTGCTGATCCAATATCATTTGACCTAAAGTAAGTGACTATACTGAAGGCTGTGCATTCAGAACAGGAAATTCAGCTAAGAACTGTTAAGTGTTGCATTTTTGTCATGTGTGTCTTAAATGTTACTGTGATCAGTACTTAAGTCTGTGTATACTCTGTGATTCCTCGGGAGGGCACAGATTTAATTTTTATAAGCTAGTTTGTAGCTCTTATAGTTGCCAGAGTATGTTTAAAACTGTCTAGGCAACACCTACTGAAATCTCCAAAGCCAGAAAGGTGGCCAAATGCCCTACATAGCTTCTTGCCCCTCCTGACGATTAACAAAACCAGAATGAATTATGTAAAATGAGAGGAGTTGTACGCCAACTGAGAACTATTGCACTTTAAGACACGTTGCAGAATTCAGCATTCTTTGCAGCCATATTTGAATTGCCTGGGCACAAAATTGCAGTTTGTGTTACCTGGGAGTATGCACAGCCCTGTTGGTAGGGCCTTGCCAGAGCTCACATCCATTTCTCTGTTGGTTTTGTGCTTGTGGGGGGAGTTAAAGTGCACATAAAGGGAAGGGCTCTTTGCCAAAGTGCCTCTTGCTGTTCCTGTTGGGTGGGGAAAAGATTAGAAAGTATATTGCTAGCCTAGTAAGCCTGGAAGTGTGAGGAATTCCTGGATCCGAAGCTATGCTAAGATCTGGACGGGAGATTTTAGGGGGCTGGTTTGTTCCCCACCCACCAGGTATACAGTGTGACCAGTATGGGGTGCAAAGAATACCTCTTATTGTTGTGTTCCTCTTCAGGCTCAAGTATCCCTCTGTGTTCCGGAGAGCTGAGGCATTGGAAGAAAGGTTGCTACACTCTAGTGCACGATGCCCAAACAACAGAGTTTGCCCTAGATCTGCTCCTCTTCAGTGGGTGTGAAGGTTGGTTTGGCTTTAAGCCTCCTGGAGCAGTTTTATGAGGCTGGGTAGAGGCCCATAAATAGTTCAAGATGGGTTTATTCCAAGTTTCCATCTCCCTGCAGTGTTTCTTTCTCGGTGTGTGCCCAGAGGATAGCAATCTAGGGCACTGTACCACACAAGCAGACAGGGGCAGGTGCCTTTCGTTTCGTTTTTGCTTTGTCTCTGTGAGATTTAAAAGGAGTGGGAAGGGAGTAAGCGTACTCGCTCAGCTGCCCAAGGCTATGCTTTGAAGTTGGGGGAAAGGGGGTGTGATGCAACTTCCTTTGGCCATCCCAGAAGCACCATCCTGTAAAGCAGTCTTCACCAACCAGGTGCCCTCCACGTGGTTTGGACTACAGCTTCCCTCAGACAAAGCCAGCATTGGTTGGCACTGGCTGCCCCAAACATATTGGAAAGTTTAAGGCAGACTGTAAAATCTCTTCATTCTCTTGATATTTTTTAAAGCTAAGAATTGGTCAAGGTCTTAATTATGGTAATGATGTTTCTTTGGTAGCCTGTAGATATGTGTATTCATTTTAAAAATCATAAGCTACCCCTAGAAAGCTCTTTTGAGGTGAATTTCTTCTCATCTACATCATAAATAAATGCATTCGCTTCACATACAGGTTTTTCTTAATAGTCCAGTGTGCAGGGCTGGCTCCAAAGGGAGGCCAGGTGGGGCCCTGGCTGAGGGCCCCTGGGGCTACAGGGGCCCCTCCACTCCCCTCCCGCAGTTCTCGGCAGGATTGCTGCTGCGGATCACAGAGCGAGAGCTTCGGAGCTCCTGTCATTCCCTTGCTTTAACCTACCTTTCTCGGCTGTCGTGTAGTTGCACTTCCAGCGCTGCCTTTAACCAAGATGGCTTCCCTAAGGGGCTGAAACCTCTGCCACCATCTTGGCTGATGGCACACATGCGTGCTATGCCTGCGCATCCTTGCCATCCTGCCGCAGATCACGTAAGGGAAGGGCCGGGGCCCAGGGCAGGATTGTGCCCAAGCCCCCGGCATGTCTGGGGCCGGCCCTGGCAGTGTGGTTTGAGCAGCGGTGTGGGGAAATGTTACAAAACTAGTAAATGATGCTACTCTTTTCTTTTTCAAGATTGGGATGTGGAGTGTGGTGGCTTTACTTCATACATCGCAAAAGGTGAAGATGAAGAGGTAAGTAGTTCTCTCTCCTCCCCCGCCTCCCTTTTTTTTTTTGGAAGCAGAAGCAAGTAATTTGATTAGGCCACCGCTCATTTTGAAAGCAGATTTGTTGAAGCCTCTGGCCAGAACATCTGCATGAATGTCCCCCCATCCTCTCCCTTCCCCCCCCCAAACATACACAAGTTTGGGGCGTGTGCAGAGGTAGTGAAGACTTCTTCCTGAAGTGTGAGCAAACTGTACTGCTTGTTTTTCGTAACATCACCAGCACATCACATGAAGGGCAGACCTAATATGGAGAACCATAGCATAAAGTTGTCAAGGCTTTGCAGGGGGGAAATGGGGGTGGTCTTGGTGCTCAGAGCTCCCGTTTGGAGGTTAGCAATCTTCTTGGGAGGGCTGTGTAACATTGCCTGCTCATTTTTAATGTACACTTGGCAGGGGATTACAGTTCACTTACTCTACACGTATACAGTGCCTTGCAAAAGTAACCGGACCCCTGACTGATGCTCTCATATTACTGAATTACAAATGGTACACTGTAATTTTGTTCTGTATGGTATTTCATTTTGAAATACTGAAACTCAACATCAATAACATGACATTGGTTTTATGTTGGGAAGTGTTTGTAAGAAACATAAAAAACTGAAACATGTTGCTTGCATAAATATTCAACCCCCACACGATATTTGGTAGAGCCACCTTTCACTGCAATAACAACTTGAAGTCTTTTGGGGTAGGTACGTACCAGCTTTGCACATGCTATCAGAGGGATTTTGGCCCATTCTTCTTGGCAGATTCATTGCAGGTTGTTCAGGTTGGTTGGACGTTGGTTGGCTTGTGCACCGCAATTTTCAAAGAGCGCCACAGATTCTCAATGGGATTGAGATCAGGACTCTGACTGAACTACTGTAGGACATTCACCTTTTTGTTCTTGAGCCACTCCAATGTTGCTTTGGCCTTGTCCTTGGGATCATTGTCCTGCTGAAAAGGGAATTTCCTCCCAAGCTTCAGTTTTTTAGTGGACTGAAGCAGGTTCTCTTGGAGTATTTCCTTGTATATTGCTCCATCCATCCTTCCTTCGATTTTAACAAGATGCCCAGTCCCTGCTGATAAGAAGCATCCCCACAGCCTGATGCTGCCACCACCATACTTCACTATAAGGATGGTGTGTCTTGAGGCATAGTCAGTGTTAGGTTTGCGCCACACATAGCATTTTGAATTTTGGCCTAAAAGCTCTATCTTGGTCTCATCTGACCACAAAACCTTTTCCCACATCACAGCTGGGGCACTCTCATGCCTTATGGCAAACTCCAGATGTGCTTTCAGATGGTACTTTTTGAGTAATGGCTTCTTTCTTGCCACCCTCCCATACAGGCCAGTCTTGATAGGGTTGACTGGTACACCATTATTCCACTCCCAGCCACTGAACTCTGTAGCTCCTTCAAAGTGATTGTTGGCCTCTCTGTGGCTTCTCTCACAAGTCTCCTCCTTGTTCGAGTGCTGAATTTTTCTGGGCAGAGCCTGGGTGGTGTGATGCAGCTTCAACTTCCTGGTTATTGATCCATCTCTGCTCACTGGGATATCCAAACACTTGGATATTAGTTTGTACCGTTTTCCTGATCTGTGCATTTGTATTACATTATCTCTCACTTCTGTAGAATGCTCTTTGGTCTGCATTTTCCTTCAGATTCACAGCCTGACTAATGATCCTTCAACAGTGGGGGTTTCATCGTGACAATGTGACAGCAACTTTAATGGTTCACAGGTGAAGGCCAATGGTAAGGTAATGGTGTCCTCAATAGGGCAATTTCTTTCATCTGTGTAAACTGGGAGCTTCTATAGCACAGGTGTTGAATGCTTATGCAACCGACATGTTTCAGTTGTTTGTTTCTTACAAACATTTCCCATCATAAAACCAATGTCACCTTACAATAATTGATTTTGAGTTTGTGTTTCAAAATAAAATATCATACAGAACAAAATAATAATGTACCATTTGTAATTCAGTAATATGAGAGCATTGGTCAGGGGTCTGACTTCTTTTGCAAGTCTCTGTAGCTCTAAATTCTTCTGTAGGAATGCCTTCTTTAACCTGAGGCTGATGGAATGTCGCCTCTTCTAAACACTCTCTGCAGAAGTAAACAATACCAGTTTGCTTCCTTAACGCTTCCTATCATTTTCTTTCTTCAAGCTGCTGACAGTCAATCCAGAGATGAACTGTTTGGCCTTGGTTTACAGAGACCGAGAGACGCTGAAATTTGTGAAGTACATTAACCATCGTAGCTTGAAGGAAACAGCTGCAGGGCCTGAGGAAACGGGATTCTGGGACTTCTGCTTTGTGTACTATGAATGACTGTTGGTGCACAGGTGTGGTGGAGGATCAGACCTCCTACTAAAAAGATCAGCAGGGCCGCTTTTGTTAGAGGGCAAGATCCTGTTACGCAGGCTTGTCGACCTCCTCCCAGCAGTCTTATTCTGTGCCTTTATCAAATGTCCCACTGTGCCTTTTTATGAAACTTGAATGTGTTGTAGACCATTTGTGGTCTCTTGACTCTGAACTGCTCTGGGCCACAGAGGTCAAGAGTGAGACCTTCAGAGTAGTGTTTGGGCTGAGGCAGGATTTCAGCTCCGGCTTATAGCGGATTTTATTGTAAGCTGCCCAGAGATCCTTATTATTGGGCGGGAGGGGGTGTCTTAAAGTAATTATACCTAAGTAGCCTCAAAAAGGTGGCGTGGCAGGATCATCCCTAAGTTATCTTAGTTCCCATTTTTTCAACCCCAAAATAGACCCTCTTCCTAAAAACATTCCAAGAATAGCCTGTCTTTGAGTATCGTGTCAAAATAGGTGTTCAGCAGAAGGAACATCGTGAAGGAAGTGGAGGTGAGGAAGACAATGGTAGGGGAAGACAAACTAAGAGTACCTGCTGTCTCCCAGCATACCTTACCTGCCTGATTACTGCTGACTGGAGACCATGTTGGATTGAATATTCTAGTGTTCCATGGGAGATGTGGAGCGAGCAGGTATGTTGGTGCTTTCATCACCCTGTAGGGTGAGTACCTGATTTAAGCTAGGGAAAAACATCCCTGGGATTCAGTGTATAAGGATAGTGTTTTATTTATGACAGAAGCCCAAAAGACTCTCTGTTGCCCCATGTGCAAGATGGGATGAGTTACACATGGTTTTTGATTGCATCGTGTCAGCCTGTTTTTTGGGAGAGAAACTGAAGTCCTTTTATGATTAGTGGGCAGCTACAAGTATGAGTGGGGTGTAGATTGCTTCCAAATGGGCCTGAGTCAGTTGGCTGTTGTGGAAGGCACTGTGGGGGGGGGCACAAGTTGCAGTTTTTTGTGTCCAGGGGCTGGTGGGGCAGTACGTTGCTGCTGCAGAAGGAGAAACAGGTGTGTACACAGTGTGCCCATTCTAGGCCCTTCTAACAGTTGTGATATCCGATTGCTCTACCCCTGAGCCCTCCACTCTGGCGGTGCTGTTGTGTAATGGGTCAATTCACAGGAAGTCTTTACTCATTCATTAGCTGATAGATGAGGGAGCTGACCTGGCATGCATTATGGAGACCTGGCTGTGAAAGCAATGCGTGTATTGATCTTACGCAGCTGGATTCTCCTTGTAACATTAACACAGGCTTGGGAGGGTGTCTTGCTGTCTGTTAGAGGGATTCAGACCTCTCTCCCTTGGAGCAAGCTTGGAGGGTCTGCAGGTGGAGCACCGTCCACCCTGCTGCCCAGCAACCTCCCTGACCAAGGTAAGCTTGGATGTGGTGCTGGAGGAGCCTAGAACAGTAGTCCTGAGCAACTTCAGTAATCACGCTGAGGCCTCCTTGTGGGGCTTCCTCAAGTTGCCATCAGCCCAGCACACGAGGAGGGATAAACCCAGGGTCTGGTCTTTGTTCTATGGTGGGTGGTCTGAATGGGTTGAATGATCCTATTGTCATAAATAAATCTGCAAGCAGAAACCATAAGGGAAACGCAGGGTTAATAAAGGAGGATCTCAATTTCATCTAATTACTTGGTGTTTTAGAATATGCATTTCATTCCCTGTACCATTACCTCATCCTAAGAAACAGGAGCAGAGGCAAAGTTCTTAGCCATTCTCTTAATTGGTGGGAGGGAGGGAGACATACTTTTACTCCTCCTGTATCTGTTTACAGCTACAAGAACCTGTTGGCAAGTTTCGGTTCCTTCCAGAGGGCAGTAGCAATGCAGCCAAACACTTTTTTTCCTAGACAAAGGGAGGAGGCTTGGCCAGTTGCTGCTGCTGTTGTAGAGTGTAGCCATCAGAGGGAGTTGTTGCATGTCAGGGCAGTGCACCTTGAAGGTACATTTCAACAGAGCAAGGACTTGTCCTAGCACTGGGGCTGGTTAAAAAAGGGGGTGTCACAATCATGAAGTTGCAGTTTTAAAACAGAATTTCAAACAGGCTGAAGTGTCAGGATTTTGATAAACATGGGCCTTAGCAAATGTAACAGTGGGCTCATCCATACAGCAGCTTAGTGTGCATCTGGTGCTACTCGCATCCCTTTCTGCAGCAAGTGGAAGCTGTACCACAGATGTCCCCTTTAAATCTGTATCACCCCAATCCAATTATAATGTGGAAAGGAAAAACTGTCTCAGCATTGCTGTGCTTCTCTGTGTAGGCATTTTACTTTGATGCTTTTTTAGTGGATGGGCTCTTATACCCTATCACCTGCTCCCCCCCTCTCTGCCACCTGCAAAAGCTGCCTACTTTGCCTTTCACTCACTCCCCCTCTGAGTTTCATATAGTGTCAATTGCACCCCAACTCTCCCTCACCAGAGGTGTGCAATTGACAAGAAACAATGAAACTTGACAAAAACTCTTCTCCATTCACAATACTGTATAGATATCCTGAGGGAGGAAACATGTAAAATTGAGGACGCGGCCACAAGGAACACAGTGATACTAAACATTTCCAGAGGAGCACCTACTTGTGTGAAAGGAAAATAGCAGATAGGAAGTAGCATTGAGCAGGAAGTGTGGACTTTGAAAAGCTATTGCAGTGGTAAAAGCAGCTTCTTACGTACAAAGCTAGACTCCTGTGTGGATAAGCCCTGGGTTTCATTTATAGAGGTGTCAAGATATACTTCATTGTTTTCTTGCTGTATACAAGGGTGGATTGCGGATCCTGAACATGTAGATTAACTACCATTATTTAATCATCGCGAATATCATCTAAAAAAGACAGATAAGAGGAAAGTGTTTATTAAAGATTACAGCCTCAAGTGCTGCACAACACTACTTGCTTTCATCAATAAAAAGTCAGTGTGGCTATATAAGCTTTGTGAAGTGATAATCTTCATCCCTGTTCTAGGCTTTGGTCCTCTCTGGTAGAATGTTTATAAGAGAATGAGCTGACTTGTTTCACTTCTCTCTCCTACTGCTGCCATAGACTTCAGGTCCTGCTAACAGTTTGTCACAGTAATTTTTCTATACAGAAGCATCACAGGCGCATCCTAGTCTGCTGGGCTTCCTTTACCCAAGCAGGCAGTGGGGGCTGGTCTGTCAGCTGCTCCACCCCTTTGCCCATCTGGCTGAGCTGCTGGCTTCTGACAAGGATCATCCCACTGCAGTCTCCATCAATCTTTTCTTTAATAAAGAGGAAGTGACTCCTGCGCGCATTATTTTGATAAGCACATTGACATCGTTGTTCTTAATAGCATCACGGCAAGCAGCAATCACCTGTGTCTTGGGCCTACCAACTGGGGGTGAAAGAAAAAACAGTTGAAGACTGTTCTATTGTAAGCATTCAGCAGTACATAATGAGCTTTTTAACCTTAAACAAGAACAAAGTTTTTAGAAGGTTGGATGGGCCTAATAATTTCCAATGCAAAGGTCACAATTCCCCGAAAGGTCTATTCTCCAGTAGTGTGTCACAGTACAAGGCATGGCCTTTGAGCTTGTTTCAAAAAGGGAGCTGCTACAAACGTGTGATCGTGAGAGCACAATGGGAAATTTATCACTATAGAGCCATTTTTCTCCTGTCAAAAACTGGGAATCAGAAATTGTTCCCCATGCCACTTGAAAAATCCACTTCTCAAATTACAAAGGTACTGCAACAAGACGAATCTCTTTTCAACCCAGCTTCTGCAGCACCGGTTGATATAAGGGATGTGTTCAAGGACACAGTTAATCCACTGTGGTTTTCTCATACACAGCAGTGACAGCTTGTGCAGAAAGTTACCCACTGTTCCCCATCTTGCTACTTCATGGTTTTTCTATAAAGTCTAGTTGTCCTCTTTGACCAGTTATAGCTGAAAGGAGTGCTACAGTGGCACCTGTGTGCTAGTATCCCCACACTCCCACAGGATCCGGACAGAGGACCACTGGTAATAATCCAGAAGAAAAAGGCGAAGGGAAGGGGTTTACATCATGCAGTGTAAACAAACCCATGGCTAAAGGCAAGGAGAACTACCCTCATTGCTCTATGCTCAATGGGTAGAGAAAATGAGCACTGTCTTCATCATCGCAGCATTTTTGATTGGTAAAATATACCACTGGACTACCTCAATTAGTACAATAAAGATTTTGGGTACCTACTACATTAAATGCCAACAGGTGCCATCCCCTGCCCCAACACACAAAATGTCTTGGCCACTTGTGGAAAGTGTCCTCCTTCACCAACCCTTCAGGGAGGGGGATGGGCCAATATTTGCCTCCGTGGCAGTGCTATACACAACTCCATCGTCCTTTTGCTAAGATACTGGAGAGGCAATGAGAGCAGCAGCACGATACAGGAAACAATCTGATCATCCCCTTCCCTTAGCGAGACAAGGGGTGGCTTGCACTTGGTCTGTTGCCTCCCTTAAACAGACTATGGCTGCTAATTTAAGAAAGACAAAGCACAGCAATAGCATTAGCAGATACCCGCAAGGTCCTTCTCTTGGCAAGTGCTTTGTTTTTTGTGGACAACTGCTCTTTTTAGAAAAAAAACTTCACACACCCCAAAATGTTACCTTTCACTGTGAAATACGATCTCCATGAAAATTCAGGTAATATACTCTGCATCCAAGTAGGAAAATGTTACTTCACTTATCCATGATAAACTAACCCTGATTAAATCACCCAAGAATAAAGGAAATACCATCATCAACTTGTTGAACAGCTACCCACCCTTTTCCTTTCTACAGCCTCAAAATACTTGAAACTGCTGTCACATCTTCATTTTTACATTACTTTTGGACAACTCAAGAAGCATCTCTATTGAAAGAACCAGAAGTCATGTGTGAACTAAAAATAAATACATCTCGGGGAAAGAAAGCATGTCGTATGGAACCTGTGGCCCTTATGCTGTTGCTGAACTACAACTCTCATCATCCCTGACCATTGGCCATGCTTAATAGGGCTGATGGGAGTTGTAGTTCAGCAACATCTGGAGGGCCAAAAGCTCCCCATCCCTGTATTCACCTCCACAGGTCCTTGCATGCAAAATGGACACCTGTGACCTGCCCAGCTGGGATGATGAGCAGCAAGCAGGAAAAAATAGTCTACACACAAACACTCCCTCGACATACCCCGCAAGCGTCCTGCTCTTTGGATAGCCTGGTTTACAGCCTTGAGGTTACTTAAAAGCTCTGTATTATTGCTGCAGCGAATGTTGTACTGGGACTGTAAATCCCTGTTGAGATAATAGAGATCTTTGTATCGTTTCTTCATATTTTTCCTGTACGGGTAAGCACAAAGAGTGTAAATTACAGGCCTTAGAAACCAAACTCTGCCCAAAGCCAGTGCCATGCAACAGGCTGTGACTAAGGTGGCATTCATCACTATGGCTCAAGCCTTCTAGACATTAGAGCAACAATTTATTCACACAGGCCAGGATGCACTATGGAAGGGAGAGAGGGAGGGCACAACTTCATTCCCCAGAGCAGCTTCTCCTGTCCTGGTAATTTTAGTATATGAAAGCCTTGGCAGATTTCTAGGGCCCTGAATCTTCCCACCCCATTGAACTGCCTCCACAAATCGTGGAGGAAATAGGTTAGGGCTACCTTCCCACCCTTGCATGTGTAGATACCTGGCAAACAGGCTACTGAGGGGCAGAACAAGCAAATTTGGGCCAAGGCTGCATGAGGAAGAAATTCCCATGTTTGCCAGAGACAGTGCTGATGAGTGAGACAACCCACACCATTGGAAAAAGCTTGGTCCTTAAACGCATAAATTACTATGAAGATTTACTGTTGAAAACTGCTGTACAGTTTTGTGAAGTCGTTAAAAGTGCATTGCTTGCATACGACGAAGACATATGCCTGCTGCTGGAAGTGGCCTCAAGCCAGCGTGGTGTAGGGGTCAGAGTGTTGGACTAGGAGAGATACAGTTCAGATCCCCAAGGCCCTGAAGCTCACTGAGTGACCTTGAATAAGCCTAAATTACTTAAAGGGGGAGAGGAGAAGAACTGGGTACCTCTGAGCTCCTTGAAGGAAAAGTGGGACATTAATGCCATATAAAATAAGCTATGACAATGTACTAAAATCAAATGAGGGACAAGCTCTTACAATAAGGCCTTTATATTTGTGGCCCATGTATTTGCTTGACAGCTCAGTGGTATCTGCATGCAGAAGGTTCCCAGTTCTATCCCTGACATCTCCAGGTATGACTGGGAATGTCTCCAGTCTGAAACTCTGGAGAGCCACTGCCTGTCCGTCGAGACAATCCCGAGCTAAATGAACCAAGGGTTTGACTCAGTAGAAGGCAGGTTCCTATGTTCCTAGAAGCAAGATGTTTATCAAGCCCATGTCAGGTCGCTATGCATGGAGGATGAGCAGGAACGCATCAAGCCACACACAGCCCAACAAGAGCAGAAGGGGAAACGAAGGCATGAAACCTGTCCCCTTTACACATCAAACTTTCATATTACTTTTGAAAACATCTTCACACAGGCTGAGAAATTTTGTTATATACAAACAAATGAAGACTGCCAGGAATTCAACTTCTGCAGCTCCTATCAGGTAGCTCTGGAAATGCCATGTTTGAGTGGAAGTCACATACAGCCAATTGCACGGACGGACCATTTCCCCTATCCGATAGCACATCCTGAAACCCGACTTCTGCTTTCAGTTGAACTAAGAAAAACAATAGCCGGTCAGGCACATTAATACATTGAAAGCGACAAACAGCCAACTCACATGTCTCCCATGAGGCGTGAATCTTCTGCTCGAACCAACATGCTACGAATGAGATTGGAATGTTCTGCCATGTCAGCTGTGAGCTTCTGAGAGAATGTATGAGAATTATCCACCTGCGAAGGAGGACCAGCCACAGTTTAGGACAGCCAAAAACTACACACCAAGCAGACTAAAAGATTCAGAATACATTTACAACAGGAGGGAGGTGCCTATGGTTCCTGTGAGCATATTGTCTTATGTGGGGACACTCAATGAAATGCAGAAACCAAAGTGGGAATTGTGCAGATTCTCAGGGTTGTAGCCAACTAACTATTACTCACAGGAGACCAAATGAAATTAAAGGACCTAAGTTAGCCATGTCCACTAATTTCAATTGGTCTACTCTGAATAGGACTAGATGACCTCTCCGGTCCGGTCACTGCGTGCACTGGATACAACCCTTGATCCTAATGTCTTCAGGCCCCTATGATGTTGGAGCTCTCATAGGCATCCCACTTTGGTCAAAGAGCCAAGTCCCTCCTCATGGCAGAGGCCCTCCCTGAGACTTCAGAGAGTTGCTGGACTTCTGCCCTATTGACCTCCTCCTGCAGCACCCAAAATCATCAAGCTCCCCATCCCTGTTGTTGCCCAATCCAGCTCAAGTGACCATAATGGGGGAGGGCATGACAAAAAAGGCTGTCACACTCTCATGTAATGCAGAAAAGGACTGAAACTGAAGCTGTGAGAAACCTGTCCTCCTCGTGCAAGCAGGTCCCAAACTGGACAGAAGCTCTCTCGACATAAGGGATGGATCCAAACAGTCCAGCTATTTATTTATTTATTTTATTTGTTTCATTTATAGACCGCCCATAGCGAGTGGCTCTCTGGGCAGTGTACAAAAAGGTTAAAATACAAAATATCAACAATAAAATCAGACAACAAACAATAAACACAAGCAGCAACTAAAGAAAAAAATAAAAAATTTAAATTATAACATAAACGCTTAAAATGCCTGGGAGCATAGCCAGGTTTTAACCTGGCGCCGAAAAGATAGAAGCGTAGGCGCCAGGCGTACTTCTTCGGGGAGGCTGTTCCACAGTTCGGGGGCCACTACAGAAAAGGCCCTAGATTGAGTAACTGTCCTCCGGGCTTCTCGATGGGTTGGTACCCGGAGGAGGGCCTTAGATGCTGAGCGAAGTGACCGGGTAGGTTCATAGCGGGAGAGGCGTTCCACAAGATATTGCGGTCCCACACCGTGTAAGGCTTTATAGGTCAAAACCAGCACCTTGAATCTGGCTCGGAAACAAATAGGTAGCCAGTGCAAACGGGCCAGAACAGGTGTTATATGTGCTGACCGGCTGGTCCTCGTCAGCAGTCTGGCTGCTGCGTTTTGCACTAGCTGAAGCTTCCGAACTGTCTTCAAGGGCAGCCCTACGTAGAG
Organism: Rhineura floridana; assembly: GCF_030035675.1. Taxonomy (NCBI): domain Eukaryota; kingdom Metazoa; phylum Chordata; class Lepidosauria; order Squamata; family Rhineuridae; genus Rhineura; species Rhineura floridana. The sequence goes on along the minus strand of NC_084492.1, from coordinate 8,385,822 downwards.
CGCATTACAGTAATCCAGCCTAGAAGTTACCAGAGCATGAACAACTGAGGCGAGGTCATCCCTGTCCAGATAGGGGCGTAGCTGGGCTACCAACCGAAGGTGGTAGAACGCATTCCTTGTCACCGAGGCCACTTGCGCCTCAAGAGACAAGGAAGGATCGAAAAGAACGCCCAGACTACGAACCTGTTCCTTCAAGGGGAGTGTGACCCCATCTAGAACAGGGTGAACATCCACCATCTGGGCAGGGGAGGCACTCACCAACAGTGTCTCAATCTTGTCTGGATTGAGTCTCAGTTTATTAGCTCTCATCCAGTCCATTATCGCGGTCAGGCAATGATTCAGCACATCCACAGACTCACCTGTAGAAGATGAAAAGGAGAAATAGAGCTGCGTGTCATCAGCGTACTGGTGGCAACGCACTCCAAAACTCCTGATGACGGCACCCAGAGGCTGCATGTAGATGTTAAAAAGCATGGGGGACAAAATCGACCCCTGAGGAACTCCACAATGGAGAGTCCAAGGTGTCGAGCAATGTTCCCCAAGTACTACCTTCTGGCGACGATCCGCCAAGTAGGAGCGGAACCACTGCCAAGCAGTGCCTCCAACTCCCAACTCCGCGAGTCTCCCCAGAAGGATACCATGGTCGATGGTATCAAACGCCGCTGAGAGATCAAGGAGAATCAACAGAGTCACACTCCCTCTGTCCCTCTCCCGACAGAGGTCATCGTACAGGGTGACCAAGGCTGTTTCAGTGCCAAAACCAGGCCTAAAACCGGATTGAAACGGATCCAGATAATCGGTCTCATCCAAGAGCACCTGGAGCTGATTGGCAACCACCCGCTCCAGAACCTTGCCCAAAAAGGGGATATTTGCCACCGGTCTATAATTGTTCAAGTTATCTGGGTCTAAGGAAGGTTTCTTCAAAAGAGGTCTCACTACTGCCTCCTTGAGGCTACTAGGGACTACTCCCTCACTCAAGGAGGCATTTATCACTTCCTTGGCCCAGCCGGTGGTACCAGTCCTGCTAGCCTTGACCAGCCAAGATGGACAAGGATCTAGAGCAGACGTGGTCGCCCGCACCATTCCAAGCACCTTGTCCACTTCCTCAAGCTGCACCAACTGAAATTCATCCAATAATGAAAGACAAGACCGTGTTCTGGACACTTCAATGGATTCATCTGTCGTAACATCAGAGTCTAGGTCCCTACGGATGCATGCAATTTTATTTTGGAAGTGCCCTGCAATGTCGTTACAGCGAGCTTCAGATGTTTCAATGGTATCTTGAGGACCAGAATGTAAGAGTCCTCGTACAACCCGAAAAAGCTCTGCTGGGCGGCAGAGAGATGTCTTGATAGAGGCAGCGAAGTAGGACTTCTTCGCCGCCCTTACCGCTTTTATGTACGACTTAGTAGAGGCACTTACCAAAGCATAATTGCATCCGTCTGGAGTTCGTCTCCATCTGCACTCCAGCCTCCTTCTCTCTTGCTTCATCACTCTCAGCTCCGGGGTATACCACGGAGCTGTATGTGAGAGAAGTAGCCCATTCTGAAAGAACCTGCTCTACTGATGGAGAAATAACTAGAGCATAGTGCTGTTTCAGGAGTAGTTCCTCACTTAAGATCACTCAGTTTTTAGTAAAAGAATGAACAATACATTGTGCACATAATTCTCCAAAAACATCTCTTCAACAAGGCCCACTGAAGCCAAGGACTTGTCCATGCCAATTTGTGCATCGTATCCCTCAGCAATACTGGAAAACTCTGTTTCACTCACCACAATTAGGGCCTTGCGCACCTCCTCAAAATACGCTGGGAAATCTGCTTCAACTTGCAAATCCTCAATTGCCCAAAAGGAGGCCATCGACTGGACAATGTCACCAGCCAAGTCAATGTTGTCCGTGTTGATAGAGATCTGACAGACCAGAAAAAGAACAAAAGACACATCAGACCTGCCCCACAAAAAAAATGGCATATCACAACACCAATACTCAGGATTAATTGCCTTAATCGTGATGCTGCATCACTGCTGAGGACTGATGTGGGCCTGAATATTCATTTGGATGGAACACTATTCAGAGACCCTTGTAAGAACAGGATGTAAAAGTATAATGAAGAGTTTGAAGTGTGTGAGGGGGGGAGAAGAGTGGTTAAAGGGCTTTTCATTAATGGGACCCCTCAAAAGAACACAGTCTTTATTTGGGACCAACCTGTCTGTCCCACTCTGACTGAGAAGCCTCCTAGTGCCTGGTTGTCCACTGCAAGGTTACCAATGTGTCACTTAAGAATCAACATAAAAGGATGTGCTAAGACCGCCCAAGTAGATGAAGGTGTGGCAGAAAGCCATGGCTGGGCCGTTCTGAGCAGTCCTCCTCCCCCTTCACTTCCTCTGCATCTGACTTAGGTACTCACTTGGAAATCTCTCTGCACTCTTCCAAAAATGCAATATGGTACAAAACCATTTATTTATTTATTTGCAAAATTTATCTTGCAGGTAAGTCCACAAAGGTAATTAGCCACACATGTTTTCACTAGTCCATTCATAATTTGTGGCACATCAAAAGAAAGGAGGAAAACAAAACAACTCCCCTTGGCTTTAATGGACATTTTCCTACCTGGTCGCCTAGATAAGTTTCCGAGTTGGTCCAACAGACCAAGCAAGTGCCTATTTACTGTTGGCTTACTAGGCCGTACTACCAATGTGTTTTTTCATCAAGTCTGAAATGTTGAGAGAGCAGACATCCAAGGCCAGACAGGTTGTCATGGTAACGGGAGATAACAGCTGGGAAAGTTGTAACAGCCTGCTGTTGGTTCCTTCTTCTGCTGTCTGTGTCTTGTCTCTGAACTGAGAGCTTCTCCATGAAGGGGGGGAGAAACTCTACTTGTATCTATTATCTTATGCCTTTGGCCGTAATGTCTTAGTAAAGACTCTTAACACTTTCTCAAGCCTCTGTGAAGTTTCTTGCTCAACTTAACTCCAAAGTAACGTGTTGTTCCACGCAACAACGCTCACACATCAACAGGGTTATGGGCCCAGATCCACAGCGCATTACACAGGAGTAAGTGGCTGGTCTGAACGGCAGACGGAGATCCAGAGGGCAGCGTGATTGATTGTGCCAGACAGAGGTGAGCAGAGATGGCTGCTGTAAACATGTCTGGAGGCTTGCCGATGGAACGACTTACGGAAAAGAATTATGGCAGTTGGAAGCCAAGGATGCGTGCTTTCCTAATAAAAGAGGATTTATGGGAAGCTATTGAAGGAACACCCCCTGCACCCCTTACAGCGGCCTGGACACGGAATGATGAGAGGGCGCAGGCTTTTATTACCCTGGCTCTATCCGACTCTCAACTGCTACACGTGAGAGATGTTACAAACGCCAAACAGATGTGGGACGTGTTGGAGGCCCTTCATGTGCAACAGACCGTGGGATCTAGATTGTGTTTGGCACGGAAGCTGTACCAGATGTGCTTCACGGGTGAGTGCGAAATGAGTGAGCATCTCACGGAATTCAGGCGCTTGTTTGCTGAGTTACAGGATTGTGGAGTCGAGCACTCTGAACTTCAGAAGACCTATTTGATCCTGGCTTCACTCGATGGGAGTTGGAATAATTTTGTTATGGGAATTGAAGCCATGCCCGATGGGGGGCTCAATGTTGCGTTTATTGAGGAAACGCTGAGCCAGGAATGGCAGCGGAGACAAGAGGCGAAGAAAAGTGCCGTGCCGAAGGAGGCAGTCGGAAGCAAGCAGGATTACAAGCAGAAGCAGCAGCGGCTAAAGGCTTGTTATGTCTGCGGAGCTCGTGGGCATCTCCAGAGAGACTATGCAGTCAAGCGAAACTCCAGGGACGGAGGCTGGAAGACGCATAGCGGCAGTGCGAACTTTGTTTGTAAACAGAAGTCTCAAGATTTAGGACCTGTTGACTGGATTCTTGACAGCGGTGCGAGCCATATATTAATTACAGACAGGAGTTTGTTTTATTCGTCTACAGATGAGCAGGACTTTGTTCAACTAGCGGATGGATCGCGGAAAAATGTGGAGGCTCGAGGACTGGTGAGATTTGATAAGCTTGGAATACTGTCAGATTGTTTGTTTGTACCAGAACTGTCTCATAACATGTTGTCTGTGAGAAAACTGACCAGTTGTGGGTTTTCAGTGTTGTTTGACAGAGACAAATGTTATGTAATGAGGGGAGATCAAGTGTGCTTGCAGGGAAGCCTGAATGATTCCCAGTTTGTAATAAAGAGCAGTCAAGCAGGGTGTGCTGTGTTAAACGCTGAGGCACAGACACATCAAGGCTGCGTCCATGAATGGCATCAGAGGCTGGGGCATGCAAACTTTGACACAATAAAGAAAACCCCAATGCATAGTGAAAACATGCGTTTGAAAGATTGTGGACAGTTAATGATGGATTGTGATGCGTGCCATAAAGCGAAAATGACAATTGCACCCATAAACCGGGAGGCTGAAAGGACCACATCAGCTCCCTATGAACTCATTCATGTTGATTTATCAGGGCCAATAAAAACTTCACGAGGAGGTGCTAAGTTTTTTATGGTAGTGGTAGATGATTTTTTGAGATATACTCATCTTTATTTGCTCAAGCATAAAAGTGAAGCTGAGCAGAAGCTGAAACTGTTCATTAAGAGAATAGAAACTCAACATGGCACCACGGTGGGGGCTATACGCTCAGACCAGGGAGGGGAATTCACGAGCAAAGCATTGAGTGACTTCCTTGAGAATAAGTGAATAAACCAGAATTTCACAGCTCCGTTTAGCCCGTTTTCCAACGGAACTGCTGAGAGAAAAAACAGGGTGCTTCAGGAAGCAATCAGAGCCATGTTAATGGATTCCAGTTTAGGGAATTCTTTCTGGGGAGAGGCAATCATGTATGCGAATTACATTCACAACAGGATGTTACACAGTGCACTTGGAATGTCACCTTATGAGAAACTCACTGGGAGAAAGCCGAAAGTGCAACACATTCAGAAATTTGGAGCTAGATGCTGGGTCCACATACCACAGGGAAAAAGAAGGGGCAAACTTGCACCCAGAGCACAACAGGGATTTGTTCTGGGGTTTCAGAATGCATATTTCAGAGTGTGGTTACCAGAAACACAGCAATTAATTCTGAGCAGAAGCATTAAAGTCTCAGAAAAGCCTTGGGATCAAAGGCAAACAGTCATTCTTACAGGATCAGCTGACACACAAGCACAAACACAAGCACAAACATTTAAACCAAATCTTGACATAAAAGTGGAAGGCACACAAATTCCACTCAGGGATGCATTAAATGAACTCATTTGTGGGAAACGAAGATCAAAGAAACGCAAGGCTGAGGAAATGGAAAGTCCTGCGCAGGCTGTACCAAGCACCAGCTCAAATGGGGGGGCTGAGAGAGCAGAAGCTCTAGTGCCTTTGAGACGTTCTGAGAGATCTAACATTGGAAAACCGCCACAAAGATTTACGGTGGGATTAATAACCAGTCCAGGGATGCACAAAGAGGTTTAGATGGATCCTGAGACACTGTATCTGACTTGTGTTCAGCCGAAGTTTGATTGAATAAAGTTCTAGCTAAATGTACAGAGATGTTCTGAAATGTACTGAAATGTAAACTGGATTTGTATGATGTAATGTACTGAAATGTATTGCAAGATGTATTGTAGAAATGTATTACTGTTATTGTTATTGTTGTAATGGATTTACAGACATGATGAAAGGGGGAAATGTTGGCTTACTAGGCCATACTACCAATGTGTTTTTTCATCAAGTCTGAAATGTTTCAAGATGTATGGGAGAGGAGCTGTGTTATCAGCTATGCCTGGCCTGAGAGAGCAGACATCCAAGGCCAGACAGGTTGTCATGGTAACGGGAGATAACAGCTGGGAAAGTTGTAACAGCCTGCTGTTGGTTCCTTCTTCTGCTGTCTGTGTCTTGTCTCTGAACTGAGAGCTTCTCCATGAAGGGGGGGAGAAACTCTACTTGTATCTATTATCTTATGCCTTTGGCCGTAATGTCTTAGTAAAGACTCTTAACACTTTCTCAAGCCTCTGTGAAGTTTCTTGCTCAACTTAACTCCAAAGTAACGTGTTGTTTCACGCAACAGCGCTCACACATCAACATTTACAAGGCTAATTACAGCACCACAGAGCAAAACGTTACCTCCCCGTTGGGCTTCATTTTGATGCACAGCTGCCCTGCATCACGCAGGGAGGTAAAGCAGGCTTCAAATGACTCATTTTGGGTCTCCATGTCCTCTGGTAACAGGAAATTTTGTTTCAGCCACATGATGACCTTTGAAACATAAATTCACAGCATGACTCCTCTACAAAGACTTTACAGCTCTTCTGATGTAAATATACCACACCTGGCACAAGGAGCCAGTGCGTACAGTTTTTCCATGTCCTGCTAGCTGTGAAGTGACATAGTTAAGTGCTGTATTCATACCAGCAAGGAAGAACTTGCAGCTGCATTCATTCTGGCCAAAGAGCCTCTCAGGAAACTCAAGCCCTTTGCCTACCAGGGTCCCACGGGAGACCCATGCTACGCTGCCCCTCCCACCACCGCCTTTTATCAGAAGCCATTGTGCTCTGGATGCAAGGGGGGGGCTTAGCTCTCAATGAGGAATTACTCTTTTCTCTCAGGCATACAACCAAGAAAAAGAGTTTTCAGAAATAATAAAATAAAATACTGCCCCTTCCAATTGTTCTGAAACTAAATAGAAAAAGAGGAAAGCACTTTTAAAAGTCAAGAAATATTCAGTAACAGGCAAAAAACCTTGCAGTTTAAGAACGTACCTATAGCCAGCAGATATTTCTATCAAACTTTAAAAAGCAGGGAAATTGGGCAGCTATAGTGAATGCACCAGGGGAGCAGGAGACCTGACCTCTGAGATATTGTACTGCCCTACAACTTTGTCAAAATGCAAACACAATTTGGGTTGGTCTTTCACAGTCCAATCTACTTCCTGTGTAGCTTGGAAGAATTTGGTAACGTGCCCCTGAGCACGGGGAACATTGGACAGATAAATTCACAGATAAGTGAATTTTATTTAATTATCGGAACAACATCTACCAAGATAACATACACCCATTCTCCTGGTTCTCACTCCTGAGATTTTTTTTTTGCAGTTTTTTAATGAATTAATAAGATTGGACAATATTTTTTCTATATTCCTTTCCCCTTTTTTAAAAGTAAGAATTAGGTAGACATTCCATCCTTTTGCATGCTGTATTACTGTAGCCCCATCCCATCCCAAAGCCTGTTCTAGCTCCTCTTTATTACCTGCTGATTTTTCATTTCTCCAACTTCTCCCACCACTGCCAAGACTGAATATACCTGGCATTATGTTGGCATTCTTTTCTTTTGTACAAGTAATTTTTTTAAAAAGTTTTAACTACATCCAAGATGAGAAAATAACTGAAGACTTACTGTTTGCACCCTCTCACTGATTGCGAATCGTACAAAGCTTAAAGGCCCAGAAGCAGAGTCTGGACTACTCAGAGTATACATTGAGAAGCGAGGGAGTTGCCTTGATAGCTCAAAGACATGGAACTGCAGACTGGAAGGACATCAAACAGAACCATCAAGAGGGCGCAACTGGTATCACTTGCCTTCTGGCATAAAATGCATCTAAATAATTCAAGATCCCTGCTACAGCATTCCCTGAAGCCCCAGGTCTGACATTCACTGGCATTGCACATGGGAAAAAAATGACTTAGAAATGAAAATATTGATCAACTCCAATTCAGAGGTTTATTCATTTTGGCAACAGTCTGTCCAACCACGTACTCTACAACAGAAGCGTACAGAACCACTTAATAAAGCTGGCCGGGTAGAATATAGAGTAATGGTTTAATAGAAAGGGTGGTCCTAATGCTAGTCCTGCTCACAATAGACCCATTGAAGTTAATGGACATGACTAAGATAGGTTAATTGATTTCAACAGGTCTACTCTGAGTAGGACTTAGCTGAATACAACCCCAAGTGTTAAGTCTCTAATATTCATCAAATTCCTGAAAACCTGTGCTTTCGTTCTAAAAATAAGAGTAAGCCTCTAGACCTCATGGGTACAGAGATACATTTTAAAGGGTAATGGGAGAATGTGTTCAAGAGTCTGAGGCAAGCAGGGGTTTCCACTGGTCAGAGAGAGAGATTTGTTTCACTCTTTGCAACATATTATCCCTTTTCCCCCCACCCTTGCTGCCAATACCAATTCCTATCATCTTTACTGTTTGCCAGTATTCGGTTTGTCTGCCAAGATTGTAGACACTGGGCACCAGTAGTGTAGTAGCAAACTCAGAAGTGCAGGGTCCCTTCATGACAGTCACAGCCACACACCCTTCTAAAATTATAGAATAATCTGGCTATGCTTGAATGCTGCTTTCTGCTTCTCTATCACTGTTATCATCATCTGACTGTCCTTTCTCACTGTCAGAGATATTGTTTGAATTACAGAATTAAGTTTCTGCATGTTAACTCCTCAGCTACCAAAATGCTTGATGGCGTAGACGGGATGCTATCATCAGGATTCACTATCACTTCTTCTGCAATTACAGAATTCTCCCTCTCCACAATTCGTCTTGGCTTTTTGAAGGTGGCACTGATAAAGGCCTGCTTGCAACAGACACTAATTGGGACTCTTCTGAGTGCCTAACACACTCCCCTTTCATGCTGATTGGCTCATAGGACACTGGAGACATAGGGACCCTGCTGGACCTTGGCTCCCAAAAGAGTAAAGTGTCTAAGATCCCCTCAGACCCTGGACGACAACACCCCTGCAGGGCACCAAGAAACAAGCACACAGCAGCAGCAGAGCACTTTATACCTCACAGATCAGGCTTCTCTGTTTCAATGTAGGTCGAATTCACATTGGTTACCTGCAGAATTAAAGATGCTGAAGAGCCTATATTTCAAATGAGATTGCTATGGTGGAGCATCCAAAACTAAAGCGGGAGTGGGGGATGTGCACTTTTTAAAAAAATGCAAACATTATTCCCAAAACTTTCATCTGCATTTCTGCAAAATTCAGACTATTTTGGAACAGACAGACTGGTGCAGGCAGGAGGGGGGAGAGACAGAGAGAGAGACATGGAAATGTCCTGGACAGAAGCCTTCTCAAACTACTGGAGGCCATGATTAAAGCTTCCTTTGAATCCAAATTGTCAAGTAAACAAGTCCTTCAAGACCAGGAGCATGACTGCGGGGCAGGGCAAGGCAGGGGACAGGTTGCTTTGATTTCTTTTCCCACCAATGAAAGCCAAAGTTTGACACCCACAGGATGAACAGACCCAATGTACACAATTCCAATTCTGTATTGTTTAAAACCTTTTCATTCCCTTTAAAATATGCAGAATAGATTAACTGAAAATGCTGACAGTTATATTAGTAGACATGTAGGACTCAACAATCAACCCACGTGATTCAGATGGCCCTGGTCCCCAAGGGGACAGCAGAGTGAAGAAGATGCAGCCCACCAAAGTGTTAGTGAACAGACAGCTCAAGCAAATGTGTCAAGCACACATCCTCTCTTGTATCTACCTGCCCGCATCACCCTTACCTATTCTTGTAACCGACAAAGGCCTTGATGTTCAGCTCCACTGGCATGTCTTTAGGAGGGATGAGTGGGATTTTAATGCGGCTCGAGAGGTTTTGGAGACTAGGATGGATCACGTGACTCTCGCCTTCAAATATTCCTTCAGCAAAGATCAGGACAGCTCGGATGATGGTGTCTTAAAAGGGAGAAAAGACCTGAACAATTAGTGGCTTTTCTTTGGCATGTTTTCCAGAGGTAAAATGCAGACCATATTGTGAGAAACACTGCAGCATACCGGAACACAATGAAAGCATGACAACTATGAAGGAGTCCCTTTTATCAGAGTCCTTCATAGCTGTCAACTGCTCCCTTTCTTCCAGCACCCTCCAACCCTAGGACATGCAGTAAAGGAACATACTATTGCTTAGATGAGGAGGGAGAGGGGATGACCACGATATTAATTGGCCTTCATAAAACAGACACCACATGCACACACCCCTTCAGGATGGGATTCACAGCATCTAAGATTTGTGGCAACTCTCCAAGAGAGCAATACCCAGTTCTCTGCAGCACTGAGTTACTCAACATTCCTGTCCCGGGACCCAAAGAGCTTGTGAAGGACAGAGAGGAAGCAGCAAAAAGGAACCAAAGGAGAAACAGCATCAGCTGCTGCCTTTAAAAGCAGCTAGTAAGGGATGCTGCCCACCTGTTTCACCTGATGCCTCAAAATGTAGAATATATCTGTAGGGTCTTCCCCTTAAGTAACTAGTGGCAGCCACTCCATCAGGTTGCAGAGCAAAGAAAAGCAGGGCTATTCCATTGCCTTCACTGAAAGACCAGTGCCTAGCGCCCTCCCTCAAGGGTCACTCTGAACCGTCTCTATCCCAACTGGTCATTGTAAGTACTATAAGAAGTGGTGTGAGAGTTTGCTTTTTCCTCCTTCCTCCCCATTCCTTTTTCCTTGTGTCTTTTATACTGAAAGCCTGGGAGCAAGGACTTCTCTTACTAATGATCCATGGAAGCTGCTCTGGGAGCTGTTGTGGCTAAACAGTGGGGTAAAAGGCTTCTGGTGCTAACCACATTTCAGATGTGTATATTCTTTGTAACTGGGGATGCCTTCCCCCCCCAACAGTCTGGGGTTTTTTTTGCCGTGGAGAAATTCCATGTGATAATGTTTCAGTCTGCATCTGTGTTGGAATTGCTTTTTAAACCAGGCCATGTTCAAGGTTCTAGTCTTGGTGTACAAAGCCCTATACACCTTGGGACCAGGATACCTGAAAGACCGTTTTATCCCTTATATACCCAGCCGATCACGGCACTCTGCAGGTGAGGGCCTCCTGCAGATACCATCTTCTCAGGAGGTCCGTTCTGCACAACATAGGAAATGGACCTTTAGTGTGGTATTCCCTCCCCTTAAATATTAGACAGGTGCTCTGTTATCTTTTGGCGCCTATTGAAGACCTTCCTCTTTCAACAAGCCTTTTAAGTTGAGACCTTATCCCAGTCTGCATCTGTGTTGGAATTGCTTTTTAATATATTTTTAATCCTTTTTTTAAAAAAACAATGTTTTTAACCTTTTTTTAAGATGTCTTGAAAGCTTTTTTAAAAAAAAATGTTTTTAAAGATGTTTTGTTTTAATGTATTTTAAAGTCTGTTTTTATGATATTTTAAAGAGTTTTTAGTGTTTTTGTTTGCCACCCTGGGCTCCTGCTGGAGGAAGGGCAGGATATAAATCAAATCATAATCATAATAATATATTTTTGAACCTTCTTTTTAAAATGTTTTAAAGCTTTTTTAAAAATGTTTTTAAAGATGTTTTGTTTTCAATATGTTTTTAATGGTTGTGTTTTAATATGTGTTAAAGTCTGTTTTTAAGATGTTTTAAAGTGTTTTTAGTGCTTTTGTTTGCCACCCTGGGCTTCTACTGGGAGAAGGGGCGGGATATAAATCAAATGAAGAAGAAGAAGAACCCTTGATCTTCTAATGCAAAAGTGTGCTAAAAGCTCAAAACGGTCAGCGCACTCCAGATCAAACAGTCCAAAAAAAAAAATATGCTTTAAGCAAGTATAGTTGAAAAGCTGCTCTTCCAAGGCCAGGTGAGGAAGAGAAACTGGAGTAGAAGCCATGGGGGCCGCCCAGTATTGAATTTCAGACCTTGTATCTCTGTTTTTCCTAGGCGGTAGTGGGGTGTTAACTCATCATATCCAGGAATCCTCCAAACAAAAAGAAATGTGTACCTCATGGCTGGAAGGGGCTCAGGCCAAGGACTAGAAAAGATGAGAGGTTGATATACGGAAATAAGTTCTTGTGCTAAGACTCTCTCACCATTGGATGTGGAAATGCGTAATTCAACGTGAGCAGATTCACTCTCTGAGCCCAGGTTGACCGAGAGTGCTGTTTGGAGCTGGGTGTTTGCAGGAATCACACCTCTTTGTACATCCATCTCATTCACTTGAATGTTCAATTCCACTTGCTGTAAAACATGAGTCCAAATTCAGTCATCCCCAAAACTGGATTATTGTGACTGTAATTTCAGAAGTGCTTACACACAATGCATCTAAAATGGGATTACACACCCTAGAAATGCACCTAATCACTCACAGAATATTTTAGCTATGGTTCTTTTACTGAGGCAGGCAGCTTTGAAATTAGGCTTGAATTGCTATTATTGCCACCTTCTGAAGTCCCCTAATTTAGCTCCTAGGAAATGTGAACCCAGTCAAGACTATCGAAGGCTACTGATGGAGAACAGCAGCTCAACAACCCTTGTTTAGCTGGACAAAAAATCCCAGACGTTACTTTTTGGAGTTGGGATATTGGTCACTTGACCTGTCAGATACAGTCAAACTGACCATCTGTTTATTTGATCACAGACAAATGTCGTCATATGTTCCATGAAGTCACAAATACCTCGTGTAAGCAGCAGCCTGTTTTTAATGCATCATGTGGTCACTGGAGAGCAATGGCAGGAATGCCCAGTCACACAATCATTAATAGAGTCTCTCTCATTCATTCACTCTCAATCAAACATACACACACCTCAGTTAGGAGCAGGCAACTGCTTGTGCTAGAGATACTCATGTTTTACTCTGGTTTAAGATCAGGACTGAACCCTCCCTTGTACTCAAATAAATACCTTTGTGTTTTCTTCATAGTTTCGTAACTCAAGCAGCAGATTTTGTTTCTTTTGACTCAGCTCTCGAATCAAGTCCTGGTCCACACTGGTGTCCAGCAATTTCCCCTTCATCTCTTGGCTAGCTGGCAGGTAGCCTCGTACTGCACCAAAGCAAAGGAAAAAAGTTTTACGAGCCTGCTAGAGGGACTCTTGCCGGAGAAAAGTTGTCACTGCACAAGAACAGCTCATTAGAAAACGACAAAGATTAGACCAAATCCTTTCAAAGTACATGGAACTCAACGTAACAGCCCAAAGCAAATCAGCATAAAGCAATGCCCGTCCCCAAAATGTAGCAGGATGCAGAGTTCAGCCCAACACAATTAACTTCCAACCTGCTGTCACAATCCCCCTGAAGTATGACAAATCCTGTTCCAAGGCCTCTCATGTATATAAAGAAAGTAAGAAACTCTAGTTAAAGGGCAGAATCAAAGTAAATGACATACAACAGGAAGGTTTCATTATCCCCAGCTTGGCAAAGTGCTTTATGCAGAGCAGTTGCCTGTATGAACACATTGGGCTGGAGCCAGACTAAGTTAGTTGGAATTTAGATTCCACTGAAACCAGTGGGAAGTTAGTACAGTAGGGCCCCACTTTACAGCGCTTCGCTTTACAGCGTTCCGCTAACACAGCGGTTGTCAATTGCAGAAAAGCCCCGCTCTTATGGCACTTGTTCCGCTTTTACAGCGGTTTTTGCTTGTCACGTGCCATTTTCACGTCATTTTCATGCGATGCGCACCATTATCTTCAGTGCGTTCCGCTTTACAGAGGTTTTCGCTTTACAGCGGGGGTCCAGAACGTAACCCGCTGTATGAGTGGGGCCCTACTGTAATGAGTTAAATTTTTCCCCACTGATTTCAAACATGCAACTAGGTGCAACTGCATCCAACTCATGTTTTTCCTCAACATGCTAAAGCATTCAGTTTACAGCTGTGCACCAAAGTTCCATAAGGACTCCCAGAAAACTCAGGGATGATCGTTTGTATGGAACACTTGAACATTTCGCAAAATCCAGGGTAAACTCTTATTTTATTTCATCCCAAATCCTTTATATTCCCTAGGACTTGAAAAACCAGTTGCTCTAGAAGCAACAAGACATACTTTTCATTTAATACAAACACCCACACAGTTTCACCTCATATTAGTCAAAAGGCCTTAAACCTGCAAAGGGTACTTGATACTCTTACCTTCACCATCAACAGAACAGCAGATTAACTGGTTATTACCATCCATTCGATAATCCCCCTGCACTATTCCTGCAACTGATGAAGCAAAATTATCCTTGAAGATGACCTCTCCGGTTCGGTCACTGCGTGCATCGACCTATAACACAAAGCATTCCCCAAGACAACATTAAAGGGAAAGGGAAAAAAGAAGTAACTCTGTGATCCTATACATGACTACCCAGAAGTAAATCTCATTGAGTATAAATGAGGCTTACTTCCAAATAAATGCTGGTAAGGTTTAGGACTGAAGCCGAAAATCCCTCTGTGAAGTTTGCGCAACTGTCACCATACCACAGAGTATCACTTCCAATAAAGAGTCCAGGAATCCTAATTTGTATGTTTTTCAAAACCTCTAGTCCTCATTGTTACAAAAAAAATATTTTAAAAGAGGGACATTTCTATTAGAAACACATCAGGCAGGGTTTCCAAGCATACAAAACTTCACTCAGTTCAAGTCAATATCCCTCTATAGAATCCTATTCCTTCTCCATATGTATTTCAGTTGCCTTCCTTCCATAGTCTGTAACAAGCAGTAATCTGGGGGGCGGGGCAGGAGCGAAGCAAAAGAAAATATCCAAAAAACCCATATAGGCAAATTTGCCTAATATGTTTTATATATATTCTGACTGCAGATGATTTATCTAGCTGCAAAATTCTAAGCAATGTCAGCATTATAATGATATTCTAGCTGGAAAGATTACAATTGTAAAGGAAGGGGGAATTGCTTAAATGACAAACTGTCATACAACCTCACCTTCCCGCTGGACCACCCAGTGATCAGCTCACACACACCGTCAGAGTTGATATCATATGCATGTATGCTCATTGCCTGATTTTTAGACTGGAGGGAAAAATACAGTTATGAGTAAAGCAATTTCCATGAACTAACTTTAACCTTTTCACACATCCATTGGCTAATGTTGCTAATGTAAGCAAGTGCTCAAGTCTTGCTCCCACCATGAGCTGTCTGGGTGGCTCCTGACAAGCATGAAGGCATGCCCTACCACCCACCCAACAAGACAGAGACAACAATGCTAACCCAGCCCCCCAGAGTTGCTGTACAGATGACTGAAGTAATACGCAAAGTGCCTTGAACACTCAGAAAGTGCTATATAATTGCCCTGATAAATCATATAGTACTTTTTAAGGGTTCGATGGCTTTATATGTACCATCTCAGCTATCCTTGCCGCCAGGGCTGTAGTCGTCCAGGGACGCAGGGGGTCATAGACTCATTCTTTTTTTGGGAGCAGGGTCCCAGTCAGGTCCCTATGCGTGAGCCAAAGCCAATCAGCATGAAAAGGGAGTGTTAGCCACTGAGTCCTTCTTCTTTTATGCTGACTGGAGCATAAAATGAATGAATGGAAGGAGGTGGGCCAACCACTCAGAAGACTCTTCTCAATAGCTAACACACAGACTTTCCTTTCATGCTGATTGGCTCACGAGATAACAGGGACAGCAAGGGAGGCGAGGGAAAGTAGAAAAGAGGGTGTGGCTGTGAGGCATGTGTGGCAAGACTATCATGAAGGGACCCTGCACTTCTGAATTTGTCACTACAGTACTGCTTGCTGCAAAAATGTGGGGTAGATCAGAACTGTTGTCTATACACAGATAAAAGTGCAAAGATAAACTATGAATATGTGTGTGCTAGATGGTTTTTACCCTACATCACATTTTTATAGTGACCTTGGCAAGCAATCCTCACTAGCATCCTTTCACAGGAACTAGATGCCCCCCCCCAAACACACACACACTGTTCTGATTTTACCCCTCCCGATTTCCAGTTTGATCATACTAACTTTAATTCTCCAGTAGCGGGCTGTTCGGTTATAAATGCCAACTGTCCCATTAGAAAGTGCATAGCCAAAATGACTGCTGCACATTGGGCTTAGCGCAGTGACGGTCTGGGAAACAAAGACAAAAAGATTATCAACTCCTGCTGCAGCAAAACAGCAAATCTCGACTAATGCCTTCCTGGGATAAAAGCTGCATATCTAAACTCTCAAAGTATTCTAACACCTGCTCAGATCAGGCAAGTGTCCCACTATGTTATCAGCCTTGGGAGAAGGGAACCAATGAAAGTAGCGGTGGGAATTTCCACCCCCAATTCCCTTACTATTTTCTTCAAACAAGACCTCAGGCAAAGTGCCTGCCTGAAGGAGTTAGCATCAAAGGAACCTGTTGAGGCAGGAAGGATTAAACCATTAAAGCAGTAAATAAATAAATAAAAGTCTTAAACAACAGAGCCAAACGGTTCCCAGAAAAGCAGTATTTCTCCTATAAAACTTCCTCATAGATTGTTTAAAGGCAAAAATGCCCCACATGAACAGATCTGCTCCAGCCCTTATGCTGCCACAGAAAGCAATGCACAAACAGCTCTGTCTCATTAAGAATGGTGTCAGGGTGAGCAGGGAGGAAAGCTTTCAAAAATTGGTTTTCCCCTCCTCCATGCCTTTTCAGGCCACAAACGACAAACACAGATGTATACATGGACAGGACGGCTGGGACTACTTTGTGTGTGCTAGTAACATTAGTGGGCTTATTTACAATGCTGGCAGCAGCTTTGTTTGGAGGAGACTGAGGACAGCCCCCTCTTTTTCACGCGGCACATAGTTAAAACTGTGGAGTTTGCTTCTGCAAAAGTTGTAGCGACGGCCATCAACTAGCAATTGCGCTGGATTCCATGGCACTCTGGCCTCCTGGGCAGATGGTGAGGCCTGCATCCATAGGATGGGTCATGTGTGATCCCCACTGCACCCACCCTGTTCACCTCCCTATTCAGTTTTCACACTCAGCGAGTCAGAACGTAGGAACCTTATACCGAGTTGGACCACTGGTCCATCCAGCTCAGTATCATCTCCAGGAACTGGCAGTGGCTCTCCGGGGTTTCAGGCAGGGGTGTCTCATAGCCCTACCTGGAGACGCCGGGGATTGGTTCTGGGACTTTCTGTATGCAAAGCATGCGTCACTGAACTAGTAGCAGCATTGGTCCATTAGAGGGGGGAAAAAACAGCCGTGTGATATCTTTTTTTAGACCAATCAAAATGTCAACACAGCAGACAGCACATTCTACATGTTTTCTCCTCCTGTCCATTTTGAAAGGGCCCCCTGCACTCAGCCCCCACCACTGTAGCTTAGAGTGTAATCCATTTTAAGTGCTGCTACTGAGCAGGTCTTAATAGAATGAAAAAGGCGGAGGTCACTCCCAGACAAGGGAACACCATTGCAACCCATAATATATCAGAAGATAGCTGTGATCTTTTTGCCTTGAGACGTCTGCTGTGTTGACACTGAGGGTTGGCGCTTCCTCCTGTCAACTGTGATTACGTCCAAGACATGTGCCACAGAGTTTGATTGCTATGGTAAGCTTTGGATTGGTTCTGTATTTTGTGTAAGCTTCAAAAATTCCAATAAAATGTATTTTTTGAAAAAGTCAGCTGTTGTCATCCTGCTCTCTCATCCTCCTGTCCGTGCACTCCCCCCCCCAGTATCCATTTTTGCACTTTTAGTTTGGATGGAAAGGAATTATTGTCATGTCTGGCCTCCATAAATCCATCAAAAACTGCCAGGATGAAAAAGGGGGAAAGAACAGGACCTCACCTCCTCACTTCAAAACCTTCAGAGCACCAAGATGATGTTCTCATCTATTTAAAGACTGTTCCAGAGGCAAAGGTTGTGTGGCCATCTTGTATTACCATAACTTCACATCACTTCTTTGACCTTCCTATCCAAATTGAATCCTTTGCCACATAACAATGGGGTGTTTTTGCCATTTCATTTTTCTCTTTACCTCTGTCTCTGACATTTCTGCCACGATCTCGTCTTCTTTAAAAACTCTAATGTCAAAATCTTCAGACCCAACAAGTAGCTAAAAAGGAGGGGGGGAACACAAGACATTTAATACATGGTATCCCATACCAATCAGAACCTGCCTCTCTAACAAACAACCCAATCTTAGAAACCCAAGTCCAGAAATTTGACCCTAAATTCTCTGCAACGTTTAAGAGCCTTTTTGTGTCCCTCAGGATGCCTATTTTACTCATAGGAACTGTCCACTTGCAGTATATGAACCGGTATCTTCTAGATCACACACCGCTTCAGCAATTTCCTGATCATTTAGGCTCTGAAATATATCCTCGATCTTAGCTGTAACAACTTCTGGAAGCTGCAAGCTCAACATGAGCCTATTCAGACATGTTCATGACAGTCACAAGTGAAAAAGCAGTGCAAAGTGGTTTGTGATCAGACCCCAAGAGATGTGGGAAACTTATTTCTGGAGAGCCATCTTGGTCGATCCTGAACCTTAAGTATGACAACCATTGTTAAAGTACAAGCCAGATCAGAAATGTCAGTTCTAACTACCAAACTGCACAGTGGAAAAATAAGTATAATGTGGCTTTGGATTACAAGAATATACTCCCTTTGACTAGGGAGAGATCATTGGTGCGCTCTGCCCTCACACGTATAGCTCCTCCAGCAAGTCTGCTTGCATTCCTGCCCTGGGAAGGGAATAGGCTGAGAAAGCTGTTGAGATAAAGCAAGGGCCATTATACTATGTACTATTACCCAAAAAGGGATTGGGTGATGGTGGTGTGAGAACAGCATCTCACATACATGCATATTCTGCAACCAAAGAAGTTAAATTCTGTGATTGAAATTAGCTGGGTGACTTTATGAAATTCTCTTTAATTCAAATGAGGGAGTTTTCTTTTCTTTTTTTTGCCCTTTTAAAAAACTGTACAAAGAAGTCAGGTTGTGAAACTGTTCTAAAAAGAACCACCCCTTTGCTCCACATAATGGCATATATACATTTTGAGCTTGACTTGGTTTGTAATCAGATTAACAGGCAACTGTAATTCTCAAAAAAGCCCCAGAGATTATAGCCTTCTGAGGATGCTGAGAAAACTCTGTTGGTGATTAGCATGACACCTACAGAATTCCCCATGTTTCTCCAGGGTTATTTGGGAGAACGCCATGTCAGCTTAAAGTTAAACCAAGTTCATCATGTAGCACAGATGTGCCTGCTCTCCCTGCCTTCCAAGAATAGCATCCCGGCAAGGGGGAGACCAACCTGGCCCATCCATTGACCAGAGGACCAGCTGCAGGGAGCTTGCTACCCCGGCCCCCTGCCAGAAAGAACACTCAACTCCAACTAACAGGTAAGTTGCCCTGGGGCTGTGGAACTCAGGGAAAAGGACGCTCTGGCCTACATCCCTCTGCCAAAAAGACAAGAACCACCAACAGCTGTTCCAGCAGGAACGCCAGCAAGGAAAGAACACCCTGGCCCCAATGAGATATAAATGCCTGCTGATAGGTTCTCCACTCATCCTGGCCTTAAAGATCTGATCTCTCTCCTCTGCCTTTTCCCTCCTTCTCTTCCTTCGTTTTCTTGGTAGGCCTGATGGGCAGCACCTGTCTCTCTTTTTTTAACTGATGCAGGCCACTCTGGGAGACAATAATTGTTTGAAATATATATATATATATCAAATCCCATAAGCAAAACACTTACCTCTTTTTTCCCATCACCATCAAAGTCACACAATGCCAGTGAGCGGACATTGTCACCAGTGACCTATAATCAGGATTTTAAAAATATAAGTCAGTATTTCTGCTTATCAGTCTCACGCTATGGGTAGCATCAACAGGACATTTAAATGCTGCTTACTCCTTTCTTGGACTGAACAAGGGGTGGACAGCCAGCAACAGTGGCTCTGCTCAGTGACTTATTCTTGTACAAGCAGAGGCACAGGGAAAGTCTTCTTCCTCAAGGAGGGCTTCGGCAGAACCATCCCTTACTATGCACAGCTACCCATTCCAAAACAACAGGCCAAAGACTTTAATCTCCACACACACCCACACACAGTCCCAGATTAATTAACCGCTCTGAAGCAGTTCCCCTCGTCAGCATCCCAGCCTGCTCACTCTCATGATTATGTGAGGGTATAGATAAACCGGACTAAGGTGCATAAAATGAGAATTGTGATTGTCTCTCTGCTGCTCTTCTTGTGCTGGAAGGATCAGGGGGAAGAGAGTTTAATTGCCCCTTGGCAGTGTCCACTTCTTGCCCAGTTGGAAGTACTTGATTTGCCTAACAAGGGGGAGTACCTAGGCCTGGGGACCACACTGGGGGCCAGGTGAGAAGCCCCAAAGGGCTGCAGAAGCAGCAGCAGACAGCAAGGAGCTACCATCAGTAGTCGCTGCTGCTCTCACCAGTAGTGTTGGGCTGGTCTCCTCCTCCCCCTCACAGAGGCCATCAGTTCTACCGGCTCTGCGAGGAAGGGAAGCAGATGATGGTATCAATTGGGCTCCTGTGACCCTACCAATCATACGAGAAAATGACAAGAAGCCAGCAGATTCCAGCTAGTCCAGAGGGCCTGTGAAGTCAACAAATTTGTATTTGTTCAAGATGCATGCCAGGTGTCTTCCGCGATGGCTCCTGCTCGGGTTGTCTTGTTAGCTGCGCCCGTGTCGCCACAGCGAGGGATAGACATAATGGGTCATCAAGACCTTCCATACTTGAGCACAACTGGGTGCCCGTTTTCAGAAAAGAGATGTGGAGACACATTGGAACCAACAGAATAGACCTGCATCAAGCTATCTCCAGCAGCTGCGGGGGCACCTCCGGTGCAGGATGTCCACCCGCACGCCGTTACCCACCGTCGGTGAGCAGGACACCAAGAACGTTCCTTCTTTGCCCGACAACGGCGGTGGCTCCTCCTTGGCCGGCCCCAGGTGAGGCGAGGAGAGGTTCCACGTGGACAGGAGGAAACTGGAGGCCATGCTGCAAGCTATTCCGGCACCTGTCTCCTCTCGGGGGCTGCTAGCTTCTTGTCCGGATGATGCGGCCCAAGACACAGGAAGACCACAGCGAGGAAAGGCCTCCGGCGGCTCCTCACTCTCCCTCCCTCCCCCCATCGGGCTTCACCTTCAGGACTCTCGCAAGCCGAACCAGCGGCTCCAGGGCCAGAACTGCCATCCCGTCACCATCGTAAGCAGGAGCCCTGGCTTCTGCAGGCTGAGAGGGCCATGCCACACCCAGAACTATGGGGATAGGACTATGACTGAAAGAGTGTGGCTAGCCTTGGAAAGTAGCCCAATGCCTACAATACCTATTTTGCCAAAGTGAGGGGGGAGGTAGTTTGTGTTAACCTTGAAATGTATTATAAATTGTATTGTTTTTATTGTTTATTGTTTTATTGATCTATTACTGTTGTTTTATTGATATATTATTGATGTTTTATTGGTGTATCTTTATTTTGATGCTCTTTTTGTAAGCCGCCTTGAGGGCCTTTTGGCCGGAAGGCGGGGTAGAAATATTAAAACCAAATCAAATCAAAATCAAATCAAATCAAATTATGGCTGCATTAAGAGTCACTCCCAGGAAGCTTGGGTAATGATGGATTTTTCTCAGGGGCCACCAAGGCACTTTGTTGTTTTTAATTGTGAGCTGTCATTTCCATCCAAGCTGGTTATAATAACAACCTTGTAATATTAAGAATTTGGTGTCTGAGTTTGCTTGTTTTCCTCTTCCCTCCTCCTCTCTTTTTCCTTCTATGTCATATCTTTTTAGACTGTACTACACGGCTTAGGACAAAGACTATGCTATTTTTATTGATTTGTAAACCACTTTGTAAGTGTACAGAAAAAGAATTCCGCTTCCTTGCTCTGGAAATAGAAGGCCAATGACACAGTCTGCATGGTTAGTGTAGATAAGCGTCAATCCTCCTTGGTGGTATAACTGAAACAGCACCAAGCCCCTCCACACATCTGTAACTAAAGAATTTGGAAGCACATCCCTTTTGTACTACTAAATCTTTCAACTGCTTTAATGTGTCCTAAGGATTAAACTGAAGGTTTACTCTTCTTCCCGCATGTAAATAAAAAGGGCTTGCCCAAGCTAAGTTATATTCTTTGCTGCCAATGAGTTGCCTTAATGGCCCCTCTTCTCCCACCACTTGAAAAAGCTTATTGTTATTATTAATTAATTAATTTACGTACTGTTTAATTCCCTAAGTGGCTTCTAAGGAGTCTAAAATCAATTGCAAAAACACAAGCCTAATTATAATACACAATAAAACAATTTCATCAAAACAATAAGCATCCACAATTAAAATGTACAACAAAAAAACAAAACAAGCCCATTAAAACAGCACAACAAGGAAAGCAATTAAAACTGGGGGAGGTTCAAGTCAGGAGATAAGGGGAACGCTTGTCTAAACAGGTGTGTCTTCAAGAGCCAGCAGAACGCCAATACTGACAGAGCCTCTCTTATTTCAGCAGGAAGACTTTCCACAGCACTGGTTCCACCAAGTGAAAAAGCCTGCCTTCATATTACCACAAGATTGCGATAGAAGAGATCCAGAGAGTCAGTTGTCATGGGGAAAAAAAATACATAAGGACTCAAAGTGTGCTGGCTCTCCTCTACTTTTTGTTCTGGGTGAGGAAATTCCCCTCCTCTCCTTCCTTAGCAGGAAAAGCCCTGACCAGGAACGCTGCCTTCCCAAGGCACCAAAGGTTAGTAACCTTGAGTGTAGCACCTTGAACCTAACGGGAAGGAGCTTTCAGGCAGCTAACACTTCCATCTTACTTGCTCAGCCACAAAATCCCTTAATGGCCTGGGCAAGTCAATCAACTGTAAAGCTGAAATAATAGGAACTTCCTCACCCAAATTGTTGTGAAGGTAAAAAAGAGCTTTATGTATTAAACGGCATTGTTTTCAGCACCTGCTAAAACATTTTTGGTTAGGCAAGCCTATCCAGATTTTTTCTGTATTTTTAAATGAACATTTTATATTTTTTATGTAAACCACTTATTATTTATTTATTTATTTTTATTTATTTTATTTAATTTATATACCGCCCTAAGCCAAAAAGGCTCTCTGGGCGGTGTACATAAACATACTTAGAGGGTTTTGCTGATGAAGTGGTCTATAACTCTTGTCAAATAAAATCAAAATAAAACTGCCCAACACACGTGAACCCTCACCGTCCAGAAAAGGTCTTTTCCTTCATGATTAAAGCCTTGCAAGGAACAGTTTCCACCAATAATAGCAAGAGGTGAGGAAATGTCTCCTAATGTTCCCAGCACTATCGTGTTTGCTCCGTCAGGAACCTACAAAGAGACAATACAGAAATATAGTAACGCTGCCTCCGCTCCCACACAACATACCGGGAAGCATGTTCAAAAGTTGCTCATTGGTTACAACGGGGGAAGGATTTATTTATTTATTTATTATTTAATTTGTATCCTGCCCTTCCTCCCAGCAGGAGCCCAGGGCGGCAAACAAAGCGCTAAAAACACTTTAAAACATCATAAAAACATCTTAAAATACATTAAAACAAAACAGCGTTAAAAACATTTTTAAAAAAACAACTTTAAAAAAGGGTTAAAAACATTATTAAAAAGCATATTAAGCAATTCTAACACAGACGCAGTCTGGGATAAGGTCTCAACCTAAAAGGCTTGTTGAAAGAGGAAAGTCTTCAAAAGGCGCCGAAAAGATAGCCTGCCTAATATTCAAAGGGAGGGAATTCCACAGGGTATGTGCTGCCACACTAAAGGTCCGTTTCCTATATTGTGCAGAACAAATATTCCTATATTGTTCAGAACGGATATATTATTAATTATCCAAAACCAAAAATTAACATCCAATAAGAACCAGACAACTGCAAATTTCAAAAGAAAACACTAAATGCTAGGTTATGTTTAACCATGCATGGTTAAAAAGTGAATCTTTAGATACCTTCAGACATCTAAAATTGGACAGAGCAATCCAGACATCCCTTGTGCCAGGATGAAGGGTGGGGGTTGGATTAGGCAGAGGTGTCCCTCCACCCAGCTCTCTTGCCTAAGCTGGCCCAGAGCTTGGAAAAGTTACTTTTTTGAAGTACAACTCCCATCAGCCCAATCCAGTGGCCATGCTGGCTGGGGCTGATGGGAGTTGTAGTTTAAAAAAGTAACTTTTCCAAGCTCTCCTGCTGGCCTGCCATTTCAGAGTGAGAACTGCAACCTGAAAGTCATGTCCTTGCAAAGTACTTGGGTTTAAACCCTCTGACTTCAGAACACCAGCTCAGCAATCCCAATTATTTACCCAGTGTATTTAACAGTACTGGTGCTGTAATGTTACTTTGGGGACAGGAGTTATACTACTCTTACATAGCTGCTGGTACAGTACCCTGGCTTAAATTCCAAAGTGTGTTGTGGGATGGGCTTTGACAAATTGTGGGTTTTCTGTCAATTTCATTATCTTCTCAGTGACTCTCACAGGTGACTTTCACATGGCGAAAAGTGAACTAGAACTAGTCCACAGGAACAATGACAGTATTATGCCATTAATCATGCATTTCCACACATAGGTATGAAAATGTACCATAATGTAGCCCATAAGCCCTTTCAGCAATGAACGCTGAATTCAGCCCATCCATAACAATAGCCAACTGCTGAACAGTGGCCCATGGAGTCAATCATGTGGGGAGGAAAACTATATTATCTTTCAACTGTATTTCAGGGGAACCCTGTGATACCTTTGACACTTGTAGACGGTTCCTATCAGTCATGGTAGACATGTTTCCCTGAAAACATTATGCCCATTGCAAGAAGTGGGCAGAGTGATATACACAGCTCTTACCTTTGAACACTAAGCTACATTCCAGCCATGTAGGAGTTTACACACACACACACCATACACTCCTACCTCTCTCTCTCCCCCCATTTAGGAAAGCAAGAGGCATGACTGCTGAAGAACATATCTCAGAGACGCAAAAACACTCCAAGGGTGTTTTTGAGCAGGACTGGTGAGAGGTATAGCCTGGGGAGAGCTTCAAGGGCCAGGTAGAGAAGCCTGGAGGGTAACTTTTGGCCCCTGGCCTGAGGTTCCCACCCCTGCCTTAAAACGTGCCCCCAAACCCTCCACACCAAGTTGGGGTTCCTTGGAATACAAGTCATTGCATTACATATACTGTTACCAAAGAATGAAAAGTATGAAAAATGCTGGCCCATTCCATATACATTCTATGAATAAATTAACTGAAGCATTCCAAGCTGTTCTGCTATAAACACATCGAGGGGAGGGACAAACAAGAGGAATTAACTCACCCCAGCATAAAATAAGTCAGCATTGTTGTGAACATCATATGCCAACAAGCTGGTACGTGTACCAATTAGAAGGGAATCGCAGCCAAGGTTGGGGTTGAGCACCCCTGCAGTTAAGCAGCTGACTGCCTCATTAATGTTCAGAAGAGAAATATCAGCATCCTGGGTACTGGGCGCTAAACGGTTTGCAGTAATGCGCTGGCCACGTGCATGAGGATTATGAATAAAAACCTGTAAGAAAAAAAACTGTGTGAAGACAGCCACAACAGCATTTGTGAACCATAAAAAATTATCTCCTGTCAAGATCCACAAAGAGAGCAGTCTTATGAATGGACCTAGCATCATTTGGGTTTCTCATGCCTGTTTGTGGTGCAGCGCAATCTGTGCGCATCATGGAAGAACAGAAGGTTAGGATGTCTATAGGAGGACTTCCTCTCAGTGTGTACAGGTGAGAAAGTGGTCCCATGCATTGGAATGAAGTCTCTCTAAGGCAAACCGCTCTATCTGTGTAGGTTTTCCAACTGCTGGATGTGTCTATCTGGGATAGGGGTCTGTGATGTGTGTCGATGGGACCATAAGAGCGTAGGTTCTCTATATGGACAGTCGCAGTTCAGTGAGAGGCCACTTTGGATCTCATCAGGATCTATAATATGCGCAATGGCAAGAGGAAGTGGGAGAAAATATTTAGGGAACAGCAACAACTTCAGAATGACAGGCTATTAGATTGCTGGGGTGCCCAAAATAGGTGAGGTGGAAAGGCAAAGCTGTTGAGTACTGGGCACTCAGTGGGACTGGAAGCCTTCCCATCACCCACAGAAACACCACATAAATATAGAGGTACTGTATCTTGGGGTCACAGCATGTGTCCACTGCACCACAGAATCATAGAATAGTAGAGTTGAAAGGGGCCTATAAGGCTATCAAATCCAACACCCTGCTCAATGGAGGAATCCAAGTCAAAGCAACCCCTACAGGTGGCTGTCCAGCTGCCTCTTGAACCCCTCCAAGGCTGGAGAGCCCATCACCTCCCCAGGTCATTGGTTCCATTGTCATACTGTTCTGTTAGGAAGTTTCTCCTGACGTTCAGCCAAAATCTGGCTTCCTGTAACTTGAGCCCATTATTACGTCAAATGAGGAGTAAGGGTGGCTATTAATTTCAGAGAGGGTCATGCCCTTCTGGAAAGCAGAAAGCCCCTGCATCAAGATGTTCCTGGGCTGTGTGTGGTGTGCATGCATCTCTTTTCATGCTGATTAAGAGCATAAGAACCCTGCTGTATCAGACCAAAGGCCTATCTAATCCAACATTCTGTTTCCCACAGTGGACAGATGCACCGTTTGGAAGCTCACAAGTAAGGCATGGCATTCAGAGGCATACTTGGAAAAAGTTTATAGCCATCATTAGTCCGTGGTGAGACAAATGCACTCTGTCTGTGCTCAGAGGCATCTCCACCCTGATAAGATCATTTCACTGCGGAAAGAAATATCACAGAATCATAGAACTAAAAAGTTAGACCCGTCTGGAAAGTAGTTGGACCCTGATCCAAAATATTCCTGGGCCAGATGGATGTACATGTAGATCTCTTTTCATTAAGATTATTACTCACTGGGGAAAGAAGTGCAATCTGCCCAGCCTCACCTTATCCAATCACATCCGTTCCTACTGTTCCTGTTTTCTAAGGCCAGCCCCTATTTTGAGGTATTAGTCCCTTGAAAATCACCACCCTTGTTTTGTCCTTATTTTTGCCTCTTCGGACGCCTTGTTGATTCCCTTCTTGGTTTAACTTCCTAGTGTCTAGTGCAGGGATAGGGAATATGTGACCAGTGACCTGTGAGATACTTGAGATACCATCAGTCCCAGTCATCCTGGTCAATAACTTGGGATGATGGAAGCTGTAGTCCAGCAGTATCTGGACGGCTACCGGTTTTCCACCCCTGCTCTAGAAAGTAAGCCTCCATGTGGGCAAAGATGCATGCAGCCTCTAGCACACATCTCTGTCAATGTATGTGCAGGAACACCAAGACACACTACATAGCCTTGACACATCTGCCACATTACAGCTGCCAAGGTATATTTTGAAATGTTGGGAAATTATGTTTTTTGAGTGTATCTTTCACCTAAAGATCTCATTGGCTTTTAAATCAGTGCCAGACAGGCTATTGCTGAGTAAATAAAAACAGCAGACTGCAGACACTGGGGAGACTTTGACAATGTGTAACAGTTAAAGAAGGTGGGGTTCCTGGAATATAATAATGATGCCAGGAGGGTGCTAGAGTGTAGTGGTTATACAATGTTGGTCTAAGACTGGGGAGATACAGGTTCAAGTCCCCCCCCCACTCAACATGCTGCTCAGGCAGAGGCACTGAAGTGCTTCCAGACCTGTGGCCTTACTGTAAACAGGTCACTGAGACTTAGCAAATGGGTCGTTTAGCAATTTTGACGTTGGATTTTTTCCAGAAAGGATAAGCCAAGCTTAAAGGGGGAGGGGACAATATGGCCTGGCATTTTGTTGCCAACTCAGTAGTAGAGCATCTGACATGCATGCATAAGATTGCAGATTGAACCCCAGGCATTTACAGGTAGGAAAAATAAAACACTTGCTTGAAACCCTGTAAAGATGCTGCCAGCCAGTGTAGAGAGTACTGAGCTTGGTGGAATCAATGGTCTGACTCAGTATAAGGCAGCTTCCCATGTGGACAGTATTAAAAAAAGTATGCTTGATACTTCCAAACACCTGTCTAGAAGCAGTGGGGATTACAGCAAGGGTGTAGTAGTTAAGGGTCTCAGGGGGTCTTAGAACCCTTACTTTTTTGGGAGCAGGGTCCCAATGTCTCCAGCATCGTGTGAGTCAATCAGCGTGAAAGAGGAGTGTGTTAACCATTGAGAAGAGTCTGTTAACATGCTTCCTTGTCCTTTGCTGTTTGAAGCCAGAGTGACAGAAGATGAGTCAGCCACTGCAAAGACTCTTCTCAGTAGCTAACATTCTCCCTTTGCATGCTTATTGGCTCCTAGGGCCATCTGTTGCTGTGGGAGAAGGCATTAACAAGGATCTCATTCTCAACCCAGCAGCAAAAAAGGGGGGGAGGGGTGTACCTGTGATTATCATGAAGGGACCCCACGCTTCTGAATTTGCCACTACAATACTGGATTCTGGACTTAATAGCCTTACGCCAATTAGAAGCACCTGGTGCTCATGCTGCTGAGTGGGCCTCTTGCCCCATAGCCCTGCAGTGATGCCACCACCGCTCATTGGGCCAATCACACATACTCTATCTGCCCTGACCTACCTCGCAGGGTTGTTGCAATGTTAAACTGGGAGGGGGGGAGAATCCCACTGGACGTCGCCTTGTGCTCCTTAGAGGAAAGCCATGCATATATCGCGGCCGTGCTTTATTTTCCTCTGTGAAATATCCCGGTAGGGGGAGAGATGCGCGGCCATTTTTTACAGGGCTCCAAATGGAAAGGGGGCCTTCAGAACAAACTAGGTTTTCCCCAGGAGGGGAAGGAAGCGGTGCCCGGCGGGGGGCACCCACGGGGGAGGGGGGAACGCCGGCTTTGTTACCTTGCCGGCCTGCGTGGCCGCCGTCAGGCACGGGTGGGAGCCGTCGTACTTGCCCACCGCCACCATGCGGGGCAGGATCTTGTGGTTGAGCTTGAGAGTGAAGACGGGCACCAGCATGGCGGCAGTGAAGGAGGCCGAGGCCCTGGGCAACCCGGGCCGGCTCGGCTAAGAGGGAGGACGACAACTAAGCCGCCGCCGCTGCCGCTGCGAGGCCCGGGCCGAGCTGGGCCTCCGCGTCACGGCGCCGACGTGGCGGCCATTTGGGAGCGTTGCTATGGAAACAGCAGCAGCAGCCGGAGGCCGCAAAGAAGATGTGGGAGAGCGCCCCGGCTTGCCTGTGGAAGGCGAGAGGGCGCCCGTGGACAGGAGGAGGAGAAGAAGACAGGGTTTATTCTAACCAGGGGTGTAGTCGTCGGGATGTGTGTGTGTGTCATAGACCCCTTACTTTTTTGGGGAGCCAGTTCCCAATAGGGTCCCTATGTCTCCAGCATCCTACAACCCAATCAGCACGAGAGGGGAGTGTGTTAGCCACTGATAAGAGTCATCCAACATGCTTGTTTTTCTTGCTGATTGGAGCCACTCAAAGTGAAAGGTGGTGGGTCAGCCACTGAGAAGACTCTTCTCAGGCGCTAACACTCATCTTTCACGCTTCCTGGCTCCCAGGGAACTCTGTTGTTGTGGGAGAAGGCATTAACAAGGATCTCATTCTCATCTCTGCAGCCAAAAAAAGAGGGAGGGCGCTGTGGCTGTGACTGTCCTTAACTTCTGAACTTTGAACTTGCCATTTACACTAGTGATTCTAAATGTGCCACTAGACACATTTTGTGCAGTGTCAAAATAAATTGTGCAGTGTGAAATAAGCTTTTGTGCAGTTGATTTAGTAAGGAGCTAGGTAGCTTCTAAAAACAAAAAAGGAAATTTATTATTTATTTAATTACATTTTTAGACTGCCCTATAGCATTGAGCTCTCAGGGCGGTGTACAACAGAATAAAATACGTTTAAAATACGAGCAAGTGTGAATTTCATTGTACAGTTATAAAACATGTTAAGCACAAGATTAAAAGATTAAAATAAGAATATCAATTACAAAGTTTAAGCTTAAAATGCATTTAAAATGCCTGGGCGAAGAGGTAGGTTTTTACCTGGCGCCGAAAAGATAGAAGAGAAGGCGCCAGGCGTATCTCGTCAGGGAGGGCATTCCATAATTCGGGGGCTACCACTGAGAAGGCTCTAGATCTAGTTGTCGTTCTCCGGGCCTCCTTATGAGTCGGGACCCGGAGAAGAGCCTTCGAGGTCGAGCGGAGCGAACGGGTAGGCACATAGCGGGAGAGGCGTTCCACCAGGTATTGCGGTCCGATGCCATTTAAGGCGTTATAGGTAAGAACCAACACTTTGAATCTGGCCCGGAAACATATTGGTAGCCAGTGCAGTTGGGCCAGAATAGGTGTTATATGGTCAAATTTCTTTGTCCCAGTAAGAACTCTGGCCGCAGCATTCTGCACTAGCTGAAGTTTCCGAACCATCTTCAAAGGTAGCCCTACGCAGAGTGCATTACAGTAGTCCAATCTAGAGGTAACCAGAGCATGGATAACTGAGGCAAGATTCTCCCTGTCCAGATAGGGTCGTAGTTGGGCTACCAGCCGAAGCTGGTAGAACGCATTCCGTGCCACCGAGGCTACCTGAGCCTCAAGTGACAGGAGCGGATCTAATAAAATCCCCAAACTACAGACCTGCTCCTTTAGGGGGAGTGTAACCCCATCTAGGGCAGGTCGGACATCAGCCATCTGGGCAGAGAGCCCCCAACCAACAGCATCTCAGTCTTGTCAGGATTGAGCTTCAGTTTATTGGCTCTCATCCAGTCCATTATCGTGGCCAGGCAGCGGTTTAATACATCCACAGCCTCACCTGAAGAAGATGAAAAGGAGAAGTAGAGTTGCGTATCATCAGCATATTGCTGGAAACGCACTCCAAATCTCCTAATGACCTCGCCCAGCGGCTTCATATAGATATTAAAGAGCATGGGGGACAGAACTGAGCCCTGCGGGACCCCATACTGGAGTACCCAGGGACTCGAGCAATGCTCCCCAAGCACCACCTTCTGGAGACGACCCTCAAGATAGGAGCACAGCCACTGCCAGGCAGTGCCTCCAACTTCCAAATCCGAGAGTCGCTCCAAAAGAATACCATGGTCGATGGTATCAAAAGCTGCTGAGAGATCAAGGAGAACCAACAGAGTTACACTCCCTCTGTCTTTCTCCTGACAGAGGTCATCATACAGGGCGACCAAGGCCGTTTCTGTACCAAACCCCAGCCGAAAGCCCGATTGAAGTGGATCCAGATAATCAGTTTCATCCAAGAGAGCCTGGAGTTGGCGAGCGACCACACGCTCTAGAACCTTGCCCAAGAATGGGACATTTGCTACCGGCCTATAGTTGTCAAGATTATCAGGGTCCAAGGATGGTTTTTTTAGGAGCGGTCTCACCACCGCCTGTTTCAGGCGGAGTGGGACCACTCCCTCTCGTAAAGAGGCATTGATCACCTCCTTGGCCCAACCGGCTGTCCCATTCCTGCTAGCTTTTATTAGCCATGAAGGGCAAGGATCCAGAGCAGAAGTGGTCGCCCGCACCTGTCCAAGGACCTTGTCCACATCCTTGAGCTGTACCAACTGAAACTCATCCAATAAAACAGAACAACACTGTGTTCTGGACACCTCGTTAGGTTCAACTGTTACAATACTGGAGTCAAGGTCAAATATATGAGAAAAGATAAAAAGAAATAGAAAATGAAGATAAATGCTGGTTCCTTTTAAATCTTCATAATCTTTAACTAAAAGGCAGCACTCTTTTGGTGAAAAAAATCAAGGTGCCAGTACTTATATCTTGGTAAAGGTACTGTGGGTGCTGGCACAAAATGGCTGGTATGGGCAGCAAATGCAGTAATTTATGGGATAAATTACTTGACTTGTTCGCGGGCAGGCAGCTGCACGTGCAGTAGGGGGGAAAGCTTAGAAGAATGCCCCTCACAGGCACAATCCCAGGATTCACTGTCTTTTCTGCAATTACAAAGTTACAGAACCAGAATAAAACTGCTGTGTGCATAGACTTCCCACTCCCTCAAATTTCTGTCTCTGAGGGCTAAATGTTGCCACAAACCTTTTGATTTTAAGGATTCTGAAATGAAACCAAGTGTGGGACGAGGATTTGGGAGACCAAAGTACTTTGCCATAAAGCTCCCTTCTCACTTACCCTAGGAGCCTATCAGCATGAAAGGGGAGGCATGGGTTAGCTACTGAGAAGAGTCTTCTCAGTGACTGACTCACCTCCTTTCACTCTGATTGGCTTCAGTCAGCACAAAAAGACAAGGAAGCATGTTGTTTGCCAAGTGAGAAGTCTCTTCTTAGTGGCTAACATGTTCCCCTTTCATGCCAATTGGCTTGTACATAGGGACCCTGCTCCCAAAAAAGTAAGGGATCTATAACCTCACGCACACACACCCCGGATGACTACACCCCTGTCACTAGCCCACATCTACACATAAGTAAATCCAATTGAATGCAGCAGGGCTTACTGCCAGAAAAGTGGTGTTAGGATTGCTGTCTGACTACAAGTAAGGGTGAAAAAGGCTTTACAGTGCAGTCCTAACTAATTACTCATAAGTAAGTCCTAGTGAACTCATCAGGGCTTACTTCTAGATAAGTGGTGTTGTGATTGCCGTCTAAAAGGATTCAAAGTGCTCTTCAGTGTAAACCTTGCCCATGTCTAACTCATAAATCCTATTGAATTCAGTGGGGGCTACTTACAGCAGGTAAGTGGAGTTAGGATTGCGGAGCCTAAAACTTGAGAGTCAACAGATAGATCAAGTAAGCCAGTGGTTCCCAACCTGGGGGCCGGGACCCCCGGGGGGGCGTGAAGTAATCCAGAGGGGGCCATGAACAGTAAAGAAATGAATTATTTATTAATATTTTTAAGAAAGTCTTCACTCCCTCGACACTGTCTGCTTTCCACTTCTGCTGCAGATGACACCTCCTCCTTGCTGCAAACAAGAGGGGAGGCCTTTTGCTGAAGCTCCAGAGCGTCTTTCAGGCGCACTAAGGGCAGGCATCTGCCTATAAAATACATGGCAGATGCCAAAGGAGGCTGAGGGTGGAGCAACCAGGAAGAAGAGGGGATTACTATCACTGATTCCCGTCTCCTTGCACTGCCGCTACTGGCAGCGCCCTTGCTTAGAATGAGAGGAGAGGGCTTTTTGTGAAGCAAAAGAAGCAAGGGTGCACAGAAAGGCTGCTTTCCCCCTTCCTTCCTGGCAGCCAGCCTGCCTCCCTGGGGGGAGGGGGCCACAATTTTTTTTCAGCTTATAAAGGGGGTCCCGTTCTCGTAAAGGTTGGGAACCAATGAAGTAAGCTATGAATGACAATTTGAAATAATGCTCTGTGTGTGCACGCATGCGTGCCTGAGAGTAAGAAATCCCGCTGAATTCAGTGGGATCTTTTACTCTCAGGCACATATGCATAGGGTTGCAGCCTTGGCCACTACACTATGCTAGGTACTGCATCACACAAGAATAAATTATATTCTGGTTACGATAAACATATTAAAATCAGTTTCATTCACCGGTTATGTGAAACTAATTTAAAACATGTTGAAATAACCCTAGATTGTAACAAGTAATGTTCCCTTTGCTGTTCTCATTTAACCTCTTCAACAGGTATTCTTCCTCATGCTGTCTTCATTTTTTTTAATGGGGAGATTTCTCAGGAGACAAAGAGGTAGCAACCCAAGTTTCACCAGACTGACAACAGCAGGTCTTCCTGTTCCTCTTGTCTGCAAAAACTCTTGCAAAAGCTAATAACCGCAGTCATCACACCTTCAGGGATGCATTCCACCTGCTCATTCTCCTCCCAGTGTGATACGCCATCATCTGCCAACAGGGCCTGTCTGCAGTCTACCTGGGATAGACACTTCAGATTAAATGGGCACAAATCTGATAACATAAAATGGCAACATCCAGAAACCTGTTGGATAATATTTCAGTCACCCAGGAGACCCAAGCAGATGAAAGTCAAAGTCACACATACACACACCCCTCTCCCAGTCCTCCATCAAAGCAAGCAAGAGCCATTTTCAGACTCGAAAACACATTCCAGCCTGGCAAAAACGTTCAATGAGGATGCAAGCAGGGCTGGTAAGGGATGTGGCAGGGGGTGAGGGCTGTATGGCCTCAGGAAAGTCACAAGGGTCAAATAGCGGTCCCTGGAAGGCCACATTTGACCCCCAAGCCTGAGGTTCCCCATCCCAGATCTATAGTGTAGATCACCCTCCACCAGCCTGGCACCCTCCATATGTTTTGGACTACAACTCCCATCAGCTCCAGCCTGCAGAACATGGACTACACATGCAATAGAATGAGAGTCCTGAGTTACCATTTTGGACACACGGTACCATTTTGATAATTTTCAAAAATATGAACACACTCGTACACCTGCCACCCAGTGCTGTATAGGCCATTCTACCTCCTCAGCATCCTACTATCTCATTCTGCTGCGTGTGTGGACCAGGCCTTAGACATCTCAGTTCAATTTTTAAAAAAAATTCATAGCACAATGACTATCTGGCCATTCATACTGACAGACTAGGCAATACTCAAAAACACCAATTCTCATTAAACAGATACTCTCTGCACATCCGCAGAACTTTACTCCTGTAGAACAGACATCTTGTCTTTTCCAAGAGTCCCGCAGATCCACCCACGAGCACACAAAGCTCCATCAAACATGCATTTCATCATGTCATAAATCCATATAGAACAGACCTACCCAAGGCCCCTCCAGACATCCTTTTTACGGCACATTCATTATTATTTCTGCTCATGATTCTGTCAGGGTGGCCATACATAGGGATGTGCTAGAATTCCACCCAATTTGGATTTGGTACCAAATTTTCCATCAATTCGCTTATTTTCTATTGTTGCGACTCGGATTTTTATGTAGTGATTTTCGGCGACTATTTTCAAAATACTGATATTGAGAAAGACAATGTTATCGATACTTCCTTTCATTTATTGATACTTCCTTTTAAAATATCAATAATATCAATATTTTTTGCAAGACAAAAACAGATCGGTTAAAGCAGCGGCTTGCAAACAAAGAACAAACTCGAGTCGATACCAGCCTGCTAGGTTGATGGAATGCTTTCAAACTGGCACTGGCCAAAAGATCCCATCCCTAGTCATACACAATCCCACTTTGAATACTGTTTGCGCCTGAGTTGACCCTCAGTCTTCATACATGTTATGTTAGGATAGTCCTGGCTGGAGCTAATGGAAGGAACCAGGCTGATGAAGTCTGTAGTGGGGAATGTTCTGTCCAGTTTTGGTCCAGTTTCCATAAAAATCTTTGTAAGAGGCACCTGCAAAGAAGGCAGGGGGGTGCACATCAAAGACAATGTAGACTAAAAGGAAGCACATTTTCCTCAGGTGCCAATTTCCCAAATCACTCAGCCTGAATTTTCACAGTATGTTCTAACCATGCAAGTCTACACTATGCTCAGTCCAAACTGGAAGCAATATATGGACTATTTATTCAAGAGATCCATTAGTCAGTGGGACCTCTCCATCATAAATAGGTTTGGGATTCCATACTTCATACTTGACAGCTCTCTGTACACCTCAGAGCACCTTGGCATGATTACACCACAATATCTGGAACAGGGCATTTAGGTTTCCTATTAAAATAGGTGGTTAAATCTTACCTACCTCACTGGAGTGAACTTTACTGACGTTATTCACATTTTTACTAGCATTCTATTTTCCTTACCAAATACATTTTCAAACCAAGCCAAAGTACCTATAAAAACAAATCACATACAGTAGGGCCCCACTCAAACGGCAGGTTACATTCCAGACCCCCACCTAAAAGCGAAACCCGCCGAAAAGTGGAACTCCTTCAATAAAATGGTGCCCAACGCCTGAAAAACGCCATAAAAGCGGAACAAGTGCCGTATGAGTGGGGCCTTACTCTAATTTTAGCCGCCATATTAGCGGAACGCCAAAAAGCGGGGCCCTACTGTATTTTAAAAACCACCCAATCGTCTGGGAAAAAAGAAACTTCAAAGCTGTTTTTGCACATATGCAGCTTTTCTGTGATGAACCTATTTGGTTAGGTTTTACAGAACTGTTTTTTCCCCTGAGACATCAAGGAACATGTTGCAAATTTAGATCACACGTACAATGAGCACGCATATAGTATGATGTAACACTGATGAATTCTCCCGCTGTGCATACTTGATTGGGCCTGCCATCCATCTTTTGTAGCATTCATGTTCCATTCTTGCCTTTATCAGATACAAAATCCTTATGGTGCATGAAACGGTCCTGTAAAAGAGCATTGCTGTGTCTTTCTGCCCTTCCAGACTGGGGAGAGGGGGGTTTGCAGGTGTATTCTGCAACATGGCATTGGCACAGTAATAGTGCATTTGTGGTGAATTTATACTGGACCGTCCACACATCATTCTGTTTTGTTAGTTGTTCTGCAAAGTTCCCCAATGTACTGCATTATTGCCATAAGGAGGGGAACTCTTGCGCTGCAGCGCAACAAAAGCAGGGGGCGCGCACACACACACATACGGTATCTAAGGCCCTCCTCCGGGTACCAACCCATCGGGATGCCCGGAGGATTGTTATTAGATCCAGGGCCTTTTCTGTGGTGGCCCCCGAACTATGCAACAGCTTACCTGAGGAGATACGCCTGGCGCCTACGGTACTTTCTTTTAGGCGCCAGGTTAAGACCTGGTTATACTCCCAGGCATTTTAATGTTCATGTTTTATATTTAATGTTTTTATTCTACTTTGTTGTGATTTTGTATGTTTTATTGTAACTTTGTATTTTAACTCTGCTGTTCACCGCCCAGAGAGCTATTCGCTATGGGCAGTCTATAAATAAAATAAAATAAATAAATAATAAATAAATAAATAAATAAATACAGAACCTTTTTAGGTATGAAATGTTATAGGATTTTAGCAAGAACTTACAAGACATGCAGTCATTGCAAATGAAGCAATATGAACACCCTGAAACATTTGCAAGCACAATCATCTTTTGCCAGACAAATACCCCCACAAATGATATTGAAAGCAATTGCGTGTATAACTGCTCCGATAACATCATGAGCACAAATCATCATAAATGCACAAGAAAAAAGACCTGGGGAAGAACCCTTAATGGAATGGAATAGGACTATAAACTGGAATACTTTACTTTATTATTAGTGTTACTATTACTACAACAACAACAATTTATCTGCTGCTTTTTGTCCCAAAGGCCCCAAAGCGGTGAACGACATATTAAAACAACAAAATATACAGTAGAGTAAAATAAACTGTAAAGAGTAAAATAAAATAAAATAAATCAAAGCAAAACAATATAAAACAGCAAAATCACAACGTAGGAGAGCCAGATAGAAGCCTCCCCAAGCTTGAGAATTAAAGGGTGCTCTCACCAACCCTATATCCTACAAACCTGGGGGTTAGAAACTTGAACAGACAAGATTAAAAAAAAATTACCTGAACAAGAAGAACTAAGGGTGCTGTCACCACCGAGAGAGAGGTATTGGCAGACTCAGCACAGCCCTGAGGTTTACAGACGCTCAAACAATCTTCAGGTAAAACCTTAAGAGGGTGAGAAAGCAACCACCATCCTATAATAACTCAATGGCATGGAATATTGAGTGAGTGACAGGTGGGAGGGGGGAATAGAATTAATAGAATTAAGTGGCTGGAATTGGAGGACAGATATATATATATAAGGATAGAAGGAACCATCGCACTGGATGGGTCGCTTCCTTGTTAACACTGAGAAATTATTTTTAAATGCCCCCTGGGATGGGAGAGAGAGCTGCCCCTGACTTCAACAGATAAAGAATTTAATATAGTTGGGGGGCACACATGTGCATCCACCCACCAAAAAAATGAAGGGGGTGTCCAAAAACACCCCAGGACATGAAATGCTGACTGACTGTTGGTGGGGAGAATGAAAATGGAAGAGAGGAGTGAGACAATAGAATTATGAGGCTGTAGCAGGCTGTAATAGAAGCCCTTTACACTGCAACATTTTGCTGCAGGCCCTGCTCCTTCTGACTTATTTGGTATCTCATATTCTCTGAAGCCAATGCATTTGTATTCTAAATGGATTAGTAGGGCTGCCCGTAAATGTTTCTCAAAGCGAGGAACAATGCTTTAAAGTGGCTGGATAGCCAGCCAGATGGGCGACTAAGAAATTCAATAAATAAATAAATAAATAAAGTCTGGGACAGGTAGAAAGAAATCAAAGTTTGCTTAAAAACGACCTGCAAAGATTTGTGCCTGTCACAGAAACCAATGCACCATGCAGAACCCCCTTGACTTCAGTAGGTGTTCTCCAGGAGCACAAAAGCTTGCAGCAAGAGTTTCATGTTTGAAAACCAGATCTATTACATGCAACAACCCTAAGCCTACAACCTCAGTTGGATCAACTACTGAGTAAACACGCAAAGGATTGGACCGTATGCTATTCGGAGAGATGGCGAGGCATAATCACAAGCATAATAAGATGAAGTGGCTTACAGAAAAACAACGCGTCATTCAGAAACAGTTGTGAGGGGAGCTGTGTTTTGCTTAATCCATGACATGAATGACAAAATTTGTGTGGCAAGATCTGAATCAACAGAAGCATCACTGTTCAGAATTTCAATTATATGATCTCAAAGGAAGCATTCATAGAGAAAGTGAAGAGGGGTGGGAGAACAGAATAAAAATGGAACATCTCATTGCAGTTTTGTCTTCAGTCCCCTGGCTTAAATAACAACCTCAAAACGCCAGTGTTAGAATAAAGATGCATGATTTTTTTATTTTTTGTAAAAAAAATGCTAACAGTCCTGGTTTAGATTTATGCCTCCTCTTACACTTTTTAACAGTGAGAAGTTTGGTGGTGGTGTTTTGTCGTGGATCGATGCCAGTTCAGTCTGACAAGCCCTTATGGGGACTTCTCATGTGACTGAAGAAAGTCTTGCACAACAAAGTGACTCGGCGCAAGACCAGCCAAAACCTAAAAACATCAGCCAAGTGGTTTCTAGAGTCCAGAAACTACTATGGGCTTCCCAAAGAGCAGCATAGCAAACAGATTACTCCAAAGCTTAGCAACTGGGAGCCCTATATTGGAGAGAGGAAGCATGCAGCACATCATGTGTTAAGCAAAACTTGTTATGGAAAGAAAACTGACGCACATAAAACTGGAGGCCAGTGCTGAAACTCACAGAAAAATAATCCTCCTGGTACTCTACCACCAAAATGATGTACCTCACTCATCGCTCACACCCTGTCAAGCGGTCTGTCCTCAGAGCCCTACACAGCTTTTTCATCTCCTTTGCAACCAGCGCAAATTCCTTGTCTTTGCCTTTTAAAGTAGAGCTGTGTACTAATAGCTTCTCAATATTCTCTATTCCAGGGGTAGCTAACCTCCAGTTTGGGAGCCTCACCTGGCCCCCCCATACCAATTTTTCTAGCCCCTCCTGGCAATTTGCATGGGGCTATGTGCATGCCTACCTGTGTGTGACCTTTGTATGTGTGCATGGGGGGGGGAGCACACCCATTTTTAGCCACATCCAACCAACCACCGGCCTGTGGCCCCTGGAAGGTTCGTCAAGAGTGAATTCAGCTCTCAGTCCAGAAAAGGTTAGCCACCACTGCTCTT
Source organism: Rhineura floridana (assembly GCF_030035675.1). NCBI lineage: Eukaryota > Metazoa > Chordata > Lepidosauria > Squamata > Rhineuridae > Rhineura > Rhineura floridana. The sequence continues at coordinate 8,346,525 of NC_084492.1, read as the reverse complement.
CCCAATTTGTGGGCAGAGAAATTGGGCAAGGGAGGGACCATTTCATTGAAATCTTCAACAGTTTCTCAGGGATGGGATTCACCATTATCAGTGGCTGCAGTTTGTGTGTGGGGTGTGTGTGTTCTACTGCTGTAACTGTTTTAGTAGCCTAGCCACCATTTTGCTTCCTCCGCAATGCCCCAGACCTAGTACCATTCTGGAGCATTGTGGGAAAGAGGCAGGGAATAGTGGCCAGTGCTATATTGTTATAGGATGGGGGGGGGTTTAGATGATGTCTGTGGGTATCCTCCAAGCCTGTAATTCTGTATTAGAGAGACCTGCTGAACTGGTCAAACCAGTGCCTTTCATGGGTCCAGCCAAGTCAGTCAAGTGCCCCCATTAATATGTCTAAGTATTTAGCCAAGATAAGAAGCCTTGTCATAGGATTTGACTGGGGAAAGAGGTAGCTTTTGTGTTAGTCTGGTGTGGAGCTGGAAGCTGGAAAGACACAGAGAGACTTGCTCTATGTGCTGAACCCCAAGCCATGGCTTTGAGGGATCCTCTAGAAACAAAGCCCTATGAAGAGAGACTGAAAGAACTGGGCATGTTTAGCCTTGAGAAGAGAAGACTGTTGGGAGATATTATCAGAGCTTGGAAGATTACTTTTAAAAAGTAATAAATTACAGTTACAATTGCTTGGCCCAAAAAAGTAGTAATTACCGTTACAATTACAATTGCTCTGAAAGCAACTGATTACTTTACTTTTTCTCAAAAGTAATCACTACAATTACATTTCAGTTGCTTTTTTTAAAAAACTCCTACAAGGTGCTGGCCTTGGCTGCTGCACATCTAAGAAGCCTAAAACAATATTAAAAATAAACACACACACACAGGGGGTAGTAGAATAAAAAAAATTATCCATAAGATTAACATAATGGCATAACAGAATCTCACATCCCCCCAAGCAATGAAGATACCCCAACTCTTGAAATCAAATTTTACACTTGAAATGCTTTTATAATATGTTTCTGTTATGTCTCAAAAGAACAAGATGCTCAAAGAGCATGTCAGACAAGGAATGTCTTTTTACAGTCATTACGTTGCCACCAGTACTGAACAGGCGTTCTACTGCGGCGCTTGAAGGCATGTCTGTGTTGTGCTGCAAAAAACACCGCAGCACACGTGGAAAGCCATGGAGTGATGACACTTCCCTGCTGGGAGACCTCAGGTACCTCACCAGTTCCTCCTCAGCAGTGTCCACTGCTGACTTCTTGCCCTGGGGCAGAAAGTTAAAGAAGTCATCTTCTAAGTCATCTCCTTCCTGGTCTTTATCTGAAGACTGATCATTGTCCTCATTAAGTACACCCATCTTTATTTCAGCTTTCAACAAGGCTTCCATTGTGTATCTAAGAAAGAGAGAGGATATGTTAACACATATATGTTAGGAAACCATCATCTGCTCTTCATTTCCTGATGCTTGTCATGTCCCCTGGTTCACGGTCCAGCCTGAACCTGTGGATGATGACATGGAAGGTAGGAAGGTGACCAAGTCACCACACTCATGGGGCAGCACAGCAGACCCTTAAGGATTACCTGCAGCAACCCAAGGTTGTGATGAGGAGCCCCAGGAAGAAAAGGCCCAGCCCCTGCCTACCACCTTAAGCCCTCTGATGCCTCCCTTGAGACAACATTTCCCTTGGAGTAATCCACCCAAAGGGCTTCCCTAATGTTCTTACTTGTTGGTATGGGTGGCGGCCTGACACGATTCCAGCCAATCTAGTTTGAAGCGAGGGTGTAGGCAGGCTGCCAGAAGAAGCCTCTTGTCCTCCCAGATAGCTGCAAACAGCTTTCTTAGGGCTTCGCGCACACCTCTCAGCAGCTGAAAACAGTATGTGTACCTCTCAGGTTTGTTTTCCAGTCCTTCTAACTTGCGGTCCAGATTGCAGAGCGTTGGTAGCAAATACCCCATGAACATGCCGTTCTCCCGTTGCAGGATATCTAGGGACTGGGCTAGTGGCTCCATAATCTCTGTGTATTCCTGTACCACTTCAATCTCAGCAGCTGTGATCCTGGACAAGGAGCAGCGGTCCGTTATGGCATGCATTTTTAGTGGCACAGTTGACAGGAGCTCATGTAGTTGCTTCAACACATCAAAGGTGGAATTCCACCTGGTCTTATTCGGTACCTTCAGATACACACCACATTGTGCACGGATATACTCAGCAATCTGGGCTGACTGGTTCTGCTTGGACCACAACTTGCTGCACTTTCCCATCAAGGAACGAAACTGTTTCTTGAAAGGACCAAGAAGACTACTTTTGGAGGAGTCAGAAAGCATGGCCTCTATGTCTTGTGTTGCCACAAGGTTGAGGGTGTGGCTAGCACATCTCTGGTGTGGTGGTAAAACAAAATCCTCTCCTGAGTCTGCAGCTTCTTCCTCTGCCTCAGGTCCTGTGTCCAGGATCTCACAGATAGGCACAAACTCCACCTCAGCCTCCTCCTCCTCCTGGTTATCACCATCATCGTCACTGGTGCCTGCAGCTTCCACTGGTTCTTTGACCATGAAAACTCTGAACGTTTTCACAAAGTTGGAGCCATTGTCTGTAGTAGTGCACATAACTTTGTTGTGGATCCTGTACTGCACATGTACATCATGCAGTGCTTTTGAAAGGACATCGTATGTATGGCGCCCCTTCAGACGCTTACAAGCCAAGGCCCCGACCTCACGTTTCAGGGTAGTTGGGTTGATCCAGTGGGCTGTTACCCCAAAGTAACTCTTCTTGCCATTGGTCCAACAATCTGCAGTGGTTGCTATATATGCCACAGTTTCTCTCATGTGGCATGCTCTCTTCTCAATTCTGTCTCTCAGAGTCTTGGCACATATGATGGTGAGATCTTAGGGGAGTCCAATGCGAACCAGATTAATGAATGATGGTTTGTCCACAGTCTGAAGTGGTAATGTCTCCTCTACAATGAAATCAATGATTCTCCTGTCGAGATTGCTCTGGGTGACAGGCTCCCTGCCAGATCCCCACCTCTCAAGGGTTGTCTGCTGCTGCTTCAGCATTTTGGGAGGAGGGGTGTCATGCATTGGTTCAGGAAGGCCACGTCTCCTTGCCTTTATTGCTTCTTCAATTGCTCTCAGCTTCTCAGGGTGTGCCCTCTGAGGAAGAAGAACAAAGCATGAATCCAAGAAAAAATGGAAGAGGAACTTTACAATTTAAACATAAATAGACAATGGACACTCTTTGAGGACCCGCATGACAAAGGCTTACCTCAAAATGTTTCTTCACATTGGATGAGGAGGAAACAGCTGATCTCAGATTTTTGATCCTTGGAAGGCAGTAATTGCATCGTACAACAACATTTTTCCCACTCTGGCTCACAAATGTACAAGCTTTCTCAAAGCCAAACCATGGTACTTGCTGTTCTGCAGATGTGGCTGTGGGCAACTGGCACTGCTTCATGCCCTCCTCCTCCTCATGCACAGGGCCTCCTTTCTGAACCTCACTTTCTAGTTTTGCCTCCTCAGGATCAACAAGCTGTGACTCAAGTGGCCGCACTAACTGACTGCTGCTCTCAGCAGCAAAACCTGCAACAGGCGTCTCTGTAATAAACAAGAGATAATGCTCCTATATGGGTGAACTTCAGCTGTGATGTGCCCCCATCTCTTACCCATGCTTCAAGATCCCCCAGTCAGAGTGGAAGTAAGCACGTCGATAGCACAATTAAAAGAGATCCTATTTGCATCATTTTTGCTCACTGAATAACCCTGCCTGGGCCAGTCTAACCTACTATCTCACAGGGTTGTTGTGAGAACAAAATGAGACTAGGGTTCAAATCCCCACATAGCCATGAAGCTCACTGGGTGACCTTGGGCCAGTCACTGCCTCTCAGCCTCATGAAAACCCTATTCATAGGGTCACCATAAGTTGGAATCAACTTGAAGGTGGTACATATATTTTTTATTTTGAATATGATGATTATGATAATAAATATGCAGCATTCAAATTAATTCTGTATGAGAAGCATTCCATGCCAAGCTTGGAAAACCAAGGATGAGGTATAAAATGTAGACAAAAATACTTTTGACAAAATGCCGTTTATCTTTTATATCTATAATTAGCAATACAGCTGAATGATGTATGTAAAGTATTTTTTCTTTCCCTTTTCTTTTTTATTAATATTTTAGTACTACTGCTAAAGTTCTGATGAAAGAATAAAGCATTCATTAGCCAAATTCAAATGATTAGAACACATCACATAAATTCCACTGAAGTTGGAGTTTTTGCCATAGAAAATGAAAAAAACATATAACCTATGATAGCCCAATAGACAATCAGAACTAATATAAAACCCTATTGCTTCTCATTTGCAAATCTTGCAAGATCTAAGGTAACCCTAGATCATGTGAGTTCAGGTGATGCATGTTATGTACATTTGTATAGATATTAGCAGAGATTGTCAACAGTCTGTCTCTCTCTGGGACTGGGAATCTCTCTCTTTCTCACAGAACATGAGTTTGAGAGCTGGGGGACTGAGAGGAGGAGCTGCAAGGACCCTACTTCTCACCTCATCTCTGCCAAGAACAAAAAAATCAGCCTTAAGCCATTTATTATACACCTAATGATTTTTTATTTTTATTATTATTATTATTATTACTGAGACAGTTTTTGTACCACATACAATTCAGTCTTGTGATTAAACAGGACAAAAATACAAATAAAAAGAAAGATGGAGTTCAAATAAATATACAATAAAAAGCTAGCCGGCATTTTAAAAGGCAGGAGTGCTCTGTCTGGATAAATACAGCACACAGGTAGGCATGGGAACAAGGGGGAGAGTTCAAAAAGGGGGGGAAGGAAGAGAAGTAGGCCAGAGCTTGGAAAAGTTACTTTTTTGAACTACAGCTCCCATCAGCCTAATCCAGTGGCCATGTTGCCTAGGGCTGATGGGAGTTGTAGTTCAAAAAAGTAACTTTTCCAAGCTCTGATAGGCCGAAGTTTCGGAAGTGCCTTGTGATTGATGGGGGGGCGGCAATGAGGCAAGGAGAGGCAGTGGGGGGGGAGAAGGGGCCGTGGGGGTGGGGGTGGGGCAAAAATGCTGCAGGGGGCGGAAGGGGCCGCGGGGGCGCACGCACACACACACACACACACACACACAAATCATCATCACTCACCTCCACAGCTCTTCGCCATTCTGCTGCTGCCTTCTCCTCCGTTGTCCTTGCCCTGGCTTTTTCCTTCGGCATCCATTTTTTCCTCTCAGATGCTAGCAGGCCCTGCCTATTCACCTCTTCCCTCGTGCCTCCTAACACAGATCACGAGGGAAGAGACAGTCTGCGCAGAGGTCCAATCAGTGTGAGGCACATGTCTTGTGTTAACCAATCACAGCCAGGAGCTGACTTCCCCTTGTTCCCCTCCCCCAAGTAACGTCCAACCTAACGTGGAAACGTTAAAGTTGCAGCTGAAAAGTAGGGAAATTACTAGTCGTTCCGTTACTTGCCAAATGTAATGGAATTACCCACTCGTTATTTAAAATTGTAACGAATTACAAGTAACTCGTTAAAAATAACGAGTTACTTCCAAGCTCTGGATATTATAGCACTCTTCAAGTACTTGGAAGACTGCGCCACAGAGGAAGGCCAGGATCTGTTATCGATTGTCCCAGAGCACAGGACGTGGAATAAATGGGCTCAAGTTGGAGGAAGCCAGATTTTGGATAAACTTCAGGAAAAACTTCCCAACTGTTAGAGTGGTATGACAATGGAACCAATGACCTAAGGAGGTGTTGGGCTCTCCAACACTGGAGGCCTTCAAGAGGCAACTGTCGGGGATGCTTTAATTTGCATTTCTGCACTGACCAGGGGGTTGGACTCGATGGCCTTATAGACCGCTTCTGACTCTACTATTCTATGATTCTATGATTCCATAATGGGGAAGCAAGGTCTGTTAATGCTGTGAGCATCTTATGCTCGGGTAGTATATCTGTGTAAATAAAACCCATATATTGTAAAGAAACCATAGTCTCCACTGACCTTCATTCCTAGGAAACCAAACCCTGACTAAGCGCTGGAGCCCCTGGAATTCTCTCACCACTCAGAGATTGGGGTGCACTCAAATGAGTAATGCACTTTTTAAAAATTGCTAATTAGGATAAAATGATTCAATCTGGCTTTTTCCCAGGAGGTATTAAAAAGAAAAATCTCAGAATTTTCTCCTGTTATATCCCTGCCCTTGGCCATCACTCCTCCTCACCTGGGACCTCTTGCGTGGATAGCATGTGTTCTACCACTAAGCTACAGCCCATCACAAAGCTACTGGCAACCCATTTCCTCAACTTTTAAAAAGACCTAGTTAGCCAGGCAAAATCTGCAAGCTGCTTAACCTTGCTAAGTGATTCTTTTAATGCTCTGGGAAATGGCTTCCAAAACATGGAGCTGTCAGGTGTGGTGGCCCATTTTTATATTGGCTGCCCATTAGCTACCAGGCCAAATTCAAGGTTCTGGTTTTGGTGTACAAAGCCCTAAACAGCTTGGGACCAGGATACCTAGAAGATTGTCTTACCCCTTATATACCCAGTCAAAGACTACACTCTGCAAGTGAGGACCTCCTGGTGATACATCAGGAGGTCCGTTCCGCACAACATAGGAAGCAGACCTTTAGTGTAGTGGCACTGACCCTTTGGAATTCCCTCCCCTTAAATATTAGACAGGCGCCACCTCTGTTATCTTTTCGGCACCTACTGAAGACCTTTCTATTTCAACACATCTTTTAAGCAGAGACCTTATTCCAGTCTGCATCTGTATTGGAATTGCTTTTTAAGATGTTTTTTTAAATGGTTTGTTTCAATATGTTTCTAAATATGTTTTAATATATTTTAAAGTCTGTTTTTAAGATGTTTTAAAGTGTTTGTAGTGTTTTTGTTTGCCGGCGTAGGCTCCTACTGAGAGGAAGGGTGGGCTATAAATTTAATAAATAAAAAATAAATTAGATAAATAAATAAATAAAATATTTGTTGGAAGTGGGGCAAGAGCAACTCCTGTTTTGTTCTTTTGTTTGTGTTCCAGAAGGGAGATAGAGTTGGGGTCCTCCAGATGGATAGGCTTGACTACCTTTACCTGTGATGCTCTGACTGACTTCCTTCCGTCGTTAGACTGATACGTCTTAAGGAAGCTTATCTGCCCCTCCTCCTTCTGCCCTTCCCTTCTTCTCTTCTTCGACTGTCCCAGAGAGAGGAGACCCCCTTTGTCTCTGCTCTCTCTCTCCTAGCCATGAGGGCAACTCCCAAGCCTGGGCATTGTGCCTCCAACTTAGTTAGAACTAGGTATGCATTTCTATCTACTATGTATTTCTATAAATAAAGCAGCTTTTCTTATTTTACTAAGCCTTAAGTCTCAGTGATCCCAATGCAGGGTAAAAGCCTGCTTTCTTAGATAAACGCATACACTGGCATACACGCATTTCAGACCGCTGACATTCTCTGCTAACAAATATACAAATTTACACAACAACAAGGGTTATGCGGCCCCAGTAAACTAAGTTGAATTGCAAGTTGTGCCTAGAAGCTATAAAAAGGCTAAATACTGTGTGTGATTTACTAAAGAAATCAACAAAAGGGAGACTTTAAGTTAGAGAAAGAAAAGCAGAACAAAAGATAGGAAAGGATGGCTGAAGAATCAAGGCTTGAGAGAAGCATCCTGAGGCTGGAAAAGGATAATTATGTGGTGTGGAATCTTCAGTTCACTGTGATCCTTGAAGGAGAAGATTTAAACAGAATCTTGACTGATACTGAACCCTCAGCAGAGGATGAAACTGCTACAGCATCCTGGAGATGTAAACAGGGCCAGTTCTAAAGGGCGGTCAGGTGGGGCACTGGCCTGAGGGCCCCTGGAGCTGCCGGGGGCCCCTCAGCGGCCCCTCCGCTCCCCTTCCACAATCCACGGCGATCTGCGCCCCCCCACCCCCTACTTAACTGTCTCTTGCCTTTTAGTATTGCCCTTAATGAAGATGGCAACTGAAGCCCCTGCCGCCATCTTAGCTGATGGCAGAGATGTGCGCGCGTAGCACGCACGCGTGCCATCAACAAAGATGGCGGCTGAGGCTTCATCCCCTTAGGGAAACCGCGGCCTCCATCTTGGTTAATGGCAATAGTAAAATACAGGAGACAGGTAGGTGGGGGGGGGGGCCCTGCGCGCGTGTGAACGCGAATGCATGCACATGCCGGGGCCCAGGGCAAGCTGATGCCCAAGGGCCCCGGCATGCCTGGAGCCGGCCCTGGACATAAGCATGCAAAAGTGAAGTCTCTGCTTATTTCTGCATTATCTCACGAAGGCATTGGGCAAAGTCAGACATTGCAAGCTGCAAGACAAGATGAACCTCGTGGGCTGAACTAAACACTCGTTTAGAAGGGGTGTTGGAAGTGGGGCAAGAGCAACTCCTGTTTTGTTCTTTTGTTTATGTTCCAGAGGGGAGATAGAGTTATAGGTTTGACTACCTTTACCTGTGATGCTCTGACTGACTTCCTTCTATCCTTAGACTGATATGTCTTGGGGAGCTTATCTGCCCCTCCTCCGCCCTTTCCTCTCTTCTCTTCTTCAACTGTCCGAGAGAGAGGAGACACCTTTGTCTCTGCTCTCTCTCTCCTTAGCCATGAGGGCAACTCCCAAGCCTGGGCATTGCACCTCCAACTTAGTTACTTAGTTAGTTAGAACTAGGTACAGTAGGGCCCCACTCATACGGCAGGTTCCGTTCCAGGCCCCCGCTGAAAAGCGAAAACTGCTGGAAAGTGGGGCCCTACTCAGCTGTAGCATGGGAGCTCCCTGCCCTACAGCTGATCAGCTGTAGCTCAAGAGCTCCCCACACTACAGCTGATTGTGCACTTCAGCTGATCAGCTGGAGAGAGCGATCAGCTGTAGCGTGGGGAGCTCCAGCCAGGGATCAGCTGGAGTGTGCGAGCTCCCACTACAGCTGATCCTTGTCACCAGGAGCGCACGATCAGCTGGAGTGGGCGAGCTCCCCACATTACAGCTGACCCTGTCAGCGGGAGCGTGTGATCAGCTGGAGCGCGGAGAGCTCGTGCACTACAGCTGATCGCTGTCACCTGGAGCACGGTGGCTGGAGCTCCCCACGCTATAGCTGATCACACTGCCATATTAGCAGAACACCGAAAAGTAGGGCACCGACAAATGGAGCCCTACCGTATGCCTTTCTAGCTACTGTGCATTTCTATAAATAAAGTAGCTTTTCTTATTTTACTAAATATTAAGTCTCAGTGATCTCACTGCAGGGTAAAAGTCTGCTTTCTTAGGTAAACGCACACACTGGCACACATGCATTTCAGACCACTGATGTTCTCTGCTAACAAATAAACAAATTTACACAACAACATTAACCATTTGAACATCTTGGCACACTTTGGAAAGCTGTTACCTTTATTCCGTTCCACTCTGCTTTTTTCAACTGAGTTTTAAACAGGGAACTGAATATCATAAATCCCTGTACACTAACACATGCGCCCCCCAAGGAGATTGCACAGGTGGAAGAGAACTGGTGGCCTCCACACTAGCTATCTGGTCAGTTTGAGAACTCCTCCGTCATCACTAGGATCAGGTGCACCAAGCTGGAACTTCAGGGCCACTGAATGGACATTCCCAGCCAGTTGGAGAGGAGGGGGTAGTTTGCCTAACCACCTGCCCAATCAGGCTGAGAACCAGAAAGGGATGGAGCTTCCAGGTCCTATATAAGCTCTCAATCCAAACCAGGTCATTGCTGAAGCAACAGTTCATAGGGTAGTCTTAGTGCCAGTGCAAATCCAGTCCCAAATTGGGAAGGAGGCTCTTCTTGTCTTCAAGGTCCTAGTCTAGGGCCATCCATGACATCACACTTGTCGCTTTCAAAGCTGTCTGATCCACCCACATGATGCCATGTGCTAACCTAGAAAGAAGGAGCCAGTATTGAAGTAAATGTGTGTGTGTGTTTGTTCCCTTGTTGTTCTGGGTACTTGCAGTGAATACAGGCAGATCTCACCTTACACAGTGTCCTAGATTTTAGCACAAATAGTAATACCAGGTGGCTTCCAGAAACTAGTCCAATGTTCATCTCTCAGCCTTGTGAAAATGGTTGGCTGAAATCTAGAATGTTCAGACTCCTAAACAGAGCATCTGGTGTTTTGAAAAGTGACTCAAGTAAGCCCCTTCTGTCCTGAAACATGTTTTAATGTAAAAGATCATAAGGATCATATCCACATGACACATTCATAAGCACATGGCTTCCCCCAAGAATCCTGGGAGCTGTAGTTTACCCTCTTGAAGAGCTACAGTTCTCAGCACCCTTTAACATTCCTACAATCCATAAGAAGCAGGAAATTCTTGGGATGTTGGGATGGCATGTTAAATAGCTAATGCTGGAAATCAAAATTCAAATAACTTCATAGCCTAAGTGAACAGAATTGTGACTGAATATAACCATTTGGGGGCATACTGCACACTAACAGTGCTATAGGAATTTTCTGTTCAATTCCCAACTATCTGTCACACACTAGTTTGTCTCAGTCACACCCAGAATGGGGCTTTAAATATCACTGCCTCTAGTGGCAAATTTGGTTGGTGAGTGGCAAAAGAAATGGAACCAATATTGGGCTACTGAGAAAGGAGAGGAAGGGATCCGCATGCTGGGGTTGGGAGACCCTGAAGTTGCAGAAGTACAAAAAACGTTGGGGAAGTGGGGCTCAGTGGTAGAACACATGCTTTGCATGCAAAAGGTCCCAGGTTCAAATCCTGCTGTCTCCTGGTCTATTATTATTATTATTATTATTATTACTACTATTATTATCCCACCCTTCCTCCCAGTAGGAGCCAGCACGGCAAACAAAAACACTAAAAACTAAAAGATCTTAAAAACAGACTTTAAAACACATTAAAACAAAACATCTTTAAAAATCTTATTTAAAAAAAAAAGCTTTAAAAAATCTTTAAAAGCAATTCCAACACAGACGCAAACTGGGATAAGATCTCTACTTAAAAGGCTTGTTGAAAGAGGAAGGTCTTCAATAGGCCCTGAAAGGATAACAGAGATGGTGCCTGTCTAATAATGAAGGGGAGGGAATTCCAAAGGGTCGGTGCCACTACACTAAAGGTCCGCTTCCCATGTTGTGCGTAATGGACCTCCTGATAAGATGGTATCAGCAGGAGGCACAGTGATTGACTGGGAATATAAAGGGTAAGACGATTTTTCAGGGAAAGACTTCTGCCTGAAACCCTAAAGAGTTGCAGCCAGTCAATGTGGACAATACTGAGATGGCCCAGTGGCCTGACTGAATATAAGGCAACTTTAGGGATGGGCTGAGTAGCTAACGCCATCCCATTTCAGTCTTGTTGGCATTCAGTCATAGATTCATTCTGCCACGTTCTGTCCTATTTCATACCATTGTGTCCTGTTCCATCCTGACGTATGCCTTTTGTGGACACTTTTCATGTAAAATATGCACTTTTAATGTAAAACACACACTTCCCCATGCTTTTCAGTGCATTCACCAGTAAAATACACATTTGGTATGTATATTTTACACAAAATATTTTTTTCTGGGTGTGCATTGAAAATGTACTGTAAAATCTGTGTAGTCCACGTGGGAGTTGCGTTCTGATCCGCAAGCAAGTTCAGGTGTGTCGGATCAGGGCATCCCACTGCAAAAAGCAGATCAAACAAATTCCTCCTGCATCCATAGGCAGCTTCCTGTGTTCCATATTTAAAGAACCTCATGGGGCAAAAACCAACCAACTTTAAAAAGAAACCCTCCCTAAAAGAGTCCAATTAAGTTTGATCATGCTAGCCACAAAAAGCTGTGTGTCATTTGGAAAATGGAAACAGAAAAGGGAGGAGTAAAATCCCCTACCTGATCCCCTTACAGATTATAGAATCCTGGAGGAAAGCATGGCTGGCTGGCAGGAACCCTGAACAGGAGCGTTCCTGCTAGGTGGTTAGGATACCCTGCAACATTTTGTTGCAGGTCCCACTTATAAGAATAGAGTCCCAGAGGCTGGAATCAGCAGGGATAGGTTGTCCCTGAGTACACCCCATTACTTTCAGCCTTATACATCAGTGGCTTCTGTTCCGCCTCCACTATCGAAGACAGTATGCCTCTGAATACTGGTTGCTGGGAATCACAGGTGGGGAAATCACTGTTGCATTCAGGTCCTCTTTGCAGACTTTCCAGAGGCATCTGGTTGGCTGCTGTGAGAACAGAGTGCTGAACTAGATGGGTCTCTCTAATACAGAATTTAGGAGATGGGCCAGCACCCTTAACAAACCACCGTTCCCAGAATTCTTTGGCGGGATTGTTCTACACATGTAAAGAACAATCACCCCAAATAATTCTGGGAACTGTGGTTTGTTAAAGGTGCTCTGTGAGGGGCATACTACAGGTTCTAGGATTCTTTTCAGTGGGGGGGTGAGCTTTAAATGTATGGTGTGTATGCAACCTCAATATATTGAAAAATCAGTGCCCAGGGTTAAGTCAGAATGCAAAGTGATCTCATGAAACGATGGAAAGGCAAGATAGACTGTTGGACGTAGCCTTGCGTTCAGGTCCCTGCTCAGCTATGGAATTCACCTGGGATGCTTCCAGATTGTTGCTATTTTGCAGCAGGGTAGAGGGGGGTGAATTCAATGGCATACCAGCAAACTGAAATTGCACAAGAGCACAACAAACCCACTTTAAAAAAATGGACTTTTTACAGCAAGGAAAGTGAGGGATAGCAATTGCTTGATGCAGCAATGTATAATCTCCCCACAAGCAAATCAGAATGAATGCTCAATAAACAGGTTGTCTGGAAGTGACCCAGATGGCTTTTGGCAAATTGATGCCTGTCAGTCTAACATACCTCAAAGGGACGTTGTGAACATAAAACGATCCCATCTGTGCACTTTAAAGGAAAAAAGTGAGGCAAAAGCAGATGAATAAAACAACTATCCCTGGGTAAATATTTCATGACAATAGTATTCCTTTTTGAAACCGTCACCTAGTGTATTAAGAGATCATTGCAGACTTTGACAATTCAGTGCTGAGAGACAGACAGATGAGAGATTTAATACTAAAGTGGCTGGATCTTACAAGTACAGACAAGCATCTCTTTAACGTTGTGAAGTTTGATTTAGTTGGGCTTCTTGAAAGCTTCCCTCCAATTCTGAAAATTAGCAAGCAACAAAAAATTACATACCTTTCTCCAAGGCTTGCCAGCACTTAGGGCCAATGTGTCAAAGAAGAGGAAGGTTTAATGGGATTCTGTATTACTTACCCTATAAATACTGGAGTGAAATCCTGAGAGTGAGGCCCCTAAGGAAATGACTTATAAAATCATGGGATCCTTAAGGTAAATAGAGACCTCTGAAGATCACAGAAGTGGAAGAAACACTGCCTTTGCCGAAGGACCTGCCTCCTCCCAGTAGAATAAGGGTGCTCAAAATGCCAAAGCCCATCCTAGGGGCTAACCATTTAAATTTCATATCTTTGTATCATGATAATTATTTGCGAAGAACAATGGACACCAAGCACTGTGCAAAATATTCCCAGCAAGACCAGAGTTTAGTCTTTTTGTAGCAAGGGTGGTTATAAAGCCAACCACTCCGGTAGTATATTTTGAGCATCGTTAACAGCACAGAGTTAGATCAAAGTGTGTCAGCTCCTTGGAAGTTCGGATTAAAACCCAGAGCAGATTCTACTGCCCCACTGAATTGGAGCCACCAGCCTCCAGTGATCTACTGAGGAGGACTTAGTGGAATACAACACAATATGTTCTTGACTCAAAAGTACTCATTGGAACATATTCTGCATTTCTCCTGCCCTGAAATGTGTTTTTTGAAAAGATATTTCCTAGTGTCGCTGGATTTTAATCTGTTACATATTATCTGGATGGTTGTCCTGTCAGGATCCAGTTCTGCCAAAAAAAAGAGGTGCCAGGGAATGGGGGGGGGGAGTGTGCCGATCACAAGATGAAACATGAGATAAATTCGGATATGTTTTGTCAACATGAGACCTTTCCAGCTCCTTTCTCCCCTGATTAGTCAGAGGGGCAGAGAAGGAGACAATGGATGGGTATCTCCCCCCCCGCACCCCTCCCACCCATGTCGTATGATCTTGATGTACCTTCCATTAGCATTTATGAAAGTTACCAGCTTACATCAAAGGGAAACAAATGCCTTTCATCTTTCAGACAGGCCCAAACACACATCACCATATTCACAGAAATACCTATTAACTACTGGGATTATAGCCAAAGGGCATCACCCAACCAGAACCCTCTTCTCTGATTAGCCTGAGCTCAGGATAGGGAGCGCTGACCCAGTTTGTTGGCCTTGTGAGAAGAGACAGATAGACACCTAAAGGGTATGCTTTGGGGTGGGACACCTTTTTGAAAAAAGTGCTACTGACTGCTAGGGCTTCAAGGATCCAACTTCAGAGGGCTTGAACATGCCTAATTTTGAGGGTGGAGATGCTTAGGTTCTGACATCTGTCAGACTCCACAGTGAAGCACCGGTTCCGTCTCCTCTACCCCATTAGCGGCCTTTCCCAGCCTTTGGGTCCCCAGGTGTCAGCGTAGTCCATGGCCAGGAATTATGGGAACTGCAGTCCAGCAACATCTGGGGACCCACAGGCTGGGAAAGGCTGCCATTAGGAAACTTGTGGTAAAAACATGGAGTCAAACCAGGGCCTGGGCCAGATTTGAGGGGTGGCCTGGGGAAAAGTGCCTTCTCGTGTGTCCCCTGGCGAGCTTACCTAGTAGTATTGGCAGATGGTGCAGTCAGAGCAATCCTGGGGGGCTTTCAGGAATGTAATAAATAAAACAGTTCCCCATTTTTTTCTCTTCCAATTCAAACTCTGGGGTAGGGATGGGTGAGAAATTCTGTTCAGTTCACATTTCAAGCCGAATCTATCAAATCTATCAGATTTGCACTTTCCGAAACGGTATGAGAACCGAAACACAGCCATCCTTTGAAATTTGCACTTACTTGAAATTTGCAATGCAGTTCGCCAATCAATGTTTACAAAAATGCGAATATTAGGGGGAAGTGTGCATAAAAAAGAATACAAGATTGAAACTAACATACAAAAATGCGTTACTTGATGAGAAATTGCTTGCAAAAATGTGTACATTAATCAAAACTGCCTACAGAGTAAAATGCTGGAGAATTTACATGAGGATTAAAAAAAACCATAAATTACTGCAGAAATGTGGAAAACTGAATTTAAGATTGGAAAAACTGAGAAAACCAAAACTATCCATCCCTACTCTGGTGTTACTGAGCATGCTCAGTCCTCATGAGTTTGCTGTTAAAAGGAATGGCACAGGGCTAATGGGAGCTGGTGCAGGATAGCAATAAAGTGCAGCGCTAGGAAATCCCTGTTCAAATCTTACCCCCTGTGTTAGCAACAAGAAGGACTATTTTCATTTACTGCCTCAGGCACCAAAATGTTTTGGGCTGGCCCACAGCACGTCTGGATCCACCGGGACAATAATAATAACAACAACAACAATAATAACAACAATAATAACAACAATAATAATTCACATCTGGGCTTTCAAGGGTTCAAAGTGCTTCATGCATGCATAATCTAGTTATAAATCAGGGAGCCAGGAATGCAGGCTTCAGTCTGGTTTCATGCAGGGGAGAGCCTGGAGAGAAAGAAAGAGGGCATGGGAAATGGTGGAAAGCAGAAACGGATGGAGTGAATCTGAAAAATGGCAGAGGGGAATGCCCCTATGTGGCAAGCAATCAGGTCTGGCAAGAGATGTCTGTCCCTCTTCCAACAGCCCACTGGATAGGAAGGATGAGGGAGCAAGGGAGAGAGAAGGGGTGGCAGCAGAGCTTGGAAAAGTTACTTTTTTGAACTACAACTCCCATCAGCCCCAGCCAGCATGGCCACTGGATTGGGCTGATGGGAGTTGTAGTTCAAAAAAAGTAATTTTTCCAAGCTCTGGGTGGCAGAGAGAGAGGGAGTGCCTCCACCCACCATAGGCATGCAGCCCCCCCAAATCACTCCTGAGAGAAAGTGTCCCTTGACAAAAAAAAAAGGGTTTCCCAAACACTGGGAAGCCTTTGTTACTATCCCCCCACCCATTTTGCAGACGGGAAGACTGAGGCTGAGAGAGGAAGAGCCACAGCTCAGCGGAAGAGCATCTGCTTTGGATGCAAAAGGTCCCCGGTTGTATCCTCACTGCGCAACAACTTCCTATGTTCCCATGAGAGAGTGGCTTGCCTAAGGCCACCTAGCAAGTTCATGGCAGAGGTGAGTTTTGAACCAGGGGCTTCCTGATTCATAGCAATCTCTTTAGCTACTGAAGTGGGTAAAGTAATCCAAGGCAGAAAGAAGTCAGATTCCAAAAGCATCCACTCAAGGCCAGAGGGGACCAAAGCAAATAAAACAATCCACGGCCAGCAGGAGGTCAAATTCTAAGAGGAGCTGGAGCACTCCAGTGAGATAAATCACCAGGACTGAAGATCAAGCTCCGGATATTTCTGTACTGCTCTTCCCACCATCCCTGACCACTGACCATGCTGGCTGGGGCTGATAAGTGACTCTTATCCAACATCAGCTGGAGGGCACCATGTCGGCTAGCCCTGGCATGGTGGTAGAGAATGGGGGAGAAATCTGATTCAGTTCACAGTGAAAGCCAAATCTATCACATTCAGACTTCCCGTAACAATATGAGAACCGAAACAGAGACGTCCTTCGAAATTCGACACCCAAATTTCACAATGCAAAGTTTGCCAACCAAGTGATGTTTACAAAAATATCGGGAGAACTGCTTGCCAAAACATGTACGTGAGTCAAAACTGCCTACAAAAAATGTGTTTATTAGGAGAAGTGCACACTAAAATGCTGAACAATTTTCATGAAGTTTTTTTTTTAAATGCACATTGCTACAGAAATATGGAGAACTGAATTCAATACTGGAAAAACGAAGGACGGAGAGAACTTTAGAGACCCTTCCATCCCCATGTGGTGGGATGGGATTGTCCCTTGGGATTTGAATGTTAAATCAGGTGACAGTACTTGCATTGCAACCTGGATGATGCCCTGATGGAACAGGATGTCAGGTGCCTTGCAGTGCGCAGCATGTGGCATTACCCCTACTAGAAATGAAGTTAAATAGTGAAATGGAAAGGGGGGAGGGGGGAATAGGTACAGGAGTATGATAAATTAGACTGTACTGGCTTTATTTATTTATTTATTATATTTATATCCTACCCTTCCTCCCAATAGGAGCCCAGGACAGCGAACAAAAGCACTAAAAACACTCTAAAACATCATAAAAACAGACTTTAAAATATATTAAAACAAAATATCCTTAAAAACATATTAAAACAAAACATTAAACAAAAGCTTTAAAAACATCTTTTTTTAAAAAAGCTTTAAAAACACCTTAAAAAGCAATTCCAGCACAGACACAGACTGGGTTAAGGTCTCTACTTAAAAGACTTGTTGAAAGAGGAAGGTCTTCCGTAGGTGCCTAAAAGATAACAGAGATGGCGGCTGTCTATCATTTAAGGGGAGGGGATGCCAAAGTGTGATGTAGCTACATTGGCTTTCTGTTGCTAGCAGTCTTTCACAGGTACGACACTGGTTATGCTTGCAGTGTAATGGATTTCGTGGCAGACTAGAGAAACCTGAATTCAAACCTTTACACGGCTTTGAAACTTCTTGGATGATCACAGGCCAGGTACTACCTCATAGGGTTGTTGTAAGGTAAAAAATGGAGGGTAAAGCCATATAGGAACTTAGGAAAATGAAATGTGGTGTTCGAGGAGAGCTTTGTGCATACCATGGACTGTGAAAAAGACCAATAATTGGGTGTTAGAACAAATTAAACCAGAACTGTCACTAGAAGCTAAAATGATGAAACTGAGGTTATCATACTTTGGACACATAATGAGAAGACATGATTCATTAGAAAAGATAATAATGCTTGGAAAAACAGAAGGGAGTAGAAAAAGAGGAAGGCCAAACAAGAGATGGATTGATTCCATAAACGAAGCCACAGACCTGAACAGGGTGGTTCATCACAGATGCTCTTGGAGGTCGCTGATTCATAGGGCCGCCATAAGTTGTAATCGACCTGAAGGCACATCACAACAAGAACAACAAGTCATACAGGTGGTCCACCTAGCTCATATTGTCTACATTGACTGGCAGCATCTCTCCAGGGTGTCAGACTGGGGATATTACCAGCCCTAAATATAAATGCATATTTTAACCAAAGCAACACACAAAAGCACATCACATTAGGGGGGATTGCTCACAAAAAGGGTGTATTATGCAACATTGTGCACAAACGTGTGTATGAGAATGGAAAACTGAGGAAACCCAACATTTACAGATTCATCCATCCCTGTTAGTAAACAGAATTCTCAAATGCTGATTTCCCTGACACAGCTGTGTTGCTTCTTCTGGCAGTGCCCAATGGAGATGAGTCAGCAACTGGCATTGGTTATAGTCATCTGAACATCAATCAGAAAATAATTTCTTGGTGATATGGAAGCGGTGATATGCCAGTGATGCCTGCTTGTTTATTAATTCCATAGACATGATGTATATGGGTAGGCATGGGATCGGATGAATTCATGGAAATTGGCTATTCTTAATTTGAGAAATGTTTCACAGAAGATGTGTCCAGCTGCCTCTTTAATGTCTCCAGTGTCGGACAGCCAGAGCTTGGAGAAGTTACTTTTTTGAACTACAACTCCCATGAGCCCCAGCCAGCATGGCCACTGGATTGGGCTGATGGGAGTTGTAGTTCAAAAAAGTAACTTTTCCAAGCTCTGCGGACAGCCCACTACCTCTCTAGGTCATTGGTTCCATTGTCATATGGCTCTACCAGTTAGGAAGTTTTTCCCGATGTTCAGTCGAAATCTGGCTTCCTGCAACTTGAGCCCATTATTCCGTGTCCTGCACTCTGGGACAATCGAGAAGAGATCCCGGCCCTCCTCTGTGTGACAACCTTTCATGTACTTGAAGAGTGCTAGCATATCTCCCCCCCCAGACTTCTCTTCTCCAGGCTAAACATGTCCAGTTCTTTCAGTCTCTCCTCGCAGGGCTTTGTTTCCAGTCCCTTGCTCATCCTTGTTGACCTCCTCTGAACCCGTTCCAGTTTGTCTGCATCCTTCTTGAAGTGCGGAGACCAGAACTGGACGCAGTACTCAAGATGAGGCCTAACCAGTGCTGAATAGAGGGGAACTAATACTTCACACGATTTGGAACTATACTTCTGTTAATGCAGCCTAATATCACATTTGCCTTTTTTGCAGCCACATCGCACTGTTGGCTCATATTCAGCTTGTGATCAACGACAATTCCAAGATCCTTCTCACATGTCGTATTGCTGAGCCAAGTATCCCCCATCTTATAACTGTGCATTTGGTTTCTTTTTCATATGTGTAGAACCTTGCATTTATCCCTGTTGAATTTCATTCTGTTGTTTTCAGCCAAACGCTCCAGCCTATCAAGGTCCCTTTGAATGTTGTTTCTGTCTTCCACGGTATTAGCTGTGCCCCCCAATTTTGTATCATCTGCAAATTTGATAAGCGTGCTCTGTACCTCCTCATCCAAGTATTTAATAAAAATGTTGAAGAGCACTGGGCCCAGGACAAAGCCCTGTGGTACCTCACTCGTTACTTCCGCCCAGTTTGAGAAGGAACCATTGATAAGCACTCTTTGAGTACGATTCTGGAGCCAACTGTGGATCCACCTGATAGTTGTTCCATCCAGCCCACATTTAGCTGGCTTGCTAATCAGAATATCATGGGACACTTTGTCAAAAGCTTTGTTGAAGTTGAGATATATTATGTCCACAGCATTCCCACCGTCTACAAGGGAGGTTACCTGGTCAAAAAATGAGATAAGATTAATTTGGCAGGATTTGTTCTTCATAAATCCATGTTGGCTCCTAGTAGTGATTGCATTGTTTTCAAGGTGCTTACAGACTTACTGCTTTATAATCTGCTCCAGAGTTTTTCCAGGGATTGATGTTAGGCTGACTGGTCTGTAGTTTCCTGGTTCCTCCTTTTTGATCTTTTTGAAGTTAGGGACAACATTAGCTCTCCTCCAGTCATTCGGCACTTCACCAGTCCTCCATGATTTCGCAAAGATAATAGACAGCGGTTCTGAGAGTTCTTCAGCCAGTTCCTTCAATACTCTAGGATGCAGTTTATCAGGCTCTGCCAATTTGAACTCTTTCAACGTGATTAGGTATTCCTTGACTGTATGTCTATCAATCTCAAGCTCCAATCCTGCCCCTTCCACTTTATGTTTCCCAGGAGGGTCATAGACCCTTTTGTGGGCAAAGACTGAGCCAAAGTAGGAATTAAGGACTTCTGCCTTTTCTTTGTCATCTGTTATCATTTTGCCATCCTCATCGAGTAGCTGTGCCACCATTTCTTTTCTCTGTCTTTTACTATGGATGTACCTGAAGAAAGCTTTTACAGAGTTAAAGTCTTACAGAGTTACAGACTGCAAAGTCAAGGAGAATCACTAGATGATGACATGGGGATTGTTTATCACAATTTCCTTCTATGAATGTTAGTGGAAATTTTCTGTTCATACCATAAGACGAGAGAGAGAGAGAGAGAGAGAGAGAGAGAGAGAGAGAGAGAGAGAGAGAGAGAGAGAGAGAGATGGTGGCTCCATGTCAATAGGGCAATAGAATCTGTTTCAGGTTTTAGTCCAAACTTTTAAGAAGTTGTCCCAGAGCAGATTCCACTGCCCCACTCATACTAAGCCACCAGCCACCACTGCACACACACACATACACACCACACACAATTGTGCTGACAGTGACCCTTGTGAAGCCTTTAAATCACATATACAGTATGTGGCCTAAGTGCTCTTCTAAGAATCCTTAGATTCTCAATTTTCATTTTTAAAAATGTGTTTCTAGCCCTCATGGTTGGCAGGCACAAAATGGGAAACATGATGGCCAAATACTAAGGATCAGAAATAAACTAAACTAGTAAAAGAGAAGTCCGCATCAATTATGGCTTCCAGTATTTGTGCTTTCTTTCATTAAGTGCTTCACACTTCAACCCTATTCACCCTCCAGATGTGCTGGCTGGGGCTGATGGGAGTTGTCGTCCCAAACACCTGGAGGGCACCAGATTGGGGAAAGCTGATAGATGCTCTCACTTGCACAGCTTGGAAAAGTTACTTTTTTGAACTACAACTCCCATCAGCCTCAGCCAGCATGGCCACTGGATTGGGCTGATGGGAGTTGTAGTTCAAAAAAGTAACTTTTCCAAGCTCTGCTCACTTGTACCCAGTTGGTTTTTGTTGGAGGAAGTTCCCTGCTGCCTTCAGAGCTGTTCGTGGTCTGTCCTAACCTGAGATTCTAACCTGAACAGAAGTAGTTGAGACAGAGTTTTCCTTTCAAAGAAACCACAAGGAGGTCCTTCCCCTTCTGAAATGAGCTGGAAAAGCAAGCGACTGTTTAACCCTTGCCCTTGCTGTTGTTTTCCCAATCAAAATTGAAATTGCACCCACACACACACACACAGTCCCATAAGAAGAGGCCTGCTGGATCAGACCCCCGGCCTGTCTTGTCCAGTATTCCAGTTCCCTGCAGCAGCCAACCTGATGCTCTGATGAGAAGCCCACAAGCAGGGCATGGGGGCAAGAGCCCTCTGGCCGGAATCAGCCAAAGACGTGTTGCTGCCTGAGGGCAAAGGCAAGATGGCGTCCCGCCCCCTCCATGTTCAGAATCCAAACAGAATTTGCAGCTGTATCTTAGACCACCCACCTGTCAATCGTCTGATGCCATAACCATCTGACTGTCAATGTTGGCCTGGGGTGGGGTGGGGGGGAAATAGTGACCAAGCAGGCTTGAACTCCCCACACATCAGCCAATGTGTGGGGAGTTCAGTCCTGCCTTCTGCAGGGATTGGCTATGGGAGCAACCGATCCAGTCACATCTCTACCTACCCCTCACCTGATGTCACACAGCGTGGTTTCTGGAAAACAGCCTAGTGGGCCAAATTTGGCCCATGGGCTGGAGGTTCCCCACTCCTGCTACAGATGTACCAATGGTCTGACCCGTGCTGAACTAGGACCTGGGTGACCAGGGTTCAAATCCCCACTCGACCACGAAGCTCACTGGGTGACCTTGGGCCAGAAACCGTTTCTTAGCTTAACCTACTCACAGGATTGTTGTGAGGATAAAGTTGGGAGGGGAAGGACTATGTTTGTACACCACCTTGACCTCCTTGGAGGAAAGGTGGGATATAAATGCAATCAATCAATCAATCCGCTTCCTGTCAGCTGTGTTGGGGGCAGGAGTACAAGCTTTGCAAGGAGAAGATCCACGTTCAGAGATCCAACATCTCAACCTGGGCTGGGAAAGATCCACTGCCAGGCATTGTAGAGCTGGAATAGGTAATATGGTGTCCTGCAGACATTATTGGACTTCAATTCCCATCAGCCCCAAGCAGCATGACCAAAGATCAGGGGTTGTCAGGTCCTAGCCAGGGAAGTCCTCCTCAGAGGAAGACCAGGAAGCTCGGGTATTGGACCCAGCCCTGGTGTAGGTTCCATCTGAGATTGAGGGGCCAGGATGGGCAGTTGGCCCCTGGGGCAAGTTTGGCCTCTGACATTGAGGCTGACAACCACCTTCTGAACCCAAGGAAGAGGCATCACCTCAAATGCCAGATGGAAACCCAGCCCATCCAGAGGAGCACCTGACTACTCCTTGGGAGTAGAGCTCCTCTGGAGTACAGGTCTGGCTGCAGGGAATTAATGGGAGTCAGCTGTGGTTTGGGGTGTGCCTATTCGGATTACAACTTCCAGAGGAGTGGTGTTTAATTCCACTGCCTTAATTGACAGTGGAGCCTCCACAAATTTTATTGATGCAAAGTTAGTCAAGCGTCATGGAATTTCCCGGTGGAAACTGGACGCTCCCCTAGCTGTGGAGACTATCGATGGAGACCCCTGAAGTCAGGAGGGGTGACACAAGCCACGGAGGAAGTGAAACTTCAAATCCCTGGGCACGAAGAGTTCATTTCGCTATACGTGTCAGATCTCTCGAACTTTGAGGTGATTCTGGGAATGCCCTGACTAGCAAAGCATGAACCCAAAATAAGTTGGAAGGAGGCGGTGGTGTGGTTCACCTCACAGTATTGCCAGGAGAACTGTCAACCTGAAGGAATCAAGAACACCCTAGCGGGGGCAGTGCAAGAGATCGAGCAAGTGACCCTGCCGCCAAAGTATGAAGAATTCAAAGATGTGTTTGATGAAAAAGAGGCAGAGACTTTATCCCCCCACCGCCCTTACGACTGTGCGATTGACCTAGTGCCAGGAGCCAGCATCCCATCAGGGAGAATCTACTCTCTCACAGAGAATGAGAGGGAGGCCCTGAAGGAATTCCTGGATAAAAACCTGAGGCGAGGATTCATACGCCCCTCACAATCCCCTGCTGGAGCGCCACTATTGTTTGTGAAAAAGAAGGGGGGGGAACTCAGACCCTGTAACGACTATCGCGCATTGAACCAGATCACCATCCCCAACAGCTACCCGCTGCCCCTGATCTCAGAGTTGCTGGACCGACTGCGCTCTGCAAAAATCTTCACGAAGTTGGATTTGAGAGGAGCTTACAATCTGATCAGAATGAAGGAGGGAGATGAATGGAAAACAGGATTCTTGACCGCTTACGGACAGTATGAATACCTGGTCATGCCGTTCGGGCTTTGTGGAAGTCCAGGAATTTTTCAAAAATTCATGAACGACGTGTTTAGAGACTTGTTGGACACGTATGTAATCTGTTACTTAGATGATATCCTGGTGTTCTCAAAGAACCAGGAAGACCACGACCAGCATGTGAAGACGGTGTTGAAGAGACTGAGAGAAAATCACCTGTATGCTAAATTAGAGAAATGTGGATTTGACCTCAAGTCTCTAGACTTCCTTGGATATCGAATCTCAGCGGAAGGTGTGGAGATGGACCCAGGGAAAGTAAGCTGCATATTGGACTGGGGCCAACCTGTCACCAAAAAGGATGTACAACGGTTTTGGGGGTTTGCCAATTATTACAGAAAGTTCATTCCAGGGTTTTCCAAATTAACAGCTCCTCTGACTGACTGTTTAAGGGGGAAGAAGAAGTTTCAATGGACAGAGAACGCCACCGAGGCCTTTGAGGAGCTGAAGAGAAGGTTTGCTACTGAGCCCATTCTGCGCTTTGCTGATCCAAACCGCCCTTTCGTAGTGGAAGCAGATGCTTCAGATTTTGCCATCGGGGGGGTCCTGCTACAATTAGACCAAGAAGGGAAGGAGCTGCACCCCTGTGCGTACTTCTCTCGGAAGTTAAAGCCTGCAGAGAAGAACTACACAGTTTGGGAGAAGGAGCTGCTGGCCATCAAGGACTCTTTTGAAAACTGGAGACAATACCTAGAGGGGACCTCTCATCGAATTGAAATGCGCTCCGACCACAAGAATCTTGAAAGCCTCCAAACCGCCAGAAAGCTGAACCAGAGACAGATAAGATGGTCCCAGTTCTTCACTTGGTTTAACTTCCAGATTACTTACCATGCCCAAGCCAAAAACCAGAGAGCGGATGCCTTATCCAGACAGCCACAATACAAAGAAAGTGAATCCGAGGACCAGCCTCAGTACGTAATCCCGCCAGAGAAATTAACGTTGGGAGTATGCCAGCCTTCATGGGAAGAGGAACTCAAAAAGGCACAACAAGAAGATGCAGACATGCTAAAATATCAGCAGGAGACGGGACAAGGTCAAGACTCAGAAGTAACCTTTCACTGGAGAAATGGACTGTTATGGTTCAAAACCGCCAGATATGTGCCAGAAGGGGAATTAAGGCTCAGAATCCTACGCCAGTGTCATGATTCCATCACAGCGGGACACTTTGGGATTTACAAGACCATTCAGAACGTGGCCAAGGACTTCTGGTGGCCTAAAATGCGTCGGGATATTGAGAGTTATGTAAAGTCCTGCTCTGTCTGTCTGCGGACAAAAACACAAACAGGGACACCAGCAGGACTGTTACAACCGTTGCCTGTCCCACACGAACCCTGGAAGGACCTCTCCATGGATTTTATAACTGATCTACCCAAGTCCCAAGGAATGACAGCCATCTTAGTAGTGGTGGATCTACTTACCAAAATGGCACACTTTCTTCCTTGTGCAGGGGCCTTAGAGGCTAAAGAAACGGCCAAGTTATTCATAAAAGAAGTCTACTGGCTGCATGGATTGCCAAACAGCGTAGTCTCAGACTGAGGAACTCAGTTCACAGCCAAATTTTGGAGAGCAATGTGGAAACAGTTGCAGACGGAATTAAAACTCTCCTCTGCCCATCACCCCCAGACAGATGGGCAGACGGAACGCTTGAACGCCGTTTTGGAAAGATATTTACGAAGTTATGTGTCCTATCAACAGACTGACTGGGTATCATATTTGCATTTTGCAGAGTTCGCCTACAACAATTCTCTGCACTCCAGCACTCAACAAACCCCGTTCTTCGCTAATTATGGATTCCATCCTAAAGTCTTTCCAAGCAGCTCAGAAGGAATGCTGGTACCTGCAGCTGAGAACTTCCTTAAGGAATTGCAAGCGGCGCAACAGACACTGAAACAGCAGTTAAACGAAGCCAAAACGGAGTACAAGCGAGTTGCTGACCTGCACAGGAAGGAGGGCCCCCCCTTCAACCGGGAGACCAGGTATGGCTGTCCACCCGCTTCCTCCAGATGCCGGGCAAATGTAGAAAATTACAAGACAAGAGGGTGGGTCCTTTCGAAATAGAAACTCAAATCAATCCCGTGGCGTACCGACTGAAGCTGCCTGACACGTTTAAAATACATCCTGTGTTCCATCGATCCCTCTTAACGAAAGCCGCCCCTCCCAGTGAGTTACGGCCGGAGGAACCTCCCGGAGCTCCACTCCTGGTAAATGAGCAGCTTGAGTTTGAAGTTGAGGAGATCTTAGATTCCAGGATCAGACGCCACAAGCTGCAGTACTTGATTCACTGGAAAGGCTATGGGGTGGCTGACAGATCATGGGAAGATGCAGCTGATGTGCATGCTCCAGAATTGGTAAAACTTTTCCATCAACGTTTTCCCCACCGTCCCAAGCCAGACAAGGGGAGGGGGGCACAGCCTGGGAGGGGGGATGGTGTCGGAAGGCAGAGCTGGGGTCCCAATCCCGGGGAGCTGGATCCCGGAGAGTTGGGAGAAGAGTATTCGGATGGATGGCAGAGGGAAGGGGGAGGAACTTCCCCCCTTTGGAGCGAAGACGAAACAGAGGAACTGCCAGTGATAAGGTCGCTTAGCAACGGGGAGCCTGAGCCCTCCCTGGACATTCTCACGCCTCCCCCTCTTTCAGGCTCAGAGCAAGAGGGGAAAGAGGGAGGGCTGCTCACAGCCGAAAAGCGGGGAGGCAGTTTACCATCAGCCCCTCCCCTATCCCCCATCCTGGAATCGGAAACTTCAGAAGAGGAGGGGGTGATGCTTCCCCCCTCACCGCGCACACGCAGACAGCTGAAAAGACAGGAGAGAAGGGGGGGAAGGCGGGCAGTACCTGAGGGGCAGTTAAGGAGGAGCGAAAGATTGCGCGCCCGTTTGGCCCCTTCTTAAAGAACAGGCGGGAAGAAGTCCCTTGCTCTGTCAACTTTCTCCCAATGCCGCAGGACCTGTATCCCTGTATTGCTTCATGAGAAAACGCAGTCTTTGTTTGGACATTACCCTAATAAAACACGAATTAACTACAGCCGTTGGTCTGGTTCCTGAGTCACATCCTGGGCCTGACAGCTCCTGACCTGGGATGGCTCTGACCCTGCTTTGGGCTTGGCCCCTTTCTCGTTGTGGTGGACTCTGGACTCTGACTTTGGACTGTCCCCGGATGGTGCCCCTGTGCTGCCCTCACTTGTGTTTCTACTGGGGAGTCTCTTGCCTCTTGAGGAGCCCGGTGAGGACGATGGTAGATGGAGTCTGACAACATCTGGAGGGCACCACATTGGCTACCCCTGCTATAGATAATTCTGGGCTAGATGGTAGCTTCCTGTATAGGTTTCATTTCATGGAGCATAAGGCTATCAGTGGGTACTAGCCATGATGGCTTTGTTCTGCCTCCATAGTCAGAAACAGAGCTTGGAAAAGTTACTTTTTTTGAACTACAACTCCCATCAGCCCCAGCCAGCATGGCCACTGGATTCGGCTGATGGGAGTTGTAGTTCAAAAAAGCAGTGGTGGCATTAGGGCTGGTGTCCCCCGGTGCGGTAACTCCTTGGTGAGCCCCCAAATCTCTTGCTGAGTGCGTGTGCGCATGCACTCGCGCGCTCGCAAGGCCAGCCATCCATGCCCCTGGGAGGGCGCGGGCCAGAGGGTCACCCAGCCAGAGAAGCAGGCCTGGGAACGCCGGTACACCTCCCTCGTCCCGCCGATGCTGCTCCAGGTCTTGCCCGCCCACCTGCCTGCCTCCGAGGAGGAGTTGGCTGCTCCGACACCGACCTGGAGCGCTTCTCGGCTCCTTTCCCGGGCAACGGCGCGGGCGCCCTGCCCTGCGACGGGGCGGCTCTGGGTGTCACCCCCCTCATGGTGTCACCCGGGTGCGGTCCGCACCCCCCGCACTCCGCTAGTGACGCCACTGCAAAAAAGTAACTTTTCCAAGCTCTGGCTCAGAAGGGCATGCTTCTGAATACAGATTCCTGGAAACCGCAGGAGGGGAGAGGGCTCTTACACTCGGCTCCAGCTTTGTGGCTTCCCACAGGGATCTGGTTGGCCACTGTGAGAACAGGATGCTGGACTAGATGGGCCACTGACCTGATCCAGCAGGCCTTTATGTTCTTAGACAAAATCATGCCCTATTACTGCTATTGTCATAGCTCAGTATAGCAAATCTTCATAAATCTTGGCATCTTTTCTAATATGTCCAACAGCTGGCTGCAAGTGAAATTAGTTTCATATGTGAGCTACTGCAGAATTCCACAGGTATGGCCAGTTCCAGGACACGATGTCTCATGAATCCACTCGGTCTTGTGATTTGAGCCAGTAAGCAAAAGATGCCAGGTACACAACAGCTCCATCTCTCTGCTGCCCCTACTCAAGGGACTCTGTCTTTTAGAGGCTTCTCTGTGTTGGATAGAAAGCAACACAGGAAGCTGCCTTATACGGAGTCAGACCATTGGTCTACCTGGCTCAGTACTGTCTGCTCTGACCGGCAGCAGCTCTCCACGGTTTCAGGCAGGGTACATACCTAGCCTTATGTGAAGATAGTGGGGATTGAACCTGGGACCTTCTGCATGCAAGACAGGTCCTCTTGTCACTGAGCTATTTGCATTTCAAGCTCTTGGTATCCTCCTTGTGCCTGGTGCCACGTGTCCTTTTTCAGTGGGTGCTCTGACGTCACAGTTTATTGTGGACTTGGTGCTGCGTGCAAAGTTCGCACAGCATCTATCCACACAATGTCATCATCATTAAAATGCTGTCCCATATTTTTTGCCTCCATTTAATCCAGATCTAATATTTCCACAGAAAATCGGATAAGCTATATAGTTTACATCATCGAGTGCAAAAGACCAGGATGTCATATCCAATACGTAGGAAAGACCACAACTGACCTACGCACGCGCTTCAGGAACTACAAGTCAGCAATTTTGACAAAAAAAGTGGAGCAACCAGTTACAAAGCATTTTAACATCGAGGGTCACAGCCTGTTGGACTTTTCCATTACAGCGATGGAGATGCCAGCAGATCCAGCAGCACTGACCAAAAGGGAGAACTTTTGGATTTACTCTCTGGACACATTGGCACCACATGGCCTGAACCTGGAGGACAGTACCAGCATCACTTAGCTTCTGCAAATGAAGCCCCTCTGAGCATTCCATCCTCAAAGCTCTATAACTGCCACCTTGGTAACAGCATTTGTATGTTAGCAGCTGATGAAGGCGGAAGCTGAAACGTTTTGTTAATATAATAAAAACCTCTGTTTGGTGAATCACAATTATGTTCATATATATATATATATAAATCCAGATTAAATGGGGTGGGATGCCATTTTGATGGGGACAGCATCATATGGATGCTGCACAAAACTTGCATGCATGAGTATCACCAAGCCCACAATCAACTGCCACACGGAAGTGCTTCCTTGTCTAAACTCTCACGTTAATCTTTTACACGGTAATGATGGGGGTTTTTAAAGCAGATTTTCCAACGGCACAATTTCCCTATCAAACACACACACAAAGCGCAGTGAACACGAAGCGTGCTTTGCTGCTTGTGTACACTTTGTGTCAGCGGCGGCTTCTCCATAGGAGTCAGTAGATCTACAACACAGCAATGATTCATTTATGGATCTGCCTTAATTCAGGAATTAACAGGTGCAAAAGCAGGAATACTTTAAGGTATTTACAAGGATGCAATGAAATGGTACTTGCCTGAAGACAAAGGTGAAGAAGAGGAGGTTCTGGCCAAAAAGAAGGTATTTGGTATGGTTTAGGCAACTTGTTTTAAGTCTGGAAACTGAATGCAGTTTGTTGTTATGTGCCTTCAAGTTGATTACGACTTATGGCGACCCTATGAATCAGCGACCTCCAAGAGCATCTGTACATGCTGTCCCTAACATTGACTGTCATTTAAGTGTTAAATATAAATACATATGCCTAACACGTCTACCCCCTCAGCTGTTTTTTCCAGCTGCACATTGTCAGCTTTCCAACTGCACATTTTTTCCCAACTTCACATTTTGTGTCTAAGTGCACACGCTAAAAACAAACAAACCTGGGACAAAGCCCCACCCATAGGCCATTCTTTGCAATGTACCGCCTGCTATTGTTCCCAGAGCAGACTGGCAAAGCTTACACTATCTAATCTTCTTTTGTGGCACCAATCTACAAATTAGGAGCGTGTATTTTCAGTGTTCAGTGGGCGGAGGTGTTGTATGATTTTGTGAGGCGCCCTCCCAAGCAGTTAAGAAATTGGGAACTCAGCCATCATAGAGTCCTCCCACTTCCCTAACCTGGTGCCCTCCAGAAGTTTTGGGCTAACCCCAATATATTTTGGTACGCCTCTCCTGATCTGAACCAACTTAGATCTTCTTCTGGGGCCCTTCTCCAGGTCCCCAGGTTTGGAGGGTAATGACAAGGGAGAGGGCCTTTTCAGTTGTGGCTCTCCATCTGTGGAATACGCTCTGCAGTGAGGCCTGCCTGGTGCCTTCGCTGATATCTTTTCAGCGCCAGATAAAGGCTTACCTTTCCCCCCCAATCATTTAATAGACTGAGTGTGCTAGCGCAGTCCTTGAGTGGAGGGCTTGGAGGTGTTTCCAGATGTGCTGTGGATATGTCTGCAATTTTAAAAATACCATTCATGACATTTTCTGTTCCACGTCCCCCACCCCAGGCAATGCCGTTGGTTGTTCTGCCAATATAGCAGTGGCTTTTCTCAAGTCTCAGTGTAAATGTAGCGTATATATCTATTTATTTGTTACCTTTCTTCCGAGGAGCTCAAGGTGGCCTGTGTGATTCTCTTCCTCCCTGTTTTATCCTCACAACAACCCTGTGAGGTAGGTTAGGCTGAGACACTCTGACTGGCCCAAGGTCCCCAGTGAGTTGCATGGCCGAGCAGGGATTTGAACCCTGGTGTCCCAGGTCCTAGTCCGACACTCTAAGCACTACACCAGTAGTTCCCAAACGTTTTCCCCTAAGGACTACATGAAAATCGCTGATGTTCTTGGTGGACCACTTAATGATTTTCCCCTGTTGTTGTAGCAACTGTAATGCACTGTGCTAGATGCTGTATAATTTTCCATTCTCTGTTTCTTGCTTCAAAAACACAACGTAAGATATAAGAGAAGCAATAAAAATAGAATTAAAAATCAATATGAGTATTTAATGTGGGCAGGCTGTACCACCTTGATGATGCTTGCTGACCACTGGTGGAACCCCTTGTATTACAACACACTGTCTGGGCAAGCTGGGGCTGATGGGAGTTGTAGTCCAAAACATCTGGAGAGATGGGACCGGGTTGGAGAAGGCTGTGTGAGGAACAGAGCTGGGAAGTGTTCTTTGCCCCCTGCCTCAGACCCAGCTAAGCTGTTTCAAGTCTGGCCCAGGCTAATGCAATTTTGAATAGAGTTTCTCCCCTTCTTTTTTGGGGGGGGGGGATGGGCACGAAGGACGAATGCCAAAGCGCACTCATTCTTCCAGCTTGCAAACAAGTTTCACATCTCTGTGCCACTCGGTGCTAAATTACAAGGTGTGTGAGTGCTCATGTTGTGCAATTTCAAGGGACTGCCAGTTAATGCAAAAGCATTACTGCAGCCTGCCAAGCTGAGCTGCCCAGAGCAAAAGGCATGTTCTTAAGCTAATTTGGGTTTTACAAGGTACAGGGGTCTGGAGGCAACAGCTTGGGCAATAGAAAGATATAACAGATTCTGGTTTGACCACTCATTTGCTCTGTGGCTTGGAAAAATTAGTTGTTTAATTTACAACTTCCAAACTAAGGTGAGCGGCTAAGGCTAGGCTTCCACTTCTGTACTTACTTCTCTCTCTCTGACCTAATTTTTCAAGCTTGCTGAGCATAAAGGATTTTTTTCAAATTAAAAAAATGACAAGTGCTAACAAGCCTAGGCATGACAGTTCTGCCTTGTTTCTCCTTGCCTTGAGGTGTCCATCTGTAAAATGGGTATAAGGCCAACTCAGTGGATTTGATAAAATTAATTAAAGAGAATATCATCATCATCATCATTATTTATTAAATTTATATCCCACCCTTCCTCCCAAAGGAGTCCAGGGCGGCAAACAAACAAACATCTAAAAAGAAATCTGGCAAATTCCACAACAAACCAGTTGCAAGCCAGTGTGGTGTAATGGTTAGGGTGTTGGGCTATGCCCTGGCAGACAGGGGTTTGAACCTCCACTCAGCCACAAAACTCTCAGGGTGATCTTTCCAGTCACTGTCTTTCAGCCTAACCTACCTCACAGGGTTGTTGAGGGTAAAATGAGGAGGAAAGAACTATATACACCAGCTCGAGCTCCTTGGAGTAAAGGTGGGATAGAAATAGAAGAAACAAAATAAAAATATAATAAATAATAAAACCTCCCCCCCCACACACAAATCAGGAGTATAAGGAAATTGAGGGAAAGTCCTGCAGAATGTGGAAAACAACTGGCATCATCAAACAACATCAAAGGCTTCCATGCCTGTTTATTGAACATTCCTTTAAATTTGTTTGCGGGCCACATTCACTTGTACATTTATTCCAGTCTTATTCCGTTTTAAAGAATCCTGGCTTCCCCAAAGGATCCTGGGAAGTGTAGTTTGTGAAGGGTGCTGAGAGCTGTTAGGAGATCCCTCTTCCCCTCAGGGTGCTACAATTCCCAGAGTTCCCTGGGAAAAGGGACTGACTGTTAAAACTGTTAAACCACTCTAGGAACAGTAGCTCTGTCAGGGGACTAGACTTGCAGCCTTTCCCAACCAGTGTGCCTCCAGATGTTGTTGGACCACAATTCCCATCTTTCCTGACCATTGGCAATGCTGGCTGAGGCTGATGGGAGTTGTGGTCCAACAACATCTGGAGGCACACTGGTTGGGAAAGGCTGGACTAGAGGGTCTCCTTAAGAGCTCTCAACGCCCTTCACAAACTACAGTTCCCAGGAGTGTTTGGGGAAGCCATGACGGTTTAAAGAGGAGTAAGAGTGGAATAACTGCCTGGTGTGAACGAGCCAAGGATGTTGCCTCAAGCAAATGTTAACCCCACATATTTCCCCATCACTTTCGTTATGCAAAAAGTCAGATGGGGGGGCGGCTTCGTTCACAAGTGAGCTCCAAAGCCACTTGAATTGCGCAGCTGCATCCCACCCGAACGCAGCGACCGCGTGCAAGCGCCCGATCCCGTCCTCCAACTTCCCCGCGAACTTCGTGTCAACGAGTCACGATGGCTGCGCAAGAAAGAGGCTTTCTGGAAGGGGCTGCCGCCGTGAATAGGCCGTCGGCAACAGTCGACTTCCCCTCCCCTCGTAAAAAAAGATAAATCTGGATTAAATGGGGAGGGCCGGTATTTTGCGCAGCACAACATCTCGCGCGGACAACGGGGCACCCAAGTCACTACAAGCGTCCATCGGAAAGCAAGCGAGCGAGCAAGCAAGCACCCCCCCCTTCCGTCCTTTCCTTCCCCCTCGGTTGCACACGGCCGCGAGAACGCGCAGCTGCCCTCCCTCCCTCCTGCCGGGGCGCAAAGCAAGGCTCGTCCCGACGGCCCAATGATCCGCCCGGATCGCTCAACAGCGCGAAGCGTGCGGCCGTGGAGCTGCTTTGGTTTGGGGAGGGGGCGGAGCCGCAGGGAGAGTGACGTGTGCACGAGACGGGGGGGCGGAGCAGGGCCGCTTTGCACGCGATCCCCGTGGGGAATAAATAGCGGGTTGGCCGCAGCTACGGAGCCAAACTGCTAATCGCGCCTCGAAGTCCGTTTCCGCTGCCCGCAGAGCTCACGCCAAGGAGGAATGGATTCCCAGGACTGTCCCTGCGTTAGTGGTGAGGGAACGTGCCAGCCTTTCCCTTTCCTTCGCCTCTGGCATGGAAAGAGGCGCACCTGGATCACCTCCCCTGTTTCTCCTCATCTGCCTCAGTTTCCCTTCTTTCTTGCAAGGCACCGTGTCCCCACATTTACGTCCACGCCACGGGGAGCTCTGCTTTTGACTCGGGTCCTCTGTGTCCTTATCAACATGGGACCCTCTCCCCCCCCCCCTTTTCCAAACTCAAAGGCGCATCAAGTCTTTATCTTACGTTGCGAGGAGATTGGTCTCAGCTGCTCTCCTCTATGGGCAGGATGAATTTAGATCGGCTTTCATCAATCTGGTGCTCCCCAGATGGTTTGGACTATAATTCCCTATCGGCCGCTGGTGGGAGTTGTGGTCCAAAACCGCCTGGAGGGCGTCAGAGTGGAAAGGGCTGGTTCAGAGACAGCCCCAATGTGGAGAAGGTTTTCATCTTTGCCTCTGGTTGTTTTAGGATGTATCTATAGTCCATTCTCCAAACTATTTAAGCTTTCAAATTCCTTGAAGAAAGTTTGCGCTGTGTCTAATACCGTCCTGCCTCTTCCTCCTACAAGCTGCAGGTTAGGGGAAAGAGAAATTGATTTGCTTCCTAAATTCCTCTAGATTCCTGAGAGTTTATTTGCTGTGACAACAGAAATGTGCATAGGAGATGCTAAATTTGTAATGCTGGTGTCAAATTTATCTCCCATATGATTTTAATGGGATTCTCTCCCCCCCCCCTTCTTCTTGTAGGTGGTGCCTGCACCTGCGGCAACAACTGCCAGTGCAAAAACTGCAAATGCAAGTCGTGCAGAAAGAGTGAGTATGAAGGGTCGCTTTCCTATGTTCCTAGTATCCTGTTTCTGTGATCCTGAACATGTTGGGAGCAGCCTTTGTTTACAGTACAGGAGTGGTGACAACAGCTATCATCAGATGTGGCACATGGAACAGCTACTTAGCACAGAAGAAGGGTGGGATGAGGCTGGCCGTAACTTGCATGCTGTTTCAGAGAGTATAACCCTGTGTGTCTAATACATCTTAGCGAGTTGTTACTATGGGAGTGTAAAGCTCTAGCTGGAATTAGTTCAAGTTCTACCTGGAACTGCTACTGGATGTGTGGTAGCCACAGCACAGTTTGCAGGTTTTATTATTTATTGAGCAAGATTTATATACCACTTAATTAAAAAAAAAAAAATCTCTAAGTCAGCCTTTCCCAACCTTGGGTCCCCAGATGCTGTTGGACTACAGCTTCCATCAGCCTCAGACAGCATGGCCAATGATCAGGAATTATGGGAATTGTAGTCCAGCAACATCTGGGGACCCAAGGTTGGGAAAGGCTGCTCAAAGTGGTTTACATAATAAAATAGTTTAAAATGTTTTTTAAAAAATAGCAATAAAAACAGTAGTCATAATAAAAATTATCTAAATGTAGATGGCACCAACAGTTTTAAAAACAAATTTAAAAACTTCGTGTCTGGGTAGGCTTGCCTAAACAAAAAAGGGTTTTAGCAGGTGTCGAACAGTACAACGGAGGTGCCTGCCTAATATCACCAGGCAGGAAGTTCCAGAGATTAGGTGCTGCCATACTGTAAGACTGATTTCTTGCAAGTGCAAAACAAACATTTATTTATTAGTTGTAGTTACAGTCCACTCTTCACTGAGTGGCCCCAGGGCAGGGCACAAAAATGTCGCAGTTTTAAAAAGGTACAAAATATCATTAAAATCATACAATAAAACTTGGGAGCTGAGTTTCCACTAGAATAAAGAATTGGATGTAACTATACACTGACTCAGGGACTGCCTGTGAGGGATGCTAGGTTCAAAAAGGGGTACCTTAGCCAGCTTTTTGTCCATGTTATCTCTTCGCTGCCATTTCCAGGGATCCTTAGAGCTACCTTGTCTTTCAGTAATAGACTCTTATTTCAGCCATGAACCCCAAAAGTGGCCTTAAACAAGCCACTCTGGCCTCGGTCAGATGTCCTGCAGTATAGGAATAATAACGCCCTACCTACCTTACAAGAGCCAGTGTGGCATAGTGGTTAGAGTGTTGAACTACGACTTGGGAGACCAGGGTTCAAATCCCCACATAGCCATGAAGCTCACTGGGTGACTTCGGGCCAGTCACTGCCTCTCAGCCTCAGAGGGAAGCAATGGTAAACCCCCTCTGAATACCACTTACCATGAACACCCTATTCATAGGGTCGCCATAAGTTGGGATCGACTTGAAGGCAGTCCATTTCATTTTTCACCTACCTTACAGAGGGACTGCAAGAAGTTTATGTACGCTGAGTGCTTCACACTCTCTCCAGACTGCTCTGTAAAGGTCAAGGTGGCATTAGTAGCCCTGAGAGCAGGGGTAAAGAGAAAATGTGGGTACCAAGAGCTAGCTAGAATGCCCTCTGTGAATCTAGCATCCTTTGCACGCTTGTATTGCTTGTTTTTGCTTTGAGTCCACCTTTCTAAAAAAAATAAAGCAACCAATAAACAGATACTACTACAATTTATATTTCTCACGGAACCTAAAGCGGAGACGACCCGGCAGTGAGTGACTCCCTGTTGAAAAAGCATTGCCAACAGTTTGGAATGGAAAGGCTTTGCTGCCAAAACTAACGTGGGAATAGCAATAGCTGTCCCTGGTGGAGGCAGTGGGTGGAGGAGTGGATTCGGGACTGAGATAAAAATATATAACTCAATACTATCTAAAATGATCCGTCTCGCACCAACCCTGAGAGAGGGATCACTGCTGTTGCCGTCCTGTGTAGAGTTAACGGATGTGAGCCCAAGCTCTTGGAGTGAGTCCTTGCCCTAAGGCAGGACTTGAATCCAAGTCTACCAGATTCAACACGGTGGTCTTCTGCTGGGTCCTCTCCCTGATTGGTGTTTCTTCGTTCCCTCTCCAGGCTGCTGTTCCTGTTGTCCGGTGGGCTGCAGCAAGTGTGCCCAGGGCTGCATCTGCAAAGGGCCCCCTGCGAGCAAATGCAGCTGCTGCAAGTGAATCTTCTCAGGCTGTCTGAGCCCTGATCTGTATATTTGATTGCCAGCAAAAATGTAACCTTATTGTCCATTTATATATTTTCCTGTGCATTTTTTTGTAGCCTTTAGGTGTGAAAATAAGCTACCTGGAAAGTAACAAAAGTTATGCAGAAAGTAATAAAGCTGTTGTGTATGTAAGTAATATTTGAGAAGCTTGTTGGTGGTGTTTCTTCCTTTTCAGAGAGACCAGGGCTGTAGGCAGTGAGTCTCAAGGCTTTGATCGCCACTGTATGGTGGGTGCTAACCAGGAATCAGTTCCTGGATGTCTCTGCAAAAGGGCTAATTCAGGGGATTTTGGTGGTGGTGGTGTTGGAGCAGCAGCAGGGCCAGGAGGAGGTGAGGACTGGCCTGGGGCAGAATGTTTAGAAGAGGAGTTACCAAACTATGGTCTGTGGACCACCGGTGGTCCAAACATCATTCAGCTGGCCCGTTGCTTGGCTCCATCCACTTTTCATTTTGACCTCTAATTGCATTTGTGTTTCTGCTTTTATTTCCTAGATGTACCTTGTTGCAATTTGTGTTCTGCGGAATGCAACTTCTAATATAATAAAATATAATATAATAAAAGAAGCAACATAAATTATATGTTATAACAAACGTACAGCATCTGACACAGGGTTTTACAACAGGCAGGAAAATCATGAAGTGGTCTGCCAAGACTCAACAATTTTCAAGTGATCGGGGGGGGGGAAACGTTTGAGAACTGCTGGTTTAGAAGATGGTTCTCTGAATGGTTTTTCATGCTTTCCCAGCCTTGTTATACTAAGTCCTATGTAACATGGGGGGGGGGGGGCTGAGCTCCTCATCTAAGAAGAGGAGACAGATTTGCATAACGTTTCTATATGCTAATGCATATGTCTGATGCGAACCTTAGAAATAATTGCTATGATTTAAACTGGGTGTGGGGAGCCTATGGCCTTCCACATATTCCTGAACTATAGTTCCCATCATCCCTAGCCACTGGCCATGCAACCTAGGGCTGCTGGGAGTTGTGGCCCTCGAGATGATGCTGGGACTCCCAAGTTCCCTATAGCTGATCTAAACAGAAATACATCTCAACATAATGGAGAAAAAGGCAGCCAGATGAGCTGTGTGCCTGCCTGCTCAGTCTGCTGTCCAGGTCCTCATCGTTGCTGGGCAACTTCACGCTGGAACCAGCAGGTCTTCCTTCTTGCAGTTCTTTTCTCCTTGAGCCATTTAGCTCACATCCACACCATACATGCACTCCTTCCCCCAAAGAATCCTGGGAAGTCATTTGTTAAGGGTGCTGGGAATTGTAGCTCTTTGGGGGGAAGGAACTACAGTTCCCAGGATTCTTTGGGGGAAGCCAAGTGCTTTAAATGTATGATGTGGATGTGGCCTTGGACATGAGTGGCCTCTTCAAATAGGTGACTGTCTTCTGGTGGCCCTTCCAATAAAAGGCTGGCTGAGGTAAAACAGGATGCATGACCACCCTAGCGTGAAGATGTAAAGATGAAGAGTTGGAATATGCTTTCTTCATGCTTCCAGCCCACACAGAGGCCACCTGAAGGCAGTTGGAACGGTCCACTTAACTGCAGAGCAGTTGTGGTTTCCTTTGTGTCATAAAATGTATACCTCAGCTTGGAGCAGCTTGTTCCAGCTAGAACTGTAAGACCTAAAATATGAAACCTTTCTAGCAAAATAGCCATTTATGCAAAGCAAATGTGTATCTATGTATACTAGGGGTTGCAGACCTGTAGGTCTGCAGATATTATGGACTGCCAACAGCCCAGCCAGTACAGCTAATGGTCAGGGATTATCAGCAACATCTGATGTTGCTTAAGTGTTGCAATGTTATCGGAAGCTACCTTAGATTGGATTTGTTTGTCCATCTCACTCTGTATTGTCCATTCTGACTGGCAGCAGCTCTCCAGGGTAGGTGTGGGGAACCTTTGGCCCTCCCGATGCTGCTGAGCTACACCTTCCATCGCCCTTCGCCATTGGCTATGCTTCTGGAACTGAGGGGAGTTGTTGTTCAGCAACATCTGGAGAGCCAAAGGTTCCCCACACTTGCTCTGGAGGATCAGGCATAGCTCAAATACTCATCCTGCTAACTGGAGATACCAGGGATTGAACCTGGGACTTTCTGCACGCGAAGCAGGCACTCTGTCATTGGGCACCGGACCCTCTCCAGGGGTCTCTCCTGCAACAGATGGACATAGAATTCCTACGTTGCATTGGAATTTTGAGACAAATGGGAACATAATGTTGGGGATTAGGTTCATAATGCTTCATTCTTTTTTGGATCCCATACCCAGGGCCAAATGGGATATTATGACAAACCCATGCCCCCAATGACTTCTTGGGGACCTCTAGTGCAGGGCTTTCAGGATTTACAACAACTCTGAGATCTACAACCGAGAGCCAGGTGCAAAAGGCATTCACTTAGAATGAAAGAATTCTGCACCGAGGAAATTGTTTTGAGTATCAAAAGTGAACTCACAGTCATTCCAACCAAACATCCATTCCTTGTTAAACCTGCACCCCCACAACTTTCTTAATTTCAGATGTATAACTTGAAGGAGGAATAATTTTGATGTTAAAAAACAACTGAAAGCCAGAAACCCTTGCCAACTTATTTCTGATCACCCAGTCTAGGGGTTGTTTTGGGGCCAGTGGTGCATTGGGAGTGTTGTGGGCACCAGTCACAAAATGGCTGCCATGGTGGGGTGTGGCATAATAAAAGATGGCTGCCAAGGGGGCATGGAATTACACAAAATGGCTGCTGGGGTGTATAGCAGAAAACAAAATGGCTGCCACATCCAAAGAGCAGAAAGAAAGGAACACAAAATGGTGCAGGCATGCCCAACATCAGTGGGGGGGGGGGAAGCAGAGCTTGGAAAAGTTACTTTTTTTTTAACTACAACTCCCATCAGCCCAATCCAGTGGCCATGCTGGCTGGGGCTGATGGGAGTTGTAGTTCAAAAAAGTAATTTTTCCAGGCTCTGGAAAAGGCACCTACATCTGCTACCACCACACTTGCTCTGAGAGAAAAGCTCTTGGCTTCTCTCCCCAGTCCAGAATGGAAGGGAGGGTGGGTGCCTAATCCTGCCATCCAAAGAAATGTGGGCATGTTTAAGGGGGAGTAATGTAGGAGGGTCTGAGCCCGGCAAACAGGAACGGAGGAACGACAGCAAACAGTTTCTCGTGCATTGCAGATTTTTGAGAGGACATTTACTTTTGCGAGCACCCTAAGAGGTCCTGACAGGCACATAGTGGTGACCCCTGTGCTAAGCAGATGCCGACTGACTTGGCCAATCCAGCTCTACTGGCTCAGGAGCAAACCCACACAGCTCCATCAAAGGCATCTATGGGCAGCCCTGAAGCCAATCACACGGCTCTTTCCCGCCCAGTCATTGCTGGATGGGTGTGTAAATGGGGCCATTTGTCAGCATCGAATCTGGAAGGCTATCTGCCTCATTTCCAGATACCATCTCATTGTCACACCCGTGTCATACTTTAGCATGAATGAAAGAACACAGGCTGTGACTGTGGCGACATCAATAAAGAGGCAGGCGTTGGAGACAGGAGTGAATTCCGTTATCGATAGTCCCACTGGGTTCTATGGAGCAGAACAAATGGCCCATAGTAGTTCGGCCTGTTTCCCCTCTGCCCCAAGAAACTGATGTCACCAGGGGCAAGAGACAGGCTTAGCTGGTACACAAATGGTATCCTTGGCTACATACAAGGTTGTAAAGAGTGGCTGCTGGCGGCTCCATGTCAGTGAAGCAGTGGAATCTGCTCCAGGTCTTAGTCTGAACTTTCAAGGAGCTGTCCAAGGTGCTTCAGGGTGGTTTACACATCTGTATAGTTACAATAACAAAAATATATAATAAAATGTATACTAAGGATACTTTACTAGGCATTCATCCTGATTTGTTTGCACCACATCAGTGGGGAGGTTAGATGATGTCGGGTTTTTATTGAGTATTCCTTCTGATTTGTGTGGGGAAGTCATATGATGTTGCATCAAACCATTGTTATCACACGTTTCCCAGTGTATTTCCCCATGACTTTCCTTAATCTCAGAAAAGTCCAGTTCGGGACAGGGATGCAGTTTTGTTGTGCAAGAATGCCAAAGCAGCTTTAATTGTGCAACCTTTAATTTACCAGTATGTGACTGAAAACCACCCAAGGATAGCAACAGACAGGAACCACCCTAAGAATCAAGATTGGATTAAGAACATAAGAACATAAGAAGAGCCTGCTGGATCAGGCCAGTGGCCCATCTAGTCCAGCATCCTGTTCTCACAGAGGACAACCAGGGGAAGCCCACAAGCAGGACCCGAGTGCAAGAACACTCTCCCCTCCTGAGGCTTCCGGCAACTAGTTTTCAGAAGCATGCTGCCTCTGACTAGGGTGGCACAGCACAGCCATCATGGCTAGTAGCCATTGATAGCCCTGTCCATTTGGATTTTGAACAGTCCAATCAATTAGACAAAACTACTGTAGGAATCTTAAATTGCAGAAAGGCAAGCAGCGTCACTGGGCCAAAGGGGCTGGTTGAAAAGGAGCATCTTCAAACCATGTCTAAAACTCAGTAAGGAGGAAGTTAACTGTATCTCTGGACAGGGGTGGGGAACCTCAATCCCAAGGGCCAATTGCAGCCCTCCTGGTTTCCCCATCTGGCCCTCAAACTCTTACCAGACCACACCCCCTCTCCCTTGGCCACACCCATCCCTGGCCCTGCTTCACACGCCAAGTGTTTCTTCCTGGCCTGAACGCGTCCTTGAACTCTGATTATGCCTCTTACATGCTTGGATGGAGGATAGAAAAGTGTGTGTGCATGCGTGCGTGTGTGTGAGCTTGGAAAAGTTACTTTTTTGAACTACAACTCCCATCAGCCCCAGCCAGCATGGCAACTGGATTGGGCTGATGGGAGTTGTAGTTCAAAAAAGTAACTTTTCCAAGCTCTGTTGTGCGTGCGTAAACTAGCCTACTACACAACGATAGAATGTATATTTGTTGCTCCTCCCACTTTTGTCTCTGGCCCCACCCACCACTGGCATTTGGCCCTTGAAAAGTTGTCCAGAAAAGAATGTGGCCCTCAGGCTGAAAAGGGGGGGACCATTTCTATTGGAGCCACAACCAAGAATGCCTTGCCCCACCCACATACTA
Organism: Rhineura floridana; assembly: GCF_030035675.1. NCBI lineage: Eukaryota > Metazoa > Chordata > Lepidosauria > Squamata > Rhineuridae > Rhineura > Rhineura floridana. The sequence continues at coordinate 8,304,857 of NC_084492.1, read as the reverse complement.
TGCTTGTCAGTGGAATCCCACTTTTGTAGGTCTCACTTGCTTAAAATATTTATATAGTGGCTCATCATAATTTCAGTATAAAACTTAACAAAACTGCTAAAACACAGTACAAAAAAATCATTAAAACACCAGGGGGAAGCAGTAAACCAAGGGTGAAAGCACTAAGGACCTCAGTCAACCATCACTTCGGAGAATGCAAAGGCCACCTAAACAATAAAAGGACCCTAATAGCAAAAGGGTCCAGTGCTTGCATCTAAAAATGCATCCATTCACCATCATCCCATCAGGCATGACTCAAATCTCACATCCCTCTTTTTTAGAAAGGGATGGATCTAGCAATTTTGGTTCTCTCCATTTCTCATTTACCCAATCTTAAATTCAGTTCTCCGGATTTCCATCAGTTTGCGATTTTTTCCCAAGCCCTCAGGAAAAGTCATCAGCATTTTAGTGCATCCCTCCCCCTAATATACACATATTTGCAAATCGTATTTTCCCTAATATAACACACTTTTGTGTATTATTTTCACTAACACATGCATTTTTATAAACGTTATACCTCACTATATGCATTTCTGTGCATGTGTCTGGACAGCTGCATTGCAAAATTTGGTGAATTTCAAAGGATGGCTTGTTTTAGTTCACATATTGTTACGGAAAGTGCAAATTAGGTAGATTCACCTTTAAATGTGAACTGAAGTTCTTCCCCATCCCAGGCTGGCGGCGGGGGGGGGGGGAGTCAGGACATAGCAGCAGAACTGTCCGCCTCACTCTGCATTTTAAGAGGATGGACAATCATGCCGTTGGTGCTGAACTGGGGCTTGGGAACATTGCACTAAGGCCAAGATGGGGAACCTGCGGCTCTCCAGATATTGCTGAGCTCCAACTCCCATCACTCCAACTAGCATGGCAATAGTCAGGGATGATGGGAGTTAAAGTCTAGCAACACCTGGAGGGCCAGTTTCCCACTCCTGCCTTTAAGAAATGCAGTTGGTATGCCCTTTCCTGGATTGTGTGGGTAAGTTCTGATTTTGCTTTGGGCTCCTCCATGCTGATTCGCTTGCACAAAGCTTATGTGGAGGTTAGACTATGTCTGGCTTTTATTGAGGAATTGTTCTGGTTTGTTTCCAGGGAGATTACATGACATTCATCCCGAGTTGCTCATGCAGTGGTGGTGATGTGTCTTCTCATCAGTCATTTGTCACTTTCCTAGCTGCAAAAGGTCCATGAACAAAAAGTGGATTGGTTGTGCTAGGGCAACAGAGGCCTTTAATCCACTGACTTTTACAAACCCAAATTTCCAGGATGCGCGTCAGTAATCCCTTCTGCAAAATACTCACAGTCTGGAGGTGAACGTTGCTCTTTTAGCAAGCCACCTTATACCAAGTCAGACTAATAGTCTACCTAGCTCAGTTGCTGTCTGCCTTGATTGGCAGAGGCCCCCCTTCCTGGCTCCATAAAGATTTCTTGTCAAAGGTGACTCAGCAGCATAACTCGGAAAGGAAAGGATCGGATTTCCTATCCACCACCACCATCAAAACATTGGGAAATTAATGAACTAATCCCAGGAACATTGTGTCTTCTCTGGATCAGTCTGTGGCACAAATTCCAGCTACCAATTGTGCAATCAAATACACACAGCACATTTTTTAAAAAACAATCAAAACAGAGTTAGTGTTTGTGGGTCAATATTCACAGAATGAATGCTACTTGCAAGGCTCTTGTTTGCTTGGGTCTGAGAGAGAGACCCTTGCAACAACAACAACAAAGCCAATATTTGCTGGACTGTTTGTCATCATTTAACAGCATCGCATTCCCCCTTCCCCTGGAAGTGTTGCTGCAATCGTGGCAGAAAGACAGCCCACCTGAAACATGATTAATCATCCTTGTCATCCCGAAAATGATATTGCAGGACTGGAAAAGGTTCAGAAAAGGGCAACCAAAATGATCAAGGGGATGGAAAAACTCCCCTCTGAAAAAAGTTTGCATCATTTGGTACCAGGTTCAGTCCCAGGCTAAGTCACCTAGGGCTGGGAAGGACCCTGGCCTGAGATCTTGAAAAGCTGCTGCTGACCATTATTGAGCTAGAGGAACCAATGGCCTGACTCAGTATATGGCAGCTTCCTATGTTCCTACAATACATGGTAGGTTTTTTCTAAAAGAAGGCTATACATTTGACCCCTATGGATTTGCTCCTCTACTTCCCAGATGTAATTTGCATTGAAGTCCTACCTTTTCCGCTACAGAGGGATATGTTTTAGTTTAGAAGAAAAGATGAGTTGTGGCGGAAGGGGGTGTAAGATGCAGGTGCATGGTGTGGCGAGAGTGGACAGGGAGGTGTTTTTCTCCCTCTCAGTACTAAGACCCAGTGGGGACATCCGGCGTAGCTGAATGATGGAAGGTTCAGGACTCATACTTCTTCCCAGCACATGGTTAAACTCTGCAATTCGCTCCCACAAGACATAGTGATGGCCATCTTGGATGGCTTTAAAATTAGACAAATTTATGGAGGATAAGGCTATCAGTGGCTACTAGTCATAACTGCATGTTCTACCTCCACTGTCAAAGGCAGGATGCCTCTGAAGAGAATCACAAGCAGGGAGAGTGCTGCGGTGCTTAGCTCATGCTTGGGGTTTTTCCACAAACATCTGGTTGGCCACTGTGAGAACAGGATGCTGGATCAGACAGGCTGTTGGCCGATCCCGCAGGACTGCTGCTATATTCTTAATGAATGCACCTTTGCTTTAACAAACTGTGGGTTTCTCTTTCTGATCAATTCTCTAAGAGCAGGACAAGATGTCTCTCTTTAAAATTTATTTTAAATTTATTTAATATAATTTAAAATATTCCTCGACCATCCTTCATTGAGGTTCCACAGAGATGTATAAAAGTGTGCAAAAATAATTCACACAACATAAATTACATTACAAAAACACAACAAGCAACAATGGAAAAGGCAAGCTAAAAATATAAAAGCTAAGGAACAAAAACAGTTCTGATTACAAATCTAAAATACCTGGGCAAATGGGAAAGCATTAACCTGACTCTGAAATTTATTTATTTACCACCTTTCAAAAATAAAATTCTTCCCAAGGAGGTTCACAACTGTATCAAAATACAAAACTGTAAAATACCATGTAAAACTTGTTTATCATTTCTTAGTTAATCAGCTCCTTCATTATTTATCCAACATTATCAAAACTGTCAAACCCAGCAATAGTGAATCATAACACAACATAAGACAGCATTTCAACCATCAAATCCAGACAAATACCAGAACCACATTTGTGAGATAAGCTTTCATTGCCAACAGATTTACTTCATTGACTACCTAAAGTGGGCACAAAGTACATCAAGAAGAAAGTTTCAAATTACCTTCAGGTATAGCCCAGTGGGGAGGAGAGCCTGGCTGGGAGTCCAGAGTCTGTGAATTCAAATCCCCACTCATGTCTCCTGGGTGTCAAGGACCAGCTAAAGATCATTCCCACAATGAGTGGCTCAGGGGTTACATGCCCTGCCACCTGTGCAGCCGTGGGCAAGCTGCATAGTCCCAAGGAGCCCAGCTGTCCCCCAGCTGGCAGTAACGGACAAGGAAGGGGCTGGCTTGTGCAGCTGTGGCAAGCTGAGCAGGCCCTAGCCAGCTGGGGAGGACTAGCCTCAGAGGGAGGCAATGGTAAACCCCCTCTTGATACCGCTTAACATGAAAACCCTATTCATAGGGTAGCCATAAGTCAGGATTGACTTGAAGGCAGTCCATTTTTTTAAATAGTGTAACAGCTGTAAATATATTATATGAGCTCTCAAGATCTACTCAAATAATGCCATGTTGATGCCAGATGTGTCTCCTTAGGGATGGCGTTTCAAATTCAGGGGCCATACAGAGAAGACCACAGAAAAGTAATGTCAAAGGAAGGCTGGGTATTTGTAGCAGAGAATCATTGTGGGACAGAGATGGAGTGTTTAACTTTTCCTGTCCTTGCAGATTCACCCCTGCAAATGTTACACACACATACTCACACAGAGAGGTGGCTGATGCCCATTGGGACTGGAAGGGTGGAAGGCAGAGAGGCCAAGCAGAGCCACTGACTAGCAGCGCCAGCCAATGCCACTTTTGTTCCCCTCCTCCCTGCTGAGTTCTACAAAGGCAACACTGAGGCTGAGGAAGAGGAGCCGAAAGCCACAAGTGCCCACTTGAGTGCTTTGATCTGTAGAACTGGCACTGCATAATACTCCTTCTGCTCTTGTAAGAAATCGCTCTTTTACCGTGGCTGCACGTACTCTTTGGAACTCCCTGCTTACTGACATCAGGCGGGCGCCTCCGCAGTATTCTTTTCGGTGACTGCTTACTTTCTTTTTTTTGCTTAGGCAAGTCTGTCCAAACATATAGATGCTGATGTTTTAATCGTTTTAGTCTGTTAAGAACATAAGAAGAGCCTGCTGGATCAGGCCAGTGGCCCATCTAGTCCAGCATCCTGTTCTCACAGTGGCCAACCAGGTGCCTGGGGGAAGCCCGCAAGCAGGACCTGAGTGCAAGAACACTCTCCCCTCCTGAGGCTTCTGGCAACTGGTTTTCAGAAGCATACTGCCTCTGACTAGGGTGGCAGAACACAGCCATCATGGCTAGTAGCCATTGATAGCCCTGTCCTCCATGAATTTGTCTAATCTTCTTTTAAAGCCATCCAAGCTGGTGGCCATTACTGTGTCTTGTGGGAGCAAATTCCATAGTTTCACTATGCAATGCGTAAAGAAGTACTTCCTTTTGTCTGTCCTGAATCTTCCAACATTCAGCTTCTTTGCATGTCCACGAGTTCTAGTATTATGTTGCAGCCGTGGTATTATGTTGCTATTGTAATTGTTTTAAAAATGTTTTTATTTATTTGTTCTTATTTTATCGATAATTTAAATGTTTTTATGTAAACCCCTTAAAGCTTTTTTTTACAATCAAGTGGTATATGAATTTGGTTAAATGAATAAATAAATAAGCACCAACATTTATTAATATGATTCAGACATGGCAAAGCACAACATATACCTTGAGAGCAAAACTATTAGTAGTAGGCCCCAGTTCAGAGACGTGTATAACACTATGAATTAAATAGTTTAGCAATGCAGATGTATTGAAAATGTTAAGTTTGTTTATTTTCACTTGGGTTTGTGAATAGTGTTATTTCTAATATACGTAAGTACTATCTGATAAATTTCCTTCATTTCTTTTCACACTTTCTCACCCTAAGTTGAACCAAAGTCACTTAAGAACTTGTTTAAAGAAAATAGTAACATTTGGTTTGTAAGAAGATTTAAGAAGCCCCCCCCCCCAACATGCACCTCGGTTCGGGCCCAGTGTCAGCTCTCCGCTGCTGGGGTGAAAGGCCTGAAGCCCTCCTCCTGAAAGCGTCACTAGCTAGTTGTGTCTATGGCAACAACACATCCATTCTTGACTAACTCTTTAGACATGTAGATAAGGCACTTAACAAGTCAGGCTAGGACCATTAACTTAACAAAGAAACTGATTTTAACCACTTCAGCAGTTCCTTCTACTACAAATTCCCATCTTACATATACCAAGGGACTCACAGACATCATCCAACTCCCCCTCCACATTCCTATAACCAGAAGTGTAGTCATCTGGGGTCATGGGGGGTGTCATAGGCCTGTTACTTTTTTGGGGAGCAAGCCAATCAGCATGAAAGGGGAGTGTGTTAGCCACTGAAAAGTCTTCCCACTTGGCTAAGCACATGGTTCCTTGTGCTGATTGGAGCCAATCAGAGTGAAAGGTGAGTCAGTCACTGAGAAGGCTCTTCTCAGTAGCTAACACATGCCTCACCTTTCATGCTGATTGGCTCCTAGGGTAAGTGAGTTCATGGCAAAGTACCTTGGTCTCCTAAATCCAAGTCCCACACTTGCCTTCATTTCAGAATTCTTAAAATCAAAAATTTTCTGGCAACATTTATCCCCCAAAGAAAGAGAGATTGAGAAGAGCAGGGGTTCTGTAATTCTCTAATTGCAAAACAGACAGTGAATCCTGAGGGCATGGCTCAGGCAGGGGCGCATGGTGCGACTCTCATGAAGGGACCCTGCACTTCCGAATTTGCCACTACACTACTGCCTATAACACTATTCTATCATTCTGATATAATGATAGCTTCATCTCTCGTTTCACTCACTAGAAACCACTTTTGATGTAATGTAAACCCTATAGGGCATCTAGGAGAGTTGAATCTAATTGTCTATTACCTCCTCCCATACTCCACCTTAAGACGATGACTAAATACAGACTCTGTGACTTCAACATTACTCACTTTTATCTGACATCTCCCTGATGAAAGAGTTGAATTCTATGGGATGCTAATACGATACAATATATAAGAAATAAAAGAAGAATGAAAATCATAAGAGCATCTAATGGCAGATTACAATTGCGACGACTGGCAGAAAAATCATTCCGTGGTCCACCAAGACCCTTGGCAATTTTCAAGTGAGCCACGGGAAAAAATAAGTTTGGGAACCACTGCTCTAGTGCAGCAAATGTGCTTCAAAACAACAACTCTTTGTGGTTATGAAGGGAAATGTACTGAAAAGTGAGATGGATTAATGGGAAGACAACCGACAAGCCAATCAGGAATGAACTGTCATACAACCTCACTTCAAACACATCTGAATAAATGCTTGATACAGACCAAAGTCTAACCTCCCTATAAGCCAGTGAGTGGCTCTTGAACTTTTCTGGGTCACAGACCATTTTGATAATCTGATTAAACCTATGGACCCTTCTCCAGAATAGTGCACTTAAACACATACACACACAGTTTTGCATACAATTCATTTTATTGTACTGGAAATTGGTTATTTCCGTGCCTGGTTCAAGGATCCCCTTAAGCCCACTCATGGACCCCCCAACGATGCTGACAAAGAGGAGGGCGACGAGGATGACCAGGGGACTGGAAACAAAGCCCTATGAGGAGAGACTGAAAGAACTGGGCATGTTTGGCTTTGAGAAGAGTGGGGGGAGATATGATAGCATTCTTCAAGTACTTGAAAGGTTGCCACACAGAGGAGGGCCAGGATCTCTTCTCAATCGTCCCAGAGTGCAGGACACGGAATAATGGGCTCAAGTTGCAAGAAGCCAGATTTCAGCTGAACATCAGGAAAAAATTGTTAGAGCGGTACGACAGTGGAACCAATGACCTAGGGAGGTGGTGGGCTCTCCAGCACTAGAGGCATTCAAGAGGCAGCTGGACAGCCACCTGTCAGAGACACTTTTAAGTTGTGCTGTGCAGCGGGTTGGACTCAATGGCCTTATAGGTCCCTTCCAACCACAATTCTGTGATTCTGTGACCGCAGGTTAAAAAACCCCGCTATAAGCTTTGCGCAAGCAAATCAGAATGAACGCTCGGGTAACAGGTTGTCTGGAAGAGCCCAAAGATCCTACCCCAACATGACTGTGTTGTTGTTTTTTCTTATGGGCCAAAACGGTTGTCTTTTACTTCTTGCATTTGTCTGGTCACTGGTCACATCCACACCGTACACCAAACGCATACTTATACCACTTTAACAGTCAAGGCTTTCCCCAAAGAATCCTAGGAATTGTAGTTTTTTAAAGGATGCTGAGAGTGGTTAGGTGGTGTAAGTATTTTCCAAAGCATGGTATGGATGTGGCCACTCAGTTCCTACAGAGATCAAGTCTGATGGAATAAAATCGGCAACTGAATTCCAGCATTGCAGCTTCACACTGCAGACTCCCTGGGATTCTGTGGGGCCTGTCTAGTCCCTAAATGGGCATAGAAACCCAATCATCGTTTATTTATTAATTTTATTATTTGATTTACATCCCACCCTTCCTCCCAGCAGGAGCCCAGCAGGGCACAGTTCTCAGGAACTGCCTTCTCTTTACTTCGCTGTCCCTTGTCACACGATGGCTGACTCACCCTTGAGTCAGCATTTCATGTTTCCCCAGATAAATCTCATGCGCGGCACCCAGGAGGCATTTGCACACGGCGCTCAGTTCCACGCCCAGGCAGACTGTTTGTATTGCCATGCGCCGGGGGAAGGACTTTTGAGCTTGCACGCAGCCCAGGAGACCTGGCAAAAGGAGAAGCGCCCACTTTGAAAGGGAGAAGAGGGATTTGCACACAACCTTGAGTGCTGTAGTGCGTGTGTGAGAAACACAATTAGGTAATGGCATTCCGTGGGATGGCAGCAAGTGAACGGCACGCCATGTGTTTGCGCATGGCAGCTGTACATAACTCAGTGTACTTTGTTAAAAGAGTTCAGCGGCAGAAGCCAGTCCCCCCCCCCAAAAAAAGTATTCCCAGTCTTTCTTTGCGTGGATGGTGGGAAAGCATTGACCGCGCTCTAGAATGATTATGTTATTTGCCCTCACAACAGCAACCCTTACTGTGCCCAGTGGCGCCAGAGAGGGGGCACAGAGAGAAGGGAGGGCGAGGAAACGACCTCGCAGGGAGTCTCACTCCCCCCCTTGCAAAACCTGGCAAAGTAGCCTCAGGCGATCGAGATTTGCACGCGGACCCGGCGGCTGGATTGTGCAACGCCTCAGGGAAAACGAGCGCGGGCGGGAGATTGCTTCTATTTTTTGCACGCGGTTCTGTGCTGAGCCTCGACGACGGCGCCGATATGAAGGTGCGTGCAAAGCGGACTGCGGGAGAAGTCGCCTTCCTTTGCACACGGCGCTGGGCGGGTTTCTTTTTTGCACCCCTCGCCGGCTTGGCCTGCCCCGAGGCGGCCCGTGCGCAGGCAAGGGGCGGGCGTTTTGCACTCGCCTCGCCTCGCCTGCCTATAATAAGCCGGCAGAGGCAGCCCTCGAGCTACAGGTTTGCTCTCGTCTCGCTGCGTGTCTTGATCGCTACTGGAAGCCTTGCTGCAACCGCGATGGATCCTCAGGATTGCACCTGCGCCACTGGTGAGTAGGCATGCATCTCTGCCTTGTGGTGGTTCTGCCACTTTGGAAAGAGCTATACAGAGCTGTGGATATAGCGACGGGAGCGTTTGCTTTGAAAGAGGGCTAGCCCCATTCGTGGAGGGTTGAGGCTATCCATGGCTATCTACTAGCCGTGACGGCTATGCGCTGACGCCACGTCGGCTTCAGAATCGCGAGTGGAGAGAGTGCTGTGGCGCTCAGGACTTGCTTGCGGGGGCTCCCCAGAAGGATCTGGTTGGCCACTGCGAGAACCGGACATTGGGCTGGGTGGCCCGCTGGCCTGAGCCAGCTCTAGGACTCTCTTGATGGTCTTAGAGGGCTAACCCCTGGGTCTCTTTTGGTAGAGTTGGGGAAAGACCTTTGTCTGCAACCCCGTGGAGCCGCTACCAGTCAGCGTGGGGGAGTTAGAAAAGCCTTCCCCAACGTGGTGCTCTCCGTGGGCAAGGGCCATAGCTCAGTGGTCAACATCTGCTTAGCGGAGGGAGGGTTCCAGGTTCAATTCCCGGTGTCTCCGGGTAGGGCTGGAAAAGTTCTCCGCCTGAAATCCTGCAGAGCTGCCAGTCAGTGTAGACAGTACTGCGCTAGACGGGCTAGTGGTCTGATTCCGTGTAAGGCAGTGCCTCAGATGTTTTGGACCACACCTCCCATAATTTGGGCCAGGCAGGCTGGGCCTGATGGGGGCTGGAATCAGTTCAGCAACATCTGGAGGCTAGCAGGCAGGGGAAGGCTGAACTGGTGGTGCCGAGGGTCTGTCTAGGGACAGTGGGGCTGTGACGGCAGGCTTGGGGTACAGAAGTTCAGCCACCACCCCCTTAGTAGAAGAGTTCCCAAACGCAGCAGTGCTGGCTTACCACACATGGCATTTTAAAATGAGTGGGAGGCTGAGAGACCATGAAATCTAACATTAGGTAAGGACATCACTGTCTGGAGAGAAGGGGTCATCCTGTACTTGCTCATTTTGCATTTTTTATAAATTGCAGGACTTTTTAAGGCTGCAGTTCTCCCTGTGGTTCACTATACAAAAGACTGACTTCTCAGTGAATCTGTTTGGGATTGTGGCAGGGCACCGGTTCCTATGGGGAATATATCTTGCAACAGTCCTTCAAAGCTAACTTTGCTGGCTCTAACCTGTAATCTGCATGCAGGATGCTGCATGAGTGTTTCTTTGAGCAGAGCTGCTTTTTCTCTGTCCAGCTTCCTTAGGGCATGCACGTCTTAACAGTTCTTCAAATGCTCCCCTGCATTATGGTGCTTTGCCAGAACTTCAAATGCTCTTCCTCTTTGAAAGGTCAAGGATGCAGTTCACTAGTCACTTCTGTACTTGAATTTTACTGCTATGGTGGAAATACGCATAGCTGAACTCTTTGTAGGAATCTGTGGTCCAGGAGATTCTTGCTTACTGTTGTCCAAAAGGGTTCAGCAGTTTAGTAGAGAATAAGATACTTAATTATCTAACCTTGTCTAAAAATAAGGGACCTCTGTTCAGATTCTCAGAACTACCAACTTTTAATAAAATTATACAAATTCCCCTTCAGTCTTTGTGCAATTTAGAATAGGCTCTAGCAATTTTAATTTAATTCAGTGAGGTGTATATTTTCTTTCTCTTTCAGGGGGCTCTTGTTCCTGTGCTGGTTCCTGCAAATGCAAAAATTGCAAATGTACTTCTTGCAAAAAAAGTGAGTATTACTTTGTAAACCCATGAAAAGGGGGTTAGGGAATACAATGAAAAGACAAAGGTCTTGTATCAAAAGGAGCAGGTTAAAATGTAGAAGCTAAAAGTTTTGCAGGTGAACGCACACCATGCATTTAAAGCACAGGGCTTCCCCCAAAGAATCCTAGGAACTATAGCTTAAGGGTGCTGGGAATTGTGGCTCTGTGAGGGGTAAACTACAGTTCCCAGGATTCTTTGGGGGAAGCCATGTGTTTTAAATGTAAGGTGTGGATGTTGATCTGCCACAGGAGCTTGCAATGTAATCCTAAACATTTATCCTCAAGTGTGATTCCCACTGAACTATCTGGGATTTGATTCTGACTAAATATGCATAGGCTTGGGCAGAATGGATGTTCTTGCAAGTAGCCTTAAGCTGATTTTTCAACACATGTGCTTAATAGGGATGAAACCTTTTCTTATTCTTCAACAAAATCATGAAAAGTTTATCTCTTGAGATCCATCCAGAATATAATAAAATGTCCATAATTTGAATGTGTCTTTCTCAGACACCCAATACAAATCAGACAAATCACAAGAAACAAAAGTTCCCCTCTTGGAAACATGCAAATTCTGTGGCGAATGACTTCTCCAAGCAAGGAGGCATAAAAGCTTTTGTAAACTAGAACTGCTTTTCCTCCTAGACTGTTGATATGCAAATGACTTGCATATTCTGGGCTTGTAGCTATATCTGCCAGGCTGTTACATCCCTATGCATGTGGACAGCATCTTAACCACTTACTTTTCTTGTTATTCTGAGAGACTGTGACTAGCCCAAGGTCACCTAGTGGCCATTGTACCTGAGCAGGGATGCTACCTCCTAATTCCAGGTCCTAATCCAGCACTCTTAACCCCACTACACCACACTGGTTCTTACAGAGCATTCCAACTCAGGGGAAGCCAGCATAAGTTGTGCTGGAGCAAGAGAAGCCGGCATAAAGTTCTACCACATCCAATTGCTGTTCAGGAGCCTCTGGGATGGCTGGATGCTGGCTCAGCCTGGAGCTGCACATAGGGACCAGAAAGTAAAAGCCTGCTCTTCCAAATACCCCTACCAGGGAGTAAGCCCTCTCCATTGACTTCTGGTGTGTTTATTTTCTTACACCAACCTTTTTCCTGGTGTAACTTTTGCCTGAACTGGGACCTGCAGAAGTGCCTTGGATTTGTCCTAAGTCACCTCGCCTTAACCTCTCCCCTGACATGCCCTCTTTTGGGGCCTTAACGCTGGTTCCACTTGTACCAGTCTCAGCACAGCCAGCTGGGTCCTGGCTTAGCCAGATTGAAGGATTTACACCATTGTAGCCCGGCTGAGCCAGGACCTAGCCAGATCAGCTGGAGATCTGCTGCATCCAACTCCCCTGAGCCAGGTGTAAATACGAGTTGGATTGTGCCCTTAGTTGCTAAATTAAATTACTTCAAAGGTCATTGATTTCTTCAACACTCTAATGTTTTTTTCTACCTTCTTTCAGGCTGCTGCTCCTGTTGCCCGGCTGGCTGCAACAACTGCGCCAAGGGCTGTGTCTGCAAAGAGCCGTTGTCGAATAAATGCAGCTGCTGCGGCTAAAAATGCCGTTTTCTTTTCTTGGTGTAAATAGTCTATGATTTAAAAAAAGACAATTTTCATATTCTGTAACTGATTTTTCATGCAGATAAAAAAGAAAAATGTTATCTTCAGAAAAATAAAGTTTTTTTTAATTTGACAATGTTTCACTGTGCAAGCTGGGTGTGATCTGTATCGCCACCTTAAGGGCTAATAACAAAACCCCACAGACTTTTGAACCACTTGAAATGAGTTGACTAACATGAACTTTCTATAGTTAAACCACCACATTGTATTAGTACTACTAAGTTGGCTTTTTCAGCAACCAAAAAACCCTTATTGGATTAAACTAGAATGATAAAACTTCCCCAGATTGTAAAATAGTCCACTCTCTAAACTGAGGGTTAGAACAAGTTTGTAGTAGAGCTGTATGAGGGGAGGGAGGGATGCTTTTCTAGACTATGTACTAAGAAACCAAGACCAGAAGACTTGGATGAATAAAAATAAATAGTCTTGACTCTAGCAGGCATGCCTTCTCCCCATTCCCTCTGAACAGTTCCATGGGTGGCATTCTGTCTTTTGGAACTCTCTTAAGCCTGCTGCCACCACTGTCTGCATTCTGAGCCTTAGGGCTGCTTTCAGCCTATTTTGGGTTGCCGATTGACCGGGGAAAACCAGCCCATGGCTTACTGACATCTGCTCAGCAAGCAGGTGAAATTCTTAGCATTGGGTGGGAGGGGAACTGCACAACTGCTTGGAGGAGCTCCTCATGGGGAAATCTGTTCCTGCAGGGTGCTGTAGATGGGTGTATGGATATACATTTCCTTGCACTCCCCAGAGATGTGGCCGGAGAATGCAATTGTACCCAACCTCGCTCCGTGGAACAGCAAATGTATGAGCCGCATCAGCATAAAAAAGGTTTTCAAGAGATGCCTGAAAGTCAGTAGGATGCCTGCTAAGGCTTTGCTGGAAAAGTATTTCCCAGCATGGGACTGGTAATACTAAAAGCCTGATTTCCAGTTGAAGCCAGTCAGGTCCCTGTAATCTAGGAGGACTAAGCGCTCCTCTGGATGATCTTCGTGATTGATGTGGGATATATCAGTGACTGGGAGACTGTCTCTGACAAGGTCCACAACAATTTTTAAGCCATTTTTATTTTCTTACATTTACATCCCATCTTTCATCAAGGAACCCAAGGTGGCATATATGTAGTTCCTAGGTGGTCTCTCACCAAGGCGCTAACCAGACTTGCTTAGCTTCAGCAAGGTGGCGGCCTCATGTGCCTTCCGACTGTACCCAAATCTCCAGGAGAGTGTCCTTTACACTATGATACAGACTTGCATCCCGTCCTGTGCTTTGAGAGCAAAATGGTGTTAAATGTGTGGGCCCATGCAAATAATCGCTTAGGGTGATTTAAATTGGGATAAAACGGTGTTCTGTAGATGTATTAAAATGTTCTTCACTTCCCTCATTGCTGCTCTTTCTATCAGATTTGGATCCCCTGTGGCTGCTTTTCAGTATTAAATTTAAAATGTTGAGAGCCACTCACAGATCTGCAGAGGTTGCTGACTTTTCTGGCCTGTGAACACATTTGTAAACTGTCGAGCACCACACATACCACAACCAAACACATACACAGAGGCCTATTGAGGGCAATAAAATTTTATTTATTTCATTCCATTTCTATACCGCCCTTAGCCAATGGCTCTCTGGGCGGTTCACAGCAAAGAATAAAATACAATACAGTAAAAATAAAAATCAGATAAAATCACTAAAAACATACAACTTGAGCATTTAACCACTTGGAATAAAATTAACTTGACAATAAACATAAGCATTAAAATGCCTGGGAGAATAAAAAGGTTTTAACCTGGCGCTGAAAAGATAGAAGAGAAGGCGCCAGGCGCACCTCATCGAAAAGACTCTTCCATAATTCTGCTTTCAAGCCTAATTTCAGTGGGGGAGAGGTAGTGAGAGGATCCTTTGGGCACCAGGGAAGCCCTCTGTGGGCACTTGGGTGCCTATGGCTGCCACGTTGGTGACTCCTGTTCATAACATGTACTTTGGGCTTCTTTAAGGCCTAGTTCTCACTCAGGTGGTAAACCTGCGCTTTGACTGTAATACCTCAGGAATATCCCTTTTATATAGAAAAGTAGAATGTTAGGGAGGAGACTAGAATCCTCCTTTCAGGTACACTAATTTTCTGGGTGCAGGGATTTATTATTTTACTGGAGCATTTTATGATGTAGTTAGCAGGGCTGTGGAGTCGGTACGCCAGACCTTCGACTCCGACTCCTCTATTCTTCTACTGTCTGACTCTGACTCCTTCATAAATGGCAAGTGTATATTAACTAGTAATAACAAATTTACTGTAGTAAAATGGTAGCACAAGGCATTTCATCACCACCACTTGCATCCAGAGCTTGGAAAAGTTACTTTTTTAAACTACAACTCCCATCAGCTCCAGGGATTGGGCTCTGGATTCACGTGATGGTGATGAAATGCCTTGTGCTACCATTTTACTACAGTAAATTTGTTATTACTAGTTAATATACATTTGCCATTTATGAAGAAGTCGGAGTCGGTACATTTCTACTGACTCCGACTCCACCCAAAATTGTTCCCAACTCAGACTCCACGACTCCGACTCCACAGCCCTGGTAGTTAGCCCTTACCTTCAGCCTGAGGTAGCATATTTTTAAATTTATTTATTACATTTATATCCCACCTTTCCTCCAAGGCGCTCATGGTGGTGTACGTGGTTTTCCCAGCACCATTTTATCCTCACAGAAACCCTGTGAGGTAGGCTAGGCTGAGAGACTGTAACTGGCCCAAGGTCACCCAGTGAGCTTCATGGCTGAGAGGGGATTCAATTCTGGTCACCCAGGTCATAGCCCAACACCTTAGCTATTACAGTCCAGACACAGGTTTAACCCCGCAGTGAAGGCTAGGCTTAGGCATAGTGAGCTGAGACTGGTGGCTCCTATGTCAGTGGGGCAGTGATTCTGCTCCTAGTTTTAGTCCAAACTTTGAAGGAGCACCTTGGGCAGCTCCTTGAAAGGTGGACTAAAACCTAGAGCGGTCCTGAAACCCTGGAAAGCTGCCGCCAGTCAGTGTAGACCATACTAGGTGGACTAATGGCTTGAATAATCATAAGGCGGCTTCTTATGCTTCCTAAAATGAGAAACAGAGAAATCGAAATGGACAGATTTGCCCATCCCTAGTCCCAAATGAGTTTCAGCAACACCTGAGAGAGGGAAGCCTCAGAAGTCGGCACCTGTTCTCAGGAGAACAAGTGGAAATCAGCCAGAAGAATGTAGGATGGGTCTGTCTTTGTGCCAAAAGCTCCACCAGCGAGGAAACCTGTTTTAGAAGAAGGATTAAAACTGAGCTTACCGGCCTCCAGGAAGAGCCTCAGGGGACTGGGAAGGAATCGGGTGGAGACAGTTAGGCTGGAAGAAAGGGAGACAGACAAGGCTTCCCTTGGGGGCAAAGATGGTCCTCAGGGAACCAGCCTTGTGCAGATTAAAAGATTAGAACGACCCGTTCATTTCACTCCTGTGTAGTGCCTAATATATTTTAGGCACTTGCTAAAATTAATAAAGGGTAACATTGATAGAAGCACCTGCTTCGTGTGGGATTGGACCAGGAGGACCGAAACCGACCTCACGACTAGGGTGTGGAACAAAAGCTAAAATTGAGATCTTTTCCATATTGGGAGGGGGAGAATGTGGCCCACAACTTTTGTTCCCTACCTGTGCCCGGCCCTTCCTCCAACGCAGACAGGGGAGTGGTTCAGAGCCCAATCTGGTGTATGAGTCAGGTTTATTCAGAAGAAAATACTCGCAAGCAAGTGCGGAGTTGAGTTTTCAGCACCTATTAAAGGCCTTTTTTCAACAAGCCTTTTAAGTGAAGATTTGTATCCCAGTCTGAATCTGTATTGGATTTGAAATTTGCTTTGGGAAGCAATTAAAAAATGAAATGAATCAACAACCATATATATTGTTATAGGACTGGGAGGTTGGTTTGGATGATGTCTTTGGGTCCCCTCCAAGCCTATAATTCTGTATCTGAAAGCCTGGGATCTACAGTGGAAGGAATCTGCTGAACTGATCAAACTGGTCTCTTTGTTCAAGTAATGGGTCTGGCCATATCTGTCAAGTACCTGGTTTACATGTCTAAAGAATTTGTCAAGAACAGATCTGTTGCCATAGGAACAACTGGCTGATGATGCTCTTTCAGGGAGAGGGTAGCCCCCTACCCCATTGAGGGGACAGGAGGTGGCCTGTGTGCTTTAGTCTGGTCTGGAGCTGCAAAGAGAGGCTTGACTGCTCTTGTGCTGAACACCAAGGTATGGATTTGGGGACTGCCCTAGAAACCTAATGGGGAAGCAGGATCTGTTGGACCATTAATGCTGTGAGCCCCTCCATCTTATGCTCAGGTTCTGTTGTTGTTGTTATGTGCCTCCAAGTCAACTGTGACTTATGGCGACCTTATGAATCAGCGACCTCCAAGAGCATCTGTCATGAACCATCCTGTTCAGATCTTGTAAGTTCAGGTCTGTGGCTTCCTTTATGGAATCAATCCATCTCTTGTTTGGACTTCCTCTTTTTCTACTTCCTTCTGTTTTTCCCAGCATTATCTTTTCTAATGAATCATGTCTTCTCATTATATGTCCAAAGTATGATAACCTCAGTTTCATCCTTTTAGCTTCTAGTGATAGTTCTGGTTTAATTTGTTCTAACACCCAATTATTGGTCTTTCTCGCAGTCCATGGTATCCGCAAAGCTCTCCTCCAACACCACATTTCAAATGAGTTGTTTTTTCTTTTATCCGCTTTTTTCACTGTCCAACTTTCACATCCATACATAGAGATCGGGAATACCATGGTCTGAATGATCGTGACTTTAGTGTTCAGTGATACACCTTTGCATTTGAGGACCTTTTCTAGTTCTCTCATAGCTGCCCTCCCCAGTCCTAGCCTTCTTCTGATTTCTTGACTATTGTCTCCATTTTGGTTAATGACTGTGCCAAGGCATTGATAATCCTTGACAAGTTCAGTGTCCTCGTCAACTTTAAAGTTACATAAATCTTCTGTTGTCATGACTTTAGTCTTCTTGACGATCAGCTGTAGTCCTGCTTTTGTGCTTTCTTCTTTAACTTTTATCAGCATTCGTTTCAAATCATTACTGGTTTCTGCTAGTAGTATGGTATCGTCTACGTATCTTAAATTATTGATATTTCTCCCTCCAATTTTCACACCTCCTTCATCTTGGTCCAATCCTGCTTTCCGTATGATAGATTAAATAAATAGGGTGATAAAATACACCCCTGTCTCACACCCTTTCGGACGGGGAACCAGTCAGTTTCTCCATATTCTGTCCTTACGGTAGCCTCTTGTGCAGAGTATAGGTTGCACATCAGGACAATCAGATGCTTTGGCACCCCCATTTCTTTTATAGCATTCCATAGTTTTTCATGATCTAGCTCAGGTTCAATATATGTGTAAATAAAACCATATATTCTAAAAATACCACAGCCTCCATGAATCTTCATTCCAAGGAAACAAAACTCTGGGTAAGCGCTGGAACCCCTGGAAGCCTCTCCCTGCTCAGAGATTAGGGTGCATGCAATAATACAATGGGCAGAATGCTGAAACCTGTACCATTACTGATCAGTCAAACAATGCATCCCATTTCAGCCAGGCAGGCCACGCATTCCAAGGGGACACTCTGCTGCAGAAGGATACCAGGCCACCTTTTGAGTTATAAATCTAATGTGGTTGGCAATTAAAAAAAATATGCGAGCAAGCAACTATTTCAAGTATTCCCATCTTATCTCCATATAGGAAGGGAACAAATAACAAGAAAAATATTCCATGGCTTTCTCACAAACACAAAATAATGAATTCGACCAGCCTTCCCCAATCTGGTAGCCTCCAGATGTTTGGACTGCAATTCCCATCAGCCCCAGCCTGGAGCACCGTATGATGTGAGGCTGATGGGAGTTGTAGTCCAAAATCTCTGGAGGCCACCAGATTGGCGAAGGCTGAATTAAGCCAAACATCCCTATAGTGAACAACTTATTTGCAGTACTTTGTCTGTTTTAACATCACCCTGAGCTCTTTTTAAGTATGGTGGACCTATACACATTTTAAACAAAAAACTCCTGCTCAGGGTAGACTCAATGAAATCAATGAACCTAAATTAGTCATGTCCATTAATTTCAATGGGTCTGCTCTCAGTAGGACTAGCACTGAATACCCCACAATAATTAAATAAAAACCACAAGGGCAGCTGCTGAATGAGAGCCATTCTGACAAAAAAATCTTTATAAAGTGTAGTGAATAGCTGTCGTATCTCATGATTAAATTTAATTGTGTGATACCAAAGGGCAAAGGAGTGTTTTAGCCTCGCAACAACCCTGTGAGGTAGTGGGAGGGGGGGAGAGAAAGCAGTTTACCCAAGTCCAACTGAACGTAAAACTGCATTTCCCATGTCTATGCCCAAAATCAGGGCACAAATTCACACTCAGCCATGAAACTCAGTGGGTGACCTTGGGCAACTTGCTATCTCTCAGCCTAACCTACCTCACAGGGTTGTTGTGAGGATACAATGGGGAGGGAGGGACAATGGTGTATGCCACCTGGAGCTCCTTGGAGGAGAGGTGGGTTATAAATGTAAACATAAAAACAGTAACAGCTTAAGATGCATCAGGTTTCCCCCCCCATCGAAATTGACATGAACAACATCCTGTTTCCACTGGGGATGCTGGGACATGCAGTCTCAGGTTCTTTCTATGGCAGTAAAGAATGGCCCACTCAGGAGGCGGACTGTTCAAAGGACTGGCCCTACCATTATTGATTGATTGATTATTGATTTATTATTTGATTCATACCCTGCCCTTCCTCCCAGCAGGAGCCCAGGGCAGCAAACAAAAGCGCTAAAAACACATCAAAACATCATAAAAACAGACCTTAAAATACACCAAAACAAAACGTTAAAAACATTTTTTAAAAAAGCTTAAAACACATTTTTTAAAAGGGTTAAAAAACATTGTTTTTTAAAAAAAACATATTGAAAAGGAATTCCAACAAGACACAGGCTGAGATAGGTCTCAACTTAAAAGGCTTGTTGAAATAGGAAAGCCTTCAATAGGTGCCAAAAAAATAACAGAGATGGCGCCTGCCTAATATTTAAGGGGAGGGAATTCCAAAGGGTAGGTGCCGCCACACTAAAAGTCCGTTTCCTATGTCGTGCAGAACAGACCTCCTGATAAGAGGGTATCTGTAGGAGGCCCTCACCTGCAGAGCGCAGTGATCGACTGGGTATATAAGGGTAAGACGGTCTTTCAGGTATCCTGGTCCCGAGCTGTATAGGGCTTTGTATACCACAACTGGAACCTTGAACTACCATTAGGCAAAGTGAGGCAGCTGCCTCAGGTGGCGGATGCTGGGAAGTGATGGCAGTGGGATAATGGAGCGCAGAGCTATATGAGCTGCACCATGAGCCCTGTGCCCCGTAAGGTAACCTGCTGTCCTCAGGTGCAATGGAGGAATGCACTAGTTCACTGGGCTCCTGTGCATGGAACGAACGGAAGGTACCGCCTTGCCCTTTGCCACAGGCACCCAAATGTCTTGGGCTGGGCCTGAGTGTTCACTGCTGCCTCCATCTCCCCCTCCTCCTGCCCTATAAGGTGTGTGGGTCCTGGGTGGAGGGAGAGGTGGCAGCTGGCCCTAGCACTTGCAAGGCGAGCAGGGCTCTGCTTTTCTTGCAAACTGCACACAGGTCCAAACATGGGTGCTTGCCTTTTTAAGCATCCCTTGCTGAATGCTCGCAACACCCCTAAAGCACAAATGAAATAAGTGCCTTGGTTTATCAACAACGCCCAGCTGATTCAGTATATGAGACCTGCTGATCTCAGCTTGCAAAAGGCAATCGGAATATTGCTTCAGGCAGGGGTTGTTAGAATAGCTCTTCAGTTGCAGTCAGCAACTTACAGAACATGGAAGGTGAAAAGCCGTCTAGGCTTCAAGACAGAAGACCCGAAAGGGAGGGAGTGGATTATTCACATGGATGCTTGTGCCAAAATTCTTTCGGTGCTTTTTAACATGACAATAAAATTTGTGGGTTCCCCCCCCCATGCAGATAGAAAACTGCCAAGGAGACAACGAGGCTGATTCCTTCTCTCTGACATGCCAGTTTTCTATGCTAAGGGGATTTTTCTATCACGTGCGCCCTCACCTGCAGAATGAACAGGCACAGACTGACACTGGTTGACCATCTCAGTTACGGAGAACTCAGACACAATGCCTCTGAATACGAGTTGCTGGGAATTACAAGTGAGGAGAGTGCTCTCGCACTCAAGTCCTGCTTGCAGGCTTCCTATAGACATCTAGTTGGCCACTGTGAGAACAGGATGCTGGACTAGATGGGCCACTGGCCTGATCCAGCGGAGCTCTGCTTATGTTTTCAGTGTTAATTGCCAATGTGGAACAGTACAATCAGTTCCCAGATTCTGACCCATTTCTGGGAAAGTTGCGACTATGTTCACTGCAGCAGAAGAAATGCAAATGGCTTGTTGCCTGCCTGCCTGCCTACCTAGCTAGCTACCAACCAACCAACCAACCATGGGCACTTCTAGCCTGTTACTATTTTCAGGTGGGATTCAATTGCATACCAGCAAATTCAGGGCACAGACTTATAATTGACTGGGAGGTCTCACACGACAAATCTGCTTCCCTAGAAAGATGGGGTCTTTTGCGATAAGGAAAGCAATGACAGAATGCACTGGAAAGTGTCGGGTAACACTTGCTTTGATGCCACATCGTTCAAAAGCCCTGCAAACAAATCAGGATGAATGTACACTGAACAGCCAATGTCGTCTAACCTCCCTGCAAACTAATCAGGGTGAATGGTCAACAAGCAGGTCATCTAGAAATGCCCCATGCCACCCTCAGAAAGGGTGGCTTTTGAAAAGATCAGCTTAAGAACAAGAGAAGCGCCTGCTGCATAAGGTCAACGGCCCATCTAGTCCAGCATCCAATTCTCACAGGGGCCATGATAAAAGTCAGATGCTAACTTTCAGCAAAGCTGATGGAGTGAGTCTTGCTTCTCATCTGTCCCACTGAGGCGGCGTTGAAGCCCTGGTGGCTATGGCGCCCTGCACTCCTGTCCACGTACTCACTTGCCAAACAAGGTACCACTTGCAGGTTTCAATCAGCTAGCTCTGCCTCTCTAACGGGGACAGGGACAGATACCAAGGTCTGAAGGCATGGATGCGATACGGCATCTGTGCTGAAGCTAAGCAGGTGTGGGTCTGGTCCACGCCTGGATGGCAGACCCCCTGGAAGCCCTATGTACACTTCCTTCAGCTCCATGGAAGACAATGCCATACACTAAATACCTGAGTTGATCTTGGCACTGCTCCCCTCCCAGGTAAGCGCAGCAAGTGTGACACATGGCCAGGCCAAGACACATTGCTGCTGGAAGCAAAAGCCAAGATGGCACCCTTCCCAGTCAACTGGACTGGCAGCTGAATCTTATTTCAACATTGGTGACAGATCAGCATCCTCCACAGCACCTGTAAGGGGCACAGGATCAGGCCAACGGCACAGAGCTCTGCATCCCAGCACATGCTACCTGAGGCAGCTGCTTCACTCTGCCTAAGGGTAAGGCCAACTCTAATCCAAAGGTCCCTACAGACACAATCTTCCCTTAGTTGTCCAACTTACTGTGTCTTCCGTATCTTAAAACAAGACGTGCATTGTACAGTTTGTCATTGAAAAGGGTTGGTGCCACCTAGTGGCCACCTTCCATCATGGCAACTTTTTGTTTGCCACTTCGCGGCAGTAACCACTTGTTATAGGATTGGATGTAAGGTGGGATTCTGCAGAGGAAGAGGCTGCTTAAGTGGTCATACTAGCCTTTCTGTTAAGTTGATGGCTCTAGTATCACTTTGCACGACTAAAGAGAAACTACCAGCTTGAGGTGTTTCCATCGTAAGCGGGAGCCCCGGCCTCCGCAGGCTGAGAGGGCCGTGCCACTCCCAGAACTATGGGGATAGGACTATGACTGAGAGAGTGTGGCTAGCCTTGCAAAGTAGCCCAATGCCTATAATACTTATTTTGCCAAAGTGAGGGGGGAGGTAGTTTGTGTTAACTCTGAAATGTATTACCAATTGTATTGTTTTATTTATGTATTATTGATGTTTTATTGATGTATTATTGTTTTATCGGTGTGTTTTTATAAGGGTGCTCTTTTGTAAGCAGCCTTGAGGGCCTTTTGGCCGGAAGGCAGGGTAGAAATATTAAAATCAAATCAAATCAGATCAGAAGGCAAGCCTTCCTCCCCTCTGGATGGGGGTGATGTAAGATCGTAGACCAGGAGCCAGTCATCTGGACCTGGGCAGAGGCCCGACATGCTCTGTCTGCGCTGAATGCAGAGCTATGGCTGTGGTGCTCCAAAGCAAGATCTGCGTTGAATGTTTTTGCTGTGTGCCCTTCCATGTTATGCTCAGCCTGTAGATATGTGTAGATAAAGCCACACATCATAAAGACACCCACTGTCTGCAGTGACCTTAATTCCAAGTACGCCAAACCCTGACGTATGTGCTGGCACTAGGGATGGAAAAAAATCTGTCAATTTTTCCAACCTTATTTTTCTTATTTTCTTATTTTTCCAACCTTAAATTCACCACTCCACATTTCTGCAGCAATTTGCAATTTTTTTTAAAAAATCCCCATGAAAATTCTCCAACATTTTAGCGCCAACTTTTCCTAATAAGCACATTTCTATAGGCAGTTTTGACTAATGTACACATTTTTGCATGCAATTTCTTGTCATACAATACATTTTTGTTATTTTCACTTGTATATTCATTTTATGCACTTTCCCCTGACATGAATTTTTGTAAACATTGTTTGGTTGACAAACTGCATTGCAGTTTCAATAAGTGCAAATTTCAAATGATGCCTGAGTTTTGGTTCCCATAGTTTCAGAAAGTGGAAATTTGATAGGTTCATCTTGAAATGTGAACTGAATCAAAATTCTCACCCATCCCTACCTGGCACCCCTGAAATCTGTTGCAGCTTGGAGATTGGGGTGCATGCAACTTACTTATTTACCCTCCAACATTGCACAGATGAAAACAGATGTGTGTGTAAGATTCCCAGTTTCATAAGCTCACTGACAGTGCCCAGTACTGTAGTGGCTAATTCAGAAGTGCAGGATCCTTTCATGATAGTCACACCACTTCCCCTTGCTTGCTTGCTTACTCTCTGTTGTCATCTCCACTCCTCGGTCCTCCCCATGCATGCCTTCCCCCACAACAGATGTCCCTAGGAGCCAATCAGCATGAAAGGGGAATGTGTTAGCTACTGCAAAGAGTCTTCTCCATGGCCAAATCACCTCCTTTCACTCCGATTGGCTCCAATCAGCAGGAAAGGACAAGGAAGCACATTAGAAGATTCTTCTCAGTGGCTAACACACTTTACTTTCATGCTGAGTGGCTCATAGGATGCTGGAGACATAGGGACCCTGCTGGGACCTGGCTCCTAAAAATGTAAGGGGTCTAAGACCTCCCAAGGCCCCAGATGACTACACCCCTGCCGGTGCCTGAGCCCCTCCACCTACTCTCTGATTCACGGGTGGGGTACCCCTTTTCAGCCCAAGGGCCACACTCCTTCAGGGGTAACCTTCCAGGGGTTGCATGCCAGCAGTGAGCGTGGCCAGCGGCAAAAAGTAAGTGGAGCAACATATGCAACTCTTACCTGTGTACAACAAACTACCTGCCAGCCATACCAAAGTTAGAGGTTTCTATACACAAACACACATACACCTCTTCATTCTCTATCCTTCTGGCCAGACAAAAGAACTTGAGGAGGGTGTGGTGTGGTCTAGGAAGGGGGCTTGGCAGGGGAGAGTCCCTAGGCCAGAGAGGCTTGGAGATCCACATTTGGCTCTCGATTCCCCAGCCTGCTGAAGCTTCTGCTCCAATTGTTACACATTCTTTAATCTGCTTTGACATAACCTGCCTTGCGCTAGTTTAAAAGCAAATTGGGTCCTTTTACCCTATGAAGAAGAATAAAAAACATAATTGCCTTTCAAGCCGAAAAAGGAAACTAAATTGAGCCAGGGCCTGGATCAACTCCCCTACGAAGAAAGATGACAATGTTGGGGATTTTTTTAGCATTGGGGGGGGGTAAAGGCAAGTAAATGCGGAACATGATAGAGTTGTATGAAAATTATGCATGATAATAAGAAAGCGTATAGAGAATTTTATTAGAACCCTACGGGGGAGTCATCCAGTGAAGTTGAATTTTGGTCGATTCAGGATAGACAACAGAAAGGACTTTTTCACACAGTGCATAGTTAAAAGTATGGAATTGGCTCTCACAAGATGTGGTGACGGATGTCAATTTAGATGGCTTTAAATGGGATTAGACAAATTCACGGGGGGTAAACCTATCAATGGCTACTAGCCACAATGGCTATGTTCTACATTGTTGGAGGCAATGTGCCTCTCAGTACTGGTTGCTGGGATTCACTAGCGGGGAGAGTGCTGTTGCACTCAGGTCCTGCTTGTGGGTTTCCCAGAGGTATGTGGTTGGTCACTGTGAGAACAGGATACTAGATTAGATTAGCCCGATTCATCCAGTAGGACTCCCATCTTCTTCAATTGCAGTGTTAGGGTCAGCCTATAATGTGCGTGAATATTATTGTATCACTAACTTATGAAACCAGTAAAACTGAACCATTCACTTAAGAAACTAACTATAATAGGTGAGGCTGCAGAGATGTTTAGTGAGAGCAAATAGTCTTTCGTCTAAACAAAATGTAAAGCAATTTCTCGTTGGCACATCCTACATGGAAGATCATCCAGATATATTGGTTGCAGCCAATCAGCACCCTTTCCCAGTGGGCAGCCCATCTTTTGAACTGATCAGTGTAACAAATATACTGTAATTCTGTACTTACTCTCTTGGGGGTAAGCTCCATTGAATTCAATGGGGCTCACTTCTGAGCCAACGTGTCTAGCATCGTGCCATTAACTGGTTTTTCAGTTGGTTAAGCTGGTTAATTGTTTGGACCCTAATTGGAAGTGTCATGGCAATGAGGAAATATTAATGTCACTGGACAATTGGTCTAACTCAGCAGAAGGCAGCTTTGTACGTTCCTATCTAGCAAAAGAAAAAAATGGTGCTGCAACAAAAAAAAATCTATGATTCTAATGCAATGTTGCATTATTTATGCAGCAGAAATCAGATGGACCTCCAGCAGTACTGCCAGGCTGCCTGGGAGGCTCAGCTTGGCCGCCTGCACATTTGTAGAAAAGAAAAATGGCACCAGGCAGTCACAAGCCTGAAATGCACCAACTTGTCTATAAAAAGGGTCAAGTTACATAAAGTTCCAACAGGAACGACAGTGCTCAAGAAAGGGGCAGGGGGAGGAAAAAACGGACGTTTTCCTGTATGTATACAAATCCAAAATAGACAGCTGCACCAATCAAAAGTCAAATTTAAGTTGAGTTACATCCAAAGGGGTTGTAATGTGTGTGTGTACTGCCTTCAAGTCGATTCCAACTTATGGTGACCCTATGAAGAGGGTTTTCATGAGGCTGAGAGGCAGTGACTGGCCCAAGGTCACCCAGTGAGCTTCATGGCTATGTGGGGATTCAAACCCCGGTCTCCCAGGTCGTAGTCCAACACCTTAACCACTACACCACACTGGGTGTAAAAAGACCCAAAAAGACAGGAGCTGTTCTTGATCTCTTTCAATAGAGACTGTGTCATTGGCTGTACTGAGAAACAGCAAGGAGATTTTCCTTGCTTTACAATCAGTGGTTTTGAAAACGTTCTACCTCCAGGGAACCCTTTTCACATAGACTTGGCTGCTCCATCCTGCTGTAAAGGATTCTGGAGCAGGCTCCAGGTGAGCGCACACAGTCCAGGTAGGGTGGGAAGAATTGTGTGTCAGGAGCAGCCTTGGCCTCCTGATCTGGATTTCATTACCTGCCAGGCTCCTGGATTTTGCCTGGGGAAATGGGCACTCTCAGAAAAGGAGCCCTACCACAAAGGCTGAGACAGCCAGAACATGAAAAGGTATCAGACAGAGATGAAGTCTGTTCCTCACTCAAGGGTGCAAGATCTACGCGAAGAAGCTCTCAATACGTTTGCAAGCTATCTCAGAGACCTAGGTGGTGGTACAATGGGATATAAATCTGACAGATAACATGTGAACATACTCTCCTGTAGCTGTGTGCATTTCAGGATAAGATCAACTGCAGCGTTCAAGCGATATTTCAGGAAAGTTCATCTCCCATTACTGATCCTTTCACTGAAGCATCTCTAAAAAGCTTCTCAGGAAATCCTGCAACAGTACACCACTTAGATGAGATTTTTAGGAGGCCAATATTCTGCATCAGTTACCAACACTTGGGTTTGAGCCCTGCAACTGTAGACATGCAGAATACACACAGATGAACACACTGTTCCATTAGACTCCTTTTTTCTCCCTGGGGAACACATTAACCAAGTTTGACTCCTTGTAGAACAGGTTTAAAGCCAAAGGAATGGGAAAATAGTTTTGGGACATCCGGAAAAAATGCTGGTGGGAGTAGTGGGAACAAGCATATAAGGATGGGGAGCCAAAATAAGAGGGCAGAGTAATCGGAAGTGAAGAGGTCCAGCATTTCCATCACATCTATGTTCTATAGGTTTTTAACATGAATGCTCACCATTTCCCTAGGCTTTCTTGTGCTCAGCAACAAGGGCTAGAACCTTCTTGTTTTCCTAAAACCTTTGTTCA
Organism: Rhineura floridana; assembly: GCF_030035675.1. Taxonomy (NCBI): domain Eukaryota; kingdom Metazoa; phylum Chordata; class Lepidosauria; order Squamata; family Rhineuridae; genus Rhineura; species Rhineura floridana. The sequence goes on along the minus strand of NC_084492.1, from coordinate 8,277,870 downwards.
AGCTACTGGATCAGAGGACACCATTTTACGTTCTGAGCCTCGCTTGCTGCCGTGGAGATTTCCAGATCCCCCCTGCCATAAAACCTGCTGAAGGGAAACTGTCAGAGCAACACTCTGCAATCTTCATTAACTTAACGTTAGCTGGAAAGAGATCTGTGCTTTGACAGCTCCTTCCCAAGGCACCAGACAAGCTTTCACACACCGTCAAACAAGGTAAAAGGCTTTTTATTCCGGAGAGTAATAAACGTAAACTCTACTACTAAACAACAGTTGTGTCTCCTGGACACCCGCCAGCAAGGGGATGTTTTCCTCCGAAAGCCCAGGCGCAACAAGGGCAGAGGGCAACACGTGCAGCTGGGAGGAGAAAAGAGTGCAAGGTGGGGTTGTGAATAACCATTTTCCCAACACGCTGGAGAACACAGGAAAAAGGGAAACAGGCCTTTTTAGGGAAAACGGCATACATCAGCCTTCCCCCAACCTGATGCCCTCCAGCTGTTTTGGACTACAACTCCCTTAAGTCTCAGCCAGCACAGGGACTGATGGGAGTTGTAGTCCCAGACAGTGGGAGGGCACCAGGTTGGGGGAAGGCTGGCATACATTGCCTTTTAGCTCCTTAAGCGCATGATCCTTCCTCCTGCAATCAGGAACTTCCTTAAGGGAGCATGCAAGATGGGTTCCCCTCTCTGTGCCCCTCCAAACGGTGTTGGGCTTTAACTCCCATCAGTCCTGACCACTGGTTCTGCTGGCTGGGGTTAAAGGGAGCTGCAATCCCACAACATCTGGAGGGTCCACCCTTGGTTTCGGGGTGCAGGGAGCAGCAGGAGATGCATCAACAGACACTGTGTTGCTTCAGAAGCTTGAAGGCAAAGGGCTCCAGTAGGAAAGGACCAGACCCAATATCCACGTCAACAGCCTCCCGGCTAGTGTGGCCTCTGTACCTACAACGAGAAGAGTCCCAGGAATTGGTGCTTCTCCGAGGAACAGAGAAGAATCAGTTTATGGTCAGGACGTCACTCTGGATCTCATGGCTCAGCTGGGTTTGGAGGTCACTCAGTTTCTTCTTCAAGCCGGACAACGCCGAGAGGACGATGGTCTCGGGACGCAGAGAGCCACAGGACTCTACGTTGTAGTAAAACCTGAGCAAGGATGAAGCGGCCAGAGAGGTTTTCAGGGAAAGAGAGACACTCCTTGCTCAAGCCCCCAACACACAGCACGGTGAAACCCAAGAAAAAGCATCTCCCCGCACTGCTTAATTAAGAGAGATGCACTGGAGCTTATTTGTGAAAGTCGAAAAATGTTGCAGTTTCTTATGGAGGCTGGCTATAGTCGCTTACTACCAAGGAAAGAAAGGTGCTCTGGATTACGTTGCGGATATACCAGGGGACATGGGAAGCTGCCTTATACTGAGTCAGACCAACGGTCCTTCTAGTTCAGCTTTGTCCACAGTGACTGGCAGGAGATCCCCAGGACTTCAGGCAGAGGACATTCCCAGCCCTGCCTGGAGATGCCGGGGACTGAACCTGGGACCTCCGGCATGCAAAGCAGATGCTCTTCCGCTGAGCTACGGCATATAAGCAGTGTATTGGTAGATAAAGAAATACATAAAGTATATGTGGATACGGTGGAAAGGGAAAAGTTTTTCTCCCCTCTCATAATACTAGAACTTGGGGACATCCAATGAAGCTGAAGGTTGGAAGATTCAAGACAGGCAAAAAGAAACTATTTCTTCACACTGTGCATAGTTAAGCCATGGGATCTGCTGACACAAGATGTAGAGACGGCTCTCAACACGGATTAGACAAATACAGTAGGGCCCCGCTTTACGGCGTTCCGTTTTCTGGCATCCTGCTGATGCGGCGGCTTTCAATTAGGGGAAATTCCCTGTTTTAAAGCCGATTTTGCACTTTTGCGGCATTTTCACGTGATGCGACCCATTATAGTAAATGGGTTCTGCTTTACGGCAATTTCCGCTTTATGGCGGGGGCCTGGTCCCTAACCTGCCGTATAAGCGGGGCCCTACTGTACATGGCGGATAGGTCTATCAGTGGCTCCCACAATGGCTATGTTCTGCCTTCACCGCTGGAGGCAGCATGCCTCTGAATGTCACTTGCTGGGAGTCACAAGTGGGAGGGGGGCTGCTGGGCTCAGGTTTCTGCTTGTGGTCTTCCCATGAAGGAATCTGCTTGGCCACAGCGAGAACAGGATGATGGACTGGATGGGCCATTGGCCTGGTCCAGCTACAGGGCTCTTTTTATGTTTTTACATTTATATAGTTAGGCAAAATGTTAATGTGACTTGCAGGGGTTCCCAAACACACTGTGTGCAAAGGTACATACACATTGTACAGTCAAACTCGTCACACATTTAGAATGAAGACTAACTGCAGAACAATGGTGGCCAGCCTGGATTTCTTGCTGTAAACGGCCCTTAGCTTTATTTTCATTTTTTTATATAACACCCAAGACTTTATTAAGCCCTTTGCAAAGGAAAAACAGCAATGGGCTCTTATTCTGCTGGTCTGGACAAAGAATCTAAAGTTGAGGCCTCTAGGATGGCCATTTGGCCTGGGCCTCAAATTTAGACATTTGTTAGCATTTTATATACTTCACAACTTGTTTTATGCACATCAGACCATAATGTGACATGCACACTCAGCATAGAGTGTGACTCCTTAGAGAAGAGCTTTAAAGCGAAATGAATGGGAAAATAGTTTTGGTACAGCCAGAAAAAAGGATATAATTTAAGCACATAAGAGATGCGATTACAAAATAACATTTTTTTGTTAACCAATATAGATTTTGTCATATTAAAGCTTTTTAAAAGTCCATAAATATTAATAAAAACACATTAGTCCTGATGGCACAAGATCTGACCATGATGAACGTGTCCTTTCAGGTGGATTATATAAACAATCTACTCACTCTTTTTCTTTAATGCCTTAGCTTATTTTCATATGTCAGCATAGCTTTATTTTTATTATGGCTCCAGGGGCCTCAACAGCTGCAAGTGGCCCAGGTCTCCCTGGACCTTTGAGAGGGCCTATCCAAAGCAAAACATGCTGCAGGGGAAACTTGAGTTAGGCCAGGTTGGGGAAAGTGTGGCCCAGCAGATTACTGCTAGACTCCAACTCCCATCACCCTTGACCATTGGCGTATGCAGGGTGGGACTGATGGAAGTCCAAGTCCGACAGCAGCTGGAGGGCCACAGGTTCCCTATGCTTGGGTTATGCCCTCCATGCTTAATAATTTGTGTTCAGCTGCCTAAGATGGTCTCTGTCTACAAGAGAACAAGCCACTCAGTATGGATTCCCTCTTGTGAAGGGCAGGCTGGTATGATAAAGAACAGAGGTATCTCCTCTTTATGCCTTGTTATGAATGTCGTGACTCATAAGCTGGTCTTCTGCAACAGAACCAGAAGACCCTGAATGTAATTTCTGTGGACTACTGCATGGGAATCTACATGTGGGCAAACTGGAGTCAGCAATTTGAATGCCAGGAGGTCTACAGTGAGTTATCCAGCTTCAAGGAATAATCTGTACTCTCTGGAGCATTAGCAGAGAGAAGTTTTTTTAAAAAATCAAACAGTATTGTAGTTGGACAGCTCATGCATAAATGTTTCCAAGTCCTGCAATATTGAAAATTCTGGAGTGATCCAGACAGTGCAATGAGTCCTTGGCACGTATCCAGTGACATCCAGTATCATCATCAGATCACAGGGGGAATCATCCTTCCTTGACCTGAATACTCAGATGCAAACAATGTATTGAGGTACAAAGCTGGTGGGCAAGATAATGTCACCCCCCCCCCAAAAAAAGCACTGCTTCAAAATTATACTCCTCACCTCTCTGGCTTTCCATTGGGATCGTATGGAGCCTGGGCTTCATCTTTGTCAATCTCAGAATATTCACTCTTCGGCCTGGAATACAGATGTAAAATTGCCAGAAATTTTAAATAATAATAATATTTATTTATTTTTGTTATCCGCTTCTCACCCAAAACGTGGGCCCCGAGGTGGTTTACATAAGTTAAAAAATATAAAGCATACATTAAACCATACAGAGAGTTAAAAAGACAAAAACATACAAAAAACCATACATAAAAAAATCCATAAAATCCTTAAAATCATAAGTATAATGGCATAAAAAAAAGGTAAAGGTGTCCCCGCACTTGTAGTGCGAGTCGTTTCCGACTCTTAGGGTGACGTCTTGCGACGTTTACAAGGCAGACCGTATATATGGGGTGGGATTGCCAGTTCCTTCCCCAGCCTTTCTTTACCCCCCAGCATATGCCGGGTGCTCATTTTACCGACCACAGATGGATGGAAGGCTGAGTGGACCTTGACCCCTTTTACCGCAGATTCGACTTCCTCCTTTCGTTGGAATCGAACTCCGGCCATGAGCAGAGCTTCGGCTGCGTTACCGCCGCTTACCACTCTGCGCCACGGAGGATCTTTTATAATGGCATAAAGGGTAGAAATTTAACCAAATGCTTGCATAAAAAGATGGGTCTTCAGAAAAGCTATGAGGGGGAGAGCAAGCACCCCCCCAAATCCTAGAAATATTGGGGAAAATGGAAAAAAATATACAATACTTAGGGTGGTACTAATGTTAGTCTTACCCACTGAAGTTAATGGGCATGACTACCAGGTTCATTAATCTGTATGGCTCTATATAACTCTTAATTTTTAAAGTACCTTTGAAGATTGTACTTATTATTGCATTTATACCTCATGTTGGAAATAAAGAAAAGAAAGCCAGTGTGGTGTAGTAGTGGTTGCACTCAACTCCAAACTAAAAATCTGCACTCTACATTTAATGACACTTGAAATAGTCATGGTTTCCCCAAAGAATCCTAGGATCTGTAGTTGTGAAGGGTGCTGCGTGTTGCTAGGAGACCCCTCTTCTCCTCACAGAGCTACAATTCAGAGTGGTTTAATGATCAATCCTCTTTCCAGGGAACTCTGGGCACTGTAGTAGTGTGAGGGGAATCTGGGTCTCCTGACAACTCTCAGCACCTTTAACAAACTACCATTCCCAGGATGCTTTGCAGGAAGCCATGACCGTTTAAAATGGTATGATACTACTTTAAGTGTAGAGTGCAGAGGGGGCCAGAGTTAGAAAATGAATGGGCAGGGTATGCCAGCGAGTTCACTCTCCCTCCTTTTTGTACCTTTGTGTGGATGTATGAAGATTCAACCCACAGGCCAGTGCCAACCTCTCTTCCTTTTGCATAATGTGGAACGTAGAGTTTGCAAGGCACCTTCAATGGCTTGCTCTACGCTTGAACCAGGGATGCGGGGAAAGAATTCTGTTTGGTTTGGATTTTAATGTGAACCTACCTAATTCGCTCTTCCTGAAGCAACACGTTGTCGGAAGGCAGAGCTGGGGTCCCAATCCCGGGGAGCTGGATCCCGGAGAGTTGGGAGAAGAGTATTCGAATGGATGGCAGAGGGAAGGGGGAGGAACTTCCCCCCTTTGGAGCGAAGACGAAACAGAGGAACTGCCAGTGATAAGGTCGCTTAGCAACGGGGAGCCTGAGCCCTCCCTGGACATTCTCACGCCTCCCCCTCTTTCAGGCTCAGAGCAAGAGGGGGAAGAGGGAGGGCTGCTCACAGCCGAAAAGCGGGGAGGCAGTTTACCATCAGCCCCTCCCCTATCCCCCATCCTGGAATCGGAAACTTCAGAAGAGGAGGGGGTGATGCTTCCCCCCTCACCGCGCACACGCAGACAGCTGAAAAGACAGGAGAGAAGGGGGGGAAGGCCGGCAGTACCTGAGGGGCAGTTAAGGAGGAGCGAAAGATTGCACGCCCGTTTGGCCCCTTCTTAAAGAACAGGCGGGAAGAAGTCCCTTGCTCTGTCAACTTTCTCCCAATGCCGCAGGACCTGTATCCCTGTATTGCTTCATGAGAAAACGCAGTCTTTGTTTGGACATTACCCTAATAAAACACGAATTAACTACAATCGTTGGTCTGGTTCCTGAGTCACATCCTGGGCCTGACACACGTGAACCAAAATTCTGCTATAGTTCAAATTTGCACTAACTCTGAATTTGATGGGGTTCTCCAACCAAAATATGTGTACAGTAAGGCATATATTAGGGGAAAGCCTGCCTAGAAATGCATATATTAATGAAAATAACTTTAATTTTTTTTAAAAAAAATATTGATGAACTTTCTCGATAACTTTTGGTTAAAAAAACTGATATGAAAAACTGAATTTGACTGGAAAAATGAGAAAGTGAAATTGGCAACATTTGTCCGTCCTCTGCTTGAACGACATATTTATGGGAACGTACCATTCCTCTGGCTTAGGGTAGACCGTGTGCCGCAGGGCATTGTCTGGATCATACTCAAAGGCCACTCCTGCTGTGGGGTTCCACTTGGCATGCTCCTTGCCAAACCCCTTCTTCGCATACGCCTGCAGCCTCAGCTCCTGGCCTTTCCGTAACTTGACAATGAGGATGTCTAAGGAAAGGACATGCAAGCAACTCATTGGTGAAGGGTGGAAAGGCAGCTGCAATGCGTTGGACCCAGGAGTTCTCCTTCAACGTCACCTCTCACCAGAAGCCCAAGCTGGGATGTGCTATGATGGGGCTCCCTTGACTGGTAACTGCTGGGGCAAGAATCTTGGGCCCTTCATCTACAAAATCTGCTGGCGTTCGCACACCAAACCCTTCAGCGCCTTCTTCCCCAACCTGCTGCCCTCCAGATGTTTCGGACTGCAACTCCCATCAGCTTCAGCCAGCCCTGCCACATGATGCTGGGGCTGATGGAAGTTAACAGGAGAAGGTAAGAGGAGCCTGCTGGATCAAGCCAATGGCCCATCCAGTTCAGCATCCTATGCTCACAGTGGCCACAGCACTGCGAGTTGCAGCCCTAAACATCTGGAGAGCAGTAGATACGAAGCGACCAAGTCAGGCCCTTGGTCCATCTAGCCTTGCCCTCCAAGGTCTCAGGCATAGATACTTTCCCGTCCTACCATCAGAGATTCTTTCAAATGGCGATGTCAAACACTGAACCTGGGACTGGCTTGCATAGAAAGCAGGTGCTTTACCACAGAGCTATGGCCCCTCTCTGCCTTGAACACACAGCAAGGCCTTCGGGAGCTCCTCTTGGGATCAGCACACAAAGCACAAACGCAACGAATGAAACTGTGAACAGTACAAGGCCTAAGACCCTCCTGAACTCTGCGCTTAGGAAGGACTCTCGCTTGAACATAAAGAGCCCCTTAGGCTAGCAGACAGCACTTCCACTCTTACAAGCGTGTGTGGGGGTCTCCCACTTCTGCTGTTTCTCCCCTTCCCCCTTCCGCCACATGGCACCCCATTCCAGCGGACTCCCTAACTCTTAGGAGCACTGTTTCAGTTTGGGATGCAAAGGACTGCTGTGGGAAGGGGGAGGGGAAATTAGGAAAGACCTGTCCGGGAGGGGGGGGGGAGAACTCTACCTGCAGTGTTTTGAATCGAAGCCCCTGTTTCCACATGACAGTGAAGTGAATTGGTATAAAATCACAAGAATTTGAAAAGTCCTTAAAAGGTCACCTAGTCCAACTCCATGCCGCTACAAGTGAACTACTGACAATGCACAGGCATGCATTAGCATAACGTACCCCTTTGATCAATGTTGATCAAAGAAGGAAGTCTTGATTTCTGGCTGCTGATATGCTACTAGGTCAAGTTCAAGGTCTTACATTTAGTTTATGAAGGCCAGGTTATCTTAAGAGACTGCCTTGCCCTTAGTATCCCCGCTAGATCCCTACTGTCAGCTGATGAAGCCTTGGAGGTGCTGCCACACGTTCAGAGGGTGGCTATTGGCCACAGGACCTTCAGCGTGATTGTACCAGCATTAGGACTCTCCCCCTTCGGCAATTAGACAGGCACCTACCATTCTGTGCTTTAGATGGCTGTTGAAAACCTCTTTTTACTGAGGCATTTCCCAGCTGAATTGTTTTTCACTTGCAGCCCATACAATCTACAATGAAGGATTTGGGGTTGACTCAAACTACGTTCTACTCAGAGGAGACCCACTGAATTAATGGACTTGCGTTAATCGTGTCCATTAATTTCAATGGGTCTACTCTGAATAGAACTAACATTGGATAAAATCCTTTTATTTTGCTTGGTAATTTTGTTGCTGGATTGATTGAGTCTTATGTATTTTTATATATTCTTTATATTTAAAACTAAATTAATTTCTGTTCAAGGCACTGAACTTGCTATCAGACTTACTATGAATTTAATGTAGCATCAAATAAAATTCTTCCAAGAAGGCCTAGGGATAGGCAAAGCCCCTGTCATTCCATCAGGGCTCCCAAGGCAGAGTACAGTGCTTCTTGAGATTTCTAGTAATTTGGGGGGGGGGATATTTTTCAGCCCAAGAACCGCATTCCCTTCTGGACAACTTTCTGGAAGTGACATGCCAGTGGTGGGTGTGGCCAGAAGCAAAAGTGGGCGGAGCAAAAGTGAAATTTGCCTTTTGTAAAGCAGGCTAGTTTCCACACACACACCTTTCATCCCCCATTCAGGCAAGCAAGAGGCATTATCACGGTGCAAGGACACATTCCAGCCAGGCAAAAACAATCAAGGAGGGTGTAAAGCAGGGCCACATTTGGGAACCCTGGTTACGCACAGTTCTTGATCATGAAAACGCCTGTAAGCATTTTCACCTCCACATGCTTAGAACTGGAGGAAGGGATGTACCTCAGTGGTAAATCATCTGTTTTACATGCAGAAGGTTCTAGGTTCAGTTCCCTGCATCTCTAAGTAGGGCTGGGAAAGATCCCTGCCTGAAACCCTGGAGAGCTGCTGCCAGTCAGTGTAGACAATTCTGAGCCTGATGGATCAATGGTCTGACTCAGGATGGGGCAGCTTCCTAGGTTCCCCTACTCAGTGGGATGGAGCACGTGGTGGAGCATGCGGGTACATGGATGTAGGGAGTGGAGCCAGTCTGTGTACCCTGGCACCCTTACACGAGTTGCTTCTCAAGTAAAAGGGCTTCTCTTAAACTGTGCTTTCCATAATGTGCTGATGAAGATGTCTAAAGAAAACATGTACAACTGCGAGCAGAAAAGGCAAGCTGCAACTCTCTGGAAGGACAGGAATTCAATGCCGTTTCAAGACAACTCTCACCAGAAGCCAAAGCTGAGATACATTATTACAGAGCCCCCACAGGTCTTCACAAATTTTTCACACCCTGGTATTGCATCAGTGGTGTCAAAGGATGACAAAATAAAACAAAGATCACATTGCCAACTCTCTCTGCAGATCTCATTCTGCTTGGGTACATACCGTCCTGTTCAACGTAGTCATTGGGGTCATTATCTCTGCTCCCAGATGTCACCTGTGCAGAGTCAAAAATGTACAGGTCAGCGGAAGACAGTCTGCTTCTTCTGAATTTAAAAGCTGGGTTCCCACTAAAACACAAGGACTGCAAAAAGAGTGGGAAGCTGCCTTATACAAAAGCAAACTGTTGGTCCATCTAGCTTAATATTGTCCACAATGACCGGAAGTGGCTTTGTGGGGTTTCAGACAGGAGGTCTTCCCAGCCCTACCTGGAGATGGCAGGGACTGAACTTAGGACCTCCTGCATGCAGAGCAGAGACGGTAACGCTGAGCTACAGCCCTGCGATAAGGCAAAATGCAGCATTAGGATAAATATCCACTATTTTTGTGTGCCTCTCTTCTCTTGTTCCTCCACTAGTGCCTTCTCGCCATCCTTCACTTTTCTTTACAAACAAAGACAATTAAGAGGCTTTGCTGAGACAAAGAGCAGAAGAAACACTGTACTGACTGGTATAACCCGGGGGTTGTCGGAGATGAGGTCACGGGATGTGACGTGGCGGGTCTGGTCTTCGTCGCATCGGACGTCAAGCGTGAACTCTACCGAGCACTCAGGGCAAAATTCATCACAGGTGCAATCCTGGAGAGATAGGAAGAGAAGCAGGACAGGATGGTCCAAATCCAACTTGAAACATCTCCCATCAAATCAGTGCCACTGCTGCTCCCTCCGCCACCCAAGACTTAGGAGCATAAACAGACCCCTGCTGGATCAGACCAAAAGCCCATCCAGTCCAACATCCCGTTCCCATTGTGGTTGACCAGATACTTCTATGAAGCCACAAACAGGACATAAGAGCAGCAGCCCTTTCCTGCTTACGGTCCCCAGCAAAACGTAATTTAGAGGCAGGGTTGTTGTGAGGATGAAATGGGAGAGGGGGAGAACCATGTACACCAGCTTAAGCTCCTTGGAGGAAAGGTGGGATATAAATGCAATAATAATAAATGAATAAACACTGCCTCGGAACTGGGCGGTAACAAATAGCTACATGGGGGAAAAAAAAGAATGAAGTGCATCAGGTATACTTGACTGAAGAACATGCTTTGCGCACTATACAGAGATCGTTCTTTCACCAACATTTTTGCTGCATGGTTCCATACATGCTGTGGATATGTTATTCTGATATTGGAATACTCTACGGATTTTTCTACTTCACCCTTTGTATTATATAGGAGCCACCTCTGTTATCATTTCAGCGCCTACTGAAGACCTTCCTCTTTCAACAAGACTTTTAAGTAGAGATCTTATCCCAGTCTGCGTCTGTGTTGGAATTGCTCGTCAATATGTTTTTAAATCTTTTTTTAAAAAAATATGTTTTGTTTTAGTATGTTTTTAAGGAAGTTTTGTTGCAATATGTTTTAAAGCCTGTTTTTATGATGTTTTAGAGTGTTTTTAGTGCTTTTGTTTGCTGCTCTGGGCTCCTACTGGGAGGAGTGTGGGATATAAATCTAATAAATAATTAAACAAATATTTGGAGTTTAATCCACTTTTTTGTTTTTACTGTCCATATTGTTTGTAAGACTGAACTTCATTTTTATGTACTGTTTGCATCTGTTTTACATGCAGAAGGTTCCAGGTTCAATTCCCCATATCTCCAGCTAGGGCTGGGAAAGATCCCTACTTGAAATCCTAGAGAGCTGCTGCCAACCAGTGTAGACAATGCTGAGCTAGATGGATCACTGGCATCACATCCAATAGATTTCGTTTACACATAGGTTGATTTTATAGTTCATTTAAGTTTGTTACCCTTGATTTTTTTGTTACACAATGTTTTTGTGTCAGTCAAGGGCAATTTTTTTCTCATTTTCCTTTGTTTTGGTAATATATATAGCTATCATGACTTGTAGCCATTGATAGCTATGTTGTCAATAAACCTGAAGAACCTTTAACGGGGCACTTTCAGACTATGGGAATTTTGGGGTGAAATTCAATCACATACTGAAAGCCAGGACCTCCAAGGTGGCTTTCTCTGAAATGCTACCGGTTCCACGCACAGGACCAGCCAGACAGGCCCAGCTTCGCAGTCTCAATGCGTGGATGAGACGATGGTGTCGGGTAGAAGGGTTTGGATTTGTTAGGCACTGGGGAACATTTTGGGACAAGCCGGGCCTGTACAAAAGGGACGGGCTCCACTTGAACCAGCATGGAACCAGACTGCTGGCACTTAAAATTAAAAAGGTAGCAGAGCAGCTTTTAAACTGACTGAGGGGGGAAACCCGACAGGAGCTGAGGAAGGTCCGGTTCGGAATAAACCTCCCCCCTGGGATAAAAACCAAAGAAATGATGAAATTTTAAAAGGGGTAGGCCTAGAAGTAGGCATTGTGAGAGCAGGGGCACAGGATATAAATTCAGAAGAGCAAAATTACCACAGGCCTGCTTACAAGTGCCTGTACGCTAATGCTAGGAGCCTCCGAACCAAGATGGGAGAATTGGAGTGCTTGGACTTAGAGGAGAGCATTGATATAGTGAGCATAACGGAGACCTGGTGGAATGGAGAAAACCAGTGGGATACGGTTATCCCTGGATATAAACTATTTCGGAAGGACAGGGCAGGATGTATTGGTGGCAGAGTCGCTCTATACGTGAAAGAAGGCATTGAATCCAGCAAGCTCGAAACCCCAAAAGAGGCAGACTCCTCCACAGAATCGTTGTGGGTGGTGATACCATACCCCAGGAGGGACTTAATACTGGGAACGATCTATCGTCCCCCTGATCAAAATCCTCAGGGAGACCTTGAGATGAGATATGAAACTGAGGAAGCATCCAAACTAGGAAATGTGGTAGTAATGGGTGACTTCAACTACCCGGACATAGACTGGCCGCATATGTGTTCCAGTCATGACAAAGAAGCAAAGTTTCTAGATATTCTAAATGACTATTCCCTAGACCAGTTGGTCATGGAACCGACCAGAGGGACGGCAACCCTGGACTTAATCCTCAGTGGGGACCGGGACCTGGTGCGAGATGTAAGTGATGTTGAACCGATTGGGAGCAGTGACCACAGTGCTATTAAATTAAACATACATGTAAATGGCCAATTGCCAAGAAAATCCAACACGGTCACATTTGACTTCAAAAGAGGAAACTTCACAAAAATGAGGGGATTGGTAAAAAGAAAGCTGAAAAACAAAGTCCAGAGGGTCACATCACTCGAAAATGCTTGGAAGTTGTTTAAAAACACTATATTAGAAGCTCAACTGGAGTGCATACCGCAGATCAGAAAAGGTACCGCCAGGGCAAAGTCAAGGAAGCTCTTAGAGGCAAAAAATCTTCCTTCAGAAAATGGAAGTCTTGTCCGAATGAAGAAAATAAAAAAGAACACAAACTCTGGCAAAAGAAATGCAAAAAGACAATAAGGGATGCTAAAAAACAATTTGAGGAGCACATTGCTAAGAACAGAAAAACCAACAACAAAAAATTCTATAAATACATTCAAAGCAGGAGACCATCTAGGGAGGCGATTGGACCCTTGGATGATAAGGGAGTCAAAGGTGTACTAAAGAACGATAAGGAGATTGCAGAGAAGCTAAATGAATTCTTTGCATCTGTCTTCACAGTGGAAGATATAGGGCAGATCCCTGAACCTGAACTAACATTTGCTGGAAGGGATTCTGAGGAACTGAGACAAATAGTGGTAACAAGAGAGGAAGTTCTAGGCTTAATGGACAATATAAAAACTGACAAATCACCGGGCCCGGATGGCATCCACCCGAGAGTTCTCAAAGAACTCAGATGTGTAATTGCTGATCTGCTAACTAAAATATGTAACTTGTCCCTCGGGTCCTCCTCCGTGCCCGAGGACTGGAAAGTGGCAAATGTAACGCCAATCTTCAAAAAGGGATCCAGAGGGGATCCTGGAAATTACAGGCCAGTTAGCTTAACTTCTGTCCCTGGAAAACTGGTAGAAAGTATTATTAAAGCCAGATTAACTAAGCACATAGAAGAACAAGCCTTGCTGAAGCAGAGCCAGCATGGCTTCTGCAAGGGAAAGTCCTGTCTCAGTAACCTATTAGAATTCTTTGAGAGTGTCAACAAGCATATAGATAGAGGTGATCCGGTGGACATAGTGTACTTAGACTTTCAAAAAGCGTTTGACAAGGTACCTCACCAAAGACTTCTGAGGAAGCTTAGCAGTCATGGAATAAGAGGAGAGGTCCTCTTGTGGATAAGGAATTGGTTAAGAAGCAGAAAGCAGAGAGTAGGAATAAACGGACAGTTCTCCCAATGGAGGGCTGTAGAAAGTGGAGTCCCTCAAGGATCGGTATTGGGACCTGTACTTTTCAACTTGTTCATTAATGACCTAGAATTAGGAGCGAGCAGTGAAGTGGCCAAGTTTGCTGATGACACTATATTGTTCAGGGTTGTGAAAACAAAAAGGGATTGCGAAGAGCTCCAAAAAGACTTCTCCAAACTGAGTGAATGGGTGGAAAAATGGCAAATGCAGTTCAATATAAACAAGTGTAAAATTATGCATATTGGAGCAAAAAATCTTAATTTCACATATACGCTCATGGGGTCTGAACTGGCGGTGACCGACCAGGAGAGAGACCTCGGGGTTGTAGTGGACAGCACGATGAAAATGTCGACCCAGTGTGCGGCAGCTGTGAAAAAGGCGAATTCCATGCTAGCGATAATTAGGAAAGGTATTGAAAATAAAACAGCCGATATCATAATGCCGTTGTATAAATCTATGGTGCGGCCGCATTTGGAATATTGTGTACAGTTCTGGTCGCCTCATCTCAAAAAGGATATTATAGAGTTGGAAAAGGTTCAGAAGAGGGCAACCAGAATGATCAAGGGGATGGAGCGACTCCCTTACGAGGAAAGGTCGCATCATTTGGGGCTTTTTAGTTTAGAGAAAAGGCGGGTCAGAGGAGACATGATAGAAGTGTATAAAATTATGCATGGCATTGAGAAAGTGGATAGAGAAAAGTTTTTCTCCCTCTCTCATAATACTAGAACTCGTGGACATTCAAAGAAGCTGAATATTGAAAGATTCAAGACAGACAAAAGGAAGTACTTCTTTACTCAGCGCATAGTTAAACTATGGAATTTGCTCCCACAAGATGCAGTAATGGCCACCAGCTTGGATAGCTTTAAAAGAAGATTAGACAAATTCATGGAGGACAGGGCTATCAACGGCTACTAGCCGTAATGGCTGTGCTGTGCCACCCTAGTCAGAGGCAGCATGCTTCTGAAAACCAGTTGCCGGAAGCCTCAGGAGGGGAGAGTGTTCTTGCACTCGGGTCCTGCCTGTGGGCTTCCCCCAGGCACCTGGTTGGCCACTGTGAGAACAGGATGCTGGACTAGATGGGCCACTGGCCTGATCCAGCAGGCTCTTCTTACGTTCTTATGTTCAAATTCACGTTGTGCAATTAAAGTCAATTTGGAGCTCTGTGCAACAAACCTGTTTCTCCCCAAAATCGGACTTTTTGTGATAAAGAAAATGATGGGGAAATGGAATGGAAAGCGTGGGATAACATTTGCTTAACGCAACATCATCTAACCTCCCTGTAAACTAATCAGAATGAATGTGTAATAAACACCATCTAATCTCCCTGCAGGTTGCCTGGAAGCGACCTAGAAAGTGGTCACTCCTGCATAATTTCTGGCCTCCTGAAGGATATTGCCTGGCTCACCAGTAGCCAACCCAGAGCAAAAGAGGTGTGACAGAAGCGGCATATGTGGCAACAGAAGCCGCTGGGAGGCCACTTTGGCGGGGAGGCCCAGGAGTAGGGCCTTTGGCCCTCTGTCTCCATTTTCAGTGTGATCCTCCAAGAAATCTAGTTTGTTGACCAGGATCAAGACTCACCCTGGAATACTGCAGCTTATCAACAACATCATCACTAGTAAGTGGGATCAGGCCTGAGGAGAGAGAAATGAGTGAAAACAGCCATGCAATCTCAAGTGAGGGATGGGGTGGAACACAACCAGCTAGCAAAAACGAAAAGACTTTCATATTCAAATTTCACAAGAACAGATGGCTCAGAGTATCTAGGAGGGCAAAAAGAGAGAGAAATGTGGATGTGGGGAGGGAGACAAATATCAACATGGTACTAAAAATGCACATGGAATTTTAACAAAATAATGAAATGCCCAATACATTTCATTATTTTATTAAAATTTCAATATACATACATACATTTAGTGCCATTATGAGGCTTCACTCTGTCTGTCTCTCCCCCCCACCTCTCTCCTTTGGCTCACAATATCTGGGGTGGGGATGGGGGGAAGAAGAGGTAGCATCAAAGATGCAAGAGGAAGGAGTAAGCCTGAAAATAATACCGGGAAAAATACATATGCAATTTAATAAACTAGTGAAATGCCTAATACACGTCATTATTTTATTACATTCCCATACACACATATATTATCAGTACCATTTTGAGGCTTGCCTCTCTCTTTTTGGCTCCCAGTATCCATAATATTTTAATCTAGGATTAGCCATCATAGTGCCTTCCAAATGTTGGGCTACAATTCCCATCAGCCCCAGCCAGCATGGCCAACGGACAGGGATGATAGCTGTAGTCCAACAAATATCTGGAGGGCACCACGTTGTCTGTCTGTGTAACCTGTGTAGTGTTTTTTTTAAATGATGCTTTATAAGTGATAAATAACAATTGCAGCCATCTGAATCTCATGAAGTGGACTCTAGGCTACAAACGCTTCTGCCATAATGCACTTACTGGTTTTGAGGTACCACAAGACTCTTGGAGTGGTATCAAATGCTAGTTCTACTCAGAGTAGACCTACTGAAGTTAATGAACACGCTGACTTAGCTTTATTAATTTCAATGGGTTTACTCTGAGTAGAACTTAGCTGAAAACAACCCTTGGCTGCTTTCGTTGCAACACAGGTTAACATGGCTAGCCCTCCAGAAAGAAAAATGACGAGAGACTGTACATTTGATTTTCCTTTGTCCCATCTGCCGAGTACTCACCCAGTCTGTGTGCAATGAACTCGTCATGCAGCACGGAGGAGTTGGCATCTATCTGGACCCAGTCTATGGCTGCAAACGTAACCACAAAAACCCAAAATGAGGCAATGTATTTTCAAGCAACAATAGTAAAAGAAATGTGGGCTCGGGGCACGTCTACAGTACAAACCAAGCTTTTCTCCAATGCACTCCAGATGTTTTAGACTATAGTTGCTATCGGCCTCAGCCAGCATAGCCACATGATCCTGGGGATGATGGGAATTGTAGTCCAAAACATCTGGAGGGCCACAGGTTGGATGCAAACCTACATTGGTTTAGTTGTAAAGGGTTGCCCCAAGTTTCTTTGAGAAGAGTAGACTGGCAACGTTCTACTAGATTTTCTCAGAGGAAGAGGCATCTGGCTGGCCATTGTGAGATAGGCATGTTGGACTAGAAGGGCCATTGGCCTATCCAGCAGGCTCTTTTGATGTTCTTAAGCCTTGGCAATCGAAGTTGGCAAGAGGTGGTAATTTCACTATCATGAAATAACAGCATGCAAAAGTATATTTTCTCATTAGTACAGAAGTACATTCAAATCTTAGCTACTCACTAATACGAATAACATTTCCCCTCTTTCCTTGCAAAAGAGCTTGAAAATTGTTGGGGTCTTGGCAGACCTCTTATTTTTTCTCTCCTTTCAGAGCCAGCATCATCATCCAAAACAAGGCTGTATTATGAAAATCACAAGCCCTAGGTCAAGCTGCTGGAAAGGGCCTTTCAAGGGAAAGTGCCATACTGTACCAGTGCCAAAATGTAAAAATCCCTGGTCCCTAGGCTAGGGCCTTGTTAGTCTGTTTGATAAATCTAGCCCCAGTCAGAATTGCCACAATTTCCAGTATCAGGGGAGGGAAAAAAATCAAGGGCAAATCTAAGTTCAGATGCAGCAGCCTTTCTTTGGACCACCTGAATGGAGCTTGTGAACTTCTGTTTGAGAATCTCTGAAACAGGAGATAGAATGGCCTTGTATGTGTGTGTTACGTGTGCGCGTACAAACCCACATCTTTGATTAGGCACATCAATACAATCAATCATCTTGACAAACCAATGCAAAAAAGACAAAAGACAAAATGGAAAAATACCTATGATGGGAACTTCAGCTATGAACACTCTCCTGATGGAATTTGCTACTCTGGAATAGAAAAAAACACACTTATAAGATCTAAATTGTATTTCTGAAGCATGTGTCTAGTGTATGATCCCACGTTTCACCACATGCACCGAGAACTAGTTTTGAAGAGCAATGAGCATGATCTGAAACTCTGCCACGGAACAGAGTGCAGGGATATGGCAGCCAGAGCACAGAAGCATCAACCAAACAACAGACCAGAACGCAGGGACTCATATTCTAATATAACACGAGTCTAAAGCTGCAATCCAATTCACACTTAGCTGGGAGTGTCCCATTGAACCCAATGGAACTTACTTCTATGTAGACATGTATTGGATTGCAGCCTACAACAGGAAAACAGCATCGTTTAAGACTCAGTGGCAGAGTTCAGATGGAATGGGAAACGATTAGAAGCTCAACTGGAGTGCATACCACAGATCAGAAAAGGTACCGCCAGGGCCAAGAAGATGCCAGCATGGTTAACGAGCAAAGTCAAGGAAGCTCTTAGAGGCAAAAAATCTTCCTTCAGAAAATGGAAGTCTTGTCCGAATGAAGAAAATAAAAAAGAACACAAACTCTGGCAAAAGAAATGCAAAAAGACAATAAGGGATGCTAAAAAACAATTTGAGGAGCACATTGCTAAGAACAGAAAAACCAACAACAAAAAATTCTATAAATACATTCAAAGCAGGAGACCATCTAGGGAGGCGATTGGACCCTTGGATGATAAGGGAGTCAAAGGTGTACTAAAGAACGATAAGATTGCAGAGAAGCTAAATGAATTCTTTGCATCTGTCTTCACAGTGGAAGATATAGGGCAGATCCCTGAACCTGAACTAACATTTGCAGGAAGGGATTCTGAGGAACTGAGACAAATAGTGGTAACGAGAGAGGAAGTTCTAGGCTTAATGGACAATATAAAAACTGACAAATCACCGGGCCCGGATGGCATCCACCCGAGAGTTCTCAAAGAACTGAAATGTGAAATTGCTGATCTGCTAACTAAAATATGTAACTTGTCCCTCGGGTCCTCCTCCGTGCCTGAGGACTGGAAAGTGGCAAATGTAACACCAATATTCAAAAAGGGATCCAGAGGGGATCCCAGAAATTACAGGCCAGTTAGCTTAACTTCTGTCCCTGGAAAGTATTATTAAAGCTAGATTAACTAAGCACATAGAAGAACAAGCCTTGCTGAAGCAGAGCCAGCATGGCTTCTGCAAGGGAAAGTCCTGTCTCAGTAACCTATTAGAATTCTTTGAGAGTGTCAACAAGCATATAGATAGAGGTGATCCAGTGGACATAGTGTACTTAGACTTTCAAAAAGCGTTTGACAAGGTACCTCACCAAAGACTTCTGAGGAAGCTTAGCAGTCATGGAATAAGAGGAGAGGTCCTCTTGTGGATAAGGAATTGGTTAAGAAGCAGAAAGCAGAGAGTAGGAATAAACGGACAGTTCTCCCAATGGAGGGCTGTAGAAAGTGGAGTCCCTCAAGGATCGGTATTGGGACCTGTACTTTTCAACTTGTTCATTAATGACCTAGAATTAGGAGTGAGCAGTGAAGTGGCCAAGTTTGCTGACGACACTAAATTGTTCAGGGTTGTGAAAACAAAAAGGGATTGCGAAGAGCTCCAAAAAGACCTCTCCAAACTGAGTGAATGGGCGGAAAAATGGCAAATGCAATTCAATATAAACAAGTGTAAAATTATGCATATTGGAGCAAAAAATCTTAATTTCACATATACGCTCATGGGGTCTGAACTGGCGGTGACCAACCAGGAGAGAGACCTCGGGGTTGTAGTGGACAGCACGATGAAAATGTCGACCCAGTGTGCGGCAGCTGTGAAAAAGGCAAATTACATGCTAGCGATAATTAGGAAAGGTATTGAAAATAAAACAGCCGATATCATAATGCCGTTGTATAAATCTATGGTGCGGCCGCATTTGGAATACTGTGTACAGTTCTGGTCACCTCATCTCAAAAAGGATATTATAGAGTTGGAAAAGGTTCAGAAGAGGGCAACCAGAATGATCAAGGGGATGGAGCGACTCCCTTACGAGGAAAGGTCGCAGCATTTGGGGCTTTTTAGTTTAGAGAAAAGGCGGGTCAGAGGAGACATGATAGAAGTGTATAAAATTATGCATGGCATTGAGAAAGTGGATAGAGAAAAGTTCTTCTCCCTCTCTCATAATACTAGAACTCGTGGACATTCAAAGAAGCTGAATGTTGGAAGATTCAGGACAGACAAAAGGAAGTACTTCTTTACTCAGCACATAGTTAAACTATGGAATTTGCTCCCACAAGATGCAGTAATGGCCACCAGCTTGGATAGCTTTAAAAGAAGATTAGACAAATTCATGGAGGACAGGGCTATCAATGGCTACTAGCCGTGATGGCTGTGCTGTGCCACCCTAGTCAGAGGCAGCATGCTTCTGAAAACCAGTTGCCGGAAGCCTCAGGAGGGGAGAGTGTTCTTGCACTCGGGTCCTGCTTGCGGGCTTCCCCCAGGCACCTGGTTGGCCACTGTGAGAACAGGATGCTGGACTAGATGGGCCACTGGCCTGATCCAGCAGGCTCTTCTTATGTTCTTATGGTTTCCTACTACATCTGAACTGGGAAACCGTATGTTTCAACAGACACTCTTTAGGACTAATAGGCCTTTCCCAATTTGGTCTTTGGGAGATACAGGAGGGTGGAAAGTTAAAAAATGTGTTAGTGCCAAGTTGCTTGAATTGCTGCACTTCAGCATCTAGAGCCTTCCTCCAGGACTTACATACATACACACAAACTCAAAAGCACCCAACAGTCCACCCACTGCCATTTCACACACAGCAGCTACTCAGAGATTCATTTTGGACTTTTCATAACATACTATCGGGCAATTACATTTTTTTTGTTAGCATCTCTTTAACCAGAAGAACAAGCACTTGATTTGCTTTTAAATCACTGCAGGCAGGTTATGACAAAGTTCATGAATATAGTAAGTGGAATACAGTAATGGGTATTATTTATTTAAAATGCACGTGCCACTTTGCCCCAGAACTTCATTGGGCAACTTCTTGATGTAAGAATCCTTAATTAAATATTTGTTGCCCCATTAGATGGCAATATGTATTTTTATCTGTTTTAAAAATTTTAGTTTTTGTAATTAAGGTGTCTGTTTCTTTAACAAGAAATGTAATCAAATGATACAAGAACTTGCTTTTAGTATCATGGATGAGCCCAGGAAGAAACCTATAGTTCATCTTTCCCACATCACAATACATTCCTCACACTTTAAAAACACCACCACCACGTATTTTAATGAGGTGCTTGTATTCTGAAGAAAAAGTACCTGGGGCCCTGCTTCAGAACATGAGGCCAATATAGAGCTGCGCTTCATACCAGTTTCCTGGTAAAAATAGCCCCTGACTGCCACTTGCCACAGTCTTTGAAATAAACACCCTCTGCAAGGGCAAATCGCATATATTTGGGGGTATTTCAGCAGAAAATTGTCATGGGGATGATTAGGAGCACAATATAGATTGGAGCCCATTAGCTGCTTTTCTTCAACATAAAAGTGGTCAGTTTAAACACTTCTTTTTTTAAGTGTAACTGTCGGTTCTAGTGTGTCTCCGCCTCTCTTTCCTGAAAACGGGAGCACATGATGCTAGTCAAACCCTACCCCTTTTTACGGTAAAACCTGGTGGGATCAGCTTGACTGTGTTGTGTGCTTTTTCCCAATTCAGCTTCAAACAGATTGCCCATCCAGATGTGGCCAATGGAAACGCTTTGCTGTAGGCAATTAGTGTGCTCACAGCCCAAGTGTATTTTGGCCCTTGAGCAGTCACAAGTAGACCCCACATACCTGGAATCAAGAATGAGAGTGTTCCCCCACCAAAACATTTTTTAAAAAAACCCAAATAAACTCACAGAAAGGCAAGACTGGGCTGAGAGTTGTCACTGTTTCAGGAAAAAACAACTGCTGTTCCCCAAGGATCAGTATTACTATTGTTATTTTAAATTGTTTTAAATTGTGTTTTAAATTGTTTTTAAAAGATGTGTTTTTAAATTTGGATATTTGTTTTAATGTTTTTAGTTACTGTTAACCGCCCAGACAGCTTCAGCTATGGGGCGGTATACAAGTACAATCAATCAATCAATGTTTATTAGACTTGTTAGCACTTGTTACCTGAAGGTCTCCAAGTGAATATGACACCGTTAAAAACACAAATATATTGTATCATAAATACAAAATAAAGGCAAAAAACCCCACCAATCTCCCCATAACATGTATTGGGACTTGTGTTTTTTAATTTTTTTCCCTAAATTACCCATCCTTAAGGATGAGAAGGGAAATGGCCATGTTTGCTGATGTCACCAAATTGTTCAGGGTGGTAAAAACAAAAAAGGGATCGTGAGGCGCTCCACAGGGATCTCTCCAAACTGGGTGAACAGGCGGCAGAATTACAAATGCAATTCAACATGACCAAAATTCCTGATCTCACATACATGCTCTTGGGGCCTGAACTGGCAGTGCCTGATCAGGAAATAGAGCTTGGGATTGTGGTAGATAGCTCGATGAAAACCTTAACACATTGGGAAGTGAATTTAATGCTAGGGACCATTAGGAAAGGGCCTGAAAATAAAACTGCCATTATACAAATCCATGGTGTGACTTCGCTTGGAATATGGTGTACAGTTCTGTTGCCTCACCTCAAAACGGATATTGTAGAATATGGAAAATATGTAAGAAAGTGCAACCAAAATGATCAGGGGGCTAAGAACAACTCTATGAGGAAAAGTTTACAGCTTTGGGGGCTTATTCGGCAGAAACAAGGCAGGTAAGGGCGGACTTGGTAGAGGTGCATACAATTATGCATGGCATGGAAAAAGTGGATAGAGCATAACACTAGAACTCATTGAGTGAAGCTGAATGTTGAAAGATTCAGGACCAATACAATAAAGTAGTTCTTCACACAGGGCACAGTTAAACTCTGGAATTCACTCCCCAAGTTGTAGTGATGGCCGCCAACTTTGGCTTTAAGATATTTTGACAATACACGGAGAAGACTACCCATGGCTACTAGCCACGACAGCTATGTCCTGCCCTCATTGTCCGAGGCCTCTGAGCACCAACTGCTGGGCATCCCAAACGGGGAGAGTGCTGCTGCACTCGGGCCCTCTTTGTGGGCTTCCCATTGTGGCATCTGGCTGGCCACTGCGGGAAGAAAATGTTGGCCTAGCGGGGCCTCTGGCCTGATGCAGTTACGGGGCTCTTCTGATGCCTTTGACAACTTAGAGGGCAGGGAGGAAGAGAAGGCGGAGGGGATGCTTCTGACCGCTCCGCTGGCCCAAGGCTTGCCCCTCCAACGCAGATCAAGGCGCCCGGCGGGAAGCCGCTTCACGCAAGTTGGCAAGCCGGCACGAGAGGGGGAACCTAAGGAACACCTCGAGGCCCACCAGCCGGAGGCGAGGCTGGAGAAGCTGCCATGGCGCAGCCGCACACACACCCCGACCCCACGCTCTCCCCCACCGGCTCCCCCTAGTCCCCGCCGCCGGTGTTGCTCACGCCAGGTCTGTGTTCTCGATGATGAACTTGACGTTCTCGTCGCTGAGGTCCGTGATGCGCACCGTGGGCTGGTTGGCGTAAGGCATAGCGACAACAGCAGCAGGAAGAACCCGGCGTAGCGCACCGCGTCCCGTCCTTCCCAGGCAAAGCCGAGCCAGGCCGAGCGTCGGCTCGCCAATACTCGCTCGCTCGCCCCCCAGCGACCGGGGAGGACCCGGCCTTTGAGCTATTCTTCTCCCTCGCTCTCCTCTGCCAGGCGCCCCAAAAGACACACGAGTCCCGGTCCTTGCTCTTCGCGGCAGGCCGACCTGGAGTGGAGGAGTTCCCACGTCTCAAAACGCAAAGCCACCACTTCTTGTTTACAGAGGAGACGACCCCGACGTCGCATTTATAGAGCACCTAGGAATGTTTCAGTTCTCTCCCTTTCACACGCACGTTGCATACTCTTTCTGTAATCTTTACAACAGTCCTGTGAAGGGGGGGGAGTCATTGTTATTAGTCCCATCTTGCAGATGGCAAACAGAACAACCCCGAACTACATATGCAGTTGGGTGGGTAGAAAGGAAGCCATGTAACAGGCACATGTAACTCAGGCTAACATTTGATGCATTTATTCATTTGAAATATTTTTAGACTCTTTCACCTCAAGGACAGCCTCTCCCTAAATGTACCAACCCAGACCCTGCACTTGGCATCAGAGGCCTTTCTTCATGTGCCCCCTCGGAGAGTGGCAACACAGCAACAGGCCTTCTTAATGGTGGCCCCCTTGTTGGTGGAACCAGGGAGGTATGCTTGGCACCATCATTGTCCATCTTTAGGGGCTAGGCAAAAACATTTCTCCCAAGCATTTGGTTCTTAACTTTGGAAGACTTCTGGAGTGCTTCTGTTGTAATTATTATTTTTATTATTTATTAAATTTATATCCTGCCCTTCCGCCCAGTAGGAGCCCACAGCAGCAAACAAAAACACTATAAAACATAAAGACAGACATTAAAATATATTAAAACTTATTTAAAAATATGTGTAGCCTTCCTAAGAAAGGTTGTTCCACCACCTTAGGTACTGTTAACTTTTTGTATATTTTTTAATGTTTTACTTTATTTTTTGTTAATTGTAAGTTGCTTTGAGTGTGGGTATGTGTGTAGAAAAGCAACTAACAAATTAAATAGAAGTCATCACAATGCAGCTTGCATGAAAGCATCAAACTATAAATCACTATTAAAGTAACATAGCAGAGTTCATGGCTTATTTGCTATTATTTTGTTTCCTTAGAGAGCTCTGTATATTGCAATGCATAGAATGCACAGATCTAAGCACAGATCTTGTTCCATTTCATAGTGTCATGTCTACAATACCTACACATCACTGTTTATTCAACAAAGGGGGTGGTTATATCCATCTGATGAAGTACCCTGTGGTCTCGCAAGCTTGTGCCACAATAAATTTGTTAAAGTGCAATTCTATGCATGTATAATCAAAACTAAGTCCTAAAGAAGCAGTGGGACTATTATTATTATTATTATTAAACAATAATAATGATTTATTTTTGTTGTCCGCCTCTCACCTGGAGTGCAGTCCAGAGGTAGATTACATACATTAAAAAATACAAAGCATACATAAAACCATACAGAAATTTAAAAATGCAAAAACATACATAAACAAATCAATAAAATCCTTAAAATCTAGGTAACTGCATAGGATGTCTACAACTGGATAATACCTTTATTAGCACCATCCTAATGTAAGGATTGATAATATTGAGAATGTGTGGGATTGCAGCCTTAATCTTTGAGGTGCCATCAAAAGACACAATGTAATAAATAAATCTGCCTGCTCCTCGTATACCTAGGTTTCCGATAAAAAGCATTTCAAGATACTTCACTGCTCTTTATTTATTGTTCTTGTGTGTTTTGTACATTTTAATGTTGCTAAGAACCGTCCTTGATTTGTTATGTTTTTGTACGCCGCCCTTTTGAAAAGCGGTTTATAATCTTTAAAATAAAAACTCCCCCGCCCTTTTAATCCCTTATCAAACTGATGAGTGACCACAGAGGGGCAAGGAGGAGGAAAAAACCGCCCCTCCCCTTCCAGATCTCCACTGCAGTTTGGGATCCGAGGAGCTTGAGGCCTTCTATGTCTCCATGGCAACGAAGCCTGGCTGGTAGTGATTCTGGCAGGCGGGAAACATGGCGGCTTCGCCTCTGCTAACATTCGGGTGTCTTTGGCAACTTTACTCCCTCTCGCACCGTTGCGGAAGGAAGAGAGCGAAGAGAGCTCTTTCCCAACGTACGTTTTAGTGGGGCAATTTCTTTGTTTCCCCCCGCCCGCCTTTCGCCCCTTCAACTCATTTATTTAATTGAATCGTGTTTGTCTTTTTTGTTCGCCGTTCTCAGCGTCTCAATAAAGTTAAGCGGAAGAAAAGGAGGAAGAAGCAAAAAGCGGCCGCGGAGCCTGCTGGGAGAAGCCGGTCTCTCCTCCAATCGGAGCACGCGGCGGGGAGCAGAACGGCGTTGACGTGAGGGGGACTCGCGGCGGACGGAGGAGAGCGAGAGATCGGGCAAGGGAGCGGCTCTGGTTAAAGGTGAATCTCGCACTGTTTTTCGCTTCCATCGCACCCCTCCCCTCGAGAAACCGGCTATTAACATGAGAAGAGCCTGGATCGGGACCGAAAGGGCCATCTGGTCCAGCTTCTTTTTTCTAACAGCAATGGCTAAACGGGGCGGGCGGGGAGGTGACAGTTCTCCACTTCTGGACAAACTTGTATTCAAAGGTAGAAGACCTTTGCACGTGGAGGCTCTATTTAGATATCATTGCCTAACAGCCATAGATAGGCCTCCACCTCCATGGATGCACTAAGCATTCTCTTAGGCTGTGAACCCTACACATGTCTGTAAGTCCCCTTGAGCTTACTCCTGAGTAGACATGCGTAGGATTGTTCTGTTAAAGTGGCTAACAGCCAGTTGTCTCCTCCTCCATAGATTTGTCTAACATCTCTCTCCACACCCCCAACCCCAAATATGTCAGTTCTGCATGCAAAAGGTCTTGGGTTTAATCCCTGTCTCCTCCAGGGATCTTTGCCTGAGACTCTGAAGACCTGAGTCTGTGTAAGGGAGATTTGTATGTTCACATGACTATAGTTTGTGGCAACAAATTCTTTAAAACAGATGTTTTGTGAAGAAATGCTTTCTGTCCTAAATCTTCCGCTGATCAATTGGTGATCTCTGAATTCTAATATTGTGAGACAGCAAAATATTTCTTTCTATCCATCATCTCCACACCATCCATAATGTTATCAACCTCTAGCATGTACTGCCACAGTTGTTGTCTTGTTCCTAAGCGAGGCAACCTCAAACACTTGAACCTTTCCTCGTAGAGAAAGTGATCAACCCTGCTATTGTTTTGTTTCCTGCTTTCTGCACCTTGTCCTGCTTTACAGTAGCACTCTTTGGGTGTTCTCCATACATGTTAAGTAAACGTGTGCCAGAAGAGGGGCTTCAGAAATAACCTTGCTGGCACTGCCACCCAACCCCAGTTGACATTCCGTTTGCGTGCTGCACAACTTGAGGATAACATCAAGGAGAGTGAGTACACCTGTCTCCAGAGACCCTCTCCCCTTGCATATTTATTTAACATGTAGGAAGAACATCTAGAGAGGGCTAATATCTCTTTGAGGTGGGGTGACCAGAAATATGCTTCATGATCCATATATGGCTGTTCCATGGCTTTGCGTAAAGGCTCATTACAGCTATCCTCCTTGACCTCTTTTCTGGTCTGCCCCCCCCCACCAGTTCCTACCCCATCACTGTATATGTGAAGCTGGCAATCTTATACCAAAGCATGAAGTAGTTTACAATTCCTTACAAATTTTTTTGTCCTTTTCTTGGTGTCCTCCCTTTTATGTAGGTCCTTCCTGTTTATTATCTTTATCTGTTGTCATGGATGGCACGTTTATGGTAGCCAGCATAGTTTTGTGTTTTTTAAAAAACTTTAAGGGATGGTTTTGGCAGGTCAGAGGGGCAGAAAATATCATACAGAGTTACACTTTTGAAAACAAAGATCTGAACATACAGTCTGACCAAAAAAGAGAGGCACCGTTGTGATTTAGGCTGCAATCCTAACCTACCTACTGGGGAACAAGCTCCATTGAGTTCAGTGGGGCTTACTTCTGAGTAGACATGGTTAGGATAGCAGCTTTAGCCTGCAATCTCCATCTTAGGCTGCAGTCCAATATACACTTACCTGGGAGTAAGTCCCATTGGACCCAATGGAGCTTACTTCTGAGTAGACATGTATTGGATTGCACTGTTTATCAGTAAGCAGACCTCATTAAGCCTAAATTTTCTGGTTTTTTGTTTTTATTTTTCCTCATCCAAACACTCCCTGCCTTGTGTATCATCTTTGCTGATGATGAGTTCTGGAGAGCCTGAAAACTTGCCACATTTTCCTGACTTATCCTAATAAGGTATTATCCAACGGGAGTCTTTGGAGGTTTTTTTTCCCCAATACATGATTATGTTTGGCAGGATTAGATTGAATTTCAAAGACTAACATTTAACTAACATCAAAGACTAACATTGTGGTATACGAAATCAGTTAGTCTTATAAGGTCATGATGTTCTTGTTTTTGCTCTAGCGGACTAATGTTAGCCATCCTTCTGGAATATGATTTTTTTATAATCTTTTGGTGATCCCCTTTTAAAAAATAAAATCCACTTGTCACATAAGTATTTAGATACCATTTTAACTTTATGTAATTTTGATGTTATTTAACTATACTTATCTATTTATTATTTGCCACTGTTTGTTATATTTCCATCCTGCTCTTCCAGATTGCTCAAAGTGGGGTTCCCCTTCCCAGTTTATCCTCTTCACAACCCTGTTGTTAGGCAAAGCAATATTATCCAGTGATATTTTCATTGTTTCTTTTTAAGGGTTCCCTATTTGTCAGTGTGTTTGAGGTTTTGGTGTGTGATATGTTCTGGCCCGTTGGGGTTTACCCTTCCTCTTCTTTGCTTATTTATTGGGTTATGAGCAATGAGAGACTGTTTTTCTAGGCTCCCTACCTCAAGTGCAAGATGAATATAATTCTATTTTACTTTCCTGACCCTTGTTTTCATACTCCCATTTTTATTGCTTCCCTCTCCTCCACTGACAAAAATTGGTTCAAAGGAAGCAGCCACACTCCTCATAGTATTGGCCCTGTTTGCATGTCTTGGTTAGCCATGCTATGGCTTACTGGGACTGCATGAGTGTGTAGGCTTCTGGAGAGGAGCTTACAGTCGCTTTGCTTCTGCCCCATCTTTGGCTTAGAATGTCTTCTGGACTTCCGCTTGTTGTTAACCACGAGGTAGCCAAGAACAAATGTTTGTGTGGTCCCTTTAAGCCAAAGGTTAGCTTACCTTGTCGTGCAAACCATGTCATAGTCGTAAGGTAGTTTGGAAGAAAAAAACAGCTGTTTTGTGCCAGAAGTCTTAAACAGTTTTGACTATTGACTCCCAATTTGCTAGGCCCTGTGCCACCTAATGTGGCAAAAGTAAATCCAATAGGCCCTGCACCTCTTGACCAAGAGTCTTCTTGGTCAAACTACTTGGAAAAACTACTTGGCTCCATGGGTTACCTGTCAAAATCAGAGCTTGGAAAAGTTACTTTTTTGAACTACAACTCCTATCAGCCCAATCCAGTGGCCATGCTGCCTGGGGCTGATGGGAGTTGTAGTTTTAAAAAGTAACTTTTCCAAGCTCTGGTCAAAATATCACCGAGCTCTGCTCCCAACCCAACAAACAAATTAAAGAAGCTAAAAGGGCAGGATTGAAAGCCACTTCTAATGTGCAAACCAAGGAGGATGAAACAGAGAAGGAGGGGGGCCAAGCTATACCAAGTTTGGGCGGCAGGTGCCGGATTGATGCTAGGGGCAGACCATGTCAATTTAGAGGAACACGGGATAGATGCATAATACCTATCCCGTGTTCCAGGTCTGCCCAAAACAAGAAGTTAACTGGGGGAAGCAGGATTCCTACCGACCTTCGATTGCTGATGTGTAATGCCAGGTCTGTGACACAAAAAACATCTGTCATCCATGATACGATACTGGATGAGTGTGCAGACCTGGTGTGTATCACGGAGACCTGGCTGGACGAGGCCTCAGCTCCCATCCTTAAGGCCATGTGTCCGCCGGGTTTCTATTATGCACAGCAACCAAGGGTAGGTAAGCGGGGAGGGGGAGTGGCAGTCATCTACCGGGAGTCCTTGATTTTCACTGGGCCTCCGCTCCCAAGGACCAAGGTTGTTGATTGCATGTACTGGAGGTTGGGCCCGAAGGGCAGTTTGGGGATCTTGCTCGTGTACCGCCCGCCCCGCTGCACGGCAGACTCCCTGACCGAGGTGTTGGAGGTGGTCTCGGATGTACGAGCGTTGACCCCAGAGCTTTTAGTACTGGGGGATTTCAACGTGCATGCTGAGACCACCCTCAGTGGAGCCCCTCGGGATTTCCTGGAAACCATGGCTTCCTGGGAACTGCACCTTAATAATACTGAGCCCACCCATGTAGCCGGTCATGCTCTCGACCTTGTATTTGTCCTGGGGGCGGTAGGAAGTGTTCTGAAGTTGGGGGCTATTTCTTTTACCCCCGTGTCATGGTTAGATCACTATCTGGTGAATTTTGACATCTCGATGCCACACTCCCTCCGCAGGGGTAAAGGACCTATTAGAATGGTCCGCCCTAGGCGCCTGATGGATCCGGATGGATTCCTGACTGCGCTGGGGGATTTGGAACCTGCTGAAGGTCGCCCGGTCGAAACCCTGGTGATGGAGTGGAATGAGGGAATCACCAGGGCATTAGACCGGGTGGCTCCGAAACGTCCTCTCCCCCTGAACAGGACTCAGACGGTTCCGTGGTATACACCCCGGTTGCGTAGTCTGAGGCAGGAGGTGAGACGACTAGAGCGCCGGTGGCGAAAATCCCGTTCTGAAGATGCTCGGACACAGGTTAGAGCAGCAATAGCTGCCTACCAGGTGGCAGTGAGGGCAACAAAGAAGGATTTCTTTGCTGCCTCTATTGCATCCGCAGAGTGCTGTCCCAGGAAGCTGTTCCAAGTGGTCCGAAGCCTGGTCGATCCAGTTGCTCAGGAACCCTTGGAACATTCTAAGGCTTCCTGTGACAAATTGGCAAAGCACTTTGCTGATAAAGTCGAGCACCTGAAGAACTCGATTCCGTACGCTGTGTATGCAGTGGGGGATCCAGAGTTGACCAATTGCAATCCGGTTCTGTGGGATCGGTTCCAGCCTCTCCCTTCTGAGGATGTGGACAAGGTGCTTTCAACGGTAAAGCCTACCACCTGTCTGATTGATCCTTGCCCATCATGGTTTCTTATGAAATGTAGGGAGAAATTAGGCGAAAGGATCAGGGCGGTGGTAAATGCATCCTTGAAGGAGGGTGTTTTGCCACCAGCCCTCAAGGAGGCAATTATAAAACCTATTTTGAAAAAGGCCTCCTTGGATCCCAAAGTCTTGAACAACTTTCGCCCCGTTTCAAATCTGCCATTTTGGGGGAACATCATTGAGCGAGTGGTGGCTGGCCAGTTGGCAGCACACTTGGATGAAACGGATTATTTGGATCCATACCAATCGGGTTTCAGGACTGGACATAGTACTGAAACAGCCTTGGTCGCTCTGGTGGATGATATGAGGAGGGCATTAGACGGGGGAGAATCCACCTTTCTTGTCCTCCTGGATCTCTCAGCGGCTTTTGATACCGTCGACCACGGTATCTTGTTGGATCGCCTGGAAGGATTGGGAATAGGAGGCACTGTTTTGCAGTGGTTCCGTTCCTTTCTCTCTGACAGGCATCAACAGGTAGCATTGGGAGATGAGGTTTCAGACCCTTGGCCCCTCACATGCGGAGTGCCACAGGGTTCTGTCCTCTCTCCCATGCTATTTAACATCTATGTAAAGCCGCTGGGAGCTATCATCAGGAGTTTTGGGCTGCGATGTCATCAATATGCAGATGACACGCAGCTCTATCTCTCCTTTAAATCTTCACCAGAGATGGCTGTGGAGACCTTGTCCAAGTGCCTGGAATCCGTGAGTGGATGGATGGGAAGGAACAGACTGAAGCTCAATCCTGATAAGACTGAGGTGCTACTTGTGGGTGACAGGGGGAGGTTGGGTGCTGTTGACCTACAGTTTAATGGGGTGAGTTTACCCCTGAAAGATCAGGTCCGCAGCCTCGGGGTGGTTCTTGATTCCAAGCTGTCCATGGAGGCTCAGATTTCGGCAGTGAGCCGGGCAGCTTGGTACCAATTACATCTCATACGGAGGCTGCAACCCTACCTCCCTATTCATCAGCTCCCACTGGTGGTACATGCCCTGGTCACCTCTCCATTAGACTACTGAAATGTGCTCTACGTGGGGTTACCCTTGAAAACGGTCCGGAAACTACAACTGGTGCAGAATGCGGTGGCTCGGTTGCTTACAAACAGCCGCCGCCGTGATCACATCACGCCAGTATTATTTCATCTACATTGGCTGCCAGTTGTTTTCCGGGCCCAATTCAAGGTGTTGGTATTAACCTTTAAATCCCTATACGGTCTCGGCCCAGTTTATCTGAAGGAGCACCTCCAGTACCACAAATTAAGCCGCCCAACCAGATCAGCCACACAGGGCCTTCTCTCAGTCCCACCAACGAAAACAGCTAGGTTGGTAGGGACTAGAGAGAGGGCATTTTCAGTGGCGGCCCCCACTCTCTGGAACTCCCTCCCATTCGATCTTCGCCATGCCCCTTCCCTGGATATATTTCGCCGGGCATTAAAAACTTGGCTTTTTGGACAGGCCTTCAGGAATTCCGGGGAGGGCTAACTTTTTTGGGATATTTTATTATCTATTGATCGCCCTAACTGATTTCATGCTGCTGTGATTAATGATCGTACTGATTTTATTGTATTTTATCTGTATTGTATTGTAATTTACTGAATTTTAGTTTGTACGTCGCCTAGAGTGGCTTTGGCCAGATAGGCGACACAAAAATTAAATTTATTATTATTATTATTTATTATTAATCATCTTATTATAATTTATTTATTTATTTATTTGTTTCATTTATAGACCGCCCATAGCGAGTGGCTCTCTGGGCGGTGTACAAAAAGGTTAAAATACAAAATATCAACAATAAAATCAGACAACAAACAATAAACACAAGCAGCAACTAAAGAAAAAAATAAAAAATAAAAAATTTAAATTATAACATAAACGCTTAAAATGCCTGGGAGCACAGCCAGGTCTTAACCTGGCGCCGAAAAGATAGAAGCATAAGTGCCAGGCGTACTTCTTCGGGGAGGCTGTTCCACAGTTCGGGGGCCACTACAGAAAAGGCCCTAGATCGAGTAACTGTCCTCCGGGCTTCTTGATGGGTTGGTACCCGGAGGAGGGCCTTAGATGCTGAGCGAAGTGACCGGGTAGGTTCATAGTGGGAGAGGCGTTCCACAAGATATTGCGGTCCCATGCCGTGTAAGGCTTTATAGGTCAAAACCAGCACCTTGAACCTGGCTCGGAAACAAATAGGTAGCCAGTGCAAACGGGCCAGAACAGGTGTTATATGTGCTGACTGGCTGGTCCTCGTCAGCAGTCTGGCTGCTGCGTTTTGCACTAGCTGAAGCTTCCGAACTGTCTTCAAGGGCAGCCCTACATAGAGCGCATTACAGTAATCCAGCCTAGAAGTTACCAGAGCATGAACAACTGAGGCGAGGTCATCCCTGTCCAGATAGGGGCGTAGCTGGGCTACCAACCGAAGGTGGTAGAACGCATTCCTTGCCACCGAGGCCACTTGCGCCTCAAGAGACAAGGAAGGATCGAAAAGAACTCCCAGACTACGAACCTGTTCCTTCAAGGGGAGTGTGACCCCATCTAGAACAGGGTGAACATCCACCCTCTGGGCAGGGGAGGCACTCACCAACAGTGTCTCAGTCTTGTCTGGATTGAGTCTCAGTTTATTAGCTCTCATCCAGTCCATTATCACGGTCAGGCAATGATTCAGCACATCCACAGACTCACCTGTAGAAGATGAAAAGGAGAAATAGAGCTGAGTGTCATCAGCGTACTGGTGGCAACGCACTCCAAAACTCCTGATGACGGCACCCAGAGGCTGCATGTAGATGTTAAAAAGCATGGGGGACAAAATCGACCCCTGAGGGACTCCACAATGGAGAGTCCAAGGTGTCGAGCAATGTTCCCCAAGTACTACCTTCTGGCGACGATCCGCCAAGTAAGAGCGGAACCACTGCCAAGCAGTGCCTCCAACTCCCAACTCCGCGAGTCTCCCCAGAAGGATACCATGGTTGATGGTATCAAACGCCGCTGAGAGATCAAGGAGAATCAACAGAGTCACACTCCCTCTGTCCCTCTCCCGACAGAGGTCATCGTACAGGGCGACCAAGGCTGTTTCAGTGCCAAACCCAGGCCTAAAACCGGATTGAAACGGATCCAGATAATCGGTCTCATCCAAGAGCACCTGGAGCTGATTGGCAACCACCCGCTCCAGAACCTTGCCCAAAAAGGGGATTTTGCCACCGGTCTATAATTGTTCAAGTTATCTGGGTCTAAGGAAGGTTTCTTCAAAAGAGGTCTCACTACTGCCTCCTTGAGGCTACCGCTTTAGCATTTGTTTTAATACTTCTGAATGTTCAAAGTGCTCCACATACGCTCTCAGTCATTTTTACAACAATTCTTCAAAAGTAGGTCAGTATTGGTCCTCATGTCTACAATATATGGGTGAGACTAAGGGCGACTGTGTTGCTTGCAACTGCTCAGTGAAACTGTGGCAGAGCTGAGAACTGGAAACAAAGGCCTTCCTGGTTCACAGCTCAGTGTCTTAGCCACTAAGTTACGCTAGCTTGTGCTAAATTTGTGGGCCTTTAAACTGCTACAAGCCCTTTTGCTGTTTTAGCGCTCTGAGAGAATACCATTTGGATTCTTTCATTACTATAGCAGACTTCTGTTGTCCCTGCTGGACAGTGTCAAATGCTGCAATCCTGTGTTCAGTGGAGGAGTAAAACCCATTGAGCACAGTAGGTCTTGCTTTGAGCAAATCTGCATAGGATTGTGCTATATAATCATCTTGGTTCTGTTTGGCCACTACAGGAGGCATAAGGAACCTCTGGCCCATGGACCTAATTTCGCCTGCCCAGGCCATGCTTCTTCCGTCTAGGCCGTCTTCCCCCATCCATCCTCCATTACTACTAGTTCACGTTGTTTCCTCACTGTGAGCCCTTTTCTCAGTGCACAGGAGGAAGCAAAATTGAGAAAAGAAACCTTACTTAAGATCCCTTCCACAGGTTAGCAACATCCAGAGATTTTTGTAATGATAAAATGGTGGTAGATATTTTTTGTGGCAAAATCTGACTGTAGTTGTTTTTGTGACAGGACAGAGGTGCTTAGCTGACAAGACAGGACTTCAAACAGCCTAATAGAATAGTCAGTGGGTTTTCCCCCCTTACTTCTTGATTGCTCCAGTCTCATTGTGCCCCATAAAATACAGTTGTTTGTTTAAGAAAGTTTCTATTCCAACATGCCACTATAAAATAGCAGTCATAGCGGTAGCAACGTTCACAAATAGTAATAATTTTTATTTTATTTTATTACATTTCTGTCCCACCATTCTTTCATACTGGAACCCATAAATATGGTGCCCAGGATATCTCCCATCCAGACACTGACCACACCTAGTCTGCTTGGCTTCAGTAAGGTGAAGATGTGCCTTCAGACATCAAAGCAATTAAAATCCGAAAAACAAAAATGTGGCCTCCCGATACACTCTGTAACTGACCCCAAAGTGGCCATCCTTGAGTAAAGCAACTTTGGAGGGAGACTGCAATGTGAAACCACTGAATTACAATTCATGAAGAGATTCAGTGCTATGGCTTGTGGATTGAATGTGGAGATACATTGCCTTGCAAAATTAGTCAGACCCCTGACCAATGCTCTTATATTACTGAATTACAAATGGTACATTGTAATTACATTCTGTATTATATTTTATTTTGAAACACAAACTCAAAATCAACTATTGTAAGGTGACATTGGGTTTATGTGGGGAAATGTTTGTAAGAAACAAAAACAAGTATGTTGCTTGCATAGTATTTAATATTTGGTAGAGCCACCTTTCGCTGCAATAATAGCTTGAAGTCTTTTGGGGTAGGTGTGTACCAGCTTTGCACACAGGGTTGGAGGAATTTTGGCCCATTCTTCTTGGCAGATTTGCTCCAGGTCGTTCAGGTGTGTTGGATGTTGCTTGTGGATGGCAATTTTCAAAGAGTGCCACAGATTCTCAATGGGATTGAGATCAGGAATTTGAATGGGCCACTGCAGGACATACACCTTTTTGTTCTTGAGCCACTCCAATGTTGCTTTGGCCTTGTGCTTGGGATCATTGCCCTGCTGAAAAGGGAATTTCCTCCCAAGCTTCAGTTTTTTAGTGGACTGAAGCAGGTTCTTGCAGTATTTCCCTGTATTTTGCTCCATCCATTCTTCCATTTAACAAGATGCCCAGTCCCTGCTGATGAGAAGCATCCCCACAGCATGATGCTGCCACCACCGTACTTCACTGTTGGGATGGTGTGTCTTGAGGCATAGAGTCAGTGTTAGGTTTGCACCACACATAGCACTTTGAGTTTTGGCCCAAAAGCTTTATCTTGGTCTCATCTGACCACAAAACCTTTTCCCGTATCACAGCTGGGGCACTCTCGTGCTTTCTGGCAAACTCCAGATGTGCTTTCAGATGGTACTTTTTGAGTAACAGCTTCTTTCTTGCCACTCTCCCATACAGGCCAGTGTTATGCAAAGCTCTTGATATGGTTGACTGGTGCACCATTATTCCACTCCCAGCCACTGAACTCTGTAGCTCCTTCCAAGTGATTGTTGGCCTCTCTGGCTTTTCTCACAAGTCTCCTTCTTGCTCGAGTGCTGAGTTTTGAGGGACGGCCTTTTCTTGGCAGGGCCGGAGTGGTGTGATGCAGCTTCCACTTCCTGATTATTGATTTAGCTCTGCTCACTGGAATATCCAGACACCTGGATATTATTTTGTACCTTTTCCCTGTTTGTATGACATTATCTCTCACTTCTGTAGAATGCTCTTTGGTCTTCATTTTCCTTCAGATCCACAGCCTGACCAATGATCCTTCAACAGTGGGGGTTTTATCCTGACCATGTGACAGCAACTTTAATGGTTCACAGGTGAAGGCCAATGGTAAGGTAACTGTGTCCTCGATAGGGCAATTTCTTTCCTCTGTGTAAACTGGGAGCTTCTATAGCACAGGTGTTGAATGCTTATGCAACCGTCATGTTTCAGTTGTTTGTTTCTTACAAACATTTCCCATCATAAAACCAATGTCACCTTACAATAATTGATTTTGAGTTTGTGTTTCAAAATAAAATATGATACAGATTGAAATTACAATGTACCATTTGTAATTCAGTAATATGAGAGCATTGGTCAGGGGTCTGACTACTTTTGCAAGGCACTGTAGGTTTGAAAAATTGGCTTACCAATGCCAGGATATTTATTGGTTTACCAATGCCAGGGTGTCTGTGTTGTCAAGAACAACTTTTTTGTGAATAGCTACTGTTAATAACATCACTGTCTGTACTTGTTGCATTTCATTTCCTTATAACCTTTCTGTTTACAACCACCCCTCTCCTTTATGCATCTGATGGACTGTAGTCAATGTAAGCTTGTGCCACAATAAATTTGTTAGTCTTTAAGATGCCACAAGACTCTTTACTGTTTTTGCTGCAACAGGCTAACATGGTTAGTTACCGTCTTGGAAATTAAAACATTGGTGTCAGTATAAAAACAAAACATAATCAAAAGCCTGCCTAAATAAAATCATGTTCACTGGGTGGTGGGAATTAAAAAGGGAGGTGAGTAGGTGAACCCAATGCAGAAAAAAGTTCCACTGCGGAGGTGCAGCCACTGAAAAGCCCTCTCACATGTTCCAGCAAAAATAGCATCGCCCTGCATCAGGATGTAGAGAAGGGCCTTTCCATCGTAGGCATGGAATTCCTTTAGGCACCCTGGATCAAGCTATTTAGCTTTTATAAAGGTAATTACCAGAACTTTGAGTTGCACCTAGAAACTTATTGTTAACCAGGGCAGTTGTTCTACACTGGCCTTAATATGTTCACACATTTGTGTTCTCATGAGCACCCGAAACTCACTGTGGACCGGTTAAAGCTTCCAGAGGCTCTCTTCTTAGGTGGCCTCAAATAGATCACATTGCAGTAGTCCGATCTTGATGTAACCCCACAGTGGCTAGGTACAATCGCTCCAGAAATGGGTATCATGGGTGCCCCAGCCTAAGCTAGACAAAGGCCCTCTGGCCACAGCCATTTCCTTGCTATGCAGAAGCAAGTTGGGTTCAGGAGCACCCTCGAACTATTATGTATTTGTTTTTTATCCTGCCCTTCCTCCCAGAAGGAGCCATGGGTGACAAACAAAACACTAAAAACACTCTAAAACATCTTAAAAACAGACTTTAAAAACATATTAAAATGAAACATCTTTAAAAACATCTTTTTTAAAAAAAGCTTTTAAAACATGTTAAAAAGCAATTCCAACACAGACGCAGATTGGGATAAGGTCTTTAAGTAAACAGCTAATTGAAAGAGGAAGGTCTTCAATAGGTGCCAGAAAGATAACAGAGATGGCGCCTGCCTAATATTTAAGGGTAGGGAATGCCACAGGGTCAGTGCTGCCACACCATTTCCTATGTTATGCAGAACAGACTTCCTGATAAGATGGTACCTGCAGGAGGCCTATGTGACGCCCTTCCCTGGCTCTCCCTGTCAGGTTCCTACCTGCTTGTGGCTACTGCCTTTCACTAGGCACCACCAGGGACTCCACCAGTCCGGACTGTCCTTTTTATGGTTTCTCTCTCCGCTCTAGCACAGATCTCACTAGATCCCCCTGCTAGGCAGCACCACCAGTCATGTCCTATAGCCAATGTTCCCAGAGACTTTGCCTGAGTCTCTCTCTATCTGGTTACTTTTGTGACTGCGTGCTTATGCTGTTCCCAACCCCTTTGTATCTATATAGATAACTCATATAACTCGGGGTTGCTCTGGATACTTGTAATGTTATTATTCTCTTCACCGCTGCCACCATTTGTTACTGTTGCCCTTCAGCCTTGGTAATTACCTTGCCCTCCCTTCTGGTCTGTGAAAACCCCAGCCAAGGATCAGGCCTTCGGTAAACCAAAATAGTATTTATTAAATATCAGAAATAACAAGATTACTTTTATAATGGTACATAAGCATATGGTTTCATCTATTCCTCTGCTACTTGACTTATTATTAACTAGAACTCCAATTCCCTCTTTCTCCACACTCTCCTAACATCCACTACCAAACACCTTCTTTCCCTCACATTCACCAACTCTTCCACCTACTAACATCCACCCCCCTATTAACATCCACCCAGATTCAACTGTCATTCTTCCATTTATACTCTCAGCCATTCAAATGCTCAGCCAATCATCCAGCATTCTACTGCTCATCTACTGCCCCCTCCTCTTTCATTCCACTTACCATGTATCTTCTATACAAACAGCACTTACCATATTTACATTAATACAGGAACATCACAGCCCTCACCTGCAGAGCGCAGTGATCGACTGGGTACATAAGGGGTAAGACGGGCTTTCAGGTATCCTGGTCCTGAGCTGTATAGGGTTTTGTACACTAAACCAGAACCTTGAACTAGGCCCGGTAGGTAATGGGCAGCCAGTGCAATTCTTTCAGCAACGGGGTGACATGTTGGCGATACCCTGCCCCACTGAGCAGTTAAGCCGCTGCATTTTGCAGAAGCTGCAGCTTCCAGACCAACCTGAAGGGCAGCCCCACATAGAGCACATTACAGTAATCCAGCCTGGAGGTTACCAGCGCGTGGACAACAGTGGTCAGGCTATCCCTGTCCAGAAACAGCTGCAGCTGCCCT
Organism: Rhineura floridana; assembly: GCF_030035675.1. Lineage (NCBI taxonomy): Eukaryota > Metazoa > Chordata > Lepidosauria > Squamata > Rhineuridae > Rhineura > Rhineura floridana. The sequence goes on along the minus strand of NC_084492.1, from coordinate 8,238,922 downwards.
ACCAGACGAAGCTGGTAAAAGGCACTGAGGTCACCTGGGCCTCTAGCGACAAGGATGGATCCAGGAGCACCCCCAGACTATGGACTTGCTCTTTCAAGCAGAGCTTGGAAAAGTTACTTTTTTGAACTACAACTCCCATCAGCCCAATCCAGTGGCCCTGCTGGATGGGGCTGATGGGAGTTGTAGTTCAAAAAAGTAACTTTTCCAAGCTCTGCTTTCAAGGGAGTATGACCCCATCCAAAGCAGGCAACTGACCAATTATCTGGACTCGGGAACCACCAACCCACAGTGCCTCTGTCTTGCTAGGATTCAGACTCAGTTTATTGGCCCTCACACAGCCCACCACCGAGTCCAGGCACCAGTCCAGGGCTTGCACAGCCTCTCCTGATTCAGATGTTACAGAGAAATAGAGCTGGGGATGCACCTTTTATCTTGCAAGGTGTATACTGCTTTGTCCGGAGCAGGCTGAAAAAGGCACATCCCGTTTTTATTTTATTTATTTATTTTATTATTTGATTGATATCCCGCCCTTCCTCCCAGCAGGAGCCCAGGGCAGCAAACAGAAATGCTAAAAATACTTTAAAACATTACAAAAAGACCTTAAAATACATTAAAACAAAACAACGTTAAAAACATTTTAATAAAGCTTTAAAAACATCTTTAAAAAAAGAAAGAGTTAAAAACATATTAAAAGCCATATTAAAAGCAATTCTAATGCAGACTGGGATAGGTCTCAACCTAAAAGGCTTGTTGAAAGAGGAAAGTCTTCAAAAGGCGCCTAAAAGTAGCAAAGATGGCGCCTGCCTAATATTTAAGGGGAGGGAATTCCACAGGGTAGGTGCCGCCACACTAAAGGTCCGTTTCCTATGTTGTGCAGAACAGACCTCCTGATAAGAGGGTATCTGCAGGAGGCCCTCACCTGCAGAACACAGGGATCGACTGGGTATATAAGGGGCAAGACGGTCTTTCAGGTATCCTGGTCCCAAGCTGTATAGGGCTTTGTACACCAAGACTAGAACCTTGAACTAAGTTGGCCCGGTAGCAAATGGGCAGCCAATGCAATTCTTTCAGCAGCGGGGTGACATGTTGGCATCCCGTTTTTCTGCAGGATTATCTAAAGCTGCATTAACTGTATAACTAATTAGCTTCTGTGCTGTTTGCATGCTGTGCTATCTAGCTGAAGCAATTAGTCGTTTTTTACCTTGCATTTTTTTTGCAATGCATCTCGCAACAGTATTTGGCACAAAAGGGGATGTTTCAGCCATGCATTTCCACCCTAGTTATTGGAAATACATAGCTTCTTTGGCAGTGTTGGGTTAGAGCATCCCAAGGGCATGTGTGTGTGCGTGCATGTGTACTTGTGTGAGACTTCTAGTACTGAATCTTTCACTATTAAATTGAATGCTTTAGAGCTGGATATGTTTGAACTCTCTTGGACTTGGAGTAATTGTACTTCTAAATACATTACTAAAAGCAAACTATAGGTTTCATGTGAGCTTAGCTTTCACAATATTCCAACACCAATGTTGGTGTTCAACAGCGCAGCTGTTATTCGTGGACAAAGCAATGTGGATTATTTTGTCCCTGCCTGCAGACTGGACTGTGCATTCAAGTAGCACAAGGTCATTTTCTTTACTACATGGGATCGTTTACATTGTAATTTGATTGTCCATTGGCGATGTATGTGTTTATCAGGTGGACCTGCATTGCAGGGCTAGAGTTACCATCGTTGAACGGAGTCTCTGTATGAATCCTAAATTGTCTGGGCTTTGCAAAGTGTTTCTTAGAACTTTTAAACGTTTCGTTATATGATCTTGTTTCCTTCTTGGGCATTACAAAGTGGTTGATCTTGAAGACAGCCTGTTGTGTCTTCATGTTTGGGTTGCAGTTCTATATTTTTTGTAAGACAAGAGCGTACCTTTTAATACGCAACCCACCAGGAATGCCTCCTGCTCAGTGTGGTTGGGCAAGGCCATAGCTGTACTGTCTTGTCTCTAGCGTGGGTCTGCAACTTCTCTTTTTATGGCCATGGCATAAATCTGTCATATCAAGGGACAGTTTCCACCGCCCACTTTTACACTGCCTATATGGGTGAAGTACCAGGAGATGATCGGGCATGCATGTATCGATTTCTTCAAGAGACCAGCCAGGTTAAAGTGCCAGGCTATGACCTGGGAGACCAGGGTTCAAATCCCCACTCAGCCACGAAGCTCACTGGGTGACCTTGGGCCAGTCTCTCAGCCTACCGTACCTCACAGGCTTGTTGTGAGGATAAAATTGAGAGGGCGGAACCATGCCTGTATGCCACCTTGAACTCCTTGGAGGAAAGGTGGGATATAAATGTAATAAATAAATAATAAGTGTTTCAACACAGCGTTTGACTGTGGCGCTTAAATGACATGCTTGTGCATGTGTTCTTTCATTTGTCCTGTGTTCAGAGAACAGGGCAAAAAGATGAGCAGGGTGAAATTCTGTTGCCTTCGGGTTATTTATTTATTTTTATTTATTCAGTTTGCAGTGGACCCAAAGGAAAGAAGCCCTGTCTTCCTACTTAGCAACCGCAGATTGCTTTTGTGCTTGCCTGAGTAGAGGTTCCTCAACGTGGTGGTTGTGAGCTGCTTTAAATGTAATAGAAAACGGTGGAGGAGAGAGATCCTGTGCAAGCCTCTTCCAGGCTAACTAATCAAGCTGAGGAAGGATCAGCTGGTGGCGGCAACCTTGATTTTATGTGAATGAGAGTCAGAAAAGAAGGAATTGAGCAGGGGCCAAAATGCAGTTTCCAGCATTATGGGCTAATCTTCTTGGTCGGGTGTGCTGCAAGTTATCAGGAGCAGGAGAGCGTGCCATTTGAGTAGCATATGAAGCAGGTTTGGCTGTAGGCTGCATAGCTGAGAAGCAGGGAGCAACGCTGCGTTGAAGAACCACGTACAGGCCCCTGATTCTCTGCCTTAGCCAGCTTTGTGAGACTTCCTGCTCCTTTCTGGTCCTGCCAGAAACCCTTGTTGCAGGAGTGGGGAACCTCAGGCCCCAGGGACCAAGTGTGGCCCTCCAGGTCTCTCTGTTTGGCCCTTGGGACTGTCCCCAGGTCACCACCCTTCAGCCACATCCTCTTTCCCCAGGCCACACCTCTCCCTGGCCTTGCTTCGCATCCTGTTTGAATGCTTTTGCCTGGCTGGAATTTGCCCTTGATAACGGCTCTTGTTTGCCTGGATGGAGGAGACAGAGGGGTGTGTGGGTGTATGTGCAGCAAGTCTAGTCTACTGTACAAAGGTTATATTTATATCCATTGCTCTGCCCACTTCTGCCTGTGGTCCTGCCTGTCGCTGGCATGTGACACCTGGAGGGTGCCCAGAAAGAAATGCATCTTTCGGGTTGAGAAAAGTTCCCATTCCTGGACTACAGGCACAAGAAAGGCCTTGAGAGGTGCGCAATCATTACGAAGGCGCTATATGTGTGTGTGCAAGAGTTGCATTGACTGGAAGAGGTGGCCCAGCATTCCATCTAATTGATCAGTCCAGCCATGTATAAACTCTCTTGTGTGTGAGGGGTCAGAGAGGAGCCCCCATCTTTGCTGGTGGCTGCATCTGTCATCTTGAGTGGTGCCCTTCACACGTTCCTTGCCTTTCTGTAGGGTCAGGGTTATCAAAATAAATTGTTACCTCTTGACATCCCCTTTCTTGCTGCTGTAGGGCCACTGAATGCCCTCCGCTGCAGCTTGGTGCCCTCATGTGGAAGGAAAGTGTTTTGGGCTTGGAAAAGTGATGAAGGATCTCTCCCTCCTCAGCTTCTTACAGAAACCTGGGTGTCACTTGATGGGTGGAAGTTGAAGAGATGAAGGGCTCAATAACTAGCAAAGGCTGAAGATGACCTTGGATTCAGGCTCCTGGGCATGGGTTCTGTCCAGCTAAGTTCTGCTGTGAGTAGAACCATTGAAATTAGTGAACCTAAGTTAGTCATACAGTAGGGCCCTGCTCATACAGCGAGTTACGTTCCGGACCCCCGCTGTAAAGCGAAAACCGCTGTAAAGTGGATCCCATTGACTTACATTGACCAAAATGGCCCCCGGCGGCAAAAAACCGCCGTAAAAGTGGAACAAGCGCTGTAAAGCGGGGCCTTTCTACAACTCACAACCGCTGTATTAGCGGAACGCTGTAAAGCGGGGCCCTACTGTATTCATTTCAGTGGGTATACTCTGAGTAGAACTAACATTGGCTACAACCCAAAGCCTTCAGGTCTTGTACCTCCTATTCATTTTATTTATTATTTATTACATTTATACCCCGCCTTTCTTTCACCATGGAACCAAAGGCGGCATACATGTTCCCAGGCGGTCTCCCATCCACGCACTGACCAAACTCAAAGCTGCTTAGCTTCAGCAAGGTGGTGGCCTCATGTGCCTTCAGACCATAGCCTGGGACTATTTGACCATTTCAATCATGCCTGAGTGAGAGAAGTTCCTGGAGGATTGCAACCCAATGCCTCCCCCGTACTCGGCTTGTATAGCTATACTCCAGGTGTCTGCCACTTCTCCCATTGCTAATTTTCCCCAGCACCAACAGAGGAGAATTAACACAATTCTCACATGCTTTATCGTTTTCCCCCCCGACTGCTCTTTTCAGGGTTTGGAGTAGTGACACTGCCAAGGGAATGTCATTTTGTCCAGGTTGAAAGAACAAGGGATATTGCATTCCACATCTGTTCTTCTAAATATTTAACTTCGCCTTCCCCAACCTGGTGCCCTCCTGATGTTTTGGACTACATCTCCCATCAGCCCCAACATCGTATGGCTGTGTTGGCTGGGCTGTTGGAAGTTGTAGCCCAAAACATCTGGAGAGCACCAGGTTGACTTAACGGATCCAAAAAGGTTCCAATTTACCTGACCACCACCAACTTTTCATACCCTTTTTGGCTTATGTTCCTTCAATGAATGTGATGAATGGCAAAACAGACGCTGGTTATTTTTCCCTTTTGTTTCCCAAACATTATAGATAAGTTTTAATGGAGGTCGCTGTTTCAGAGCACATATATTGGCTTAATGCAGCAGCAACCATTGACAGATCATCAATCTTGTTTTTACAGAGTAGTCTCGCTTTACCTGGCTTTTGGCCTGCTATTCAATCAGGATTCAGATAACTTAGTTGACTTTCTTCTGCCCACTTCACCTCTCTCTGAGGTCTCAGTTGTTGCTATTTGCCCAGCAGACGTGAAGATCCTGGCTTCATTCTGCTAGTGACTAGTGCTTCCCATACTGAGCAGCCACATAAAGAGTCTGACTGCAGTCCCTTGAATGCAGTAAAATTCTATCCATGTCAAGGCTATAATGTTTATGCACTGATGGTCTGGAAAATATTGAATCCCACAATTTGGGAGGAAAGCCCCCAATTCTCGGTTGGTCCAGGGATAAATAGCCTTCGAGCAACAAAAGCACTTAAAGAAACACTCCTGTCTTTACTCCACATTTGCCATAATCAGGCCTGGCTTTCTGAATCCTGCCTCCTGAATTTACGTCCAGTCCTTAAAGTCAGATTGTAAAATCAGAGGGTCACAACTTTTGATGCTATGGCCTAGGACAGTTGTGGGGAAACCTTGGCCCTCCAGATATTGTGAACTGCAACTTCCATCAGTTCCAGCAAGCATGCCTGATGGCCAGGGATAATGGGGGGTGTAGTTGAGCAACATCTGGAGTTCCCCACATCTGACCTAGGATCTTGATTTATTTTTATTTCAGCCCTGAGTAAGGCTGCTGCTGGTGATTTTGAAATTTGAAACATTTTTTCAAGCCCTACGTTAACTATGGATACTAAAATATTTTTTTCAAACTGGAGAGAGAAATGGATCCATTAGAAAAAGAATCCACTAATGGTGGGCTGGTGACCATAGTCTGTGAAAGGAAATGAAGGCACCCTCAGATGGTTAATTTTATAGCATTTTTAGAGTGCAGAGGTGAGGTTTGGGCAGTAAATGTTTCATTTGTCTGAGCAGCAACCCTATGAGGTGAGCCGTTAATATTCCCATTTAACAGATAGGAAACTGAGGCGGAGAATGGTTTTGAGCAGGGGATTGGACCTGGGCCTCTCCAGTCAAGTCGTAGCATTCTGTTTCCCAGACTGGCTCTCTGTGCTGAAGGATCAGGATCTGCTGGGGGGGGGGAGGAAACCTCTCCAATCCTAGTCTGTGGCATGGACGGGGGCACCAGGCAGCAGGATTTGGACTGCCCCCACCAATCTTGATTTGTTGTTGACATCTTTGCTGGGTAGTGTGTTGTAATTGTATTAGATGTTACTTCAGTTTAGTCTGCAATCCACTACTAACTTACTTGGGAGTACTTCCAATGGAACCTAGTGGGACTTTCTTCTGAGTAGACAAGCATTGTTGGCCTCTTGTGGAATCAACATGTCATGCCAAGGTCAAAGAGCCAGTTTGAACCTTAAGAAGGCATTCTGGTACAGCACTCCACGTGACTGTCACTTAAAAGTACACGGGAGGAGCAACTTGCTTAACATTCTCCCTCCCAAACCAAAGTTTAAATGTATTTATTTCATATATTTATGGTGCTTGATGGCTGCTTTTCTTCTCCAGAAAGGACCCACATTGGTATGTAATACTGAAATCACAAAAGTCAGTTAAAATTATGAAGTCAACCCAGTTTGAAAACCAGCAATTCCCAAAACAATAGTAATTCCTTATCCCCCCCCTTAACATGTCTTTGTTTTTCTTTTATATTTTCTCCCTTCTTAATCTTGTATAAATTCTAGGCAGTGAATAAATTCCACAAGGAAAGCAAAGGACAGGATGTCCGCAGGACCTGTGAAACAGAGATGTACGAAGACAATGCAGTTATGGGGATGTTGATTATTTTGTTTTTATCTGTTTTTAAGTTTTTTTATTGAGACCTCAACTTTTGAAAAAATGTATAAAATGCTGAGGTTTTGGTTCATGCGGGTTTTATCTGGAGACTTGTGGGATAAACCTTCTTTGCTGCGAATGCCAGCCTTTGTAGGTGTCCCCCTGATGGTGTGAATCATCTTTTGGAATCCACTGCTCTCCATTAGCCTTACCATTTTATTTTTTGTTTTATTTAAAAGTGTTTCTGGACCAGAGCTTGGAAAAGTTACTTTTTTGAACTACAACTCCCATTAGCCCCAGCCAGCGCCGTGCTGGCTGGGGCTGATGGGAGTTGTAGTTCAAAAAAGTAACTTTTCCAAGCTCTGGTCTGGACCATGTAATATTTAAAAAATTTCTAATGCTTTTGCATGAGATTGGGGAAGGCTGGTTTAAGAGATGCTCGATGGGCCCCTCTGGTTTTCTCCACCCTTCCACCCCACCCCACTCTTGCTGTTTGGATAAATGAAGGGTCAGAAGCGAGCAAGTGGCTTAAATCGAGCAATATGCTTAGGACCTTCTCCAAAGTTTACGGGCCTGAACGTTCCAGCATTATCACAGATTTGTGCGTGTGTGTTTTATACTGATTTACGGTCAGTTCCCTGTGTACCTTTTAAAAAGGGAGAGCAGGGAAATGCATAATCAGAAGCAGCCCTTGGAGTGTGCTTTGCTTTACGTGCTGATTGGCTTCATTGTCATCAGAGAAGTTTGCTGGTGTTCTTGCTGCCGTAGTTAATGAAAAAGAGAAGTGAACTGGATCAAAGCAGGGCCTCTGCTGTTCTTGCTGTCAGCGCCAGATGCACTGCTGCTCCTTCTGGAACCGGCAGTAGCAGCCTTAACTGGCTGGGAAGGCGGCTGCCGTGGTCACTGGCTGCCGGCAGAGGCTGTTCTGTCAGCGGTGCACAGTCATTCTCTGCCAAAGGGGAAGCGGCTCACCAGTAGATGCTGAGGCGACATCCTGTACTGCATTGCAGGGCATGAAATTGCCTTTGCTCCATGGCCTTGCTCTCTCCATGGCTTCCGTGTCTATCGCCCATGCTGTTTGTTGGCTCATTGAAGCCTGATTGCCAGTTAGGCTAACAAAGAGGATGCTGCCAGTGCCTGGTGATGGGGGAAGGTTCACATGCATTGTCTGGAGCTAGCCTGATAGTTTGCAGTTTGGCGTTTGCATGAATGCCGAGATTAGGTATTGGCTTCTCTTTTTCAGGAGCAAAACGTCTGTTGTCGTGATGGGTAGGGCGTGTGCTGGGAAAGGGTGTGCATATTCTCCAGCCCCTAGGTTCCAGGGTGTACATTGCGTCTCCCTTGTAGGGTCCTTTCCAGCATGGGCCAGACCACCTGGGGTGTCGGGTAGGTTTTCCGTTTGTTTGAGATTCTGTCCTCATGTGCAGCACTTTACTTTGCTAACCATACCTACAGGGAATCTGCACGGTGGTTTCTGTTTCTTAGTTATCCTTGATTGGGACAGAATGTTGGGAAATGCCTTAATTTATTCTGGGGTGGGGAACTTTAGGCCTGTGGCCCTCCAGGCCTCTCTGACTGGCCCTTAGAATCCCAGGCCACGCCGTCTCCCTGGGCCACACCTCTCACCACTCCTGCTGCACAGCTTCCTCAGCTGCCTTTACATGTTCTTGAACTGTGTTAATGCCTCTTGTTTGCCTATATAGGGAGAGAGATGTGTGGGAGAGTGTATAGAAACCTTGTGACTGAATGTAGCTTACTGTGGAAAGATAAGAATTATATATGGTGTTTTGCTCGCTTTTCTCTTTGGCCCCGCCCACCACCTCCATGTGCCCCCCCCCCCAAGGTTCCCACTCCGATTTATGCTGATACCAGTGGGCCTGAACAAGGATTGCTTCTTTGTCTACCCTAATAGGGAAGTGGAGAATGGGCTGGTTCAGATGCCTTGGGTATGCCACAGAAGGTTAGATTAGACAGATCGACAAACCTCACCTAAGAAGAGAAATAAACGACCACAGGCAGATCAATGCAAACGGAAGTGAGAAGTAAGACCACAGAGTGAGGTTGGCACACTGAAAATCAAGCTGTATAAATTCTGGCTTTCTAAGCACTTAACAGATTGTAGCCTGCTTTGGCATAACTTATGTCTCCCTGAGAGTTCTTTGAAGTGACTCCTACGCGGGAATACATGTGAAAAGTGTTAATGTTGGATGGAAGCCCCTTGTGGATTTTCTGGAAGATAGCTGTGATCGGGATATTAGATTCCTGCCAGCCACTGCTCGTAAGTCTTTCCCCAAAAATCCACAAGGGTTTCTTCAACTGTAACTCTGAGCTAGCTTCTGTATGAGGCCTAGAGCGTCAGACGTGAAGCCCAAAGCGCTGGTGCGTAGCCCTTCTCTATAATAATATTTTAACTAGATTTCTAGCCTTTCCCTGTGCCCCAGGCTTGAAATGAAAGAAACAAATATAAAGCATCCACTTTGAATCCAAGATAGATGATAAGTTCAGTGATGGGTGGGATTTGAACTCCAGCCACCAAAATCTAGCCCATTTGACAAGCCATGTAGTATTTCTGTTGGAGATTTGGAACTTTGGGGAACTTCAAGGAAAGGGCAGTTCCACAGCTACTTCAGGTAACCCGCCCCTACCTTTTGGCTTTAATCATACTAAGTATTTACAGAGTGCTGTTTCCTTCATGCTTAGCTTACTCATCCTTAAAACACCCCTGTAAGGTAGGCAGTGGTGGAGGCTGCTGCTGCTGCAGCTACTGTTATCATCCCCATAATATATCTGGACTGAGACAGTGGCATGCCTAAGGCCAGGGGTTCCCAATCTGTGGTCCGTGAGTTCATTCAGGTGGTCCACAGCATGTCCACATTAAATATTCTTACTGATTTTTATTTATATTTTATTGCTTCTTTTCTTTTATAGCATTTTATTGTGTTACAGTTTAAATTCTATGTAACTCAGTAGAAGAAATGAAGCAATAAAAATGCAATTAAAAATCATACAGCATCTAGCACAGGCCCATTACAATTGATACAACAGGCAGAAAAATCATTAAGTGATTAATAAGCTTGTTCAAGCTCTAAGAACTTCAGAGGAGGCCCTTCTCTTGGTCCCGCCACCCTCACAGACACGTCTGGTGGGAACACAGGAGAGGGCCTTCTCAGTGGCTGCCCCAAGGCTCTAGAACTCCCTTCTTAAAGGTGGTTAAATCAACTCCCTCCTTGCTGTCCTTCCGCCAGCAGGTGAAAAAACTTCCATCCCAACAGGCTTTTGGGAACTGACTGCAAGGGCTTTTCATAGTGTGCCGTTCTACTTACCTGTATCTTTGGCTTTTTAAATGAATTTGTTGTAAGTGGTTTCAATTCTGTAGATTAATTACATTTTAACCATATCTTTTTGTATGTTTTTATCTGAATTTGTTTTAATTTTTGTAAGCCACTTTGAGTCCCAGTTTTGGGGAAAAGGCAGGATATAAATGAGTAAAATAATAAGTGGTCTGCCAAGACCCTCAGCAATTTTCAAGTGGTCCATGGGGCGGGGGGGACACGTTTGGGAACCGCCGCCTAAGGCCACTTAGTACGTCAGCGACCTGAGCTGAAATTTGAAGCAGAGTCTTCATGGCTCACATCTTATGGTTATCTTTGTAGTCTGTGGCGGTCAGCCTGTGTCTTCATGCGTGGATGTGGCAATGGCTCCGGTGTGGCATAGCCATGCAGCACAGCAGCAGAGCGGTGGAGCAGGCTTAGTACAGGGATGGGAAACCAAATGTGGCGCCCCCAGGCCTCTCTGTCTGGCCTTTGGGATTCTTCCTAGGCCACACCGTTCTCCCTAGGCTACGCTTCTCATCAGCCCTAATCACCCCCTCCTTGAGAGGTTTTGCCTGGCTGGACGGTGTCCTTGAACTTTCGTAATGTCTCTGGGTTGCCTGGATGGAGGGGGCACGCGAGTGCGTGTAGAAACGAGCTTTTCATACGGAGGTAGAATTCACATCTGTTGCTTTGTCTGCTTTTGCCTCTGGCGCTCCTCACCACTGGTATGTGCTCCATCCCGACCCCCCCCCCCCCGGAAGGTTGTCCGGATGGGAATGCAGCCCTCGGTCTGAAAAAAAGGTTCCCCACTCCTGATTTCGTACTTGTATCTGGGCCAGGCAAACCCCTCTTGCCACAGAATAATATGATGGACACACAGGAAGCATCTGCCGCTCATAGTGTCTTCCACCAACTTCAGTCGACAGCTTTGTCCCTTGCTGGAAAGAGATGGTTTGCCCACAGTTGTCCAGGCTCCAGGACCATCCCGGCTAGAGTGCATAATCTATTGGGCTGCCTCTGAACATGAAGGTGTTGGAATGAAGCAGACAGCAAGGAAGAGAGCAGAGACAACTTCAGGGCCTGCTCCAGTCAGACTGTGTCTCTTCTGTCCAGGCAACTTTACATTTTATATCATTTATTTGTTTTGGTATTTGGTTATGGTAAACTGCAGTACTTTGGCAGAAAGGCAGCATATCAATGCAAAAAAAAGTAAATAACGTGTGTGGAAGCTTCAGCTGTTGAAGAATCCAGCAGGTATGTTGTTAATGGATGTTGACTGCTGCAGACCGATTACTCTGGTGTTTAAAAGGTTTCACTGGCTCCCAGTTTCTTCCCAGGCTCAATTCAGAGCACTAGTTGTTTCCGCTTTTTAACCCTAAAAGACCTGAGCATCTCAATCACTGTTTTGGCCCATGTGAAGCTCCCTGCTTCTTAAGATCTTCAGAGACTCTTCCTTGGATATCTCTATCTTTTCAGAATAAGCAGGGAGTGGCTAGATAAAGGGAGAGAGGAAAGCCTTCTCTGTCTTGCCATCCAAACCTCCCTAGACATGTTTGCCTGGCAATGTCTTTGCTCTCTTTTAGGAACCATTTTTTTTGTGCTGTCAATGGTACCTGAGGTCATTTAATGGCTTTAATTACTCTTTTTATCTGTAGATTTATCCAGTTTGTTGTTGTGAGCCAGCCACCTTGTGGGTACTTGCAGTGAAAAGTGGAATATAAATCTCATAAGTAAATAATAACAATGGCACTCTATTGGTGTTCGGCCAAGAATGGGTACGCTGCCATTGCAACTGAGTGTCCCCTAACAGAATACATTTTTCCTTGTGGGTTGTGAAAGTTGTTGTTGAGAAGTAATTGTCTGCGGGTGGCAATGATTTTTTGCAGTTAGCAGAGCTGATTTACTGCTGGTGTAACAGCCATGGTAATTAAAACCTGTTAGTGGCGCAGAGTGGTAAGCGGTGAGCTCTGCTCACGGCCGGAGTTCCATTCCAACGGAAGGAGGAAGTCGAATCTCCGGTAAAAGGGGTCGAGGTCCACTCAGCCTTCCATCCATCCGTGGTCGGTAAAATGAGTACCCGGCATATGCTGGGGGGTAAAGAAAGGCCGGGGAAGGAACTGGCAATCCCACCCCATATATACGGTCTGCCTAGTAAACGTCGCAAGATGTCACCCTAAGAGTCGGAAATGACTCGCACTACAAGTGCGGGGACACCTTTACCTTTAGTGAATATATGGCAGTGTTTGCTTCCTTTTGACCATAGGTGAGCATCTCTGGCTGTGAAAATGTTCTCTGTGTGCATCAGAATTGTTATATATAATGACTGGTGCATCTTCACATACAGTAGGGCCCTGCTTATACGGCAGGTTAGGGACCAGGCCCCCGCCGTAAAGCAGAACCCATAGACTATAATGGGGCCGTTGCACGAAAATGACGCGGAAACATTGCAAAAGAGCAAACATTGGCTTTAAAATGGAAAACGAAAGCCGCCGCATTAGCAGAACGCCGGGAAGCAAAGCGCCGGGGAGCGGGGCCCTACTGTAACATGTTCCTAGCAAGTCTTAACAAAACTGCTAAGTTCTTGAAAAGTGGCTGCATATTTGATACTTTCATCTGTGGAAGGTTGGATGAATTGACTTTTCAGAGGTTGCAATAGTTGTGTGGAATAGTTTTTTTAAAAAAGCATTAAAATAAGACATAAGGTGACCCAGGTGGCCATAGTGAACAATCTTCCTAATGATACACAGGTTGGCATCTCCTGGAGCAGCAAGCTGGATCCCCCTGGCTTGTGATGACTTCTCAGCCCCTGCTCTCAGGCACATAGCGTGTGATCTATTATGTCACATGTAATTCATAAGGCTTGACCTCGAAAGGATATTTTTCTTAGGGTTTATTTTTGAAGTTGGTGTGTTTTGATGATTGGTTTTAAGAGATTAAAAATACAAGAACATAAGAACAATGCTGTTGGATCAGACCAAATGCCTGTCTAATTCAACATCCTGTTTTCCCACAGTAGCCAATCAGATGCCTTTGGGAAGCCCACAAGCAATACATGATGGCAATAGCACTCTCCCACTGTTGCTCCCCAGCAGCTCTGCTTCCAAACCGGGAAATAGTTTACACTCATTGTGATACTGTTGTCCTCCATGTATTTGTCTAATTCCTCTTAAAGCTGCCAATTATTACAAGCGAAGGTTTTAATATGCTTGTATTCAGATTTCATTTCAACATGGATAGCTAAAAAGAGGGAGGCTGAACATAGGATAAGAAAGAAAGAGAAAAGATACCCCCCCTCCAAATTTTTATCTACCCTGACTAGCACATGCTCTGTGGCTGCATCCTTAGGTAGCACCAGTGCCCTACAAAAGGCACCAGCTTCTGGGCCCCAGATGATAAAAATGTGCAGTGTGTGGTAGGGGAATCCCATTGGCCATATTGGGGACCCCAAAGGTTTTGATAAGAGAGCCCTGTTTTTGCTACCCCTGCTCTGAACACTTTAGTTTTCCTATGGTATTGATGTTTCGCTGTCCTTGCAGTTAACCCTTTGCTGGAGTTGAGTAGCAGTGCCTTCTGGGTGGTGACTGTTCCACACTGCCTCTCATCAAATGATAGACATTTATTTGCATCAGCCACCAGCCATTGCAAGCAGATAAAATTGCTTAATTAAATTAAAAATGTTACAATTAAAAACTTGGGAGAGTGTCATTTGAGAGCCTTTATTTTAATGGCAGCTGCTAGAAATTTTACACTCTTTCCTGTTGCCAGCTGGTGATATATGGGAGGACTGGCAGATATGTTGCCCTTATCCATAAAACTACCCATAACTAGCTTCAGGCTCTCATTTCCCCCCGCCCTCCCCCCCTGTTTAATTGGAGGTTGACATAAGGTAGCCAGTTGTTGTTGGCAAGAGCCTTTTCTGGCTTAATTCGATTGTATCTTTCTTCTTTCTGAGGTGCCTTTTATACCTATTTCCCTTAGGTTTTCTACATAGTGACCAGCCTCACAGATGGATGGAGAAGGGTTTGGGGAACTCCTGCAGCAGGCAGAGCAACTTGCAGCAGAGACGGAGGGCATCGCTGAGCTTCCTCATGTTGAACGCAATCTCCAAGAGATCCAACAGGCAGGAGAGCGCCTGCGTTCCCGGACACTAACTCGCACCTCCCAGGAAACTGCTGATGTCAAGGCGTAAGTTCCTGGTTTGCTTGAAACATTCTGTCTTATAGTTAAGATGATAGAGTTGCAGATCTAAGAATACCTTACTAGATAGGGAGTAAACCCTCTTGAATTCCCTGGGACTGAATTCTGAGTAGACACACTTAGGATTGCACTGTAGGTCAAAGTTGTTTTTACATTGCTAGCTTTACGTGCTGTCTGTAATACAGTGTTGTTTTGAATAGTTTTATGTAATTTTAGTATTGTGAGCTGCCCTGATGTCCCTTTGGTCTTCCTCCCTTCGGGGAGGAAGAACGGGCTACACATTTAAAATAAATAAAATAAAATATTTGAGCCTTACTAGGAAAAAGCTCAGGGCTATTGCTCTAAGCCTTTTTGGCACTGTGAAAATTTTAGGTGAGCAGTCTGATTAATGCAGACTGATTTCTCCTCCAAATACGGTAACCTGTGCTGTTGGATTTGGGGATATTTTCTGGTGGGGGGGTGTTATCTCCAGGTTGCCAGCAAGCATGTAAGGAAAGGAAATTGACAACTGGAACAACCTTTTGCTCCTTGGCTTGGCTCAATGCTTGGTGGGCTTCTTGGACAGAAAGGCTGTGTTCTCACATCATGTTAAAATGTACAGTAGGGCCCCACTTATACGGCAGGTTAGGTTCCAGACCCGCGCCGAAAAGTGAAAACTGCCGAAAAGCAGATCAGCTGTAACGCGGGGGTATGGAATCTAACCCGCTGATTATGCCGGAGGAGGAGAAGATCAGCTGTAGCGCTCTACAGCTGATCTTCCCCTCCTCCGGCGCAATCAGCTGGAGTGTGGGAGTCTGATCGTGCCAGAAGAGGAGGAGATCAGCTGTAGAGCGCTACAGCTGATCTCCTCCGACGCAATCAGCGGGATAGGTTCCAGACCCTGGCGCTACAGCTGATCTGCTTTTCAGCGGTTTTCCCTTTTCTGCACGGGTCTGGAACCTAACCTGCCGTATGAGTGGGGCCCTACTGTACATTTTAATATGATGTGAGAACAGAGCTTCCCCTCCTCCAGCGAGATCAGCTGGAGCGCGGGGAGCTCCAGCCCCCCCTCCAGCTGATCGCCCTGCTGGCACCGTATTAACGGAACGCCGAGAAGCAGGGCCCTACTGTAGTTTAGTATGGCGTGACCCAGCCAGAATGAGCTGCAGTAAGCCTTGGGCTTGTGCATGCACCCTCTCCTCCTCTCCTATGACCAGGAGAGGCATTTGGAAGCTTTTGCTTCCACTTTTGCTTACTGTGGTTTGCTTTGTCAATGCTGACTGTATTTAGTCTCAAACAAGTCAAATACACACCCTGGTTATTGAAGCTGGCTTGTTTAAAAACAAAACACAGTTGAGGTTAACCACAGTTTCAGGTCTGGATAACATGGCAGAATGTGGTTAATCAACAGCTTCTCTTCCTCCCAGCCATGTAGGAGGAGGAGAAGTGATTGGGGGGGGGGAAGGGACTGAAGCTTCTGTCTAAATTATGGTGTGGATGTTGCCAGAGTTGTCTATGTACAAAAGTAACTGCAAGTTTATTTCAACCCAGATTCCATATAGGCTCTAAGGTAGATCAAAGGCAGCTTGACTAGTGGTGCATTTATCAGATAACTTGGATTTAAATTGTATTTTATTTTGAAATAAAAATGGGATGTTTATATATTGCACAATAAAAGGCTTGCCTATCCACGGCAGTGTTCTTCAACCATCAGTCCCCAGATGTTGGATTACAATGCCCATTAGCCCAACCAGCTTAGCCCAAAGGTTAAGGATAATGGTAGTTGTAGTCCAACAACATGTGGCGGCCCAAGGCTGAAGAACACTCACCTATAGCAGCCTTTCCCAACCTTTGAGTTCCCATAATTTTTGACCCCTGGCTATGCTGGCTGGGGCTGATGGGAGTTGTAGTCCTGGGATATGATCTGAAGGCACATCAGGCCAGCTCCCTGCTGAAGCTAAGCAGGGTCAGGTCTGGTCAGTGCCTGGATGGGAGACCATCTGGGAACCATATGCAAGCTGCCTTGGGTTTCTATCATGAAAAGAAAGGCAGGGTATAAATGTAATAAATAAATAATAATAAATAAATAAACATCTGGGGATCCAAAGATTGGGAAAGGCTAATCCACAGTATACATTAACCATATGCACAAATCCCAAAACTCAACAGTAGGGAAACGGTGAAAACACTGTAGTCTCACCCTCGCTTCTTTTCTTGTCTCTTATAGATCAGTTCTTCTTGGGTCCAGAGGACTTGACATCTCCCACATCTCCCAGCGGCTGGAGAGTCTTAGTGCTGTGACAACGTTTGAGCCTCTAGAGCCTGTAAAGGACACAGATATACAGGTAAGAGGATGTGTATAACAAAGGTTATCTGTGCATAATCAAAAGTGAACAGTGATAGGTACTGTCTGAGGGCCTGACTTCTGTACTGATTGCAGTGCTTTATGGACCGGGATATTTCCCCCACATTCCCCCATGAATAGGGGCATGTTTTGTGAATTTGTGAGAAAATATCCTAGATGTAGCTGGGAAAAGACTACTGTTGGTACACAAGCCATGCCACCAAAAATTGTGAATTGGTACCAAGTATATTGAGTAAGATTCAGTGTCCTTTTTTTCGCAAGATCTCTCCTTCGGGAGTTGGAAAATAGATGGTGACCTTGCCATTATCACTGTCTTATGTGTTTTTTTATGATGCTGAATTTGGTGCCTGGTTCCCAGTACCTTTTTCAACAAATTGCTGTGTGAATGGCCTGAATAGTTTATTTGGCACTTCACCACAAAATATGAGTTATGATACCCAATATCGCTTATCTCCATCACCAGGAAACTCTCCCCTTTGAGATGCATCATCATTCCCTTGGGTAAAAGGTGTTGTTTTTGTGCAAAGCACATCAATGTGCAATGACTGCAGTCTGCAGTTATGAATATGGGAACTGTAGCTGTGCACCCCAAAATAAGCATTGGGCCACCACAAATGATACTTCCATACCACCAGAGGAGCATCCCCTACAGCTTTTCACAGAGTTCAGTCCAGCCTACTGCTTTCCTTTAGAGCAAGGCACCGACAAGTACAGCGACTTCACAAGAAACTGCACAATTTCACATGTTAACTTAAATGTTTATTTAGTTTCTCCAGGGCACATATGGTCTTACTTGTTTATTTTCAAATTAGACATCATAATTATCATCTATCTCCTTCTCAAATAGATGTTCACCATCCTCTGTATTCAAGTCCTACTTACCAAAAGTTGGGGAGTTTCTTTCCTATACATTTTGGCTATTTTTGTTGTACATAGATGCTCATGTCTGTGACGTGCGCCTACAGAAAGCTCTGGGCTGTGTAGCATCCAATGCCATCCTGCAGAAGACCTTCATCTTTACGCGTGGTTGTATGATTTGTGATGCCCCAAAGGCACACCCAGTTCCTTATTTCTTTCCATGTGCTTTGGCTATTTTTGTTGTGCGTAGATGCACATCTCTGTGCCATGTAGCCACCAGAAGTTCTGTTCCAAGTGGGATGCACTGGCATCTTATAGAAGATATTCTCCCCTTTGCTTGGGTGTATGACTTATCCTGGCCAACAACAGATTTTGGATGGGCATCCCCAGTTACTTACCATTTTCTGCTTGCTTTGGCTATTTTGGTTGTGTATAGATGCCCTTATCTGTGCCGTGCACTCACAAGAAGCTCTGTGTCAGGCAGCGTGCAGTGGCATCTCATAAAGGACACCCTTCCCTTAGCTTTGGTGTCGGATTTGCCCTGGAAATTCCTGAAATCCCTGGTGAGCTGCTGCCAGGGGTTGTCAACAATACTGGTCTTGATGGGCCAGTGATCTAACTTGGGATGAGCTTCCTATGTTCCTTTGTACTGCGAACAATCCATCTACCTCTCACAAATCCGTTGGTTTTTTTTCCCCCAAGAAAACCCCCAGTATTGCTAACTTTTTCTAAAATACCAGGTTTAGAACAAATTTATGCAAATCCAGTTCTTTTTGTCCATCCATTGACTCGAGCTGTGATATGTATTTTCAGTGTAGGATCTGAGTTTCTCTTGTACTGAATTTGAAGTGTGACTAATCACAATCTGTCCTCTTTTTGACATATTTCCTTTCTTTACAGAATCTGCTGTCTCTTCCCTCCACCCCCCCACCTTTCACTGTATTGTAGTGGGTGGTGCAGGCACATTTGTTGGGATTCCAGCCATTCAGATAAGGGCAGGCAGTACTGCAGCCACAACATCCTTGTAAACTTCCGTTTTCCTTGAAATCAGTGCTTTAGCAGGAATGAGTGCACATAAAATCTGTGCTTCGAATGGCTCAGTAGGAGTATTATGTGGCCCAAGATCTCACCCTAACAGCCTCCTTGTCCTCTTCTTTTAATCAGTTAAGTGTCTTGCTGTCCTCAGCCTGTTTTTTAAACTCTCTCTGTGTGTGTCTTTTTTTACTGTTGATTAAGGAGAGGCGCGCCAAATTGCATCTTGGTTAATTATGTGAATTATTTAGCAGTAATAAACTTAGACGACTGATAGAAAAAGAGGGTAGTTTTGGAAATGGCTCCCATTAGAATAATTGACCAGGAATCTTGTAGTAGATTCCTGCCACTTTAGAGTGGGGTGGGTTTTTCGTGGGTGGGTGTTTTTGGAGATACATTGTTTTCTTCTTTTTCAGTTTTGCAAACCTGAAAAGTTATTTGTTTGATCAGATCAAAGGCCCTCTAGGCCAGCCTTGTGCCCTCCAGATGTTTTGGATTACAACTTGTGGAGATGCTGGCTGGGGCTGATGAGCGTCGTAGTCTAAAATATCTGGGGGGCACTAGGCTGCCAAAGGCTGCTCTAGTCCACTGTCCAGTAATATCCAGCCAGTTGCCTCTAGGAAGCTTACAGGTAGTAAGGCTTTAAGGCAACTCTTGTGAGTTCCCAGCATATGGTACTCTGGGGGTATCCTGCATCTGAGCATGGAGGTTCCTTTTTGATATTGTGACTGATATCTGTTGTCAGATACTCTATGAATCTGTCTAGCTGTCTTTCTAAAAACAGTGTTTTTAAATTTTTACTGTTACTAAAAAAGGGCAATGAAATGACAAGCAAACTCGTATCCCAAAAAGGTTATGATTTGCCCTTGGCATCAGCGTATCAGAACAGCCATGCTGGATAAGACTAAAGGCCAATCTAGACCAGCATTGTGTTCTCCCAGTAACCAACTAGATGACCTAATGGGAAGCTCGTGAGCAGGACACAGGGGGCAATAGGACTCTCTCCACTTAGGATTCCAGCAACTTCAGAGGCAATTGGAAGGTGGTTTCACTGATTAATGTGCCACCCCTAATCCTATGATTAGGATATGACCCTAATCGGTCCCAGGGTCTGTAGGCTCATGAGGCCACCACCTTGCTGAAGGCATCTAAGCAGGGTCTGGTCAGTGTCTGGATAGGAGACTTCCTGGGAAAGCCCAGTAAGGACTAAGCATGTCCAGTAGGAATTTTGAGTGTCAGAAGGAGCAGATATTCTGAATTCCATGTCAAGGGCTTAGACTGGATAGCAAGGCTGATGCAGTGATTAAGTAACCCTCCCTAGTGCTGCTAGCAGAGCTTGGAAAAGTTACTTTTTTGAACTACAACTCCCATCAGCCCCAGCCAGCACCATGCTGGCTGGGGCTGATGGGAGTTGTAGTTCAAAAAAGTAACTTTTCCAAGCTCTGGCATGGGTCCCACAGGCTCCTCTGGTGGAAGCACTTCTGGGACTGTGCCCTTTCCCTTCTGGTTCAGAGCCCTCAGCCTCATCCCGTGAAGAAGGGGAGTCTGACTCCAGGGTTGTGACATGCATCCCCCTTGAGAGACCTGACTGACGCAACATTGAGAAGAGGCAGGAAAAGGGATAGAGGAGGTGAGCAGGGAAGCTAGCTGAGCTGCAGCAATCCATCCAAGGAGAGTTTCCATGAGAATCAAACTCCTGAATGTCCTGAGCAGATTGAACAGGTTGGTCCCTTGGGGGCAAAAACTTAAACACACTGTTACCAAAGGGGGAGGGGTTACCTCAGACAAAAAAGAGTCAGACTGATGCTAGAGGGGAGAAGGGATTTCCAGCTCAAGGTGAGCATGCTAAGTTTCTGGAGGTGTAATAATACAAGTTCCTTGCCATGGGGTAGAGAAGGAAGCGGAACAGCAGAGCGTTGGTGAAGTCCCATCTGCAGACAGAGGTGGAGGATCCTAACCTCAAGGAATGGAAACGACCGTCAAATGGCAGTGGCACTGGGGAAGCTGCTTTTGCTCTCACCAGGGCTAATTAATAGCCAGATTAATTAGGAGTCAATTTTTCAGTGAGGCAGCACCTATTCTTTGGAACTCCCTACCTATTGCCATTAGATACCTGCTGAAAACTTTATTTCAGCAAACCTGTCCAGACACTATTTAGTTATATATACTTGGCTGATTTTAACTGTGTACTATTGATAATTGTTTTATATTGTTTTTATGTACACCGCTTAAAGTCTTTTTCTTTTTTGTTGATTAAGTGGTTTATACATTTTTTTTTCTAAGAAAGTAAAAATAAAACCAAGGTGTATCCTTATGCTGGCATTGGGCAAGTTGGTCAGGTGCAGAGTTGGGCACTAAGCATATACCAGGAGCTCTTGCCGACAAGCTTGTCTCCTATGAATTGAGATAGCTAGTAAATGCCAAGGCTTGCATTCTTTGTCTTCTTGCCCAAGCTTTGTGCTTTGCACTGCCCCCCGTGGAGTGCAGGTCAAAGAGCCATGGAGTTGGGGTTACACTTGGGGTCCACTGAAGGTAACAAACTGCAAGCGCCGCAGAAGGCTGCATGTGCCATGCGCAATCAGAGTGGCAGTTTCTTTCAGCTCCAGCTCTAGGGTGCAGTAGGAGATGGAGAATGGCCTGCTAGATTCTGCATACGTGCTCTGCCCTCTGCTTGTCCTCCACAACAGATCAGCACGGAAGGGGGCTTCTGAGAAAAACGTCGATCATTTGTTAGAATGGAGCTGTGTCTGCTTCCCCTGGCTTCCATCCCATCCATCCACTGATGAGAACGGAGGGGAGCTTCACACAGAAAGGGTGGATGGGGGAAGGTAAAGTTTGATGATAGGGACAGACTGGAAATAAGCAGCAGTTACCGGCGCGTCCTTCACTATTCAAACTCTTCCTTGAAAGCCAACGGATGGCACGAGGAGAATCAGTGGTGCTAGTCCTTGTTAGGTAGACAGAGCCAATTTTAGGGTGTGATGTTTTCATCCTGTACAGTGTAGAGAAAAGAAGCTGGCACTAAGGAGAGTATCTGGTTAAGAAAAGAGAAAGTTTAGGAATCTCTCAGCTTAGTAGGCTTGTCGGTCTGTAAACGAGCCCGGTTGGTGAAGTGGTAAAATCTCTGTTGATCTGGTGTTTAGAGACAAGTCAATGGATTCCACGCTTATTGAAATACAAAATTGGCCAACCTAGGCATCTTGTAAGAGACAGGCAAACTTTGGAATTGGGCAGAATGCTAAACCACTGCACTTGATAACCTTTGCTTAAGGACTTGTACATTTCATTTAAAACTGGTTCAGTGTGAGATTTTCCCCTTTGTGCTTTTGTCTTTCTCTTTGGGACCCACATAGTCATAAATGTCTATTCTAAAACCTAGAGCAGGTGTGGATTGAATCTTTTGTGATTTATATGTGCCTTTTAAATGTACCTTTCCAAACTGTTCCAAACTGTTCCAAAATGTACATCCTTCTGATGGTGTGAGCAGAGCAATGCATTCTCCAGGGATGTTTCAGATCTTTGAGACTTATTGAGAACTTCTAAAGAAGGCTTGCCAAACAAACAAAAAATAGCACATAATAAGAGAAGCAATTTCCTGGCAAACTGCTGTGGTATTTCAGAGTTTCCTCTTCAGTCCCCCTTACCCTCCTGTCTCCCTATTTCTTCTGTTTTTAATGAAGAAGGCTGCAACAAAAGCAGCAGGGACCAGACAAACTGCAATGGTTAGCGACACGTTATAAGAACTTAAGAAGAGCCAAAGGCCCATCTAATACAGCATCCTGTTCTAACAGTGCCAGCCAGATGCCTATGGGAAGCCCACACACAGCACCTGAGTGCAGAAGCACTCTCCCCACTTGTGATTCCCAAGAACTGCAATAAAGAAGCGTATTGCCTCCAGTGCAGCAATCATGGCTAGTAGCCGTTGATTCCCTCTGTGTTGGCATAAATCCTTTTTCAAAGCCATCCAAGTTGGTGGCTATCATACAACTTGGGGGAGTGAATTGCATTGATTAACTATGTGCCGTGTGAAGAAGTACTTTCTTTTGTCTATCTTGAATCTTCCAACATCCAGTTTCATTGGCTGACACCCCAAGTTCCAGTATTATGAGAGAGGGAGGAAAGCTTCTCACTATCTGCTTTCTCCACACCATGCCTAATCTTATGGACTATATTCTATTCCCTCTTATTCTCATTCGCCTTAACTCCATAGCCTTTCCATGGTTAGCTACATGTTATCCACATAGCCTTTTTATAATAATTGATTTTTACCTGTTTTGAGTCTTATGCAGTGGCTAAGACAGCACATTAAGTATTTATTTCCTCTCTGTGCTAAAGCTCATTACTGAAAAATAGTACATTTGAGGCTTTTTTGCTCTATCTAGTTAAACGGGTGCAAGATGCTCAAAGGGTCTGAAGAGTTTGATGGCAGCAGTGCTGCAGCAGGACAGAAAATGGCTGAATGTTGGTTATGTTGAAAGGCATATCACTGGAAGCAGTCGACATGGCAAACAGTGGTGGACTTGGCTTTGCCACTAATTGAAGGCTCAGCAGAAACCTTCCAAATGAATCTCAGCCAGTGTTCAGAAGTAACGCTAAACCATGGTCTAGCATTATGAGAAAAGTTGCAGCAAGCCTTGGGCTTACACACTACCTTAGGTGTGGCTGGAAGGAGAAGGTTAGAAGTTTTAATTTCCACTTTAGATTAATCACAGATTGTTGTGATGTCTGAACTTGGATAAACAATGGTTAATTTGCACTATGATTTGTTGAAACATGTCAACTTCAAATCATACTTAATGAAGTTTGCACGTTTCAACAAACCATACCAAAAATTAACCACAATTTAGGGTTTGGACAACATACTAAAAAGCAGTTGATTAGAAACAAAAGCAGAAGCTTTTGAACTCCTCCTTATGTCTGTGCCAGAGGAAGAAGAAGGAGTACACAAACCCAAGGCTCACTGTGACTCATCATTATGCTAAACATTGGTATAGCACTATATCCGGGCATAGCCTAAGTGTGTGATAATGTGTGTAGCAAACTCAAGTCTGTTGCCTTCACATCATATGTTTCAAGTGTACTTTTAAAACAGGAGCTCCACAGGCCGGATCCTTATCAGGATCGGCCTTGTGGGCCAAATTTGACAAGTCATGTGACATCACAATGATGTCATGTACAAGGTGCTTTGAAGACCTGAAGTCAGGACTTCAAAGCATCTTGTAAGGCATTGCTAAAACGGAAGTTAAATCCTGCTGCCTTGGTTGCACACCCCTGTTCCTTGCTGGGAACAGCTGTGTGCAGGCAGTGCAGGTTTTATTTTATTTATTAAATTTATATCCTGCCCTTCCTCCCCCCATCAGATGATAATATGAGTGATGTCAGCTGATGGCAAGTGGGCATGGTTTGGGGAAATGGCCTCACAGACCCACTTGAACTCCCTGGCACGCCACCAGTTTTAAAACATTTTAGATGTACAGCTCAGAACTGTAATGTGGGAAAAGCAGCCCAAAGAGTAGAACAAAGAGGTCCTAATTCTCAAGCTGCTTTTTCTCTTGCAATGTTTCAGTTGATTTTGTATAGACATCACTGTTACATTTCACATATTAGTCTGTGCTCAGTGCAATTCCCACTTAATCTGCCTGGAATTAAGGATGACACATCCCATAAATGTGAAATACATTTGTGAGGACAGTGATGTTTACTGGGGCTTTTTTAGTGTTGCGGTGAATCAACAATCTCTTCTGCTTTGAAATCTTTGGCTTCAGAATTTCCCGTAAGATGACAGGCTTAATGGCATTATGTAAAATCTGTTACACTGAGGTGTACACTTTGGGTTATTTCCCTGTGGTTACATCTGCAGGGAATCCATTCCACTCTTCAGCTGTTCAGAAAGTATCCTTTAAAAAAAACATACCGGGTATTTTGTAGTTAACATACATGAGCCCCCCCCCCCATTTAGTAATGACATTAAACACACACACATACACACATCTGAATCCTAGCTTGAGAAGCAGCCTTGATTAGGAAACAGTGTGTGTTTACCACTTGGAGATGTATGAGGAGTAGTAGTAAATGCATACCTGTTTATATCTGGGATGGTTAACGGGCAGCCTGCAAGCCATTTCTAGTGTTTGAAAAAACTCCCAACAGGCCACTGGAGTGCCCTCCAAAAATTCATTATGGTGTAGTAAAAACATATTCTTAGTTTCAGTTGTAAGGAAAATAAACAATGACTGTGTGTGTGTGTATGTTTCATATATATTTTGCTATCTTAAGTGCATCTACAAAGGCCTGCCAGTGTTCTTTTAGGAAGTGCATTCGCTTTTCAGCCCCTCAAACCAACTGGAATATATGTGTGCCATGCTGACTTCACTGCCAGGTAATGCTAACTTTATTATAGAGCTGTCCTGGAAGTTTGAAAGAGAGGAAAGGCTTTGTCTGAGCAGCTGATAAAGAACTTTGATATAATTGTTTTTTTTAATTTGTAGCCCTGTGTCTCCTAGCCGTGTGTCTCCAAAACAGCCAGGTTGCTGGTGTGCCACTTCAGGTGGCCAGAGACTGGCAAATGCAGTAAGGAGGGACAGAGGTACCTGCCCATTTTCTTTAGTTGGTGGGCTTCTTTAGCTGCTCAGCTGGACCCCCCCCATCAACTGCCTGGGAGGAGAGGAACAGTGTGGTGACCAATTTACCTGTCATTGTGGCTCTTCAGTCCTTAGTAAACTTATCACTGTATAGCCTTTTGGAGCGTGTTCAACTATTTATTACGTTTTTATTTTTTTAAAATTCTTATGCTGTATCAGAAGCATACGAGGGCTCCAGTGATAACAAGACCCATCTCCATTGCCTTCAGACATTTGCAGGCAAAGGTGGCAAAGTTTTTGAGCGTGGAAAAACTCTCTCCTCAGAATGCTGCTCTGCCTGCGGTGCTTGTTGGTAATTTATTACAGCACCTGTTTCAAGCAGAGCCAGTCTTAAATAATGTTTTATGCTCCCAAAGTGAGAACAATGTATCTGCTATAGGAAGATGGTTTTGAGACCCCTATGCTGGCAGCAGGCCATTCACATCATCCCCCTGCAGTAAGGGATGCCTCAGGAGGGTCAGCTCCATTCTGATGGTGGTCCTCATTGTTCTGTTGATGGTTGTTACGTTTGTTTTTTGCTCTACCTTGCCCTGGTTTTGTTATTGATGAAAGACAGGCTATACATATTTTTAATAAAGAAAATGTTTATTTTAGATACTCTGGAAGTGCAGTGTGTATTGATAAGCAGTTTGGTACGCAAGTTGAGTGAGATCATAGAGATTCAAGACTCAATGGTACATCTTAAAAATGTGGTCCAGTCACATATAGCTCCTTTGTTTAAAACAAAACAACAGTGATGTTGGGCCAGTTTGTAACCAGTATTGAATTATTTAAATTATTGCTTGTTACTGACTTTGGATTATGCAAGTGATAAATTTTCATATCTCAGATATTCTAAGACAGATTCATTCCATTTTGGCCCAAGCTGGTATGTGTGTTAAGGCATCAACTGGATCTGATTTAAATTCCTCTCTTGTTTGGTTCCTTGGTAACAAGGCCAGTGTTAGCAGGGATCGACTTAGGGCATCAAAGAGTGCTCTTGTGTTTATAGTAAATGCCAATATTCTTCACTGTATGGCTGCAGATACATGCCCATCTCTTCTGAAAATTATCAAGGGGATGGAGCCAGTTCCCTATCAAGAGAGGTTACAACATTTGGAGCTTGCTAACTTAGAGAAAAGGCAGTGAAGAGGAGACATGAAAGAGATGTATAAAATAATGCATGGTGGGGAGAAAGCGCACAGAGAAAAGCTTTTCTTCCTCTCCAATAACAGTAGAAATTGGGGACATCCGATGAAGCTGAATTTTGGAAGATTCAGAAAAGACAAAAGAAAGTACTTCTTCGCACAGCACACAGTTAAATTCACTAATAGGCAAAAAAAACCCTTGCAGTTTAAGGACGTACCTGTAGCCAACAGATATTTTTTATCGACTTTAGAAAGCAAGGAAATTGGGCTATATTGAGTACACCAGGAGAGTAGGAGACCTGACCTCCTCTCTGAAATACTGTACTGCCCTACAAATTTGTAAAAATGCAAACACAATTTGGGTTGGTCTTTCACAGTCCAGTCTACTTCCTGTGTAGCTTGGAAGAATTTAATAACGTTCCTCTGAACATATGGTGAGTGGTGGCAACACCTGCAATCAGCCCAAATAATAGAAACAAGACATGTGCTGCGCTGGTCTTGTTTTAGCAGGGAGGAAGCAACAATATTAAGACAGCTGATATAGTTTAGATAGTCACTTTAAATATTTTTTATTTACTTTGCAATTTTAATGAAGTTTCCTATATTAAATTATTTTCCTTTGTTTCTGTGAATATGTGAAGTACAGCAACACTTCGCATAATTTACTCTAAAAAAACTCCATAAACAGTTGTGGAACAATGGCACTGATTATTCTGCAGAATGGTCCCCAGTGGACATGAGGAGTGTCTCATTTTGCACAAGGGATTCTAAGTGGGAGGTGAAACATATTCTAGCCAATTTCTAGGTGTGCACCCAAATGCACCCAAAATAGAAACAGAATATAACCTCCAGTTTGAAAAACAAAAGGTTGCCGTCACCGTCATATGACATTGACCAATAAAAAGGTTTTGAAATTAATGAAAATAACTTTGACACATTTTTCTAGGATGAAAAACAAGAGAAATATAATTTTCTAGAAAAGGCAGTAACACAGGAAAGAAGCAAAGAAGAACATCAACAAACATACAAAAAATGTAGTTCTCTGTCTTTGGAGATGCAGTCCTGATCTCGTGGCTGTATAACTGTAATTCGCTCCCACAAGAGGCAGTGATGGCCATCAACACGGATGGCTTTGAAAGAGGATTAAACAAATTAATCATAGAGGATAAGGCTATGTTCTACCTTCACAGACAGAGTCAGTATGCCCCTGAATACCAATTGCTGGCAGCTGCTTCTGGAATTCAGGAGGGAAGGGTCTTGTGTGTCAGTTGAGCTAGACAGCATGACCAAAAGGGCCTTGTGCTCTCTCCCCCACACCTCTTCCTTTGCACTGTGCCCCATTTCACTAATTTATCTCAAGATCAGCTCAAACTGATAAACTGAATGAGTCTATTCACAGGGCACTGGTTCAAGGTGCTGGTTTTGGTGTACAAAGGCCTACACCAGCGTTTCCCAACTAGTGGGCCACCAGATGTTGTTGGACCACAATTCCCATCTTTCCTGACCATTGGCAATGCTGGCTGAGGCTGATGGGAGTTGTGGTCCAACATCATCTGGTGGCCCACTGGTTGGGAAAGGCTGGCCTATACAGTCTGGGACTAGGATACCTGAAAGAGTGTCTTACCCATTATATACCACTCAGCCACTGCACTCTGCAAGTGAGGGCCTCCTGCAGATACCATCTTGTCAGGAGATCGGTTCCACACAGCATAGAAAGGACCTTTAGTGTTGTGGCACCTGCCCCTTGGAGTTCACTCCTCTTGATGACAGGTGCTATCTCTGATATCTTTTCGGCGCCTACTGAATACTTTCCTCTTTAAAGAAGCCTTTTAAGTAGAGACCTTATCCCAGTCTGCATTTGTGTTGGAATTGCATTTTAAGATGTTTTAACGTTTTTTTAAATATGTTTTTAAGATGTTTGTTTTTGAGATGGTTTTAGTGTTTTGTCCTTTGTTTGCTGCCCTGGGATCCTTTTGGGAGGAAGGATGAGATAGAAATTTAATAATTATAATAATAATAATAATAATAACTATTATGCTAATGTAGGTGACATCAGAGGAGCAAATTTAGCTTTCCCCCCTTTTTTTCTTTTAAAAATTGTTCCCAAAAATATCCACTATCAGGATCTTAGTAACAACCCAGACATCCCTATTTCCAGAGATAATTCTGTTATTGCTCTTATAAATTTAAGTTGATTCTTTCCCCAGTATTCCCCAATGATTCAGTAACGGGCAAGACCCATGCAATCATTCCGGCTCATGTGATTGGCAGCTTTTAAAGATGATCTGAACCCAATGAAAAAGTGCCTCCCAAAGTGATGGTGTAATGTTTAAAGGGCACCTCTGTCAAGTTAACATTGACCTTTTGCTTGTTTTGCTCAGAATGCTACAGATGAAGGAGGGTAACTCAAAAGCCAGATTTTTTTTAAAAAAAGATCAGTGAGTCCAGGAAATAGACCTATTTATCTTGTTCTTTTTCTCTTTTGTTTTGGTGGCTATCAAGGGTTCTGATTGCTTCTTCACATGGCTGTATTATGGTGCAGCCGTTGCTAATTATGCTGTAAAAAACTAAACCAGTTCTTCTTTCAAGCTCAGTGCATCTTTGGAGGTGATAAATATCCCTCTAATTGGCTAGCTACGTTAGAGCAGGGATGGTGAACCTTAGGCCCGGAGGCCAAATGCATCCCTCCAAGCCTCTCTGTCTGGCCCTTGGAATCCTCACTAGGCCATACCCCTCCTCAGCCATACATCCTGTCCCCAGACTTCACCTCTTACCTGCCCTGCTTTGCACTAAGACTACCTGATGTATAAAGGTCAAATTTGCATTAGGTGCTCTGCTCAGTTTTGTCTCTGGTCCCACCCACCACGTGCTACATGTGGCTCCTGGAAGGTTGCCCAGAAGAGCATGTGGCCCTCAGGCTGAAAATGGTTCCCCACCCCTGCATTAGAGTTACCGGTGGAATGACAAATCAGAAGGAAGTGGGCAGATGCCGGGTATTCCCCATTCTATCACCAGTTCCCCTGTATTTCTTCAACTCTTGTTAACTGAGTAACAGGGATGGACAGAGTCCCTTAATACTGTCAAGAGGCAGCCAGACTTCCAAGGTCTCTGAAGTGCTGGATGGGCCTGGGCTCCGTGCTTCTCCAAAGTATAGACTTTGGTGTGCTAATGCACTTCTGTGAATATTTCATCTGGCTGTCTTCTAAAGCAAGATGTTTTGTTGTTTCCAAAGGCTTTTGTTGTGTTGAAACCTCTGCAAAGAATAAGGGCTTTCCGTTTGCTGCCAGATCCGATGTGCTGGACAGCAGTTTGCTTGCTTCTGAATGTTCTGCTGTAAGTCACCAGAAACAAGTGGATAAATCTACATGGCTGTAACCTTATATCTTCAGTACCTCCTGATGGGTCTGTTCCAAACTATTAGTGAAAGAAGGAATACTGTATGTGTGCTGGTTGTTTTGATTTCTAATTTATAAGTTCTAAGTTGAAGATGTTCAACATTCTGCAGTAACAGCTCTTAAGAGTCCATCATATGCTGTAAAATAATCATGAGATTACCACTTACCGCTTGCTGTACCTCAGCGGGTTGAGGAAAGTTCTGTCGGAGCAAATAATACATCATTTGAGTAACTGGTGAGACATCTCTTTTCCTAATTCCTTCTATGAAAAACTGCACTGCTGCATTCATTTTGACACATGTAGAATACGGTTTATGAGGCCAGCATGTTTCCATAAACCGTGATTAAAAGACTAATCCCAGTGTGGCCAGGTGTGGACACAGCACTAAGCTATGATTAGTTTAAAATGGAAGTGAAAGCTTCCAGTCTCCTTATGGCTGAGTGGGAAGAGAAGAGGGGAGGTGGTGAGACTCTAAACCAGCCCACTGTTTCTGTTACACACATACATGGATAATTTGGAGGGGAAAACATCCTCTGCCCTACATTACTTTTAGCTCATCATCTCATACAACAGTAGTCGGACCACACTACTGAAGTGTGTCACACACAGTCTACATTACAACATAAGCAGAGCTTGGACCCAAGGTGGGCAGTGCAGTCCTTGAAACTGGGTAAGACTGTAGCTTGGTTGCAGAGTACACGCTGTAGAAGATCCCAGGTTCAACCTCTGGCATCTCCGGGTAGGGCCTCACAACAGGTGGGCTGGCACAGTGTTTTGTACTTACCTGCACACCTGAAAAAATAATGAGTTGCATTCAGCTAAGTTCTATTCAGAGTAGACATATTGAAATTAATGAACATGACTAACTTGGGTCATTAATTTCAGTGGGTCTATTCTGAGTAGAACTTAAATACAACCCATTTGCATGTTTTATTTGCAAATTTCCATCTTTTCTTATTCAAAGGAGAGTGTAGGGCTGATGAATACCTGATGTTCTCAAGACAGTGCTTGAACTAAGGTAGCCTTCGCCAGCAGCTGACTGGGGCTGATGGGAGTTGTAGTCCAAAACATTTGGAGGGCGCTAGAAGAGCAACGGCTGAAGTGAACGCTTAATCATTTTGTCACTTCTTTTTTTGTCTGTCTGATGATCTGACATGTGAATTTATTGCTTACAGTTTAGTACCCTTTTTTATTCCTTTACCCTGGGGTGACCACAGAGCATACAATAAAAAATTTCTCTGCAGTACTGAAGCGCTGCATGGGCTAGGAAGCTAAATCTGTTTCGAGAGCTGTGAAAATGAGCTGAGTTTCAGCCCTGGCTTAGTGTTTTAGCTGCAGTGTTTCAAGCTAAGGTTGGGCCATTAATGGAGAGAGAGTTTCAAAGGGTGCATCACATCTTTACAGTAATACTGCAACATCGATTGTTGACTGACTTGTAGACATTAATGCAGAACCACTTCCTTACTTGGTGCCTTGAACGTCCATTAAGGTTTTGGCTTCAGGCCAGTATAGGTTGCAGTCCTGCAATTTGTAATGCAAGTTGGCCATCTGTCCTGTAGCACTAATGTGGGTTTAATTTTAAAAGCACATGAAGCCTGCAGTTTCTTTTGTTTTAATATTTATTATCTTGCCAATACTGGGAAGGAGGATGTACAATACTCAGGTTTGGCCTATTAAAGAAAGGGTAGCATACAAAAGACATGAACATCACCTTATGATCTGTGTATTGCCTTGTAAAGTATTTTCAGTCCGGCCGCACCTCAGCTTGTTCTTTCGCCTTATTTCCGAGCAGGATCAATGTTATTCACTGAAACCTGTCACGTGGTACCAACAGTGCTACATCATTTTCTTTCTGTTGTGGGTGCCCTTCTATTCCCATGAATGGTAGAATTAGAGAGACGTGTGTAAACTCCTCTTTTATTATATTCTTTTTAGATTTTTGATTGACTACAGTGCCTTTCATAACGCTGGCTCAGCATACTGGTGAGATCCTCCTGTCCCTATCCAGAACGTTTCAGTCCCATCTGAGGAAGTTCAGGAAGTTTGCAGTTAACTTCCCCAGTCCATTAAATCTAGGTTTCCTAGGCTCTCTCCTTGGGTAAACCTAATTATAAAACACTGGCTTGGCCATTTTCTGGGGGAAAACTAGTTTGGACAGCATTTCATACTTACTCATATGAACTTGGGAAATGAGATAAACTAAATAGCCTTTGGGGCTCCTCTGTGCTTCCCAGTACTGTAGATGCAACACCCGCATTCTGCTCAGGATTGTTTTGCATGATCATGCACTCCCTCTCCCAGCCCCTTATGTGTTTTCCTAGCCTCCCCTTTCCTGGTCTTAATCATGGCTAAGATTCATGTCAGCACCAACGTTAACCGTGCTTCATGCAAATCAGTTTATTTTTATTGAGGAAACATACTTCTATCTCTGCTTTCAAATTCTGATTAAGAGTTCATTCTGGTTAGTATTAACCATGGTTAATGTCTCTGGTAATGGGACTTTTAACCATGGCTAAGGCTAGTGGAGGGAAGTTACCCATGAGAGGAGACAGGATGAGGAAAAGGGGTCCTGCTGACCAGTTTAGGTGGTGATTTAAGGCAGGGATGGGGAACCTTTCTCAGCCCCAGGGCTATGGAGTCGGTACGCCAGACCTTCGACTCCTTGTTTTTCTACTGTCCGACTCCTTCATAAATGGCAAATGTATATTAACTAGTAATAACAAATTTACTGTAATAAAATGGTACCACAAGGCATTTCATCACCACCACGTGAATCCAGAGCTTGGAAAAGTTATTTTTTTAAGCTACAACTCCCATCAGCCCCAGGGATTTCTACCGACTCCGACTCCACACAAAATTGCTCACGACTCCGACTCCACAGCCCTGCTCAGCCCAAGGGGCTGATTCCCTTGTAAGGAAACTTTTGGTGGTCAGTGGTGGGAGGGGTGAGAGATAAAAATGTGACTCTTGCTATTGCACAGTAGGCTAACTTCCAGCCACACACAGCTCAGAGGTTTTTACATTCACACCTCTCCATCCAAGCAAGCAAGAGGCATTATCACCATTCAGTAGCGCATTCTGGCCAGGCGAAACCACTTAAGAAGGGCTTGGAGCTGGGCTGGTTAGGGGTGTGGCCTAGGGAGAATCCCGCAGACCTGATAGAGAGGCCTGGAGGGCCACATTTGACTTTTGGCCTGATTTAAGGGATTAGGAGAGGTAGATCTGCCTTGGGCTTTAATTTAGTTTGTAAAATGAAAATCGCAGCAACTGACTGCACCAGGCTACATTTTGCATTTTTGTAAGATTAAAGCTGCAGTCCTAAGCGTGCTTATGAAGCAAGTACCCCTCACTGAACTCAGTGGTACTATATATGAATTAGGAATTTATTTTGGCATTCATTAGTGGCCCTTCCACTGAGTGGTCACAGTGACTTGAAAGTAACAGTAACAATGCTTGGATGTCCAGGATTGGGATTTCCATTTTTTATGCTCAGTGCCTCAGTTTACAAATCTCTACATTACCAAATGCAATCAAAAGTGTTTGAGTTTCTGTGCACTAACAGATCGGGAACCAAGATTTTCTGGCACCTGCTCATCTCCCTCTGTTTTATGCAGTTTCACTTTTCACTGTGAGTTATTGCCAGGATTTATCACTATCCATTACCTGCCATTTCAGCTTTCCATTAAATTAGATAATTTTATAAAGTAGGCTTTATAACTTGCCAGATTATCCTTTGTTGAAAGGAAGTCAGTGTCTGCCTTTGCCAAAAAGGTGTGTGATTTTCTTTCACTGGGATGTAAAACAATTGCTTCATGTTCTACTTTGAGAGCTATGTAGCTGTCATCCAAAATGTATGGTGAAAGCATCAACATTGGAAAGAAATGTTCTAATGCTGAGGCAGTTGGTTTTTCAGTTTCCTAATTGTTAGAGCAGTGATTAGCTGATTAAAGACAAAAGCAACCTGGGCAAACGTAAACATAATTGTTTCAAGTGAGGGGAGTTTTTGCTTTTTTTAGTCGATTAAACTTGTGACCTCCAACAAAATATTGCAGTGTGGAGTGTTCCTGCTCAGTGTTCCAGCCAGCTAAGCCTTCTTTCAGGAAATTCCATTCCATTCTTTCTCTTCTATGATACCCATCTCTGCCCTTCCAACAAACATTCCGCGTCCTTAGGGACGGGGAGAGGGTTTGCCCCCTTAATTTCTCATCCCTAAAGTTTGTTTTTTATTTCTGCAATTTGGGGTGTCCCCCAAGCATGCTGATACTGTCCTCTTGTTCCCCCATGGTCCCATTTTGGCTACATCATGACTCAGCACCTGAGTTTACTTTTAGACAACATGTCTAAAATTATTTCCAATTAAATCCAGTACAGCAACATCTTGGTCTGTTTTTCCCATTACTCTTGAGTAACCACATGATATTTTCAATATCGACCATCTTAGGCTTTATGATTGGGCAGGGGAGGCCTTGTAGGTGATGCCACCCGTGGATGCTGCCTGGCTTGTGCTAATCCATGACTTCTGTTTATGGATTGCCCACCCTGGTGAGGTGCACCTGTCTCCCTCATTAGCAATGTGTTGGCGGAATTTAAAAACATTCCTATTCACCCAGGTATTTGGTAGACATTGTGTCTGGCAACGTTGACATTATTAGTTGAGGATATTTTGTTTGTTTTTCAATGTTTGTGGTGTTTTTATTGCTTTGCTGTTCCAGGAAGGATGGATAAAAAGCTAAGAAATAACAAGTTTGTTTGTTTGTTTATTAAAATACTAGCCGCACTTTTCATTAAAGTATGTCACGGCAGCATTATAAAATACAAAAACATGATAAAAACCAATAAAACCTTGTTAGAAACAATGATAAACGGCTCAGAGCGAGGATTTTTATGCAAGCTCAGCTGGATAAGTGATCCGGTTTTTTTTACGGATTAGCAGGCAAACATCCTCCTGTCTGCATTCATCATTTTCTTATCTATACAGCTAAAGAGATTTGTCAAAGTAACAGCAATTGAGATAACCTAGGTGAGGTAAGACTTTCCTTTTTTTATTCACGGAACTAAGGGGGAAGAAAATATAAATAGCTTATCTTTTTTTTTATTGCAAAAAGCTGACATGGAAAATAGCATTTTAAAGATTACAACGGATGGGAGATTTCTGATTGGAAGAGATAAGAAATCTTTTTGATTTATAAGACTTTTGTGTAATATATGGCTGGGACTATTTTTCCTGATCTACTTTTTTTTTTGACGAATCTGCTCATTCTCTCTGCTACTAGTTATTTGGACGCTGTGAACTAAAGCCGTTCTTACACTTCCGGGCAGATAAGAGATAAGGGCTGTCTAGCGTGTGACGTTAGTTGGTTGGAAAGATTAACTCCTTAGTAACTGGTTAAAGAAATAAGCTGCTGTTTGTTTGGGACATTGAAAATTGAAGGAGTTTTGTTCCTTTGGCTTTAAGAATGACAATTAAGAAGATCATGGATGTACAAGAAGGGACTTTATCTCTAGACATGTTTCAGAAAATAATGAATGGGATTAACTCAATAAAACAAGAACTGAGAAATAATAGACAAGTGTGGAGAATTGAATTTCACGAAATGAGACAGGAGCTGAAAGAAACTCAGGATCCTATGAGAAAGGAGAATAAAGATAGATCTGGAAAACAAAAAAAGGATGAAAGAGAAATTAAAGGCAAGGTTCAAACTATGGAGATTGGCTTAATTATGGACATGAAAAAAGATTTGGATTTCCTGGCTGTGATGGATCCTGGAGACAAATATTACAGTTTGGAATTCAGCGCTGTCCCTGAAGGAATTGAAGAGATTGGAGATAAAGATATTATCGGTTCAAAAAAATTCCTGGAC
Organism: Rhineura floridana; assembly: GCF_030035675.1. NCBI lineage: Eukaryota > Metazoa > Chordata > Lepidosauria > Squamata > Rhineuridae > Rhineura > Rhineura floridana. The sequence continues at coordinate 8,203,306 of NC_084492.1, read as the reverse complement.
TGGAAGGATTTGATGGAACTTGAAATGGAGAAAGTTAACAGAATTAATCCCTGTTTTGTGTCAATGGAAAAATCTTCAAGAGATGTACTAGTGTATCATGTGGAAAAGAGGAACAGAGATGCGGCTTTGCAACAATACTTCAGTGATACGTTTGGATTTGATGGCAAGAAAATATCTGTGATGGAGGAAATTCCTATCAGACTTTTATTATATGACTATGACAGCAAGATTTTTGGGTGCGTAAAGATGGAAGATGGACCCAATATGGATAATGACAGAAGAGCGATTTGAAACTACTGGACTCAGTAGATTTGATGAGTTGAATTAATTGACATGTTTATTTAGAAAAAAAAATTGATTGATATATATCTCAAGGATTGGAAACTTCTCTTTGACTTTTTGTGGAAGATTAAAATGATAGGATGTTAATGAGATTTGAAACTAACTAAGATAACCGCTGGAGGAAGGTGATTTTATAATCTATTGAGAGATAGGTTTGTTATACATTATAGATTTATAGCTGAATTATAGCGATTTGAAATTACTGGACTTAGTAGATTTGATGAGTTGGATTAACTGGCATGTTTATTTAGAAAAAAATTGATTGACATATATCTCAAGGATTGGAAACTTCTCTTTGACTTTTTGTGGAAGATTAAAATGATATGATGTTAATGAGATTTGAAACCAACTAAGATAACCGCTGGAGGAAGGTGATTTTATAATCTATTAAGAGATAGGTTTGATATATATTATAGATTTATAGCTGAACTATGACAAATCGGAAGTCAATATTCTTTCTTATATATATATATATATTTTTTTTCTTTTTGTATTGTACTAGTTATTGATTTGTGTTGTTTTCTTTTTGTATTGTTTTGGTTTTGAAAATTGGAATAAAAATTAATTGCAAAAAAAAAAAGAAACAATGATAAACGAATGAATGAATGAATGCATTCATTCATACTTTAATAAACACATCTATAAGTTGGTTGGAGAAGAAAATTCATATGAAAACGCCTGTTTTAAAAAGTTAATCTTTTGATTATCAACAAATGATGATAATTCTAAATAAATCATAGTGATATTTCCCTTATAATGGTGTTGGCATTATTTTGCCGTCGGTATTTACACTAATGGAAAAGGCATGTCAACACATTGTTTTCCCGATATTAAGCCGATGTATTTGCTTCAATAAGGGCTGCATATCTGAACCCTCTCTTACACTGCTGATTATGTGGTATCATATTATGTGCCAACACAACTTCAACAGCTTGGATTTTTGAGATAGCAAAAAAGAGGGCATCACCATATAGCATTTTAATTTATACAGTGACAATGGCTATTTATAGGCTTAAATAATTACAATGCCAATTTGGGTCACTCTGCACTACTTCTTTAGCTACTTGCCATTGCAAGAGATAATAAACTATCTGCAGGAGGGTGAATTAATAGATGTCTCGGTAGACCCGAAAGGGCATGAATTTGATTGCATTCTTCAAACCTTTTTTCTAATTAAAAAGGTTTTCTATTACAATGGTGGGCATTCTATCTCAACCCTTCCCCCGCCCTTTTATTTGAATTGGGGCAGGCCATATCTTTTGTGAATCATATTTTTCACAGTTTCATAATGGATGTGGTAGTTAGCATGAAAAAATGCCAACCTTGAGTTTGCTCAGTGTTAGGGCCAGGCTTGGGTGGTGGAAAGCTGTTCCTGGATCTAGCCTTGGAGTGTGTGTTCTCCAGCTCAGGATTGTTGAGGTCAGTGACTTGAGCTGTGAAGCCGGAAGTATAGCAAGCAGAAGATACTACTCTGTTGGCTAATAAGGGCAGACAGCCAGGGCTGTTGCTCAGTTAGCAGAGCATCTTTGCATGCTGAAGGTCCCACATTAACTCCCCAACATCTCCAGGTAGGGCTTGGAAAAAAAATCTTGTCTGAAATCTGCTGCTGGGCAGAGTAGACCGTACTGAGCTAGATGGGCCAATGGAATGACTCAGTATAAGTCCGTTTCCTATGTTACTAATCACCCACTCATCCAGGTAGCTCCTTATTTTAGACTAGAATCCTAAAATGTCAAACACAGATACCTGAGTGACATCACTCATACATGATATTAGGCGTGTGCCTGTTTTTACTCGCTGCTTGGCTTTTTGCTATATACAGTGCCTTGCAAAAGTAGTCAGACCCCTGACCAATGCGGTCATATTATTGAATTATAAATGGTACGTTGTAATTTTGTTCTGTATGAAATTGAACTTGTCAAAGATTATCAATACCTCTGCACAGTCATTAACCAAAATGGAGACAATAGTCAAGAAATCAGAAGAAGGCTAGGACTGGGGAGGGCAGCTATGAGAGAACTAGAAGAGGTCCTCAAATGCAAAGATATATCACTGAACACTAAAGTCAGGATCATTCAGACCATGGTATGTGGGTGTTAGAACAAATTAAACCAGAACTGTCACTAGAAGCTAAAATGATGAAACTGACGTTATCATACTTTGGGCACATCAGGAGAAGCCATGATTCACTAGAAAAGACAATAATGCAATAGAAAAGACATTATTCAACGTATGTTTGCAATATGATCTCTGGTGCCTCTTCCCTTTCTAAATCCAGCTTGGACATTTGGCATTTCTCACTCCATATATGGTAAGAGCCTTTGTTGTAGAATCTTGAGCATTACTTTACTTGCATGGGATATTAAGGCAATAGTTTGATAATTACTGCATTCCCTGGGATCCCCTTTCTTTGGAAGTGGGATGTATATTGATCACTTCCAGTCTGTGGGCCATTGTTTAGTTTTCCATGTTTCTTGACAGATTTTTGTCAAAATTTGGACAGATTCAGTCTCAGTAGCTTGTAGCAGCTCTATTGGTATGCCATCTATTCCTGGTGATTTGTTTCTTCCAAGTATTTTAAGAGCAGCTTCCACCTCACATTCTAAAATTTCTGGTTCTTCATCATACGGTTCCTCCATGAATGAATCTGTCATCCTGTCATCTCTTTTACAGAGTTCTTCAGTGTATTGCTTCCATCTTCCTTTTATTTCATCTCAGTCAGTCAGTGTGTTCCTCTGCTGATTATTCAACATCCTGACTGTTGGTTTGAATTTGCCTTTAATTTCTCTAATCTTTTGGAATAGGGCTCTTGTTCTTTCCTTTTTGTTGTCCTCTTCTATTTTTATACAATAGCTATTGTAACAGTTCTCTTTGTCCCTATGCACTAGTCGCTGTATTGTTGCATTTAGGGTTCTGACTCTATCTTCTCTTGCTTTTGCTTTCCTTCTCTCTTTAACCATTTTAAGAGTTTCTTCAGTCATCCATTGAAGTTTTTCTCTCTTTTTAACTAGAGGTATTGTCTTTTTGCGTTCTCCCTTGATAATGTCTCTGACTTCACTCCATAGTTCTTCTGGTTCTCTGTCAACTAAGTTTAAAGCCTCAAACCTGTTCCTTATTTGATCTTTATATTCTTCTGGGAAGTTATTTAAATTGTATTTTGGCATTATGATTGCTTTGTTGGTCTTCTTTAGCTTTACTCTGATGTTCGATACAACCAGTTCATGATCTGTACCGCAGTCTGCTCCTAGTCTTGTTTTCGTAGAAAGTATGGGACTTCTCCATCTTCTGCTACCAATCATATAATCAATTTGATTCCTATATTGACCATTTGGTGATGTCCACATGTACAGTCTTTTTGGTTGCTCAAAAAATGTGTTTGCAAGAAACAAATCATTGGGTTCACAGAATTCAGTAAGTCTTTCTCCTGTTTCATTTCTATCTCCTAAGCCCCATTTCCTCACAATTCCTAGTTCTTCTCTGTTCCCTACTTTTGCATTCCAGTCCCCCATGATTATCAGCACATCTTGTTTTGGTGTGTGATCAATTTCTTCCTGTAGTTCTGCGTAAAATCTCTCCAGTTCCTCTCCGTCTGCATTTGCTGTTGGAGCGTAGACTTGGATGATGGTTATGTTAATAGGTTTCCCGTTTAATCTTATTGATATCACTTGCACCTTGCATTGTAGCTCCTAATTGCTTTTGCTACATCACTTCTCACTATTAAAGCAACCCCATTTCTTCTTAATTTCTCATTTCCTGCATAAAATATTTTGTAGTTGCCTGATTGAAAATGTCCCATTCCCGTCCATTTTAATTCAGTCACACCAGGTATTGTAATGTTGATACGTTCCATTTCTTGCTTGACAATTTCTAACTTTCCCTGGTTCATCCTTCTCACATTCCGTGTTCCTATTGTGTGCGTCGTACAACTCTGGACTCTCCTTTCACATCTGTGCGCATCAGCCTCTGGGCTTCCTTTCAGCTTTGATCCAGCTGTGTCATTAGTCACAGCACTACTCGTACTTGTCCTTTGTTCTTCCCCAGTAGCTCGGTGAGTGCCTTCTGACCTGGAGGTCTCATCTTCCAGCACTATCTCATGTTGCATTTTGGATACTTTGTTCATAGGGTTTTTGTGGTAAGAGATATTCAGAGGTGGTTTACCATTGCCTTCCTCTGAGTTTGGATGCCTCTTAGTCTGGTGTCTCAGCTTTGACCATTCCGCCTTGGGTGCCCCTGCTAGGAGTCTAGCCTCTTGGTCTAGACTCCTGACGGCATTGCTCTCGGCTTCTTCAACACTCTCAAACGCCCTCACCACATTAAAGTGTGCATCCTAAAGGGGGTCTCCCATGTATATCTCCTCTTATATTAAGGTCTAGTAAAGGGATTCTTTTGCCAGTGCCAATGCTCCTCAGAGATAAAATCAACCTGTAAAGGTGCAGAACTTTTTTTGGTGGTGACTCTGCATTTCTGGAGCTTACTTCCATTCAAAGTATGCTACATCTTCTGATTGGGCCTTTGAGGAGAGTTGTGAAAACCTTTCATTTTACACATGCTCTTGGTCTGTAAGTGAAATTGGTGAGTTGTATAAACTACAAAAACATTAAGATGGTAAAATATTTAAAATTAAGACTTTTTTGTAATACTGACTATGCAGTCATTTATAGTGTTCTTGAGTAGCCTGTTATTTTAATATTGTTCTGTTTTGCTTTCAAAGGTTTTTTAACAAATGTTGTGGTACACTGCCTTGATGTTTTGTGAGAGGGTGGAATATACATACTCTATTAAGTAAAAGGAAATATCACTTATAACTGTCATTATTATATTTTTATGAAATTATTATTGCTTTGAGAATTATTTATCTGCTTTAAGAAGTGAAATTATTTAGTTGACTTTAGAATTCATCCTCTGAGAGGACCTACTTTGCTCTTTGAGGTGTTTGTGTGAGATAGATGCAAATCTGTTCCTAATACTTACCATTTCTATAGCATATTTAAGTATTTAAAACGCTTCATATACGGTATCTTTACAGCTTCCCTAAGGCAGCTGAGTGAGTTTGTGGCTAAGGTCACATCTGAACTGAGGACTTTGCTCTTAGCTATTTTGTACCATTGTTTAATAATACCTACAATGATTTGGTCATGGAGAATTCAGGTTGTCTTCCAGAACACCTTGAGCCCAAGAATGAGAGCCAGCCAACAGCTGGGATATTGGTGGGCTTGTCTTCCCCCACTTTGTCAGTGCACCTGAAAGAAGATGACTTAAATCTGGGTCACAGTGAAGGGGAGGGAGGGGGGTTCTGATGAATCTAAGAGTGGACCTGTCCCGTCCCCCCCCCACTGGTATCCAGAGTGTGATGTTTGGTCTGAAATAATAAAGGGGCCTGGGAAGAGCTGTGGCTTTTTGATGGAGCATCCGCCTTGCATGCAGAAGGTCCCAGGTTCAATCCCTAGCATCTCCAGGCAGGGCTGGGAGAGACTCCCCGCCTGAAACACTGAAGAGTTGCTGCCAGTCAGTGTTGACAGTACTGAGCTAGATGGACCAATTATTCTTACTTGGTCTGAGGCAGCTTCCTACATTCCTACTGACCAGGGGCATTCGGTGGCCCTCAGTTTCTCATTTTTCACCACATTTGTGCATCAGTTTGTTTGTTTTAAGTCTTCATGAAAATTCATTAACATATTAGTACACGTTTCTCTTCATATATTCATTCTGCAAGCAATCGTTCTTAATATAATGCATTTTAATGGTGTTTTCATTAAGGTATGAATTTCAGCACACAATTTCACCTAATATATGCCTTTTGCATAAACAGTGCTTGGTTGGAGGGCTGTATCATAAGATTCAGGGAAGTATAAATTTCAAAGGATAGCCGTGTTTTTCATTCATGTATTGTTTTGGGAAGTGTGAATTAAACCAAATTTTCCCCCATCCCAACATCCCTCCTGGTGGGGTATAAATCTCAATAATAACATTGTGCAGCTCTTTCTTGGGACCATTTTGGGCGTGAAATGGCCCTAAAAGAAAGAGAAATGGCTGGATTTGAGTGCCTTCTGCGTGATTTAGTGCAGAAGGATTACAATTATTGGTAGCTTGAAGCTTTATTTCCATGGAAGTGAATGCATTGTTGGGCCATGTTGAAGAGATTTTTCCTCAGTCTCCTCTAGTAGTGGATTAAGACCATTAATTAGCAAGCTGTTGCTGTGAGTCAGTGGAATTGAAAGGGGGATGCCCGTGCAACACATGATGGTCTGCTTTGTGCAAACTCTACGTAGCAAGTAATTTGTGGTCAGCACAGAGGCATGTCCTCCTAACTCCATTTGTTGGACTCACCTCTCTGTTTCTCTTTGTTAATCAGGATGAGATTTCTGACTGCCTATGAGATGTACCTGCAGTTGGCTGTAATGATTAGATTTGGTAAAGCTGAATTTTAAAAGCTCGAGAGGAGGAAAAAAGGATTTGAAAAACAGTCACATACTTTAACCAGGTGTCATCTGAATCTGTTGAGATTCTGTTTTAAAGCCAACAAAATAAAATTAGCAGTGCAGTCCTTCATTTCAATTTGTACTGGAGTGGAGTAATATTCCTTTGTACTGCCTTGCCCTACAATCGGAGGGTGGTGATAGATCTGGTTTCTCTCTTTCTAGGAAGCGACCTCAAGGTGCTTTTGAAATGGTGAATAATTGGAGCTGATAGTTTTAGGAGGCTTGAAACTAAAAATTGGGGCAGTATCCGAGGCACCTTGCTCCCCATGTTAAAAAGATAGCTGAACACTGGAGGCTGGGGGAGGGGTGTTAGTTTTGGATTGCATATTTCCACCTCAATATATCCAAATGTTTGCTTACACCGGTGGTGGGGAATATGTGGCCTTCTGCAGGTTGCTGGGCTGCATCGCCCCTCAGTCCCAGCGAGGATGACTAATGATCAAGGATGAGGGGAGCTGTAGTCTGAACATCTGGAGGGCCACAGATTTCCCAGCTTAAGCTGCAGATGTTATAAATGAAGTTCTCTTTGACATTATTAGGGGTACTGATATTAGGCTAATAGGAGCAGTTACTGCTGCTGTTTATATGCTGTATATGATGGGCATCTTGGAAATTTCACGTCTCTTGGGATTCCGTTCTTAGACTGGGTGCTGATTACAAAAATGCTGGTCAATGTAAAAGGGGTGTGTGTGTGTGTGTGTGTGTGTGTGAGAGAGAGAGAGAGAGAGAGAGAGAGAGAGAGAGAGAGAGAGAGAGAGAATTAAAAACCACATTGGCTCACCGTGGTAGCATGGAAAAGCCTCACAACCTAAAGACGCATTCTATTTGAACAGTCTGACTGAGAGCCATTTTAATGTAGCTTTCATTTGATTTCTACAGGGAAGTGCCCAGCCTCGCAGTGAGGCTGCCCTTTTTGCATGAGAGATTCCAGTTTGGCTGCCTCTGCTCTTGCAGTTGTCTGGGGAAAAGGATATTAGCCAGTCTAGCATTCTGAATGTAAAAAGCCCAAAGGGGTGTGTGCGTGTATGTGTGTTTGTCTGCATTAAAGGTTTGTAGGGTGTGTTGCAGAAGGATTGATAAACAATGCAAATGTTTCAGCGTGATCCTCCCGCCTCCTGTAGCTATTGTGACACAAGCGGAGGCTGCTACTCCTGCATTTTGTACAATAGCAGAACCATCCAGCTCTGTTTAGCTCTTTGCCAGTGTCGGGAGCTCTGAATCTCTCTTGCACAAGGAGACTTCCCCTCCCTGCAAAATCAAAGCAGCAACTTCTTCAGCTGGGAACCGGGGAGTGGTGGCGCCACTCCTTCCCTGCACTGAAGGAAGTGGCCTTGAGCTCAGTTGTGCATGCTGTGCCACATGTGCAACAGAGCCTAGGATCACACCCTTAGTCTGCCCCCAGTCCCCCGCCTTTCAGAGCCATCATAGTTACATTTCAAGCATTCCAAGGGTTCTCAGTCAGGCCGGTCTCCTTAGCTTTGGGTTAATGTTTTAAAGTCAATTCTTATTTTTCTTACTGTCTGTGCAGTGACTGCAAAAGGTTTTGAATATTCACATATTCTTAATTTAGAAGGACACCTCCTCCCCCACATGCAAACAGTCCAGCAATTTCCTTGTGGACCAAACCTTTAACAACAGCCGCCTTTTGGATAATGGACACTTGTTACTCTGTGTTTGATTACATCTCAATTATCACTTGATGGCAAGAGCGCAATTAATACCCTGGGTTGTTTGTTAAAAGGCTCCTAATTAAAACTGGTCCCTGCTTTTGCCTCATGTATATAAAAGCAGGCATTCTGTCAGACTGCTGAACTGTGAGCGAGCTCTCCATTCAGTCTGGCAAATGACACCATTAATTGGTGAGTGGGATTTTTGTGGCAGAATCAGCACAGCCTATGTGAATACCAACCTTGACTGCTACTTAAAGGAGGAAATTTCTCCACCCTCCCCTACTGCTGCGGGGAGAGTGTCACTCTCTTTTTTATAGGACTTGTCTACACTGCAGTCCACTGCACCACAAACTTTCAAAGCGCTGGTTTGCAGAGCTGTCACCGCCTTTAGACCTGATCATTGTCCCTGGTAACTTCTGTCAAATTCAAAGGGAAAATGCTCCATTCTGTTTATGCAGCAGTAAACTAAGCTTTGCCAGCAGAGTCTGGCTCCAGGCATTGATACTAGTGGCAGGTTGGGTTTATTTGTGTTTTTTGCTTGTTCTCCTGCCTCTCCAGTTAGGATTGGGACAACCTTGCAAATTAAGTCCATAAAAATTTCTATCCCACAAAATAAATTTTAGCCTGCTTGACCGCATGCTTCATTCATTCGTTCATTCATTTGGAAGTACAGCCTTGATTGGATTTACAGTTGGCTGCCCAGAGATGTCTTGGGTTTTATAATAGCCACGTTTTCACATAAATTGCTAAATTGTAAAGCATGGTTTAGTAAGCCATACTGTGAATGAGTTGCAAGCTGGTGCATGTAGCCCAAGTATTTCCACTTTGTGGCCCCCTTTGCACAAGCCGGTAAACAACCATGATGGGAACACCTTAGCCTGACGTTTGAATTCAGGTTGGGACATTATGTCTAGCTATCCTTGTCATGGTTTGAATATCCACTCATGTGTAGCAGGAGTGCTTGCACAGCGTGTTTTTTCTGCAGCTCTCTTTACTGTCTATTCTGACCAGCAGTGGCTCTCCAAGGTCTCGGGAAGAGGAAATTCCCAGCCCTGATATCTGAAATCCTTTAACTGGAGGATTTTAACTTGGGGCCTTCTACATTAAAATCGTGTGCTCTATCACTGATCCATGGTGCTCCTCCAACAGAGTTTATCAAGCCTGTTTGCTTCTTCACAGGGGCTTCTATTCTGTCTCTGCTTCCCACCTAACCAGAACACCCTGTGCATACCTGTACAGCACCACCTGGCCAGTAAACCACACCAACTGTTCCCCCCCCTTTGTTCATGGTATTTGCAGTCCTGCGTTTGAGTTGCTAAAACGTGTGCTGCTGTAGAAGACCTTTCCGCTAATTGAATCCCTTGGAATAAAGAAAAGGAACACTTGAGTTAGATCTTTTTAAGGGAGACATTCCTCTTTCCTTCTGCATTTTACCAAAACTAGACAGCTTTTCCTGAAATGGCAACTAGTTGGATTTCCCTTTTAAGGACATCTTTGTAAGAGAGACTGGGCTCTCGCCCCTGAGGCTGCTGGTACAAGGCTCCAGCTTCTGAGTACTGCATCTATTTGATCTGAAACAAGGAGGGTTTGGCTTCTTGCAGTGATAAAGGAATCTCTCCCCTAGGATTGTGCCTTGTCGCAGTAAAGTGAGCCAACACTCAGGTTTTACTAATTGCAAAAGAAGAAAGTATAGCTGTGAAGAGGCCACTCGCATGCTTGTGAAGCCGGAGAATTCATCTCAGGCAGTTGTTACCTCACTTGGCCTTTGAAATTCCTGTGGCTGAGTTACCAAGCACGTACTGTAACTTTATAGCAATCAGGATGCATGCATTTATCATTCTGCATTGCACTTAACTGTGTAAGACTTTTACCACTTTTAGTCATTCACGAAGCCATGCCAACTACTGAAATCCACCCCAGTATCTCATAATTCAATTATAGAGAGGAAGCCAAACACGCAATTTGAAATCTTCATTTTAAAAGATGGTCCCAGGCTTTTTGTTGTATTTAGGTGATAGTATTTCATGCTATTTCTCCCCTTCCCCTCGCGCACACATTTACTTGTATGAAATTGCAACTGAGAGATAATCAGTTGCTCAAGACTGCAAGTCCTTAACTTAGATGGAATTTGAACTTGGATCTCCAGATTGGGCCTTCTACCTATTGAACCATCTACTGTCATTTACTCTTTTCTTATGGAGTGTGAGAGTGAAAACAAATCTCCAGGATGCTAAATACCATGGGTTGGTTTCCATCAGCTGGAGTCTGATGGAAGTTGTACTTCAAAGCAGCAGGAGGACACCAGGTTGGGGAAGGCTGTTGCAACATAGGACTGTTCTTTGTTCAACAGAAGGTTCACCCCAGCATACCTGCCATGGGACTCAAATTATATTGAGTTGGCCTGTTATTGTGAATGTGGCCTGCACTTCAGGGGTTCATTTGTAAGGTGCATATATTTATATGAACACATTGAAAGTAATTTAACTGACCGACAGGTGGGTAGCCTAACAGCCCTTGCAACCAACATGTTTGAGTGAAGAATATATCCTACAGGAAGGCTAGTTATATACATCTAGGCAAAATTGGTCTTAAGACATTTTGCTGCCCAAGAAACACTGACATTTAATGTCCATACATACATGCGTGTTTTCTCTTTTTCTCTCCTGTCCCTCAGCTGCATGCTGTCTTGATTAGCCATATGTCCTCTCTGAATGCAGAATTCAACTCCCTTGTGCTGATTAGTCACTCCTCCTTCAAGTACCATGTATTCAGAGGTGCTCAGCTCTTCTCTCCAACTGCCTCCCATAGGAGGTTGGTCACTTCTAGTGTATTATATCTATTTCCCCTATCTGCACTAGCATTTTTTAATTTACCGGGCACAATTTGTAATGCTAGCCTTGATCCACAAAGACAGAAATGGCTTTGGAGCCTATATATTTTAGGGAGTGCTTTTCTGCCTATGGCCAATTTGGTTATTCTTTTTACTTGGTAGAAAATGGAAGTGGACTGCCTTCAAGTCGATCCCGATTTATGGCGACCCCATGAATAAGGTTTTCATGGTAAGCAGTATTCAGAGAGGTTTATACCATTGCCTTCCATTGAGGCTGAGAGGCAGTGACTGGCCGAAGGTCACCCAGTGAGCTTCATGGCTGTGTGGGGATTCGAACCCTGGTCTCCCAGGTTGTAGTCCAACACTCCAACCACTACACCATGCTGGCTCTCATAGAGCCTTCATTAAATATGCAGCGTGTTGGACAAATTCAAAAACAAACCACGTAGAGAGATTTCCTGTGGGTGAACATATGTAAGGGTCACGTTAGTAGTAGATCTTCAAAATGTCTATGGTTTTGTGTATTGTTTTGTAATCTTTTATGGTTTACTGTTGGTTTCATGAAGTATTTATCTTCCCTAATCCCAGCTGAAGTGGATTGGCACAATTTATATACCATGGAATACAATTTTAATGTATGCTTGTTTTTTTTTAAAAAAAGGAAGAAACACAACTTTTAGCTCTGCTCAGAAAGTTCACCAGCTGATTCTTAAGAGCAGGTGCATCGATAAAGAATATCATGAGCATTAATGGAGGGCATGGAGCCATTAGCTGTGCTTTGCAAAATGCTTTCTTGTGCCCTTGTACCTTGTACATTTTGCAATAGCATCTGTTAATGCTTTGGTGCTCCTTGTTTTTCTTTCTGATGGGGAGAGGCAAGATGGAGAGGAGGGGGAAACACCCACTTCTCGATTCTTCTCTGGATTTCTGCACTGTAACGATGGCACCATCATCTGACTCTTGGAAAAGACTGGCCTGACTTGAATCATGGGGTGACTGACTCTTCCAGCATGCTTTCATCTTGGTTCTGTGGCATTCCCCCTCCCCTTGTAATTGTGCAGTTGTTGCCCTATATGCTGATAATGGCTAGCTTATGTTTAGCATATTACACCTAGTCTTTTAATTTGCTAAAAGATTTGTGTGGCTTTTGAAACCTTTTTCTACATAGCATTTTTTCTCCTTTGTATGCAATCACAAGCGGTAGTTCAAGGTTAAATATATGCTACTGAATAGTAATGGATGTTATGGTGTCATGTATGGATTTGTGCCTTACAAATGTCTGAAATGCATGTGAGTGTGTGAATTATAGAATGTACACACACATCAATCTTAAACAAATACATATTATTCCGTTTCTTGGTGAATTCCAGTAGCACCTAAATCTAACCACTAAATGACCAAAACTACATTAATGTCATCAAGAATGCAAGCAACATATTTTAACGAACAAAGGTGCCAATCGGTATGCCAGCCATCGCTGCGCAACTAAGAATGTAGACATTGTTTCAGGGTCTTCTGTGAGTCTTAAGATGGCAGAAGCCCGTTGCTGTTATAATATCTGGCTACTCCTGATAGCAGCCTCATGTTAGGTGCAAATGCATGGTGCCTTGTTAAGAGAATAGCTTCACAAACCAGTGTTATAATGTGTGGCCACAGCCCTGCACTTCCAGTGCAGCAAATGCATTTTCCACACTAACCAAACATGACAGCTGGAACGGTTATTAACCATGCAAGATGTCGGAAGTCATCAAAAATTCACATCAGAGTAATTGCAGTGGCTTGGGGGTGGGAAAAACAAACCCAAGTCGAATCTTTCTCTTTGCTTGCATCTCATCTTTTCCTTTCCTTTCCTTCTCTCTCCCCCCCCCCGCTCCTAAATCTTACATGGTACATTCCATTAACAATAAAGTATCCTTCTGTAACCTATAAACACTCCGTTCAGTAACTGGTTTCACACTAGTGCTGTCCTTGGTATAGAACGGCCCTGAACAAATGCCATAGATGCTTTGCTGGCAGTGGTGTTCAGCTGTGGGAACAGCTGATTTCTCATTGTCTTGCTGGACTCTTCACCGTCTCAGAGCTTGCGGGGGAGTTCCCCCTTGAGAAGAAAAAGTGTGAGCATTAATACAGGAAGATTAGAGCTGCCTGGAACCAAATACCAGGCATTTACAGTATTGCAGTTGCAGCTAACCCTTAAAAGGTTTGTAACTTCTCAATTCTGCGGTCCACAGGATAGGAATGTCTTTTACATTTTTTTGTTTCTGTTTAAATGTATATATATTTAAAACATAAGAACTCAATCTTGAACAGTTTAGCTCTTTTCTTACTATAAATACTGATGTGGATTGCTTTTAAATATGTAGAAAGAAATTTGGAATTATTTTAGAAGAATAACCCTCTAATGATTAAAAAAGAATTCTTAGAATTTTGCTTCTGCTAATTTCTCCTGTTCCTTTTAAATAGCTGTGAGGGAAGGGCATCTCTTGTCTGCTTTTTAAAAAAAAATCAGTTTACTTTTCTTCTTAGAATCCTCTTTGCTGTTCTATTTTCTTAAAATGTAAGCAAAAAGTCAGGAGTGTTCAGTTTCTAACATGTGCCTGGCTGGTTTTATTGAAGATGTTAGCATCCTTGGGTGGTAGATTTTTCAAAAATAAATTCCTGTAAAATGGATTTATGGCTAATTATGGTAGAAATCTGTATATGTGCCTGTTTTTACAGAAGCATGCTTTATAGTCCTACAAATGCAATTGTGAAATGTGATGGGTAAAGCCTTTAATTTTAAGGGAGAGTTTCAATAAATAGAGAGTTCATATTTGTTTCCTGGTTCACAAGTAAATTCTCTTTTTCTCCCCTTCATTAACTGTACGTGCATTGAAATAAGTAGAATTGGTCAGTCACTTTTTATCTTCATAGGTATTGGCCATGAGTTACTACTCTGAACTCAGAATTTCATAGCCATATAAAACAACCAAAAGAGTGTATATTATAAGTGTTATGGAGTAGCTGATGTGTGTGTTGCTATAGGATCAAGTGAAGCCTACAATTTAGTTTTCTCCATAATATAGTATTTTACCTTCAACGGGGAAGCTGGGTTAAGGACATGTTTCTATTTTATACCTCTCCTGATGTGGTACAGACTGTTAAGGATTCATCCATGCAGCTTGGAGGTTCTCCTCCAAAATCATGAAGGTGCAGACTTGAATGTTGGCTGCATCACTTTGCCTTGTTCCACGAGAAATGTGACAGCTAGCTTGACACAGGTATTGTTGAGTGGCAACACTGTTTATCCATACACTTGTGTGGTAAGCCTGGTTTAAAGGGGGCATTGACACACAGACAACCTGGCAAGAATCCCCTCCCCCCCAAAAAAAATGATGAAGAGAATAGACAATGAATTGTTCATCCAAAGATGGAAGGACTCATTGCCACTGTCCCTACATAAGGAGATGCCTCAAATATTCTTTCAGTTTTGCATTGTATTATTGCAAATTATTTTCCTTTGTCTGAAGAGGGTGGGAACCAGAGTTCAAATGTGAGCTCTGTAAATCAGTGTATGGAGCATGGAGGGAATTCCTAAACCTCCGTTTATAGAATCACTTATGTCTGGGTTGCTTATTTTAAAAATATGCTCTGGTTGTTTTTGGGTTGCAGTTGTAATTTGTGTGTGTGTGTTTAAAATGTTTAGCTTTCATATGTGTTTTTATGATCACATACATCCTATAAAAGAGAGAGTGTCTTTTTTAAAAAAATAAGGGTGTGGGTATGCATACTGTTGAAGGGGGGAAAATGGAAACCTTTTGTCTTCTGTGTGTCTTTACCATATTGGACTCACGGTCATAAGTGCAAAAAGTTTAAAGCAGGGATTTTAGTGTAAAAGTGGAGTTTCTTCACAAAGCCCACAATATTTAGTAGGCATGTATTACCTATTATAGCAGGAAATGATAAAATCATGGTTACTATTCACTAATTTTTTGCAGGCTGTTTTAAATAATGCAACGTAACAGTGTACCAAATTTAAGTTACATCATGTGTTTAGGAAGTGTATCTATTTATAATTTATGTACCATTTTTATAAGACCAGATGTTTTAAAATAAATTAATTCCAACTATATCACCACCTATTTTAAACTTTTTTCTGGTCAAGAGGGGTTCCTTCTCTCCTTCCCCATCCATCCCTTGCCCTCAGAGTAGAAATACTACTTGTTCTCTAAGCTAATTGTCTGTTTAGAAAGCTGACCTTTAATTTCCCATGATACTGATGCAATAATAATAATTTGTATTATTTGAGTTTAATTTCCATGGATGACTATGTTGGTACAAAATGTGAGATAACTAAAGCCAGATTCCTGAAATCTTAGATCGGTTGATTTTTCCAAAAGAATCCACCAGCACCCCTAATATCTTAATACCAAGGTGGCGTTCTTATGCTTGCTGTCCCTTTGTTGTATTCTCATATGCACTGTTCATAACCAGGATAGGGAAATAGATTTTAGCTTTGAAAGTTTAATGGTGACAAAATCCCTCCAGCCCTTCAAGTGCTGATAATGAACGTTTCGTAAATGACATTGTCAAAAGTGCCGCAGTGAGTGAGCCAGTCTGTCTCCTGGTCTGCATTTTACATCTTCATTTAACTTGGTTATCATATTTCAATGCTAGCAATATACTGAGGAGGCTTCTTGGAACCAGGCGTTGCCCAGTCAGTCAGTGGGCGTTCCTGTGTGCAGATGCTGAGCACTTGAAATGTGGAAGGTGGGGTAGAGAGAAGCTTACAACTCTTCCTTTTTTTACAGAAACTGCCAGATCTTTAGTGCTTCTAAGAAAAGAACCAAAAGCAGGTACATGGGATTGTCTAAGGGCAAGAGAAGTGAAGTGTTTAAAATATTCTGTTCTGTTCAAGCTTAAAGAAACTGAACCAAAGGGTGTGAAATGTGGACAGCCAAGAAGCCTTTTAAAAAAAAATCTGTTTTCAGGCATGTGCACTACATTTTAATGTCGTTGATGTGAAGCCTGTAGCACCATTTACAGTGGTATAAGAATATGCATGTCGGTAAAAATCCAGCTATGGAAATGATTCTTAAAAAGCATTTTTACAGGGAGCCAGAGGGTCTGTGAGAGAGAGAGAGAGAAGATATAGCATGTGAACGGGAGTGACATGATGAAGGCTGGGGAATTGCCTATGAAACTGAGTAGGAGGGCAGAGGATCTGTTACAGTGTTAATTGCTGGGTGGTTTCCTGATATATATATATCAGAGGGACTGTTTGGGTGTTTTTGTTTTGATTTGGGGATGGCATTCTAGGAGAGTTGTATAATAATATTATGGGAGGGGCAATTCATTAACTTAACCCTATTGAAGTCAGTGGGTCTACACACCAGAGATGCAATCAGTTGTGCTAAGGATTTTTATCAGCTGGTTTGTGAGAACTGTTCGTGCGTTTTATGAAATGGTGAATGCAGAAATTAGGTTTCTATGCAATGGTGAAAGTGCAATATTGTCTCCAATTAAACACCAAAAATAGATGTTATCAAAAGATAAATATACTGAACTCTTCATGGTTTTCTTTTTAAAAAAAGATAAGTTTTCTTTATGTAACATAGCAAGTTTGTACATCTCTACTTAGAAGTAAGCCCTGAATTCTTTGGGGCTTACACCCAGGTAAATGTGTATAGGATTTTTGCCAGAGTCCCCCCCTGCATTGGCAGCCAGGCTGTACCACTTCTTATTTTCCCAAAGAAAGCATATTTCCAGTCATTTCTCATAATTTCTTAAACCATGTTTGAATGCAGAGAAGTAAGGTGGGGTCCTTGGGGTAACAGAGTTGTGCTGTTCTGCCCATTGGACCTAAAGACACTCCATGAGCAGAAAGTGAAGAGGTTCACATGCACGTTAAAAACAACAACAACAAATTTAGATTATTCAGAGGATGCTTGAAAATGAGAGCATTTATTTCGGTTCTGTACAAATAAAAGGTGTACATGTAACTACAGTACTAAAATGGCAGCAAAAAGCAATAAAATGGCGTCATGAGGAGAAATTAGTTAACTAGCCTGATTCAGGGCGTTCCCCCTGCTCATTCTGAAGAAGATGCTGCTTTTCAGTTCTGGTTACTGCCAGTTATGACCATCATTTTTAAATGTCCATTCTAGAACCAGAAATAGTTCCTTATTCTTTTTTCCTTTTTTAAACCTTTGCATCCAGTTTAGAACAGGGTATCTGGGAGCATCTGAATTGAATATAATATTTGAAAGTATATTTTTCTTCCTGTGGCATTTCTGAATTCTAAGAACAAGCTACCATTAAAAGTGCTTTATTTCACTGCCTCAGAATAATATGCTAGCTTTCTTTCAAACAATGATCCTCTGGTCCCGAGAGTTCCTACCACTTAATTTTATGAAGAGGGCGAGAGGAATCTAAAGAAAAAGTCAATTTGTGTGGTAGTTATGTGCAGGTATTATACTGTGGAGCCACACACAATAGCATATATCCCACTGAAAGTATGATGGTGTGCCAGTTCTCAAAATGGCTTGCCCTAACATTTGAGGTATTTCACTAAATACTGTATATCCAGTGCATAGAATGTGAAGTTATAAGAGACTGCAGAACCACTTACAGACCTGCTTTTGCAATAGTGTGAAGTCTTTGTACTGCGGAGCCCACAAGAGTGAAAGCAGAATATATACTTTTAATTTATAGATTAGTTGATTTCCCCCCCCATCATTAGCATTGGATATAACAATTTCTGCTGCAGAAAACATTAACAATTACCCCAAGAGTGACAACATTACTGTCCAGACATTTTTTATATAGTTTGATAAGCAGTGACACCACATTATTTATTTATTTGATTTATTTGATTTATTTATTTATTTGATTTATTAGTTGCCCATCTGGCTGGTTGTCCAGCCACTCTGGGTGACGTACAGAATAAAAACATACAAATACATTAAAACATTAAAATCTCAACAATATAAAAAACCTAACCCACCCCAAAAGCCTGC